>NC_087462.1:2220060-2889117 GCF_036321535.1 Camelus dromedarius
GCGGCCCCGACGCCTTGTCCAGATTTCCCCCGGGACCGACGAGGGCCGTGAACGTCTAGCATCTTGCATTTTTCGTTTGATTTGTCCAAACGGCCCCTGGAGGAGTGGCCCACAGGGGGTTTAGATCCTCTGTACCAAGGTGTAGGGGCTCAGAGAGGGAGAGTACTTTCGCTGAGGTCACACAGCATTGGCGAGAATGGTAGCCAGTTCGCAAGGTTGCTGGCCTTGGGGGCCCACAGTCTTGAACCTGCAAGGGCAAGAGGGGTGTCTCCAAGAAGAGTCAAGGTTTGCACTGGAATTCCTTGAAGCCCAGGGCAGTTTCAGTTCTGGTCCTCCTGCCACACTACCAGGGAAGTCCAAGTTCCGTCTAACCTGAGGCCTCCCTGTTGTGGCTCAACCCTTGGCCCTCCTCAGGATGGCTGGGAGGAAACCTTGACCATGAACCTCGTGGGGAGGAGCTTTGTGTCTCTTCTGTTCATTGCTGTGTCCCCAGAGCCTAGGACAGGGCCTGGTACACAGCAGGTGCTCAATACACGTGTTGAATGAAGGAATCACGGTTTCTGATTGAGAACGTGAATCCCTGAACTTTCAGAGCTTCAAGCCCAAGTCCTGTGGACATCTAAGCCGCATTTGAGCAGAGGCCTGAATAAAACAAGAGAGGGATCCAGGCAAGTGTTTGTAGGAAAGTCATTCCAGGCAGCAGGAACAGCGTGTGTAAAGGCCCTGGGGCAGGACTGCATCAGGCCTGGTGTGTTAGAGGAACAGCAAGGAGGCCCTTGAGGCTGGAACATAGTGAGCCAGGGGGAGACAGGGAAGAAGTGAGGGCGGGAAGGGGACAGGGAAGGTTGTGCAGGGCCCTGTGGGCTGAAGGGAGGACTTGGGACTTTCATATGTTTAAAGACGCAGACTCAGTCCAGTGTGATTGGAATTAGGATAAAGTTTAGACCAGGGGCCAGAGGAGGATGTTGCAGAGGAGGGCATGCTAGCTTGGGGCTTGGAGAGATGGATGGAGTTTGCTTAAGAGCGAGAAGGGCAGGGAAGGTTCATGGCAACCATGAGAAGGGTGGAGGCCAGGGTCAGGTGTATGGCATGGCCTTCCAGGACAGCGAAATTGAACCTCAGCTGGCTGATGTTTAAAAATGGATGGTGACACCCGGGAGCTGGGAATTCCAGGGCCTGGCTTTGGTTCTCTCTCTAGCTGGCTGGTGTTGGGAGGCGGACGTGGCAGCCCGGCAGAGCCAGCTACATTTGGAAGCCCGCTAAAGTTGGAAAAGAAACCGTGCGGGCGAGCTCACCATGGCAGCGATGCTGGTCCAGCCGAATGGGGACCCTGGACTCGCCTGCACTCACCAGGTTTAAATGAGTGTGATTATGGTTTCAGCAGGTCCTGTCCTTTCTACATCCCAAGGATAAATTAAGTGTGACTCCTATGTCCACCCCAGGCCGTCACCTGGGCCAGGCTGTGCTGCCCTCCAGGATGCTGGCCCACCCCTCCCCCCGGTTAACCAGACCCTGAGAGTCCAGAATTCACTCAGCAGCCAGATGTCTTTTATGTTCATGTGTGTGTGTGTGTGTGTGTGTGCACTTTATGGTGGTAAAATGTATGTAATATAAAATGCACCACCTTAACCATTTTTAAAGGCACAGTTCAGTGGTGTTAGGCACACTCACACTGTTGTGCAGCCATCCCCATCATCATCTCCAGAGCTTTCTCATCTTCCCAAACTGAAACTCTGTCCCCACTAAACACTGACTCCCCAGCCCCCTCCCCCAGGCCCTGCCCCTACTGTGTACTCTCTGTCTCTGTGGATGTGACTCCTCCAGGGACGCCTGTGAGTGGAATCAGACAGTATTTACCCTTTTGCGTCTGGTTCTCTCACTGAGCATCACGTCCTCAAGGTCCATCCACATGGGAGCGGGTGTAAGAATTTCCTTCCTTTTTAAGACTGAGTGATAGTCCTTTGTAGGGATGGACCACATTTGTTTACCTGTTCATCTGTTGATGGACACTTGGGGTGTTTCCACCTTTGGGTTTCTGTAAATCATGCTGGTGTGAACACGGGTGTGCAAGTATCTGAGCCCTGTTTTCAGTCCTTTTGGGGATATACGTAGGTGTGGAATTGCAGTCATATGGTGAGTCTATGTTTAACTTTGAGGGGCCGCCAAGCTGTTTTCCACTGCGGTCGCACCATTTTACATCTCCACCAGCCGTGCACTAGGGTTCTGATTTCTCCCACATCCTTGTAGCCAGAGACGTTTTAACATGCAACATAGACCCAGCCATATCCTCTTCATGGCCTATGAGAATAAAACCCAACTTCCCACACAGCCCAAGGGGCCCTGAGTGGTCTGACGTCACTCACCTTTAGTCCCGTGTTTGAGCCATGTGCTCTGTCTGGTACTCCAACATCCCATGCTTGTTCCTGCCTCAGGGCCTTTGCACTTGCTGCACCATCTGCCCTTAGCTCTCCCCACAGTTGGCTCCTTCCCATTCCTAGGTCCTCAGAGAGGTTCCACCTGACTTTTCTGTCAAAAGTCACCCCCACAGCCACTTTCTGTCCTCTCACCCAGTTTTATTGCCTCAG
Source organism: Camelus dromedarius (assembly GCF_036321535.1). Taxonomy (NCBI): domain Eukaryota; kingdom Metazoa; phylum Chordata; class Mammalia; order Artiodactyla; family Camelidae; genus Camelus; species Camelus dromedarius. The sequence continues at coordinate 2,222,646 of NC_087462.1, forward strand.
TGGAACTCAGGTCCACTGAAATTATCTCCGGCTCCTTCTGTTGGCTCGTTTCCTGTCTATCTCCTCTCCCTGGGCTCCCTGCTAGCTCCCCAGTGCCTGGCAAGTAGTAGGTGGTCGATGAACACCTGGGAGATGAATGACAGGGCGGTGCCTTGATCTCCAAATTAGGAACTGCGGGAGTCTTAGCCACCGGGATAGAAGGGGTTGTCTGGTGCAAAGAGGGTGGGTGCTCCAGGGCGGGAAGGGCTAGACCTGGGGCCACGGCAGTGCCTTTGTCATGGGCTGGGACAGACCAAATTTGGGCTCGTGGCCACTCACAGGAAAGAACAGTTTGTACGCTCCATCAGTGGGACCCAGTGTACATTTCTATTGTTGCTATGATCATGTGTTTGAGCGAAAGGCCACAGGGGGTGGTGACGTTCCAACTGCCCATGAACACCCTGTGGACCTGGAAGTTGAGAGAACTGGTCCTGGGCCAAACCAGAGTGTCACTTGAAATACAGCTGCTGTCCAGGGCCAGTGCCACTTGTACTGGTGTGAGTGTGGTTAGCCATGCTTCTTGCATGGTGCTGAAACAGCCTTGTGTGTCTCTCGGAGAAGGGGACCTTTGAGGAAGGTCTTGGAGTGAGGGGAGAGTGTGAGCCATGTAGATCCCGAGGGAATAGTGTTCCAGACAGAGGAAACAGCCTGTGCAAAGGCCCTGGGGCAGGACTGTGCCTGGTATGTTGGAGGAACAGCCAGGTGGCTGGAGCAGATTGAGCAAGGAGGAGAGAGGGAGGAGGGGAGGGGAGGGCAGTGAGGGGACAGGGCAGGTCGTGCAGGGCCTGGTGGGCAGCAGGGAGGACTTGGGCTTTTACCCAGAGGGAGGTGGGAGCCCTGGAGGACTGTAGGCAGAGGAAGGACAAATTTCATTTAACTTCTGAGTTGGGAAAAATTCTGTCACCAAAACAGTATATGTCCCTTTGACTGTGATTGGCCCCTCCCCTCCCGGGACCCCTCTGACCTCAGCCTCACTGCCGTATAAAGTAACGCAACTGAGGAGAACGCCCGCTTTACAGTTGGGGAAAACCGAGGCTCAGAGAGGCGAGACCCCTGACTAGTCCCAGGTCACACGCCCAGTTGTGCCAGGGCTGGGGCTCAAACCCAGGTTTTGGGGGGCAGCTCTAGTTTCTAAAAGATACCGCAAGGTCAGACAAGCACCTGGGAACCTGCAGCTCCTTCCTCAAGATGCCAGTGCATTTTCAAGACTCTGAAGCATCCCACAGCTGCCCTGGGAAACCCGCAGCGATGCCCATACCTTTTGACCCCAAACGCCACGCTGGGGTGGATTCTGTGACCACCTCGGGGCACACCCACAGGAAATCCCCCAAATCCCCAACTCGGCACTGAGAGCATGCATCTTGGTTTCGCGGTCCTGCTCTAGTGTGTCCAGGTTTCCCTTGTGCGGTCGAGGATCCATTTTGAGCAGCATCAAGTGCCAAATCGAATGCCTGATATGAGCCAGGCTGCAGAGAACCACGTAGGCAGGGATGGGCAGTGGGGGACCCTGGGGAAGGGGCCCAGGTCAGCAGAAAACTCATAAACAGGCAGATACTTTAAAGCCGGCGATGGGCATGATGTAAAATACAACGAGATGTTCACGTATGTGTTTTTAAGATGGGAGCAGATAAAACCGGGTCAGACTGTCCGCTTTCCTTGCTGTGTGACCTTGGGTAACTTACTCACCCTTTCTGGGTAACCTGGGGTTGTCAGCCTCGGTCAAGGGTTGCTGTGGGGTGTTAGACAGGACTGTCAAATGTGTAGCCTGATGTCTGGTGTTGGTGAGCTGTCTGTGCTTGGCAGTTGCTCTTATTGTTATTTCTCATTAGTATTATTGTTATTAATTATTACTGTTAACCAGTGTCTTCTCACTCTACTCATCAGCTCCCACCTCAGTGTTCTGAAAATTTCCCTGACCTATGCAGCAGGGGCTGGGGACTCTGCTCCCACGGGGTGCTTGTCAGTGTGAGTGGAGCAGGGACACGTGAATGATTTTTCTGCCCCTAGTGTCCCCAGCACCACAGTTAGTGATGGAAGGGATCTTAAGCAGAGGCAGAGCGGCAAGGGACCCCCAGCTGGGGGCTTTATCCAACTGGTTAGAGAACAGGGTCCAAACATGGGGGTCACCTCAAACCACTGACAAGAAAGGGGTCCTGGAGTCAGGGGTGGGGAGAACTGAGCCCCCCTCCAAGGGCCCACTGGACCCCTCTTAGTCAAAAGGACAGTACCCAAATGTGAATCCTAAGGGTGTCTGGGCGGTAAGCCCAGGCCCATGGCTGCCACCTGGTGCTGTGTGAGTTTGAATATGTCACCACCTCTCTTTGTGCCTCAGTTTCTCCATCTGGAAAATGGGGGTGATAATCGCATGTCCCTCCTGGGGGAGTTTCGAAGATGAGATGAGTCAGTGGAGGCGAAACCTGCAGCCTGACATAGTCAAAGGAGTGACTCACTAAGTATTAACTATTGGAATGTACCATTGCATCCAGTGTGGCCTTGTCAAGCCTCTCAGGCGCTTCAGTCGCAGCCCCTCACTCCCATCTCCCATCTCCGGGCTGTGTGACCTCCCTGGCACCTGGCACAGCCTGAAGTGATATTCCTGGTTTATCTGCTTCCTTGTTCCTTGCCTGTCGCTTCCCCATGAGGACAGCAGTGCCACGAGGGCAGGGGATTTTGCCCATCTCGGTCGGTCCCTGCTGTGTTCTCCCAGGCGTCTGGCACCCAGGAGGTGCACAGCAGTCAGTTTGCCCAGTGATCACAGGAAACGGCAGTGCATTTCAGCTCCAGGTTATCAATGAGGCCATAGAGGCTCCGGGATGTCAAAGTACTTGCAGGAAGACACAGCGGGAGACTTTCAACAAAGTAATTGTTTTAGACCTGGTAGGTTGCCTGCAGTGTCTCTCTCATATTCTTCTTTCTCTTTTTACAACCCTTTAAAATTGTAAAGGAGCCCTTTTTTTCCCGTTATTACCTTCCCTGAAGAGTGCTTTTAGATGTTTTTTTCCCCAATCACTCCAAATCATGAAATTTTAATAACACAAATGTTATATATATATATTTATGTAGTATATATATGTATATGTGTGTGTGTATATATATATCTACGTTTTATACATCAAAAGAGCAAAATTTTTAGCTCCCTCCATCCCCCCAAGGACCAGTTATTGCCCCCACTGAGAATGGATGGATCTAGACCAAGATTTCTCCCCCTCGGCACTGCTGACATTGGGGCAGGGTCACCCTCTGGGGAATCATCCCGGGCACTGTGGGGTGTGGAGCAGCCTCCCTGGCCCCCACCCAAAGCCAGGAGCCCCCTAGTCATGACGGCCACAGATGTCCCCAGACATCATCTTGGGGGCAGGATCGCCCCAGTTAAGAACCTCTGTGCTAGGCAGACAGCTTCTTCGAATGGACATCAGCTTTGGGATATAGACTCTCTGAGCTGGGCCTCAGTTTACCAACCTCATCAATTGGGTAGATTTAATCATCTCGTGCCAGGAAGCTCTTAAAACAGTGAAAACTCAGCAAATGAAAGCTGCCTGCTTGGGGGATGGGGCGTCCTGGGGCGTTGGACATTAGCCAGCTTCTGGCATTGTCCACTCGGGGTATCTATTCAGACCAAAGGAAGGTCCATTTTAGGGCTGGGTCTTTAAGTAGATGGAAGGAGAAAGAATTATCTGTGTCCTTTCTTTCTTTTTTTTTTTTTTTTCCTGCTTTTTCATGGAAACACCCAGAGCAGTTCAGCCCAGTAGAACTTTCTGTGATGATAGCATAATTGGCACCGTCCAGTTTGATCGCCACCAGCCACGTGTGACTGTCGAGTATTGAAAGGTGACTGGTATGAATGCAGTCCTGAAATTTTAATTCAGTTTCAGTTGGGCCAATTTAAATTTCAAATCTCGTGGCTGGGAACTCCTATCCTGGATAGTTCTATAAGACGGGAAGTTCTCAGGAGCCAAATGACAGGCAAGTGATCAGCAGGTAGTTGAGAAGTATTTCAAAGTTTTAGAGATAATTAGAAATAAGATGGCACAAGAAAAAGAAAGGAGATTGTGACACCTGCTCCAATGTGGACAAACCTTGAGGATGTGATGCTCAGTGAGAAAACCAGACACAGAAGGACACATACTCTCTGAGTCCACTCACAGGAGAACCTAGAGAAGTCACATCCACAGAGACAGAAAGTAGATGGTGGGGGCCAGGGGCTGGGGGAGGGGGTGGGGGGGGTCAGTGTTTCATGGGGGCAGAGTCTCAGCTTGGGAAGATGAGAAAGTTCTGAAAATGGAGGGTGGGGATGGTTGCATGACAATGTGAATGTGCTTAATGCCACTAAACTACACTTAGAAATGGTTAAATGGTAAATTTTATGTGTATTTCAACACCACTAAAAATCAAGTTAAAAAAATTTCATGAGATGGCATATAGTTACAGCATCATATTATATAGAAACTACACTTATTTAAATTTAAAAAGACCCTAGGAGTATAGAAAAAAAGGGAGAGTTTGTTTAGCCCAATAAAGGGATCTGCTGAAACCCACAGCTAACATCATTCTCAGTAGTGAGAAACTGGATGTGTTCCCCTGAAGACCAGAAGCAAGGCAAGGACACTTGCTCTCATCACTTCCAGTCGACATGGTTCTGGAAGTCCTAGCCAGTGCGATAAGGCAAGAAAAGGAAATCAGAGGCATACAGATTGGAAAGGAAGAAATAAATCTAGCCCTACTTGCAAATGACATAGAAAACCCCAAGGAATCTACCAAAAAAAAAAAAAAAGATTCTTAGAGCTCATACGTGAGTTCAGTAAGTTTACAGAATACAAGATTAACACCCCCAAACCAATCAAATTTTTAAATGCTGGCAGTGAACAACTAGAAACCTAAATTAAAAACACAGTCTCATTTATAATCACTCCCCAAACCCACTGTATATTAAAATGTTGATTTGGTGCCAAACCTTTTACATTTGCTATTAGCTGACTTGGAGACCGGACAAACCCTGAGTGGGTTTTATTATATTCCCATTTTACAGGTGAGGAAACTGAGGCTCAGACAAGTGGTATGGCTGGCCTGAGGTCACAGAACAATGGACAAGGCTCCAAACTAGAGCCAGCTACAGCCTAGGGGCTGTGGCTTTCTGTCCCTACAAAGTAAGAGCACCCAAGACAGAAACAACAATGAAAATAGTAATAATAGTAATAAAATTCTCCCTCCAGTTGGTGAAATGCTGACTGTACCAGCCACTGTTTGGGGCACATGATTGCATTCATCATCAGCTTTTCTCTCACCACCAGCCTCTGAGGGAGGTGCTATAGTTGTGCCCGTTTCACAGATGGGGAGAGTGAGGCACAGGGAGAGACAAGGCAGTGTGTCTGAGGCCTGCAGCCTCATCTGCCTGCTTCCAGAGTGCGAGCTGCCTGGTTCCTAGGTGGTGCTCAGGAAACATCCCCCTTCTCGGGTAAGCACCTGGGTGCCATCCCGGCACTGCTGCCCGCTGAGTCCGTGTGGGCGCCAGTTCCAGAAGAGGGTCTGTGCCCGAGGCCTGGAGCCCGACGGCTGGCTGCCCAGGCTGGGCTCCTCCCAACGGCGTGGCCACCCGTGCCCAGCCGTGCGGCCATCCAAGCTGGACGGGCCGGCTCCAAGGGGCTGCTGGCTGCCCAGCCCGGGAGCGGCCACAGGGCGCGGGGACGAGCCGGGCATCGTCCCCTCGACCATTGCCCAGCCCTGCCCAGCCCAGGCGGCCATGCCAAGGAAGGCTGCCTGCATCCGCTCCAGTTGTGGATGGGGAAACTGAGGCAGCTCGGGGCTGCTCCTGGGCTGTGCACTGCATCCTCAATCCTGGCTGCCAGTAGGTGCTCAGCACACAGCAATAACAGGCAGACGGCAAGGGCTCGGAAACTGTTGTGGGCAGCGGCATCATTACTATTATCCGCAGAGCTGCCCTTCCCGGGTGGGGACGTGACTGCCCCAGGCCCGCGCGGCCTCTGCGGCTCCCAGGGCTGGGACGAGAAAGCGGGCGTGGGGTCCGAGGAGCCAGGCAGCTCACGCATGCGCCGCGCTGGATGTCTGGACGCACGCACAAAGGATCCACTAGACTAACGGGGGGTATGGGGCGGGCACTTTTTCGCCATCCTAACTCTGTTTTCCTTGTCTACAAAATGGGTACGCTGACAATGCCAGATTAAAGCCTTAAGAGAGCCACAGAACACCACATCTGCGCTCATCTTGGGGATTTAAAAATAAGAGAAATAACACTAATGGGTGGACGTCAGGCGGTCTTTTGAGCTCAGTATGCCCTAAGTGCTTCATCGGTATCCTCTCCTTGCCGCCTCCTGACAACTCCGTCAGGCCGGTGTGTGCAGTGCTTCTGTACATCTGAAAGAGACAACTGAGGCCCAGCGCAGTTAAGTCATTTGCCTGAGGTCACACAGCGATTACCTCCCAGCCTTGGAGTGTGGCGGGAGGGGGGGGTGCTGATTCTCTTTCTCTGGCAGTTGGTGGGGATTCCTACCACCTTCATCCTTGACCTGAGAGACAAATTGGTAGGGCTAGGCTTGCTGTCTGTCTGGACTTGGCCGTATGCCCCCCCAACCCCGCTCCAAGTCCAGGGTGGAGAGTGTGGGGGCTGCAGCGGGGCTGGCCTCCGTCTAGGCCTCCGGAGCCGATAACGCTGAGCTCAGCGTCTGTCTGCTTTGCCGGCCTGCCAAGGAGCCTGATTATTTTTAGATAAGATGGAGGGGCGGGCGCCAGGGTGGGAGAAGCCCCCAAGCCAGATGGGGGCAGGGTGGACGTTAGAGCTGCAGAAAGATGCCCCTCAGCCCCCACTCTGAGGAGCCCTGAGTGGCAACCCAAGACCAACGGCTGGGCCACCAGGACTTCAAAGGCAGAGGCAGAGGGGAGGGGGCCTGAGGGGTCAAGGACTCACCTTTCTGGCCCTCAGTTTTCCTATCTGTAAAATGAGCCTAATGAGAGCTCCCGCCTTATTCGGTGGAGGCAGGATTAATTGAGCTATCCTGACTTCACAGTTGGAGAAACTGAGGCTCAGGGAGCATTGACTCCCACGCTTCAGCACATAGCCACCCAGGTGCCCCAGCGACCTCAGACGTCCATGGCCCCCTGTAGCAGCAGCCAAGGGAGGGGTCCACACCACGTTCCTGACCACCATCTCCATGGCGCTGGCCCAGCCTAGCGCTGGCACTGATGTCTCCTCCCCTCCGGGGTGGGGGGTCCATGCAATGTCACGCACTTCTCCTCCCTCTCTTTGCAGACGCGGAGCAGAGCAGCAGTCCCCGGGCAGGGATGGGCTCCGACCAGGAAGACAGCAAGCCCATCACACTGGGTGAGTCTGGGGGTGGGGGGGTGGGAGGCACAGCCCCGTCCCCATCTTTTATTTAGAAATCATTTTCAGAGCACCCCCTGTGGGCTCTGCGTGGTCCTGAGCACCTGCGTCACTCCTCACAGCCACGCTCTGGGGTGGGTGCTGCTGTTCCATTTCGTAGATGAGGACACTGAGGTCCAGAGAGGATAACGGGCCTTCCCAGGGGCATCTAGGGAGCTGGGGTTGGAACCCACGACCCTGAGCTCCAGCCTCTGGTCTCTGAGGTGCTCCTCCTATGGGAGAGGCCCCAGAGGGTCCTGCAGTCTCTTGGGACATTTAACAAATGAGCAGACAAGTCAGTTTTATGTTGTGGGAGTGGGAAGTGGGAGAATTTGTCTGAGGCAGGGCTAGGAACAGAGCCCTGAGGGACAGAAAGGATCTGGAAGCTGCAGAGGCCCTGCTTCTACCTGAGTCTGTCCTCTTTGAAGTGGTCAGAGGATGCCTGTGAGGACCTGAGTCAGGTCCCGCCCTCCTCTGCCTACAGCCCTTCAGAGCTCCCACCTTCCTCCAGGGTAAAAGCCCAAGAACTCCCCGGGCCCACAAGGCGCTGCACGGCCTGTCCCATCCCCTCCCTGCCCTCACCTCCTCCTTCTCTCCCCTCTCCCCTCTCACTCTGCTCAGCCACCTGGGCCTCCTTGCTGCTCCTTCAACATGCCAGGCACAGTCCTGCCCCTGGGCCTTTGCACAGGCTGTGCCCTCGGTCTGAACCACTAACTGCTCTCTCTTTCCAGATCACCCAGGTCTCAGCTCAAATGCCTCCCTCTCAGAGAGATCTTCCCTGAGCCCCTCAGCTCAATCATAGCCCTCTGTTTTATTTCTTTTAGAGGAAGTTAGTGATTGTATATGTATTTGCTTAGTTCCTTAGTGGTTGCAGATGTGTTTGCTTAACTCTCCTAGTGGAACATCACCTCCTCAAGGGCAGAGGTGTTTATCTGTCTTGGTCACTGCTCTGTTCTGAGTGCCTAGAACAGGACCTGGTATACAGTAGTTGCTCAAAAAACATTTGTAGGAAGAAGGAAAGGAGAGAAGGAGGGAAGAAGCAGAGTGGGGAGGAGAACCTAGAGAGCCGGTACATCAGGGTGAGGGAGGAGGAGAGATGAAAAGGGAGAAAGGAAGAAGGAGCCGGTGGGTGAGGGCATCCCCCTTGGAAGGTCCGGCACAGGGAGGCTGGATGGTTCCAGGAGGTTCACAGGCCCCCAGGCCACTCTTCACCGGCCATCTGTGACCCGAGTCCTCCTTGGCCTCCTGTGATTCCCAGGCACCTCCCTCCAAGCCAGATGTTCTGGGCAGGCGGCAGGGGCCGTGGCGCTTGGCCTGGTCCCGCGGGGAGCTCCAGCGTCTGGCGGAGGAAATCACTTCCTCCCCGCCCGCCAGGGAGTCCCCTGGAGAAGGAGCAGGGCAAGCGCTGCACAAACAGGAAACCCCGGTGGGGGGAGGGTGCAGGGGTGTGCTGACACCAGCTGGCCAGCTGGGTCAGCAGGAAATGGCCATGGCCACTTCCCCTGGACACTGGGGGCCACCGCCCTGTCCTCCTGGGGATAGTGTGGTCCCGAGCCTCTCATCATGGGCCTGGGCAGGTAGTAATTGCTCAATAAATGGTGTGCACAAAGCTTGTAACCAGGGGGCTTGAGTGGTGGACAGCTGGGGACCTGGGCACTGCTGTGAGCTCCCTGTGGCCCATGCTGGCCCGTGCTGCCCCCTGGGGGCCTGGACAAGAACCGCTCCCACCCCGCCCCAACCCCCCCCAAGCCAGAGTGCCCCCACTCTGACCACTCTCCCCACTCCTGCGTCCCAACCGCAGGGCCTTTGCACCAGCTGCTCCCACCACCAGGAACGTTCTGGCCCACAGGGAGGTGGCAAAACGTCAAGTTTAAGGTCATCCTAGTCGGGGCCGCCAATTTTCGCAGGGCGATTTCCCTGTGCCAGGTGCTGTCTTGGCACTTCCCAAATTTTAACTCACAGGTTCCTCTTATTCACCCCTGCCTTGAGGTCTTAGTAAAATGTCACCCTCCCAGACCTTCTTTGAGCCCTTTGTGTAAAATAAAACAGATCCCTTCCCCAGCAGGCTCCCCTGACCTCACCTGCTTTATTACCACTACCTGACACTCCTCACCTTTGACTTCATGATCTTTAAAATAACCTTTTTTTAATTGTGGTATAATACACATAAAATGCATCATTTCAACCATTTTACAACGTACCATTCAGTGGCATTAAGTACATTAACAGTGTTGTGCACCATCACCTCTATGTAGTTCCAGAACATTTTCAGCACCCCAAAAAGTAGCTCCATCTCCATTCATCCCTCCCCCTCCCCTGGTGACCACAACTCCACTGTCCCTGTGGACTGGCCTCTTCTGGACATTTCACGTCCATGGACTCACACGCCGTGTGTCCTTCGGTGTCTGCTTCTCTCCCTGAGCATCGTGCTCTCAGGGGCCGTCCACGCGGTAGTGAGGGTCAGCGCTTCACTCCTTTTCACGGCCGAGTGGTGCTCCTGCGTAGGGAGGGGCCACATTTGTTTGTCCATCATCTGCTGATGGACGTTTGGGTTGTCTCCAGTTTTAGCCACTATAAATCGTGTTGCTGTGAACACCCATGTACAGGTTTTTTTGACTTCCTGCTCTTATGTGGCCTCTGTCACCCACACTGGACTGTGAGTCTGGAGGGCAGCTGCTTCTGTCCGTCCCATCTCCCACTGTATCCCCAGTGCCCAGCTTAGAGGTGCTCAGTAAACGGTTGCTGAGGAAATGGGTCCTGCTTGTGAGGGCCTCCAGGTGGGACAGGCCTCCTCCCAGCTGTCCCAGGTTGGCCAGGACTCCAGCCCTCTCGTGGCCAACTTCAGTTTCCAAATCCATGAAATGGGTCTAAACCACCCCAACCTGGAGAGGAGGGGCCCTCTTCCTTTGACATCAGGCAGGTGTGCACCTGATGTGGGGGTTTTAATTGCTGCCTCTGGACCCTCCATTCAGCCTGTGGTTCTGAGCCCCTGCCGTTTGCCAGGCTCTGGTCTAGGCACTGGGGACACTGCAGGGCTCCAGGCCTGGGGGGGACAGGCAGTGTAAGCAGCTGCAGCATTGTGTGGGGTGAAGAGTGAGGCAAAGGAGGTGAGCTGGTCCCTCCTAGGTAGAAGGATTCATGTCTCACATCCACCCAAGATGACAGGGTGTATGGTCCCACTTTTGAGATTAGACCATTGAGGCTCAAGGAGGTTAAAGTGACTTGCCCAAGATTACACTCTGAGTGGGCATCCCAGCTGGGATTTGAACTCAGGTCTGGCCTCCACTCATGTGCGCAGCCTGCCCAGGCATGAAGGCCCTGGGTGAAGGCTGGGAGGGAGGCTGGGGGAGGCTGCAGTGAGAAGGGCTGAGCAGAGGCTCAGAGAAGAACGTCCTCCCCAGCTGGGTTAGGGCAGAGGGACTCCCCCGTCAGACCGGAGGACATCCTCTGCGGCCCTGCGGACGAGGGGAGGGGGGAGACAGAGTGACCGCCCAGACTGGGTCCAACCCCCGCAATCTGGGCAGCCCAGGAGTGTCGGGGGGTGGGGGAACAGACCCAGCTCAGCTGGCCACCTGCTGACCTCCAGCCTCTCCCTTTTCCAGACACCACCGACTTCCAGGAGAGCTTCGTCACCTCCGGTGTGTTCAGTGTCACTGAGCTCATCCAAGTGTCCCGGAGTAAGTGTCCCCGCCCACCCTGTGCTGGGACCTGCAGAGGGAGGGGCTCACACAGGGGAGGGCTGGTGGAAAGAAGTGGATTCAGGATGGGGGCTCCAAGAGGGAAGGGGACTTGGGGAGAGAAGAGAGGCTCAGGGAGGAAGGAGCCTGTCACCCTGCCCACTCCCCCACGTCCTCTCTAAGCACCCCTTGTCACCAAGCCAAGGTTCCCAGGAAGGGCGGTATCCAGCCCTTCCCAGAGGCCAAGGTCACAGTGACGTGCTCTTCTCCAGGAAAGACTCCAGATGCTGGGTGGAAAGGCTAAAGAAACTTCCGCTCCAGCATCCCCCCTTCCTGGGGCCTCCCCATCCCCTGAGGAAGAGACCCCAGATAGCCCCGCCCTCCACCTGCTTTGCCTCCTGTTCTCTTGCCTTACCTATGGACCTGCAGGGACCCTCCCCAATCCTCCAGACACCCGTTTAAATCTCACCCCAGGGAGCTCTGGGCACTGCATTGCCTTAACCCTAACCATTGCCCTCCCTGTCCAGATCAGCAGAGCCTGGCCTCTGGGAGTGCTGGGAAGCTTGACCTCCAGCTCTGTTTATGCCTCTGCCTCACGACGTGACCTTGGCCTCTCTCAATGCCCTCGTTCTTCTGATCTGTAGAATAAGGCCACTTTCGGACAAATCAGGAAACAGGCCAATTTGGGAAGCGGTTCTCTTGCAGACTGCCAGCCCCCAGGTGGCTCTCCCCACCCCTCTAGGGCAAACTGCACCCAGGGACCTTGTTTCCTCCTTCACTGTCCTCTCTGTCGCCCTTTGCAGCACCAGTGGTGACTGGAACAGGACCCAACTTCTCCCTGGGGGAGCTGCAGGGGCACCTGGCGTACGACCTGAATCCAGCCAGCACAGGCATGAGAAGAACGCTACCCAGCACCTCCTCCAGTGGGTACGTGCCCAGGGCCCACCTCTTGGCATTTCATGACCCGCCCCCATACACCCATCTCTGTCTGGCCCCAGCTGGTTCATTCCTCTCCGTTTTCGCATTCCACCTGGGAAACTCATACTCCTCCTTCAAAGCCCAGCCTCCAAGTGACTCTTTCTCCATCCCTGACACCCTACTCTGGGCTCCCACAGCCTCGAGTCCAACAGGTCCAGCCCTTGAGACTCCGTAAGAATGCAGACACTGGTTATTGCTGAGATAGGCCGTGTGATCGGTAGCCAGTCACATCGTGTTTGCCTCGGTTTTCTCTTCTGTAAAATGGGATCATAATCCCACTAGGTTGTTCTGAGGATTACAGCAGGCCAAGTGATCAGCCTTCAGGGCTTTAGTCTCCACTGGCTAGCTTGTTACTTGGACCTGGGCTGAGTTCCCCCTTGCCTCTGGCCCCAGGCGTCCTGTTCAAGTAACAGGCAGATTGAAACAGGTGTTAACTGAGAACCGGCTGAAAATGCACGGCTCCCGACGTCTCGCGATAGCTCCCTCCTCGCCCCGCCCTCTAAGAACCGGAAGTAGTGATGCCGGCCCGGCCCGGCCCCCTGCGTCTCCTTGGTAACCGGCATGTGGGCTTCCTTTTTCACCCCTTAGGAGCAAGAGGCACAAATCCGGCTCGATGGAGGAAGACGTGGACACGAGCCCTGGCGGCGATTACTACACCTCGCCCAGCTCTCCCACGAGTAGCAGCCGCAACTGGACGGAGGACATGGAAGGAGGTGGGGCTGGCGGCGGCGGCGGCGGCGGCGGCGGCGGCGGACCCGTCTTCCGGTCGGGTTTACCGCAGCGGGGACTACTTATTCCGGAAGGCAATGCGCGGCCGCCAGGGAGCGGAAGCAGGCCTGGGGCCGCGGGGCCTCCTGGGAATTGTAGTCGCGCGGGCTGCGCGCGGATGGAAGTCAAGTCCGGGTTCACATGCCCGGAGCTCTTTGGTTCCGCTCAGGCTGGGGAGGGCGGAGATTATCCCCTGCCCGATTTTCCTACCCTCTGCCTTTTAAGGGCCTATCTCGGTGGGGTTCCTGATCCACAGAATTGACTTAGTAGCGATTCTGATCAACAGGGTGCTTCTTCCTGGGGCCTGCCATAGATAGAGCCTCAACTCACATAGGGTGCCAGCTAGAGGGCCCTGAGACGTAGGATTTCTTCTCGCTGGGGTCCACCCTGGGCTTCCTTTTTTAATAGGATTCCTATCTTGCTTGCTTCGTGTGATTCCAGTTCCATAGGAGCCCCGCCTCTTTTCTCATAGCGCCTTTCCCCGGTGGATTTTACTGTTGCTCCCTGTCTTCATAGGATCCTCTCCAGAGTGTCTTTCTCCTGTTCTGTAGGGTCTGCAGTTCTGTAGGGTTTCTTTTCTGTTGAACGCTGTCTCCTCGAAATTCTTTGGTTACTTACCGTCTCCCCGGGGGCTTTCTTCAAAAATTTCCCTTCTTTGGGGTCCCGGTCTCCACAATGGTTCTCATCTAAAGAATCCCTTTCACTTTAAGATTCTGCTCTCTAGAGGACCAGCGTCTGTGACTTGGGAAATGACATGAACAGTGGCCTACGGTTAGACTGGGAAGGGCGTCCTTGGTATTCCTTAGATTCTCAGCTGGGTCTGTGCCCCCAAATTGTAGAAGCATGACTCTACCCAGTCCTTTATCCCTTATTAAGGGTTCACCCCGACGGTATAGCCTAGTGGTTATGAACGTAAACACTCAAGTCCTCCAGCCCTTACAGCTTCCTGGTGGCCCCACCTCTTGGGCCTCAGTTTCTCCATCTGTAAAATGGAGTTGTTAATACCTGCAGTACCCACCTCATAGGCTTGTTATGGGAATTAAGTGAGTTAAAATACATTTGATGTCCCTAAAACTGGTCTGGCACAGAAGTGCCCAGTATTCCTTGGAATTTGTTTTCTTCTCCCCTTCTCCTTTCTCCCTTCTCCGTATCCCTGTAGAGCCCAGTTTCTCATAAAGATCTGTCTATACAAAGTGCCATGCCTACAAGATTCTTGAAAAGCAACTTAACATTATAATTAAGAGAGCAGGTTCAGGCATCAGAGAGATCAGGGTTCAAATCTCAGCTCTGCCCTTGACTCACTGTGTAGGCTGTGTAACCTTGGGCAGGTGAATTCACTTCTCTGAGCATTAGTTGCCTCATCTCCAAAGTGAGAGTGATAAGAATGATCATTCTTTTGGAGACTTGGAAGGAGGACATGGAAGAATGTGCGTAAAGTAGCCATCTGGCCAGGGAAATGGGAGAGTTTCTTGGTGCTCATGTCTTTATAAAATTCCCATGCCTTTGAGTCAGTCTTTGACACATCTGGTTGTGACATTTGAGGTCCCAAGGGTCCTCCCTCTTCCTCAGTGTGGGCTCCCAGGGTAGGTACCTAATGCTAGGACAACCTGTCTGTCTATTTATTAGGCTCTAATTTATGGATCAAAATGTCTCTCTCAAGTTTGTCTCTATAAAGACCTTGTATTTAATATGCTTAAGGCTTAATTGTGTATAACAGAAAACCCAAAAGGACAGTGCATTTCTCCCGCAAGTATATGTCCAGCCATCAACAGCCCCAGGCAAGTGTAATGTAAGGCACTTAGACTCCTGCCTGTGCTCCACTGAATGTGGTTGTCCTGACTCATGGTCCAAGATACCTGCTGGGGTTCCAGCCATCATGTCTGCTTTCCAGCCAGCAGGAAAGAAGAAGGATCAAATGTGGGTGTGTCCTCTCCTTTTAAGAATAATTCTCAGAAGATACACTTACCTTTTCTGCTTATCTCTAAGCCTCTGAGTTAGTTGTAGGGCCATGCTCTGCTGCAAGAGCTGCTGGGAAATGTATTTTCATTTGGAGCAATTATGTGCCCATCTCAAATTCAAGGGTTCTGTTACTAAGGAAGAAGGATAGAGCAGGTATTAGGAGACAGTTAAGTTCTGCCCTGCAATTTACTGATTGGGAACTCAGAAGCACTTCTTGTTAATTCTGTGATTTTAGAGGTTGTCCACATATAAAGTGTATACTATTTAGAGCTGAAAGACAGCCTCTGTGATGTAGCCACAGCAGCCCTGAGAGGAAAAATTATAGCCTGGAGTCTACTGATTCGAAAAAGAGAGAGGCTGGAAATAAAGAGCCCAACTTTCAATTCAGGATGCTCAAAAAGGAAGAACAAAATTTTAAAAGGAAGGAAATGTTAGAGTCACTGGGGCTTGGTCTGACCTTCCTGCCCTGACAAAGAAGTGGCCTGGATGGGGGAGGACACAGAGGAAGTCTGTACCAGCTTCTAGTGTGTGATGGAGGATCATAGAGCTGGAAGGGAATGCCAGAAGGGGTTGGACCCCTGTAGCTGCCATTGGTTGCCTCAGGTGATGGCTTACTCACTCCCTCCTGTGGGAGCCTCAGTATGAACCTCTGCTGTGTCCCTGCCCCGCCTCCCCACTGACAGCCTAGCAGGGAGACAGATTCTGTGTCCTCCCCGCTCCTCCTCCCCTCCCGGCTTCCTCCAACTTCCTGTCTAGACGGCCTCCAATTAGCTGTTCATTAAGGAGGTTAAGCTGATTAGAGCGCTCTCTCCCTTCCTCTGCCGTGGCCACCACGGGCAGCGCTCAGCTAACCCCCCCAGCTCTAGCATCCACTGTCTGGTGCCTGGGAGGGGCAGAGGCCTGGGGAGATCATGCCACCTCTACCCAGGCGAGGCCCCTCCACCCCCACCCAGGCAAGACCCCTGCAGCCACATCTCTTAAGCCCCATGCACCAGCCTCCAGGCGTTTGCCCACTCCATGCCCAGGCCAGGAGGGCCAGGAATACCCTTTCTCCTCCGGCCACCTCCCGAGGCCTTCCCTGATTTCCCACCCATGCGGGGCAGAAAGGGGGCCCCAGAGTCTTCTCTGTGGCTGCTTCTGTGGTCCTCCCACAGGGGTCCTCCCATCGGGCCCCCCACCCCACCCCGCCACAGGTAGTTGTTCTGTGGAGTAAAGCAGGTAACTTATCTCTCTCCTCTGTTACCTGGAGAGAGGGGCTTCCCCCATCTCTTTTGGGGGGCAGGAGGGGGTGACAGAGCATGGCCTGTGGAGTTTGAATCCCAGCTCAACCACTTCTTGACTCCCCAGGACCTCACGGAGGGTCCTCACCCAGGTCAGCTCTGCCCTCAGGGGGCACTGAGTGATGTCTGGGACATCTGTGGTTGTCATGAGCGGGGGGGGGGGGGGTCCTGGCATCCAGTGGGTGGGGCCCAGGGAGGCTGCTCCACACCCCACAGTGCCCAGGACAGCCCCACAGATGACCCAGCCCCCTGATGTCAGCAGTGCTGGCAGGGTGGGAGGCTGGTCCGCATAGTAAGTGCTCACTGAGTGACGGCCATTCCCAGCAGAACTGCGCTCCATCCACCCATCCACTCCACACTCTCTCTGCCCACCCTGTGTCCTGGGCCCTGGAGACCCAGCGGGCGGCTGCAGTCGGCACCCCCAGTGGCGCTGGCATTGCAGGGAGACAGGCTAGTTTGTCTAGCAGATGGGCAGGTGCTCAGATACGGGACAGACAGGCGTTTGTGACAAGCGAGTGCAGGGACACTCAGATGGGGGCATCTACAGGCATGTGTGTCCATTAAGGTTTACGTTTTTGATGGGGAACATGCGCAATCTCGGATGGGGGTGTAGAGATATGTATGTTGAGCAAAAAGCTGGCCAGTCAGATCCAGGGGATATTACGGGCACGCTTGTTAAATGGGGAGACATCTGCTTTGATGAGGGACACAGGGCACTGTGTTAACCGGACAGCGGTTGCTCACGTGGGACCTTGACAACAAACAGGATGGGGGGTGTTCAGATGTGGAGATGCGCACGTGTGCAGGACCCCCTCAGAGCCGCCCAGGAGCACAAGGGTTACTCTTCCTTGCAGCCCCCTGGCCGGCTCTCTCTCCCCTCCTTCCTGCCCTGGCTTCTGCAGGCCCCGGCTCAGGAAGGGCCTGTGGAGATGCAGCGGGGGGCTGGGGCCACACCACACTATTTCCATCCAGGACAGGCTGTTCTAGGAAATCCTCCTAAGTGAGCATCTGACAGCCCTAACCTCATTCCCACTGCAGCCAGCCCCGTGCCAGCAGGGAGCCTGCCACGCTCCTGTGCCAGTGCGCGCGCGCGCACACACACACACGCACGCACGCACGCACACACACACACAAGCACGCAGCACCCACGGGGCCAGCCTCCTCCCTGCCAGCCGCCCTCGGTCCCACCAGCTCCTCCTGTCCCTGGGAAGTCCCGGGCCTGCTCCAACGCCCGGCTTGGCCATGGGGCCTCTGGGCTGCCAACCACACGCCGCGATTTGCTCCCCACTTTCAACAGTGTGATGTGCGCTCTGAGCCGTCAGGGGCAGTGACCTTTGTAACAGCAAAAGCAGTTGGTGGCCTGTCCAGGGGCTGGTTCCCAGATCTGGTCCACCCCAGGCCGTGCAGCTGCAGAGGACAGGAAGCCCCCATGGGGAAACGCCAGAGGGGAGCTGCACCAGCATGCCAGGTGGCACAGTGCTGGGGACGCCACAGATGCCCCAGGGACCGTCGGCAGGAGACCCACAGACAGTGGCAGTGGGCTTGAGAGTAAGGCAGGGGTTCTGACCGGTTGGTTCTGCCATCCAGGGGATACTGGTCACTGTCTGTCTTGTCATGACTGGGGGTTCCTGGCATCAAGTGGGTGGGGCCCAGCATACTGCTCCCCACCCTGCAGTGCCCAGGACACTTATGGAGGGTGGTCCAGCCCCGATGTCTGTCACCAGAGAGGCCACCTTGTGCTGGGTGGGAGATGTCTCCCCCTCACCACGTGTGAGTCCACTGTGGTCTCAGTGGGTATGCTTCACCCTAAAATGAATTTTAAAATAATTTCTAAACATGCCGGCCTCCGGGCCCCACTTCACTGAGAGTCCAGTTCCAGGGATGAGGCCGGGCAGGGGACTCTGCCGTTTTCCAGGCACGTCACCATCCCTAACTCTCAATAGAAAAAGCCTCTGCAGAGGATGGCATAGAGGGGGCACAGGGAGGCAGGGGAGGCAGTCACGCGTCTTCAAGGGAACATGTGCCCTGGCACCCGTGCGGACCATCCCCCCTATCATGACAGGGCTCCTTCTGAGCCAGTGTTCGTTCTGTGCCATGGCCTCCACGGAGTCTGTACCTGCCCATTTTACACCATTCATTCCTTGAGGCTGAGCTGGAGACCGTCCGAGTTTTCAAGGGCAGCCATGGGAGGTAGTGAGGCCTCTGTCTGCAGAGGAATGACAGCAAGTAATTCCAGCATGTGGGTGTGTGGAAGGCCCTGGTCTAATGGCTTTACATGTTGTATGTCACTTAATGCAATGACTCCACAGGGATAGTTCTGTTGCCCCAGTAAGGATGGGGGAACACAAGCACAGAGTGACTCGGGCTTTGGACCAGACCACCCTCCCCCTCCCCACCATGCCACCTTCTCCAGGGCTCTGGTGTCCCCAGGGGAGAGGGTCAGCCCTGAGCTCATCCATCTCTGGAAGGAGAGAAGCTGGGGACCAGGCTGTGACGTCCTGGGGCCTGTGTGGCATCAGGCTCCACATCCCATGGGCCATGTGACCCTGGGTGGCCCCCTTCTCTGAGCCTTAGTTTGCCCCTCTACTCATTGGGCTCCCAGCCCCTTGCCCACAGGTTGCTGGGAGAAGGAGGTCCAGGGGTCCTGGGAGTGGAGCAGCCCTGCCTGAAGGGCCCTGACCCTCTTGCCCTCCCCACAGGCATCTCATCCCCAGTGAAGAAGACAGAGATGGACAAGTCACCTTTCAACAGCCCATCTCCCCAGGACTCGCCTCGTCTCTCCAGCTTCACCCAGCACCACCGGCCCGTCATCGCCGTGCACAGTGGTGAGCACTGCATACCCCAGGCGGGGAGGGGCAGCTGGGCCCTCTGACCAGGCCCCTCGTGGCCAGGGAAGTCCCACTGGCCATCTGACCACAAGTTCTATTGCTGTAGCCTCCCAACCAGGCAAGAAAGCCTGAAGGTGCTGTGGCAGAGAGCACTTGGGGCTGACTCAGTCCTTTTGGGCCTCAGTTTCCCCTTCTGTACAAGGAGGTGCAGCCCAGGACTCACCCCTCAACCTGCTCCCCATGTGAGTGACCCACGGACAGACCACCGGGTCAGGTGGCCACAGAAGGAGGCAGACACACACAAAGACACACGCAGGCCACACAGAGATCCGGGTGCTCCCGGCCACACAGATGGGAAGCATCACACTTGAAGCAGAGGAGAGACTCCAGCAGCCTCAAGGTGTGAGCTGAGCCAGTCATCTGTCAATTGGGGCTCATAAACATCGCCCTCTCAGGGCTGTCTGTGGGATAGAATAAGTTAAATAAGAGTTTGAATATCACCTATTGCACCTTGGTTGTGATAATAATGATTTAGTTCCATACAAGGGCAGACACACATACAGGGGAAGGGCAGAAATCCCCAAAATAGCACAGTGGTTTAGAGCAGGAGCCAGCAGAGCAGCACCCCCCACCCCAGCCACTTCCTCTTCTTGTAAATAAAGTTTTATTAGTGCAGGGCCACACACATCCATTACCATGTTGTCTGCAGTGCCTTGCAGGCTGCAGGGCAGAGTTGACCGGCTACAACAGAGACCCTATGGCCTGAAAAGCCAAAAATATTTACTATCTGGCCAGGGGCTGGAGAGAGAGGAAGGGGGAAGTGACTGCTCATGGTCACAGAGCTTCTTTTCAGAGAAATGAAGATGTTCTGGAATTACAAACTGAATATACTGAAAGTCACTGAATTGTGTAGAAAAAGGAAAAAAAGCAAATACCAGAATGGAATATTACTCAGCCATGAAAAGGACCGAGGCCCTGACACTCATTACAGTGTGGATGGACCTTGAGACACGGTGCTCAGTGAGAGAGCCAGACACAGGAGGCCACATAGTGTGTGATAACATTTATATGAAACGTCCAGAACAGGCCAATCCACAGAGGTAGAGAGTGGGTTAGTGATTGTCAAGGGCTAGGGAGGAGATGGGGGTGATGCTAGTGGGGATGGGGTTTCCTTGGGGGTGATGAGAATGTTCTAAAAGAGACTAGTAATGGTTCCATGGCTCCATCAGTGTGTTAAAAAAAAACTGAATTGTATACTTAAAAAGGGTGAATTTTAATGTGCAAATTATATCTCAATATTTTTTAAAAACCTGACCTGCCAGCCATTTATGGAATGAGTTAGCTGTGAGGCCAGTGAGCCTGGGCTGGAACTATCTGCTCGCGTGGCCTGGGGCAGGGGACATTCCCTCCCAGAGCCCCCGGTCATCCTCTGTTTAAAAAAGAAGTAAAAACAGGAGCGATACCAGAACCCTGTGGGGTCCCGGTGGAGTCAGCGAATTTGGGCGTGTAAATGACAGCAGGGCCTGATGCAGTCATGATCCACGCCCACAGTCAGAGGGAGACAGAGGGGGCTGGCCAGAGCCCCCGGTGACCGCCCCCCACCCCGCCCCCTCCGCAGGAATCGCCCGGAGCCCACACCCGTCCTCGGCCCTGCACTTCCCCACAACCTCAATCCTGCCCCAGACGGCCTCCACCTACTTCCCGCACACGGCCATCCGCTACCCGCCTCACCTCAACCCCCAGGACCCGCTCAAAGATCTCGTCTCGCTGGCCTGCGACCCGGCCAGTCAGCAGCCTGGACCGGTGAGTTTGGAGGGCGCGACCTCCCTGGGGCCCTGGCGCGTCACTGCGAGTGTCAGGCGGCCGTCCCCGCGTTCTCCGTCGTGCAGCAGCGAGTCCGCAGCCCCTCTCATCTGAAGCACCCGGAGCCAGACCGGGTCAGAACTGAGGCTTGTTCGGATGTCAAAATTGACAGCACATGTTTTAGGACGCCCGGAAACTAAACACGGTTACGGCGGAGCTCAGGCTGGCTCTGGCCAAACTTTCACCAAAACATTGGGTGTTCTGAGCCTTTTGGAGCTGGGAACTGCGGGCAAGGTGGTGGATGGATGTGTCCCCGCAGCGAACGCCGGGGGGCCGCCCCGGAGGTGGGACAAGGCTGTTTAGGAGGCGTGGAAGGGAAGCAGGTGGGTGCAGAGTGGCTTGAGGAGGCGGCGGAGGGAGCGCGATCCCAGGAGGCTGGATCCCGGGACGGGACGCTGGAGGCCGGCCGTCCTGGTCATCCGGGCACCCACCAAACTCGCCCTGGCCACGCCCACCAGCCCCTCCCCGGCCCTGCAGGGCTGCGGGGCGCGCGGGCAGATGGCAGCCCGAGGCGGAGGGGGCGCCGCCGCCTTAACCACCTGTCTCTCTGTCCCCCCAGTTAAATGGAAGTGGCCAGCTCAAAATGTCCAGTCACTGCCTTTCCGCTCAGATGCTGGCACCCCCGCCCCCCGGGCTGCCGCGGCTGGCGCTCCCCCCTGCCACCAAACCCACCTCCGAGGGAGGAAGCTCGTCGCCGACCTCGCCCTGTAAGCACTCGGGAAGCGGTGCCCGTGGCAGGGCGGGCGTCCCCGAGGGGCCCCTCCCCTCCCCGGCCCCGCTGCTGGGGTCGGGGGCTCAGGCACGGCCCGGTGGGTACCGGCGAGTTTGGTGGGTCCCCAGATAGAGGCCTGGGGCCACCTGGTCAGGTCCACGCAGAGCCAAGGCAGCCTTAGAGGGTGGCCAGGGGCAAGTCTGGAGTCTGCCCCCATTGGCTGAGTGGCTTGGGGTCCCTGTGTTCCCCTTCTGGGCTTCTGAATCCTCCTCCGTGCAAGAGGCCGCTGGCAGAGGGACAGGCAGAGATCTCAAAGGAGAAAGGCCGGAGGGCCAGACTCGGCCCCTAGATGCCTCTTGTTTGTGGAAAATGAAAATCTGTTGTTGTTTTAAAATCTGGATATCTCACATAAAAATTCCAGCGTTCTGGATTCTTGGGGGGAAATGGGGCCCCGTTCAGCTACTGGTAACCCAGCTGGGCCACACCTGTAGACAGGACAGTACCCACCTGTCCTCCTGACCCAAGGAGGCCGTGGGTCAGCTGCCTCGCTTCCTAGAACTTTTTGCTGTGTCTCTGTGGTTCCAGGTGGTAGCCTGATGGAAGGTCCTGGGTTGGTCTCCTTACATTCTAGAACTTTCTACCTTCTGGATGTGGTTCCAGATTACAGCTTGCTTGCTCCTAATGCACCCCCCACTCCAAGGCTGCTCCAGACTGGGAAGAGGTCTCAGATTCCCCCTCCTGGGGTCTGTCCCATCAGCAGTGGCTCCACCTCAAGCCTCTCCCTGAACCCCTTCCCTTTTTGAGTGTCTCTCTCTCCCTCGCTCCCCAAGTGAGATTCCTCACCCAACCCGAGCAGGAGGGGCCGACCATTCCGTCTGGGCCCCATCCGCCCCCCTCCCCACATGCAGCACCCCAGCCCCCAACATTTCTTCCCACTACCTGCCTAGAGCCAGGGTAGCCTTACATGCAGATAGGCTTTCTCTAAACACCAGATGCAGCGTGGGGCACTGGATTCAAATCCTGCCTCTGCATCATGCTCCCTGTGTGACTTTGGGCAAATGTCCTCTCCTCTCTGAGCCTCAGATTTCTCAGTGGCAATATGGAATAGTCACCAGAGGGTGGTGGGTAGCAAGTTGGTGAAATAGGTCAGGGAGAACATTTAGCAGCAGGCCAGGTGCAAAGTAGAGAGTTGGCCTGTGCTGCTGGTTGTCACCTCCTCTGCCTACTTTCTCATCTGTGAAATGGGTATAATTATCATGTCTGCTGCATTGAGGCCACTGAGGATTAAAATGGGATAGTGCCCAGTGCCTGGCATACAGTAGACACTTAATAGACAAGGAATAAATGTGGGTTCATTTTCCTTCCCTCCGTACCAGCTTCTTAACTGCAGGTCCAGCCTGCTTCCTACACCCCAAACCCCCCAGGCCTCACTGCCTCCCGCTCACCATGTGGGGACCCTCCCACCACCCCTGTCCCCCCACCAGCCTGGGTCGTGAATCATTCACTCACTGACAAAACGTGATCAGTGAGATTAAAATAGAAATACGTGTGTGTGTGTGTGCGCGCGCACACCCGGCCTTCCCCGCGCCCTCTCCAGGAGGAAAATTAATAAATAAAATGCCCTCAATAGTTCATGGCGCCCCGTGCGGGGTGTAGGCCGCGGGCACAGGATGGGCCAGGCAGTGGAGCACCTGAATAATTCACAGGCGGTTTCTGGATTATGAATCTTTCATCCTGTGCCTTCCCTCCCAGCAGACACCGGCCCGCGTGACCCTGGGGGCCTGAGACTGTGGGCTTTTCCGGGTGCCTGGACCATCCAGGGGGAGGGCGGCGAGCTCTGAGGACCGGGTGCTGGGTGCGAAGGCCCAGCTGTGTGACCCTGGGCAGCGGCCACCCTCTCTGGTGCTCCCGTGCCGCCTCTGCGCTAACGGGCTCTCGGTCTCTCTCCTCCCCGCAGCCTACTCTACGCCCGGCACGTCCCCTGCAAACCGTTCCTTTGTGGGATTAGGACCAAGGGATCCAACGGGCATTTATCAGGCACAGGTAGGGGCCAAGAGGCCAGCTGGTTGGGGGGTGGGAGGGGCAGGGCAGAGGGCCGGCCTGGGTGCACAGGGAGAAGCTGGCCCACTGGGCCCCGTGCCTCCCCCCAGCCACACCCCTAGCACAGTGGCTGTTGAGCGTGGCAGCGTGGCAGCGGGGCCAGCCTCCCAGGCCCTTCCAGGGCCTCGAGCCCATGCCCAGGGATGCGGTGCTACTCCAAGTCCGTCTGCGCTTCCTGCCGGGGGCAGTTACAGCAGAACTGCTGTGGGGCCTGGGTTATTGCCACCCTGGCCCCATTGGCACAGATGGGGAGACGGAGGCTCGTAGAGGTGAGGGGATTTGCCCAGGATCACACAGCACGTCAGCCCAAGCTTCCCCCCCACCCCTGCCTTCATCCTCCTATGCTGGCCAGAGGGACCACAGGAGAGGAGGGCCAGGGGTGGGGCCTCCCAGTAGAGCATGCAAGCCCCTGCCCCCGGCTCTAGCCTGCAAGGTGGCGGGGGTGGTAGAGGTGGAGTTGGCATTACTGCAGCTGAGTGTGCACCACGGAAAGGGGAGGGAGGTTGGTTGAGGACGAGACTAGGAGGCTCAGAGAGGAGGAGTGAGTTGCCCGAGGCTGCACAGCAGTGCAAGGTAGAGCCATGACAGTCCAGAGCTCAGACTCAGGGCTCCCAGCTTTCTTCAGGGTGGGAGGTGACTTCAGCTCCTGCCCACGCATCCCCAACACCGGCCTTCGGGCCGGCATCCACATCTGTGTCGTGCACAGGCCAGGAGTGTGTTGGGCAGATGGTGTTTGAGAGTGTTGGCTGGACCCCAGAGCCTACAGTCCCTGGTGCATGTTGAGGAGGGGGTCACAGTATGTAAAACAGCCAGAGGGCAGTACCAGCTCCCTCCAAGGCCCAGATGCACCAAGAACCCTCCTCAGGGCCCCTCAGCATCTCCAAATCACCAGAAGCATAGAGCATGGGGATCTGTGGGGTCCCCAGGAGCCACATTTGGACCCTCAAGCCACTGTGGGAGAGTCTCCTACAGCAGAGTCCATGGGCAGGGTGGGTGTTTGGAGGCAGAGAGGCAGCCACATCCCCCATCCTCCGCTGAGACCAGATTCAGCCACCCAGACCAGACCCAAGGAACCTCCCACCACAGCCTGGCCCCCTGGGGACCCTCCAAGGTTGGCCTGGTCGCTGCTGGCAGCGCGGAGGGGCCAGAGTGGGTGAGGAAGACCTGGCTATCCTCTGCCCTTCCTGCCCAGACTTCAACTGGGGGTGCTGTGGTCAGGAGACCAGGGCTCATGCCCAGTTCTACTTTAGTCACTCTGAACCTCAGTCTCTTCTTCTGGCCTTGGGCACCTCCTGGGGTGGCTTTGAAGGGTCTCAAGCGTTAGGGAACCAATTTTATCCAACCGCCCCACATACCCTCACATATCCAAAATACTCAGTGTCCTGTCTTACAGAGCCTCAGCTGGAATCCAAAAGAGGGGTCACTTGGTCAGTGTCACCCAGCAAGCTGGGGTGGCCCTAGGACTCCCCTCTTTGGGTTTTGAGTTTTGTCGGGGCCTGGACACTACCACCCCCACAGTTCTCTGAGAGCCAGGCGTTTCCTGTCCCAGCTGACCTGACATCCCTCCCCACAGGAGGCTGGGAATGTCCTAATTGCTTCAGAAATCAAAGCTAATAAAAGTGACAGGGAGAGGGCCCTGCCCTCTTAACCCTTCCCCAGCCTCCCTCACCCACCACCTCACCTACCCCATTGTCAGCCTGGATGGCCTGAGAGGGGAGGGAAACTGAGGCAGGCAAGGTGGGGTACCTTTGGTTCTACATGCTTCTGGTCGCACCCCCCTGCTCCCCCCCAGCCTGCAAGTCCTGCTGGGTACCCAGGGAGGGTGGGACCAGAACTGTCGAGGAACTTGGGAGAGGGGCTATCTGGGACTCTGCCTGGGTCGGGAGGGGTTGGAGCCTGGTGTCAGGCAGAGAAGGATGAGGGTGTCCAGGCAGGGGGCTCAGCACTGCCAAAGGCTGGAAATGATGGCGAGACAGCCTGAATGTGGAAGACCTCAAATGTGGTCTTTGGCCTGCGGGCCAAGGGGAGCTATGGAAGGGATTAGAGAGAGGGAGGGGCACAGCTAGGGCGGGGAATTGGAAAGCACTTTGTGAGGCTGGTTTTGGGGAGGCAGGGAAGGTGACAGATGGGTGAGAGACTCTCAAGGGTGACAGGAAAGGTGAGGCCCTCCATCTGAGTCTGGGGGAAGATCTCGCCAGCACCATACAGGCAAGACCACAGGTCCCTGGACTGAAGACCCCCAAGTCCCCCAGTGGGTTCAGGCACCCCCGGTCCAGACAGACCTCAGGGAGGGAAGGGGGGAAGAAGCCGTGACACCCACTCCCCCCTCTTGGAACCCCTGTGCGAAGGGCTCAGAGCTGAGAGGCCTCTCCTTTCTGGCCCAGTCAGCACTTCTGTCTCCGCCTTCATTATTCCTGGCGGGTTTGCTTTCCTCTGCCCCTACCCCCAGCCTGCAGTGGCTTCTCTGCCTCCGCACAAGCCCTTGCATCCCCTGCCTTTCCCCCAATCAATGCCTCTCTCCCTGATCAATATCCCCCTCTCCAGTCAGTGCCCCTCCCCCGATCAATGTCTCTCCCTCCAGTCAGTGCCCCTCCCCTGATCAGTATCCCCTCCTCCAGTCACTGCCCCTCCCCCTGATCAGTGTCCCCTCCTCCAGTCACTGCCCCTCCCCTGATCAGTATCCCCTCCTCCAGTCACTACCCCTCCCCCTGATCAGTAACCCCTCCTCCAGTCACTGCCCCTCCCCCTGATCAGTAACCCCTCCTCCAGTCACTGCCCCTCCCCTGATCAGTGTCAGTTGATCTCTCCTTGATGAATGGCCCACCTTCTTCATCCTGCCCACCCGTCTTTCACCATCAGCCTCCCCAGTCCTGAGCCATCCATCACTTTGGCCCCCCAAGTGAGACTCTGTGGCCTCTGACACCCCTACCCCCATCCCTATGTGAAGGATTCCCCCCAGCTGAGCATTTTACACCAGATGGTTTTTGTCCATCATGTCCGTTCAGCTGATGAGTAAACCAAGGGCCAGAGGGTTGCAGCCACATGCCCAAAGCCACACTGGTGGCTCCAGAGAGGCCAGGGGGATGCCAGAGCCTGGACCTCACCTCTGGCACCGTGCTGCCTCAGTCTCCCCTTCAGCTAAGGGGGAGGATGTTGAGTTGAGGGGCCCCACCACCACCCCATTACGGGGCGCCAGAGCTGGGCAGAGAGCCTAGGAGGGGAGGAGGAAGGGAGGAAGGGCCTAGGGGAGGCCGGCCACCACAGGGGAGGATCACGCCCAGAATCTGTCTGGTTGCCAACGGAAACCAGACATGAGGTAATGGCCAAGATGAACTTGAACTTGGCTGGAGATGGGGGGCTGGGAGCCACAGCATCAGTTGGATGGGATGGCCCTGTGGCTGCAGGGTGGCCTGGTTGGAGGGGGTGCTATTGATTTACAGCAGGGGTGGGGGTACAGTATGCTCTGACCTCAGTGGGGCAAAGATGGGTGTTACCTACCCCCAAGCCCACCCCACACAGGCAAACTGGATGCATTTCCAGGGGAAGAGTCTGTACAGCAGCTTCCCGGTGGAGACTCAGGCCACAGCTATACGTGCAGGCCTGGCCTCCTGTCCCAGAGCCTCAATCTCCCTCTCTGTAAAGTGGGAGTTGTGACCCCCGAAAAGGCCAGGCTGAGGGGTCAACCCCAGGCAGGGCTACCAGTGGGGACTGGAGCTTCTCAGGCCTGAGTTCCAATTCCAGCTTTGCCCCTCCCTCCCATGCTGGTGGACTTGGGCAAGTTACTTAACTTCTCTGAGCCCCAGTTTTCTTCACTGCAAAATGGGGTCAGGGGGCAATAGTTCTGCTTTCATGTAGGGTTCTGGAGGAAATCATTAATGGGAAAATGTTTATTAAAACAAAAAAGGAAACCAACAACCCCAGTCTCAGAGCCCAAATATGGTGGTGCTCCATAAAGATTCACCTGTCACCCTCCATGAACAGAGTAAGAGGTCCCCTCCTTCATTTTATAGTCAGGGCAGTGAGGCTCAGAGGTTGAGCTGCCAGATTTAGCAAACAAAACTACAAGATACTCAGATAGATTTCAATTCCAGATAAACAAAGGATTTAAACAACAGCAACAAAAAAATCTTTTAAGTAAAATTATATCCCAAAAGTTGCATGGGGTATACTTATGTTAAAAGGTTTATCGGTCGTTTATCCAGAATCCAGATTTCACTGGGCATTCTGTGATTTATCTAGCAGCGCTGCTTAGGGGCAGAGTCACTTGCCCAGGGTCAACCAACGGGTCATGACAGGTCTGGGATGGGGGACAAGTCACAGGTCACAGGAGTCGGGTGGGGCCGCGGTGGGCATGGCAGTGGCTGGCAGAGCCTGACCCTCAATCTCTTCTTTCTCTCTCTGCATCCTCTCGGGCCGCCCAGTCCTGGTATCTGGGATAAGAAAGATTTCTTCCCACACCCTGCTCCTTCGTCCTGGGAATCCTGGGGGTCCGCAGCGCCAGCCCCCGGCCCACGTTTTCGGTGGAAAGCTAGAGCAAGCAAGAATACCCTGCCGACTCCCAGCGCGGCTGAAAGACAAAACACACAGACACATACACACAGAAGAAAAAACAGAAAAAAAGAAAGAAAAGAGGAAAAAAAAAAAGACAAACCGGAAAAAAAAAACCATGCATAAAAATAAACCCACCCAACCAAGAAGGCAGAAGGTGAATATGGCAACGCTTCGGACTCTCGGGACGCCGCGGCCAGACGGACTGGACCGGAGAGCCCGGCCCCGCCAACCCTCAGAGCCGGCGCGCCTTCCTAAGTTATTCATCTCCTCTCGCTGCTGCTCTGGAAGGGCCGGCACCGCTCCCGCCTCCGCCCAGGACCAGGTGAGCGCAGCCTGGTGCCCGTGCCCAGCCGACGGGGCAGGACACCCAGCGAGGCCACCTCTCCCCATGCCCCTGCTGCCGCCGCTGCCAGGACGTCGGCCAGGCCCCCGCGACAGTGTTTGCCAAGTGGAAAGGCAGGACCCCAGCAGCGGGCAGCCAAGGCCAGCAGGGTGGTTGGGGAAGCGACAAGGGCAGAAGAGGGTTGTGGGGAGACCCCGGGCGTGGCCAGGGAGCTGGGATGCGTGGCCTGTGCTCTCTCAAGAGTGTTCTGCGCTTGTGGACCTCTGCCTGCCCCAGAGCGTGCTGGGGACTTGTTCTTTCTGGAAGCCCCACGCCTGCCCGGTTTGGGAGAAGTCTCTATGCAAACGACCCCCAGCCCCACCCCAGGCATTGGAGGCCACCCCATGGCACCCCAGCCCCGGCCAGCTCCACACCCCCGGGGAGGGCTCCGCGTTGCACACACTGTAAGAGATGCACTTTCCGAGGAAGGGGCTGGGGGCGGTGGAGCAGAGAGACCCGGAGCTCCCCGAGATGGGGGCACCCCTCTGGACTCTCCATCCACCCAAGCCCTGAAAGGGGAGGACCCCCCACTTAGCCCATGGAGGTGGGAGGTGAGAGCGAGTGGTTTAAGTGCCTGATTCCCACCGCCCGCCCCCCTCCCCTTTGTCCAGCTGGGACGCGAGTGGCCGTGGGCATCCTCCACCCTCCTCCCCTGCAACCCGGCCCCCTCCAGTCACTGACCCCTCATTGCTGTGCGCCCCCTCAGAGCTAGAGAGATGGGACCCCCCCACCCCCCGAGCAGACCCAGGGGGCAGAGCTGGGCATCCCCCAAGCGTCCTGCCGTGTGGGGGTGGGACCTGGGGAAGCCGATGTGCCCCCTCCCCACGCCTCCTCTGCCAGTGCCTTACATTCTGGAGCGACACCCCCTCCCTGGTGCCTCTCGGCCCACAGGGGGACCACGGTTTGCACTTTCATCTCCCCTCCGAAGTGGGCACAGCTGGGGAGGTGCAGTGCAGCTGGGCGGCCAGAAGGAGAGAAGGCTGGGCCGAGTGCCCTCTGCTTGCGCCTGGACAGGGTCGGGGGTTCTGGCTGGGGGCAGGAAGGGTCAGCGCCTCGGGGCTCCCTGCAGCCATGTAGGGGACCTCCCATCAGCTAAGCGTTTTCCGTTGAGCCGCTCCAAAAACACTAAACCTGGGGACCCCAGGTGCCCCCTCACCCCCATCCCTGCCCCAACCCCATGATGGCCTTGGGTGAGTGGGGGGCCAGGGAATCGGGTGTTTGGTGTCCTAGGGTCATCAGGCCCAAACACAAGACTCCCTCCAGGTCCATCCTCCTGAGCCCTAACTGGCCTCTTCCAGGCCTGGTGCTGGGGAGTGCCTTCCGCCACCACGGCCCCCCATCCCCAGGCCTGGGCCAAAGCCATTGCCCTGGGCAGGGCCTCCACCTCGACTATGCCCAGTCTGGCCCCCCTCCTCTCCCTACCCTGGTACCCCGGTGCCCCAGTCCTGGCCAGCCTCCTCCCGCCTCCCCAGAAACCAGACTTTCCTCCCAAACCAGCCCAAGGGGCTTGGCGAGCCCACTCAATCATAAAGAGAAAGACCCAAGACCCTTCCCCACCAGGCCCCCTCCCGTCGTCCGTCCGTCTGTCCCCAGGGCCCATCCACTGCCTGGCTGTTGGGGACCAAAGCATGGGCCGTACTCTCCGGGAGGTGCAGTCGGGGTCTCCAGAAGCTTCTCAGCTGGGAACCTTAGGGTGCGGGTAGGCGGGGTAGGGGAGGGGGCACCTGGCAGCCCCCAGCTACCTAACTTTGCATGGTGCTTAGTCAAGGATTCCTGTGACCTGGCTCCTGACATCAGCTCGCGGCGGCTGATAACTGCATGGCAAATTATACCTGGCTCTCCCTTCCTCCCCAGCCGTCCCCCAGCCCTCCAGCACCACTTCCTCCTCTTTAAAAGAAAAAAAAAAGATACAAAAAAAAACTTTAAAAAAATTCCATGTTTCCTAATTTGCACGAAATTTTCTACCACATGATGTGCCTTGCCTCCCGAAAATAAGTATTACCTTTAAACAATATCAGCGCACACATAGCTGCATGCACTGCTCGTGTAGTTCAAAAAAAAAGACAAACAATGACATGAAATAAAAAGTAAAAATTGAAAAGGGATGTATTTCTATTTGTAAAAAAATAAAGAAAAATTAAGAATTTTTAAAAATGAAGAAAAATCACACGCTTAAAAACCACACTGCTAAAAAAGCAGTCCACATCTGCCCCACCCCCAGCCCACCCTCAGCTCTGTCTCCACGTCTCCTGCTGCATTGGGGGCGCTCCCTGGTGCTCTGCAACCCCCGGCCCCACCCTCGGGCTCCAGGGGGGTCATTTCTGAATCCCCTGCCCACAGCGGCCGACAGACCTCAGGGGTGTGCCCTGGCCCCGGGCAAGGGCTTCTCCCGTCACTGGGCCACAGGCCAGCCCCCAGACGCCATGCATGCACCCACGGTCCAGGCAGTCCCCCCATGGGGTGGCCACCCTGCTGATAGCCAGACTCCCCCGTCCCACCTCTCCCGCAGGCTGGTGTCCCCCTGGCTCAGGGTCAAATCGCTGTCCCCCACCCCCCCACGCAGCCCCCTCCTTCTTGCCAAAGGACCCATCCCCGGAGACTGGCCTTGGGAGGCAGGTCCCTCCTGTCCCTCCCAGCCGGTTCTGAGTCTTCCAGCTGTGACTGTGGAGGGGGTCTGGTATGAAACAAACAAAAAGACAAAAACCAAACCCGATATATGCAATATTTGTCTGTCTGAACCTTAGGGCTAGCTCAGCCATCCGAGGCCCGGCCGGGGGGCCGGGGAAGGGGGACGCTGCATCACAGGCCTCCGTCCGGGGTTGGGGTGCCGGCCGTGCTGTTGTCCTTTCCTCAGTTTTATTTTGTTATTTCCCTTCCTTTCTTTCTCCCTTCCTTCTTTTCTTCCTTTTTCTTTTCTTTTTCTTTTTTTTTTTTTCCTCTTTTCCAGTTTCCTTTGCCTTTAACTCAACCAAAGCTGAGATAGTAGCAGACAGTTAGTGGGGTGTTGGGGCAGGAGGACCAAAGGGCCAGGTCCTCCAACCTCAGGCCATCCTTCCTCACCACCTCTGGCCCTCCCCGCCCCTGAGCCCCTCAGACATCTCCTGTGAGGACACACCGAGCAGACGGTCCCCATCCATTTTTCCTGCCACCACCTCAGACTTTAGAATTGTGTCCAGAGCCGGGTGGGGCCTTGCAAAGAGACCCCGGCATTCATCCTCCACCGTATGCTCATGCCATGTGTTCTTCCAGAAAGACACCTCAGTAAGTCCCAGGGGACAGAGGGAGCGTCAAGACAGTGGCCTCAGCCGGCCTTGACACTGCCCTTAAGGGCTGCCCTCTGGCCTGAGAGCCCTGCTTGTCAGTTTCCATGGGGCTGATTTCTGGTTTTTATTCCATGCCCCACAGCTCTCCACCCCTAGGGGCAGGGGAGCAGCCCGTGGCAGAGGGATAGGTGACACCTCCCAGCAGGACCCCTCCCCGAGGGCCTCCTGGGGACCACTGTCCCTCATGGCCCAGACCCCAGAGCACCTCGGGCCCCAGAATGCCCCCTCCCTTGCCCCCTCCCTCTCCCCCAGCTGTGTGTTCTCGGCTCCTCCAGCTGAGTGTGGCAGGCACGTCCTCCCCAGGCGCTCAGAAGAGCTGCAGCGTCCCATCCGGCTGATCCCCAGGCCGCCTGCCACAGGCAGGACTGCAGAGACACTAGGAACCGGGCCCCTTGCCCACCTCTGCACTTGCGGCTCCTGCCCTGGGTGGGGAGCCGCCAGGGTGTTGGATTTTTTTTGACATGTGTGAAACTGACATCTAAAACCCCCTCCCCCCTCCAGCCCACTGTCACCCGCTCACCCACCGTGCATCCACGCAGAGCCCCCTGCCTGGCCCATGCTGTGGAAGAGCCTAGGGAGACCCCCACTGTATGCAGACTGCCCCCATCCCTCTGTGGGTGAGGGCGCCCGACCCCAGCCAGGGTGGAGAGGGAGGTGTGGCTGGAGAGATGGGGAGCCAGGGTCTCCCCACGTCCAGATCTGGAACCCAGGTTCTGGCCGAGTTCTGAGCCCAGTTTCCCACCCTGAGCTAGACAATCAGACCCGAAAAGGAAGCCCAGAGGAGACTCGGTGAGGAGGGGCTGCTGCAGCTCCCCAAGGAGCAGACAGCCCCAACCTCGGCGTCCCCGTCCCTGCTCCGGAACTTTCCGCCCCGAGAGACAGCAATGTTCCAGGAGCAAGCCGGCTTGGCTGGGCAGGGGCCAGTGAGGCAGGATCCCGGGGCCAGGAGCAACCGTGCAGCCTTCTGGAAGAGACAGCGCACAGGACCCCCCAACCCCCACTCTCACTTTTCCAACGGTACTTTGACCTCCAGTGTAGGGCTATACTATACATATATATATATAATTTTGGAATTTTTTTATCATAATACAGATTATACAGTGGCTACTTTTTATTTTGGCCTGGATTCTCTCTCTGAGACCCTGATTTTTAATTTTTTTTTTTTTTGGAGGGTAATGGGAGAGAGGTTCCAGAGACCCATCCTCAAATCCAGCACCCTCCCACCTTTCCGCGTTTCTGCACCTTTGGACACTTCCTGAGAGTCTCATCTCCAAGCTGACACCGCCTCCCCCACCCGTCTACCCCTAAGCATTTCAGAGTGTGTGGGGTCCGAGCTGGCCCCGGAGGCCCACCCCCACCCCTTCCCCGGGCGAGGCAGGGAGACAGACCCAAAGCAATCCCAGCAGGACTTGTTGCCAGCGATACCAAAACAGACTTTTCCCAAGCAGTGCCTCACATGTCTGCTGGTACGGCTTTGGGGTTCATCTCCCCCACTCCCTGGGGGTCCCCCAGGCCTCAGGAAAGAGCAGGCGGGATCCAACAGGAACAAAGGCTCCAGGAGAGGAAAGAAGTCGCTCCCCGTCCCCAAGCTACCCGACAAGCTGCCCTCCGAACAGCCCCTCCAGACAACCCCCTGGCTAGAGGGGGACCCACTGCAAAGGGGACGGGAGCTACCCACCCCCCCAGCTGTAAGCCCCCAAAGCCCGTTCCCAAAACGCAACACACCATCCTCCCATCTTGAGTCCCAGCCAGGCCCCCCCAAACCAAAGCCCCTTGAAATCCAGGGGTCCTGGCCCCCACCCCCCAGCTTCTTGCCCTCCTGCCCCCCCAGGACCGCACGTGGGGGTGGGACAAGCAGGGTGTCAGAGGGACAGGACACACGGCCTGGTGGGTAACAGGGAGAAGGGAGAGAGACCCATTTCCCTCTGAATTTTCTTTCCTTCTTTCTCTCTCTCTCTCTTTTTTTTTTCCTTTCTTTCTAAAATTTTTTGGTGTTGCTATTAATTTTCTTTTCCCTCTGAGATATTTTTTGAGGTTTTTTTTCCCTCCTTATTTTGTATTTTACCAATATTACCAGGATAGTTTACTCTGTTTCTTGCTTTCTGCTTGCCGCACACACCGGATAACACACATACACACACACACATACACACACCATGATCATGAACCCATGTCCGGAGAAGGTTCCAGCTGGGCCCACTGCCCACCTCCTCCCCTCCTCCTCCTCCTCCACAGGGTGGGGACAGGATGGGGGACAAGGGGGCATCTGGGCAGACCCAAGCTCAGCCTTCTCCCTTGCCCGGCCCCCCGCCCTGCTCCCTCGCATCATACTCCAATCATAACCTTGTATATTACGCAGTCATTTCGGTTTCCGCGGACGCGCCTACCTAAGTACCATTTACAGAAAGTGACTCTGGCTGTTATTTTGTTTGTTTGTTTCCCTATGCAAAAAAAAAAAAAAAAAAAAAGAAAAAAAAAAGAAAAAATGAAAAAGGGGGGGTTCCATAAAAGATTCAATAAAAGGCAAAAAAAAAGAAAAAAGAAAAAAATGTATAAAAATTAAACAAGCTATGCTGCGACTCTTTCCAGCTGTCCTGGACCCTCCTTTCTGTGTTCAGTTTGGGCTGGTCTTTGTTCTGTGCCGAAGTGAAGGGGAGAGGCTGGAGGGGCAGGTGGCCTCAGAGAACAGGTATCCCCACACTGAAGGAGCAGGCAAGTGTTGAGACCTTTAAATCAAATGTCCCCCAGGTGACATTCCACCATATCCGCACACATCTGTGGTTGTCATGACTGGAGGTGCCCCTGGCACTGAGTGAGTGGGGCCCAGGAATGCTGCTTAGTGCTTAGCAGTGCCTAAGATGGCCCCCCAGGGAGTGCCCCTTCCTGGGATGGGCTGTTTCACACGCCTTCGCCCCTGTGTCCCCTCTGCCCATCACTGCCTCTCCCATTTGTGCTGATCCTTGCATCCCACAGCAATATCCTCTTCCTCCAGGAAGCCTTCCCACTATCCCCCAAGCCTGGCTCTTTTCCCTACCAGTCTCAGAATTCCCCAGAGTCTTTGATCAACAAATTCCATGGGCATCTATGGAGCACCTGCTCTGTGCCAGGCACAGAGAATTCCACCTCCTCCCTGGCTCCAAGGACAGAGCCTGGCACACAGTCGATGCTCCACAAATGCACTGAATGCCTTCACTTTTTTTTTCTCCCACCTAGCAAACTCACATTCATTCAGCAAAGATTTCTTGAGTATCTACTGGATACGAAGTACTGGGGACACAAAACGCCCAAAATGATCTGCCTTCTTGGCACTTACACTTCGAAGTTGGGAAGACAGACAAGAAACAATATAAGTGTATGTCAGAGGAGATTAAGTGCCAGGGAGACAAATGGAGCAGAGGAAGGGATAGGAGAGTCAGCCTCACATGAGGAAGTAACATTTAAACCGAGATTTGATTAGAGGAGAGGGAAACACCCCATTGAAAATGTGACAGAAGAGTTTTCCAGACAGAGGGCACAGCCAGTGCAAAGGCCCTGGGGCAGCACCATGCGTGGTGTGTTAGAGGAACAGCCAGGAGACCTGTGTATCTGAAGCAGAGTAAGCGAGGAGGAGAGGAGGTGAGAGCTGGG
Source organism: Camelus dromedarius (assembly GCF_036321535.1). Classification (NCBI taxonomy): domain Eukaryota; kingdom Metazoa; phylum Chordata; class Mammalia; order Artiodactyla; family Camelidae; genus Camelus; species Camelus dromedarius. The sequence continues at coordinate 2,258,105 of NC_087462.1, forward strand.
AGGGGACGGGGCAGGTCATGAAGGGCCTTGGAGGAGGATTTGGGCTTTTAACCCAAGGCAGGTGGGAGCCATGGAGAGCTGTGAGCAGAGGACGAGGGGCGGGACTTAACTTCGTTCCAATACCCTCTCATCCAGGAGGCCTTTCCCACCTGCCCGGGCAGAGCAGCTACTTGACCTCCCAGCACCCCAGCCCTTCAGTCTCTCCCACCTCACCCCTGACCATTCAGAGCTGGCAGTGTCCATGTCCAGCTCCTTCCCCGAAGCCACAGGAGCTTTTCAAAGGCTGGGGTCAGGGAAGCACCTTGGGTATGTTACTTCCTCTTCTTGGGGGCCTGGGATCTGAACCCTTGTCCCCCCCTCCAAGTCCCCCAGGGACCCCAAGACGTGCAGTCAAAGCTCTCTGCTGCACAGGCTTCTTCCATCCTACTTGGGAGGGATGTTTGCATTGCCTTCCACTGAGGGGGAAACAGGCACGGAGAGCCCTCAAGACGCACTGAAAGGAACCCAGGTGCCGTGTGCGGATGCCTACACGCAGGTTCGTGGCCCCCCACCGCCACCCAGTACCAGACACAGAGACACAGTCGTTGCAGGGTCAGGGGTGGGGGATCCAAGGCCCCCCAGATGGACAAGTGCCTTTCCCACGCCCCACCCCTAAGTGGGGTGGATGCTTCTGCGCTCAGCAGCGAGGTTCTGGCGTCCCCTTGTGGGAGGACCTAGGACCTGGACCCAGAAACCAGGCAGAAGGGTCAGCTGGTCCCCGTCCGCATAGTCCTGCCCTCCCCTCCCTGAAGCGGGAACGGGGGACTCTAGCCAGGAGTTTTTTAGCTGGGTGGTGGGGTAAGTCTCATCTTGAGTGAGGGGCTCAGTTCGGAGGTGACAGTCTCAGTCGAGAGTCGGGGTTCAGCCGGGGGTGCGGGTTCAGCTGGGATGGAGGGCTCATCTGGGAGCTGGAGGTTCATCTGGGGTCCCGGCTCAGCCGGGGTGGGGGGCTCATTCTGGCCTTTAATCTCAAGGAAAGCCTCTGTTTTTCAGCCACTGGCCCCTGGAGTGAAACAATGTTTGGCTTGGAGGGGCTGTCCCAGCACTAGCTCCCCTCTAAATGCCGTAAAAAGGGGCAGGCTTGGGACAAGCAAAAACACCTCCTCCCCAAGCGTCCCAGTCGCCCCCTAGTGGGGAATTCTCGCCCTGCGGAAAGGGAGGAGCCCAGACAGCCCGTCCCTCTCCCTTCCCGCCCCCCTCAGCACCGTCACCCACCCGGAAGCCCCAAGCCTCGCCGGAGGAGACGGGAGGCAGAAAACTCCACTGCCAGAGCTGCCGCCTGAAAACACAGCCTCCGACAGTCAGGGGCCCCCACCCTGAGAGGGCGAGGCCCGTGCGCTCCGCCCCAGCGTCACTATTTCAGCGTAACAAGAAGTTGGCATTTATTAGCCGCCCTTGGGGTGCTGGGGTCTGCGCTTAGGAGTTTTGTAGACAGTATTTCTCATTCAGTCCTCATGACAGCTTCTGAAGGATTTAACTATTATCCTTGCCTTTTACGGAACAGGACACAGGCACAGAGAGGTTCGGTTACTTGTCCCAGGGCTACACAGCAAGGAAGTTGGGACTCCAGCTCCTTCTCCTTCTCCGTGGAGCCCCCACCAGGAGTGCAGGGCAGGAAGAAGGGGTGATGACGCTGCGTCCCCCCACCTCCACCCCCGCACCCTCGCCCCAGCCCCCCGCAGTCCCAGCTTCCAGGACAGCGCCCTGAAACTCAGCACGTGGTAGGAGGGGCCCTCGACTCCCAGGAAACGGCCCTGCTCTGAGCTAGCTCAAAGTTCAGGTTCAGGAGCACCAAGAGCAAGTCTTCAGGAGGAGGGCTGGATCTGCCCTGGCTCCTGCAAAGACTTGCAGAACCATTTGCACGGTTTCTCCCCACTATCCCTCTTCCCAGTGAAAAGGAGGCTTGGGTAGCAGGAGCCAGGGACTCTCCTGGCTTCCACCTGGCACCTGGCAAACCAAGACCTGCAGAGGGGTTGGGAGCCAGGTGACTCCTGTGGGCTCATCGAAGCGAGGCCTCAAAAGCTCTTGGAAGCGCTTGCACCTGAGCAACGGGAGAAGCTGGCTTCTCTGATGAAATCCAAAGGGCAACAGAAACCAGAAGTGGGAGAAGAACTCAGGCGGTGGGCAAGGAGAGATGGCTGCGGTGCAGACTGGGCAGAGATATGAGATAGCGGGGGTCTCACATGCAGGCAGCTCCTTGTCCAGGGGTGCCCTCCATGCTCAGGAAGAATCACCAGGTGAAGACCCAGCTTGGGAAGGAGCGTGTCATGGCCAAGTAGCACGCAGAGAGCCCTTCAAGAGGGGCTTGTGCTGGTCCCGAGTCCTCTGCACTCAGGGGCGCTCTACCCTGAATCCCAGACAGAGTCATCTCACCTGCCCCAGGACCAGGTCTTTGCCAGTACGGTACGGAGAAGGCATTGGGGCATCCCTTGGGGGCTGCCTGGTGGAGGCAGGTGCAAAGGTTTCATGTGGAAGAGCTCGCCACTGTTTCATGGTTCGGAGGCTCCTCTTTCTCCTCTAGTTCCAGCCCCCAGTCACCCTCTCCCTCCTCCTTTCTCACAGTCTCCTCTTCCTTATCTTTATTGCTGTGGAGACAAGAGGGGCCAAGATAACCAAAGTGAAAAGGACTGACAGTGGTCCAGGCCTCTTAACGAGTCTCACAGAACCTCTGAGTCCTGCAGGCAACCTTGTTCCCATTGTACAGAAGGGGATGCTGAGGCTCAGGCAGCTTAGGACACCAAGGAAGTGCAGGAACCCCCGCTTGAGTTGCATGATCCCAAACCAAGCTCTTAACGTCTACTCCCCCTGCCCCCCCCCCCCCGCTTCCTGGGTGTCAAAACCATGGTTGAGTGGATGGGCAGAGAGATGAGGGGATGGATTGATGGATGAGTGGATGGGCTAATGAGCAGATGGGTGAACAGATGAATGTGTGGATGGGTGATGGAGGGAGGGAAGGAGAGAGACAGGGAGGGAGAGATGATGGATGGATGATGGACAGCTGGAGGGAGGGAGGGATGGATGGGTGGATGGATAAATAGATGGATAAGTGGATGTGAACAGATGGGTGGATAGATGAGTGGGGTTGGGGATGTGATAAAGACTTTATAGATCCCAGTTGAAACACATATGAGGAAGCGGATTCTCTGGGAGGAAGCCAGTCTCTTTTTGCAGGTAGATAGTCAGGAGGAAAGTCAGTGAGATTATGTGAGGCCCCCATCGATTCTGAATCAAAGAATAATTACCCACTGGTCCTGCCCTGCCTCCTCGGAGGATGCTCAGAGAAGCGAGGATCTCAGTAACGGAAGGGGCTTGGAGAGGGGAGGGGCTTAGAGGGGCTCCGAGGGGAGGGGCTTGGCGCGAGGAGGGGCTTACAGGGCTGGGACTCAGAGAGGGGAGGGGCTCAGAGGGGAGAGATTTAGAGATTTCAGGAGGGAAGGGCTCAGAAAAATGACGACCCACCTTTCCCGGGACTCGCTGCAGCAGATGGCATAGACCAAGGTGAGGACAAAGATGAGGAAGAGGAAGGCCAGCGTAGCCCCCAGCCCCACCAGCCACGGCTTCCGCTGGGCCACTGCGGGTGGGGAACAGGGCGGGGTCAGCTAACTGGCCGCCAGACTGGGGCTCCCTTCCCCACCCACCCCAACTCCCTCCCAAGGCCTTACAGGGCTGGGCCTGAACCAGCGAGGGGACCAGAGCCGCGAGAAGGGGGAGTGGGCTGGGATTAGTCCAGAGCCTATCCATCCTGCTCCGTCTGTCCTCGCCCCTGTCCAGAAGGTTCTGAGGTTGCAGCTCTGGCTAGAGGAGGAAGTGGCCTGCCCAGGGCATCCTAGGGCAGGGTGTGGCTGGTGCCACAGGAAGTGAGAGGTGGGGCCGCCTCCTTGGGTTCCAGGCACCCTGGGGAGGGCGTCAGGGTCCCAAGCACCCCAGGTGTCCCTGAGGCCCATGCTGACCTGGTCGTTACTCAGAGCCAGAGCCATGGGAGGGAGGAGAGGCTCAGGAAAGATGCAGAACTCATTTCCTGAGCACCTACTATGTGCCAGGTTTTGCAATGGCTTTCAAGCCCTGGGACGTCCTTCAGGCGTCACACTCTGGTGTTCAGAAATCTTGCCCTCACGTTGCATAAGAGGAGCCAACTTGAGGCTCAGAAAGGTCAAGCCACTTCCCTGGGACCACACAGCCTTCTAGAGGAACACAGTTCTCCCAGCTAGGAACATCCCCTCCCCCAACTCTCTCCCATCCTAGGACATGAACCTCCCAATTTGACCTTAGCCAGAACCTGCATGTGCCCCATCCTTTGGGCAGCCTGGGCCAAGCTCTGCCAACAACTGTCAGGGAGAGCTGGCCAGTGGCTACCCTCTTTCTAAGTCTCAGTATTTTCCCCTGGAAAATGGGACTGACTGCGTGGAGATTGGGACCATAAGGATGCTAGGCGTTCCATGGGAGCATCTATTAGGGCGTTTATTACGTTTCTTTTATTTATGGTTTTTCCGCCCCCTGGTGGACAATCCTGGAGATGTTCCCAGACAGAAGCTCCCTACCTTCTGGGCTGAATCCTACCAACCCCAGCTACAAGCTCCACAAGGAAGCCCCAAGTGCCAGCCTTTGTCAAAGTTCTCACTAGGCAATGGTTAACGTCCAGGACAAGGTCCGGGGCCCAGAGAAAGTGAGGAGAGGGGGGAGGCTGGAGAGAGGGAGGCGAGAGTGCTTGTCTCTTCCCAAGGTAGTGCACCCTCGGGCACCCCGCCCTCCAAGACCCAGTTCTCATAAACGGAGTCACGTGAGCCAAAACACTGAGGGCAGGAGGAGCAAGGATCACCTAGGAGATGGCCCTTGGGGCTCGAAGTCCAGGGCTTAGGACAGAAGAATTAAGATTGCAGGGGGAGAGTTTAATCTGCACAGGGCATCTGGGCGCCGTGGAGTTTGGTCTCCCATGCCTGCCTGGGCATTGCCCCCACCCCTAAAGCTGTCTTCCCCAGAGGAAGCTAAGTCCTAAGGGATTATGGAAACCCTTCTGAAGGGCTTTTCCCGGAGAGACAGCCCCTGGCTGATACTGGTCCTGAGACTGAGTGGGAGGGAGGGGGTTCTGGCCAATAGATATGAGGCAGTGGGGAAAGAGCTCAGGCAGTAGGTAGAGGCAGGTGGAGCCATGAGATTGCGGGGGCGTGGGGGATCCTCAGTAACCAGGGATGGTCTCCAAGTGCAAGAAAAATCAGCAGGCAGAACACATCAGGAAACCGGGTACATAGAGACCACATCACGCACAAAGAGCCCTCCTTTGGGGGGGGGTAGGTCCCAAGCCTCTTCATCCAGGGTGCTGTGCTCTCAGCCCCAGGCGGAGTCACTGCAGCAGCCTCAGGTCCAGGTCGTTGCCTCTAGGGTGTGGAAGGGGCAGCTCGAGGGGGCTGCCTGGAGGAGGTGGCGAGCTGTTTTCACATGGCTGTGCTCCTGACTTTCTCCTGGTCCCTGGGCTCCCCGTTCTCTTCCACCTCCATCCCCAAGCTCCTCTCTCCTTTCTTTCTGGCCTTCTTCTCCATCTTGAGCTTTTTCTCCTTCTCTGTCTTCCTCTTCTTGCCTTCTTTACTGTGGGGACACAAAGGCCCCCGGCCACAGTAAGAAGCAGAGGCACTCCCATTTAACGAATGCGTACCTGAGCCCGGCCTTGTACTGAGTGTTTTACAAAAAGGATCTTTGTTGAATTTTCCAAACAGCCCTAACAAAGCATCCTGATTATTTCCATTTCACAAAGGCAGAAACTAAGGCATAATTGTCCCATGGAAGGAGGGTGGATGAGAGAATAGATAGATGGATGGATGAGAGGAAGGATGGACGGATGGATGGATAGATGGATGGATGGATGGATGGATAGATGGGTAGGTGGATAAATGGGTGAGAGAATGCATGGATGGGAGAATGGATGGGTGGGAGGACAGACAGATAAGTGGTTAGGTGAATCAAAGTCTTCAAGGAAGGAAGAATAGATAAATGGGTAGGTGAGTAGATTTGGAGGAAGGTGAGAATGATGGGTGGATGGGTGGGTGGGTGGAGAGGTGATGGGTAGATAAGTGGTTAGGGCAATGGATGGTTGCATGGAGGAGTGAATTTAATGGGAGGATGAGTGAATGAACTGGAGAAAGAAGAAAATGTTGGATCAATGGATGGGAGTGTAAGTGGGTAAATGAATGGCAGTGCAGATGGATGGATGGATCAGTGGGCTAATGGGTAGAGAGATGAATGATGGATGGTTAGAGGGTAAAGACTGGTTAGGCAGATGGATGGATAAATGTACAAGTGGATGGGTGGATGGTGGAGGAATGAACCAGGCAGGAAGGGAGTCCCACTTAGGAGCACCTGTGGGACTCGGAGCCTCCAGCACATTCTGAGAGTAGGAATCACATTTTACTGGGGCTGAGCTGGGTCTCAGACAAAGCACAATCTAACCCACACCTCTCCCTCGGACACTTCTTGGGTTCAGCTGAGAATCTTCCAGCCAGGATCATCTCCTCCCAGCTCCAGAGCTCCTACTGTCCCGAAGCCTTTGTGCAAATTTGGTTCTTGTCCCCAAAGAGCCCCCAGCCCTGATGGCATCCTGAGCCCTCCCTCAGAAACACATCTGGAAACAGGATCAGGGGACACACTGAGTCCAGGAGTCACCCACACCAAATGACACACTTGTGCATGGACACCTACACAATCCCACACCACAGTCTTGTTCAACAGGTATTTACTAAGTGCGTACTGTGTGCCAGGCCCTGTGCTGGGCACTGGGGACACAACCAGGACCAAAGCTAAGTTCTGTTCACTTACTGGAAGCCACTATGTAGTTGTTGAGAAACCAGCAAATGACAAAGATAATTTCAGTTGGTGGTACGTGCAAAGATGGAGGGCCATGGGAGAGAGAGTGTCAGGAAGGCTGGTGGTCAGGGTGGGCTTCCGTGAGAAGGAAACATCTGAGCAGGGGCTGAAGGAAAGAAGGAGCCAGCTAGAAGATGTGGGGAAAGGTGTACCCATCAGAGCCAACGATGAGTGCAAAGGCCCTGGGGCAGGAACGGGCTTGAGGTATTCAAGGACAGAAAGAGGTCATCTGTGGACACCCATTCCTCCCCTCCCTGAGGAGGGGCCTCACACAGATCCCCTGACCCCCTGCACACATCTACACATGCTCACATGGGAGTACCTTGGGTCCACATCTTCGTACACGTTGGTATCCGTTCTCAGTGTGTACTCTTCATCCTCAGCTCTGCAGAGAGAGATAGAGGGGTGAGGGTGGGTAAACGGCAGGAGGGAGGTGGGGACAGCCTCAGCCTCAGTCTCCTCCAGGATCGGGAACTCCTAGAAGCAAGGAGGGGGTGGGCTGCATGGCTGTCCTGGGCTACAGGTGCATGGGGAGCAGGGAAATGGGGACAAGGGGGAAGACTAAAGAGGGTCAGGAAGCGGAAGGGGGTGCCCAGCACTTTGGGGAGTGGGGAGAGGAAGGTAGGGGGCGCAGGGGAAAGGGGCCCCCACCTGACTTTCGAGCACCAGATGCGGTTGGCCAGCATGAGGAGAAAGACGATGAACAGGAACCCCACGACCGCAGCCAGGCCCACCAACCATGGTTTCAGGCGATGCTTGGAGGCTGTTGGGAGGTGGGGGGAGAAGGGCCTCAGAAATAGGGAAGGGTAGAGGGGCCCCTGAAAGGAGAGAGGGAGGAGTGTGCGGAGGATGCTCAGACAGAGGGGTCTTGGAGAGGGGCTGGCTTTCTGAGGTGGGTTTTAGAGAAGGGGAGGGGCTTACAGAGGATGGGACCTCAGGGAGGGGGGTGCCCAGGAGGAGTGTGGGGGAGGGGAGGGGGCTCCGAGAGAGGCCTGACCCCATCCCTCTTCTGCCAGCCCCTTCCTCTCGGAGGCCTCGGCTTCTCATCACAGAAGACAGGGAGGTGGCTGAGTCCACACGTCCTCCTGCCCACCCCACAGGTCAGAGCCCTACCTTGCTGGGCCTCAGCCGGCGACAGGAGCAGGGCGCTGAGTAGGAAGAAGGTCTCCATGGTCCCCATGGCTGGAGCAGCCCACAGCCTGAGTGCTGGAGCGGCGGCTGGTCGGTCCAGGAGGCCCTGCCCGGCCACTGACAGGGGGTGGGGGGGGCAGGCGGGCCTGGGGTGGGGCAGGGCAGGCCCGCCCAGAGAAGATCCTCCCTCGCCCCACCTGGTCGGCCTTCCAGGAGGGCAGACTCTGGAGCTGGTGTAACAATTAACTCGGGAGTCCAGCCACCCCACCCTGCGCCCCGCCCCAGGACTGCCAGCCTTGGCCTCCAGGCCCCCAGCCCCTGGGCCCTGGCTGAGATGACCTGACCATCCTTCCTGGCCACGGCTCAGTGCTTTTACGTGTCCTTATGTTCCCTTCTCTGCACATCCCAGGAAATTTTGCTGCCTGCATTTTACAGAGAAGCCAGGGAGGCCAGGGGCACCAAAGCTGGGCAGAAGTAGTTGGAGCTGGCATGCGAACTCAAGTCTCCCTCACCAGCAGCTTATGCTGCCCCATCCTGGCTCCCTGACCCCTGGGAACAGCTCGGGACTGAGCACGGGGCCAAGAAAGGATGGCCACATGCCCACCGTCCACCTTCAAACCCAGCCGCTCCCTTGCAGCCGGAGATGGGGCCCCTCGGGCACCGATGACTCAGGCTCCAGCCTCTCCTGGCCGCCAACCTTGGGCCCCAGGTTGATTAGATATGGAGCCTTGCCCAGGAGAAGGGGGACCCCACCCCAGCTGCCACTGGACAGCCGCGGCCCAGGCATGTGGCAGGAAGGCTGGGGTGGGGAAACCCGGCCTTTCTCTGGGCCTGAGACCTCCGCAGGGCCCCTGGGGGCTGGGGGAGCCCCAGCATCACTGCACACACGCGTACGGAGTGCCCTTGTCTTCCTGGGGCCCCCTCCCTTCCTGAGGCCGTTTCTGGGCTATGTGCCTCCGTGGTCGCATCTGATACACGGGGGCAATAAGTCCGACCTCGGAGGACTCGATGAGGTAGCACACAGAGCGGGCTTGCTTGGCACAATAGCGGGAAATTACGAAGCACTTGCTAAGGGCTGGCCGCTACTATTATTATGATCAGTTTTAATCTTCTTAGCGTTTTTGCTTTACAGGCGGAGGTTGGGCGGGGTTTCGGCTCTGGGAGCAGGAGGGTGGAAATAACCAGTGTCCAACCACCGGAGCCTGCAGCCAGGGAAGAGAGCGTCCCCTGTCCCCACAGCACGGGTCAGTGGAGAAGGGCTCCGGTGTGCACGAGTCTGGTCTATACAGCCGCCAGCGGTGCTGAAACTGGCTCCCAGGCCGGAGGGCAGGGCCCGGCTCAGCCCAGCCTCCAGAAGGCACTTCGGACTGGCGGGTCTTTGAAGGCGATGGAGGGGCGGCGGGGGGCCTGGGTGGGGGCGCCAGCAGGGGCGCCCTCCCCACCACGGCCGGCATCCTCATCACCCCGCCAGGCCAGCGCCAGCTGCAGGTCCAGCTCCTCCAGATCCTCGCCCTCCAAGCTCTCGGGCAGCTCCCGGGGGGCGTCTTCCTGGTCCGGCTTCGGGCCGAAAGCCCAGTCTGCGGCAGGAGGCCGGTGAGGGGCTTCCCCGGGCCCGGCCACCCTCCGCCTCCTCCTGGGCTAGGAGAGGCCCTGGACCGCCCCCCACCCCCACCCAGGCTCGTGGTGGGTAGCGGCTCACCGGCCAGGTCGTGGGCGAGGTCCTTGATGAGATGCCCGACAATGGCATAGGCCACGGCCACCACCAGGAGCGCAGCCAGCAGCAGGTACAGCACGTACCTGGGCAGGCGGATGGTGTCCAGCGGGGGCGGGCGGTACTCCTCGTACAGCGGTGAGGCCGGGCTCCAGCCCTCCATCCCCTCCTCAACCGCCAGCCCTGGCATGGCGGCCACCTGGCGCAGGAGAGGCCCGGAGGTGACCTGCGTGGCGGAAGTATTAAGGAGCTTTGGGTAAGAGGATTGGGGCTCCCCCACAGCCACCATCTGCCTGGATGGATCACATTGCAAATCACTTCCGCCCACAGGCCCCCTCCCTCGCTCAGCTCCAGCCACACCAGGTGCTTCCTGCATGTCAATCTCCGCCCCAGGGCCTTTGCACAGGCTGTTCCCCCTTCTGGGAAAAATCTCTGCCCTCGTGGAACTGACTTTCAAGATGGGGAGAAAAACATAACCTTGGGGTACATGATGTATTGTGTTAAAAAGTGAAGCATGGTTTGGGGATGGAGGGAGATCATGGTCTAAGGGGTGGGGAGTTAAAGTTTACAATAGGACAGCCAAGGCCATGTCCAGATGACATTCGAGCAGAGACCCAGAGGAGGAAGGAAACCAGTCATGGGAGTACCGGGGGAAGAGCTTTTTGAGCAAAGGGAACAGCCAGCGCAAAAGTCCTGAGGCAGGCTTGTTGGACGGGACTTGACTTGGGCGCTCACGGGCGCCCCCTGGTGTCTTCTTTGGGGAGGACAGGCTGTGGGGCCAGGGTGGGGGCCAGCGTGGGAGCCAGGGGTCAGGGCGGATGCTGGTCCAGGTGGGCAATAACGCATCTGGAGCAGGTGAAGGCAGAGCCAGGGGAGAGCGCAGAGCTGGGGTAGATTTTTAACGGAGCAATTCCCGGTGTTTCCAGGCTGGATTGAAAGAGTTTCCATTTCCTATGTGAGAGGTGACATGAGGACAGGCTAAGTTTGGGATGTCTCATCAGTAACTAAGTGGAGTTGTCCGGACTAGAACCAGAGTCAGGAGCTCAGAGGAGGCCCCAGGCTGGAGTCAGGACTGTGCGCATCATTGGGGCATAGATGGGGTTCCAGCCCCAAGAATGGATGAAGCCATCAGGGAGGGGTGTGGGTGGGGCCCCAGGACTTGGTGCTGTGCCAATGACGGAGAGGAAGGGGAGATGGAGGCGGGCCCAGAGAGGCAGGAGGGAAGCCTGGAGAGCATGGGGTCTCCGAGGAGCTCCCAGAAGAAGAGGGACTGGCCCAGTCAGACCCGCCGAGGGGGAAAATGCAGACTGAGATGTGACCACCAGGTCTGGACACTGGGAGGTCACCTTTGGGCAAGGATGGTTCTAGAGACAGGAGGGGACGAGCTGGCTGGTGCAGGTTCGAGAGAAGGGAGAGAAACGGGAGCTGGTGAGGGTCTGATAACTTTCTAGGGCTTATAGGGGTGAGAGCTGGAAGGCGCAGGGTCAGGAAGGGCTGTGGATAGTGGTTGCTCTCCTGTTTTTAAGAAATCGCAGCCTGTCTATGCTGATGGGCAGAGGGAAGACTGGAGACGGGAGAAACTGAAATGATGGCCAAGTTGGCGGGAGGGGCGGGGCTGGGGACCAGGGGATCCATGGGGAGGTGGCTCACGCCCAGTGTCCGAGGATGACCCTGTGAGATACAAGAGACGTAGGTTTGGTTTTCATCCTGGTTCCCGGCATGGCGCTCCCAGAGCCCTGTAATCCCCTGAGTGATGGGCCAAGGGAGCATCCTTTGTGGCTCATAACCAGGCCCTTTCCACCACACCTGAGTGGATGCTGATGAGGACAAGGGTGGGGAGCCTCGGGATGGGGCTGGTGGCCGGGGAACCGACCCTGGGGTGAGAGGGATAGAACTTTCAGCCCAACCCATCCCCCAGCCCCAGGGAGAGGAGAGGGGCTGGGGGTTGAGCTCATGATCAATGGCCAATGACTTAATAAGTCATGCCTGTGTGGCGGAACCGCAGTAACAACCCTAAAGGAAGGGGCTCAGGGAGCTTCCAGGAGAGTGAAAACTTCCATGTGCCAGGAAGGGGGTGCACCCCAAACTCCACAGGGACAGACGCTCCTGCGCTCAGGACCTTTCCGGACCTTGCCCTCTGTGCCTTTTCATCTGCCCTCTTTATGATAAACCGGTAAGAAAAGTGCTTTCTCGAGTTCTGCAAGCCATTCTCACAAAGCCTCTAATGAGGAGGGGTAGCGGGAACCCGAATGTATAGCCAATCGGTCAGGAGTAGGGAGGCCTGGACTCGGGACCAGCGTCTGAAGTGGACTCAGCCCTGCAGGACTAGCCCTGGATCTACAGGGTCTGCCCTGATCGTGGGCAGATGGTGTCAGGGCTGAACTGAATTGTAGGATGCCCAGCCGATGTCCACGGAGACGTGGAGGACACGTGGTATTAGGTTCAATTGTGGTTTTTGGGTTTTTTTTTTCAATGTTGTGTTAGTTTCAGGTGTACAACAAAATGGTTCAATTATATATATATATATTATTCTTTTTCAGGTTCTTTTCCATTATAGGTTATTACAAGATATTGAATATGGTTGCCTGTATTCTACAATAAATCCTTGTTGTTTCTCTATTTTATATACAGTGGTGTGTATATGGTAATCCCAAACTCCTAATTTATCTCTCTGACCTCACCCTTTTCCCCTTTGGTAACCACAGTTTGTTTTCTATTGTGTGAGTCTATTTCTGGTTTGTAAATAAGTTCATTTGTGTCCCTTTTTTTCTAGATTCCACATATAAGTGGTATCATATGGTATCTGTCTTTGTCTGATTTAGTATGATGATCTCTAAATCCACCCATGTTGTCTTTTCATTTTGTGTATGGTTTCCTTTGCTGTGCAAAAGCTTTTAAACTTAATCAGGTCCCATTTGCTTATTTTTGTTTTGATTTCCATTCCTCTAGGAGATGGATTGAAAAAATACTGCTGATTTATGTCAAAGAGTGTTCTGCCTGTGTTTTCCTCTGGGAGTTTTAGAGTATCCTGTTTTACGTTTAGGTCTTTAATCTATTTTGAGTTTATTTTTATGTATGATGTTAGAGAATGTTCTGATTTCATTCTTTTACGTGTAGCTGTCCAGTTTTCCCAGCACCACTTATTAAAGACACTGTCTTTTCTCCATTGTATATTCTTACCTCTTTCGTCACAGATTAATTGACCATAAGTGAGTGGGCTTATTTCTGGGCTCTCCTTCCTGTTCCATTGACCTCTGTGTCTGTTTTCGTGCCAGTACCACACTGCCTTGATGACTGTAGCTGTGTAGAATGGTCTGAAGTCAGGAAGCATGATTCCTCCATCTCTGTTCTTCTTTCTTAAGATTGTTTTGGCTATTCGGGAGTCTTTCATGTTTCCATAAAAATTAAAACTTTGTTTTGTACCAGGTCTGTGAAAAATGCCATTGGTAATTTAATAGGGGCTGCAGTGAATCTGTAGATTGCCTTGGGTTGTACGCCCATCTTAACAACACTGACTCTTCCAATCTAAGAGCGTGGTGTGTCTTTCCCTCTGTTTGTGTCGTCTTCAATTTCTTTCATCAGGGTCTGACAGTTTTCGGAGTATAGATCCTTTGCCTCCTTAGGTAGGTGTATTCCTAGGTATTTTATTCTTTTTGATACAATGGTAAATGGGATTGGTTCCTTAATTTTTCTTTCTGATATTTTGTTCTTAGTGTATAAAAATGAAACAGATTTCTGTATATTAATTTTGTATCCTGCAACTTTACCGAATTCATGGATGAATTTCTTTTTCCTGCCTAATAACTCTGGTTAGAACTTAACAACACTATGTTGAATGGAAGTTGCCACGTGGGCGTCCTTGTAGAGGAAATGCTTTCAGCTTTTCACCATTGAGTGTGATGTGAGCTGTGGCATCTATTATGTTGAGGTATGTTCCCTCTATGCCCAATTTTCGGAGTTCTTTTTTAATCACAAATGAATGTTAAATTTTATCAAACGCTTTTCCTGCATCTGTTGAGATGACCATATGGTTCTCACTCTTCAATTCGTTAATGTGACGTATCACACCGCTTGATTTGCAGGTACCGGAAAATCCTTGCATCCCTGAGATAAATCCCACTTGATCAGGCTGTGTGATCCTCTTAATGTATTGTTGGGGTCAGTTTGCTAGTATCTTGTTGAGGATTTTTGCATCTATGTCCGTAAGTGATACTGGCCTGTAATTCTGTGTGTGTGACATTTTTGTCTGGTTTTGGTGTCAGGGTGATGGTGGCCTCATAGAACAAGTTCAGAAGTGTTCCTTCCTCTTCCTATGCAATTTTTTGCAATAGTTTCATAAGGATGGGTGTTAACCTCTTCTCTAAATGTTTGGTAGAATCCACCTGTGAAGCCATCTTCTCCTGGACTTTTGTTGGGCGCTTTTTAGTTACTGATTCAATTTCAGTCCTGGTAATTGGTCTGTTCATATTCTCTGTTTCTTCCTGGTTCAGTCGTGGGAGATGATGCCTTTCTAAGAATTTATCTGTTTCTTCTAGGTTGTCCATTTTATTGGCATATAGTTGCTCACGAGGTTCTACTGTCAACATGTGTTTACTGAGTGGTAAGTGCTTGAGACTGCACATGGAGGAGGTAGGGGAGGTAGGTGGGAGGGGAACCCATAGCCTAGGCTCTTAGCCATACCACTAAACCCCTTTCCCCATGCCCTTAATAGGGGCTGGGTGAGGATGCCATCTGAGGAAAGCCAGGCTGGAGGGCTGCTCCCCTCAAGCCCCTTGGAGGGGCTGGCTGGGCAGATTTAAACCCCCACCCCCACCCCACCCCGCGCCAGGAACTGACAGTGAAACAAGGGCACAGCATAGGGGGCAGGGCAGACCCCAGAGTTGAGCTCCCCAACCCCTCGGCACCCCACACTTAGGTGTTCCTTAAGAGCAGCTGACCATCATCCCTGCCAACCCCCAACACATTCTGAGAGTCATCGCTTGTCAAAAATAATTTAATAGTCCATTTGGGGGTGTCCTGGGACCTGCTTGCCAACACCCCCACCCCCAAGCCCTGAGCTCCAGCCCAGCCCAGCCACCCGCACCAGGGACCACCTCCCCACCCATGACAGCTCTCCCACCCCTAGACTCTGCCCAGACCCAAAGACGGTGGGTTTCCCCACAGCGCCTTTCCTGGCACCCCCTCATTCCTGAGGAGTGCTGAGCCACCGCACTCCACCCCCCGTCAGAGCACAGCCCTGTCCCTGCACCCCGTCAGGTCCTCCCTCCCACGCGGACACTGCAGCCCTGTGCTCAGTAGGAGACAGAAGAGACCTCAGCCTGGCCCCGGGGAGCCTGCAATCCACTAGGGGGTCAAGGCGCAAAAGCGGCCGGAGGCGGCGGAATCAGCGCGGTTCGCGGGCGCGGCTCTAGGGTCGGGCCGGGCGCAGCTGCTCCAGCCCGTCCGCGTACTGGAAGGCCGGGCCGGTCTCGTACTCGTACATGTCCAGGGCCACCTCGCAGCTCTCCCGCACCACGCGCTCAGGGTCGGCCGCGTGCGCCCGCAGGGCAGCCAGGCAGGCGGGCCGCGCGATGGCTCCCAGGGCCTCGGCGCACTCGTGCCGCACCATCGGGCTCTCGGCCGTGCGGGCCAGGGCCGCCGCCAGCTGAGGCACGGCCGCCTCGTGCTGCAGTTGGCCCAGGACGTAGCCGATCTCGTGGCGGAAGAGGGCGCTGCCGCAGCGCAGGCCTGCGGGAGAGGGTCACAGTGAGTGCGGCGCCATTGGGACGGGAGGGGATGGGGGGGCGCACTTGGGAGACAGAAGGGACCGAGGAGGTGGAAAGGGGGTTCCGGTCTCGAGGACACCCCACCCCTGCCCCGGGGCTCAGCGCTGCTCAGGGGAGGACCCAGACCCGTACTGGGATCAGGCTGGGCGTGGCCTTCTCCTCAGGCCCAGGGCCGGGCTCCCTTCCCTCCCCTCTATTTGCAGACATGTTGTACAGTTGTGCTTCTGGGTTGCTGGAAAATAATGCAAGTCTCTTTGCCTCTCTGGGCCTCCGTCTCCCCCACAGAGAAGGGGGAGTATTAAGAGGACGTGCCCCCGACCCACGTGTCCTGGAATGCTCTGCTGCCCCATATCACAAATGCAGCCACTGAGCCTCCCCAGGGGGCCCTTACCCCGGTCCTGGGGCCCCTCCTCACCCTCGGCCAGCGCCAGGGCAGCCTCCTCACCCCCGGCGTCCCGCAGGGCGAACATAGCGCGGTATCGGTCGAAGAGCGGCCGGGCCTCGTCCAGCAGCGCCTCCCGCAGCCGCCCCACATCGCGCTCCTCGGCGGGCGGAGCTGGGTCCACAGAGAGGTAGGGCCCCTGCGCCACTGGCTCCCCGCTGTGCTGCTGCAGCCACTCCAGCCGCCGAACGGCCAGCTGGCACGTCTCAGCCACCTACGGGAAGGGGTTGCACAGGTGGCCGCTGGGACAGGGGGTGGACATGGCAGGCCCTTCCCTACCCCTCCCAGGGGCAGAGCCAGCAGACACAGGACTAACTAACCCTTCCAGACTGGGGACAAACCAGCAGAGACTGCCGCGGTTAGGGAGCGACCAGGGGCAGGGGGCGAGAGGGCTCGCTCAGAGGTGACATCACGACCGAGAGACAGTGCCAGGTGGGACTGGCCAGTGCAAAGGCCGAGGCCGCAGCTGCCGGACCCGTCAAGGAAGAGCGAGCAACACAGGCGACCTGAGGTGGCCAGGCCAGCCTACTTCGGGCCTGCGGGCCTCAGCGAGGACTCGGGATTTTGTCGAGGCGATGACAAGCCACGGAATAGGTCAATAGACTTAAGTTTTACATACACCATCCCCGACCCCCGCAGCTGCCAGAGGAGACTGAGGGTGGGGTATGGGAAGCAGATAAGAACACACTTGTTCACAGCAGCACGATTCACAACAGCCAAAAAGTGGAAACGGCCCAAGTGTCCATCAACAGATGAATGGATAAACACACGTGGTCCCTCCACACACGGGAGCATCACTCAGCCGAGAAAAGGAGAGCAGCCCTGACACCCGCTCCCACGTGGACGGACCCTGAGAGCACGGTGCTCAGGGAGAGAAGCAGACACAGAAGGACACACAGTGTGTGAGTCCATGAATGTGAGACGTTCAGAACAGGCCAGTCCCCAGACACAGTTAGGGGGGTAGTGGTTTTTGGGGAAGGGGGTGGGGAGTGACTGCTGATGGGGATGGGGTTTCCTTTTGGAGCGATACGTTCTGGAATTAGATAGTGGTGGTGGTTGTACAACTCTGTGGGTGTACTAAAAACAACCTAGTGTGCACGTTCAACGGGTGAATTTTATGGTGTATGACATCTCAGTGAAGCCATTATTTAAAGCAAAAGGAAGGGAGACGGGAAGGCAGCAGGGAGACCCTGGAAGAGGCTGGGTGGGCAGGGCGGCAGATGTGGAGAAGTGGGTGGGTTGGGGGATCTCCCATGGGTGGAGTGACTTCCCGTGGGAGGTGAGGGAGAGGTGAGAGAGATCAGGGCGGCTGAGCAGGGCAGGTTTTATATGTGAATCAGGAGTTTGGTTTCGCCCGTGGGGCCACGGCCAGAGTCCACCCTGACTGCAGCTCTCTCTCAGCATCCCTGGGCCAGGTGGTCACCCTGGCAACCAGACGCAGGGCCTGAGTCTGGTTCTTGGACCCGAGACTGGGGAGGAGGGAGGGCAGGGCTGCATTACCTCGATGACAGGGTCGGTGGAGTACTGCTTCAGAAGCTCCAGAACCTCCAGGTTCCCGATGGCCCCCAGGGCCTCCCCTGAGAAGAACCAGACAGAGAGAGCACATTGCTTGCCCGGAAACACCTGAGATGCACCATCACCTCCTTCCTGCCCCCTGCTCCCAGCTCTGCCTGTATCCTCTAGCCACAGCAGTTGGAGCAGGAGCCAGAGTAATTAGAGTCCCTTCCCCAGAAATCACCAGAATTGGGCTGGGACTCCGCCCTGGCCTGCACCCCCGGAGCTCATGGCCTAGAGAGGAGACGTAGACAGGAGTGTCATTACAGCTTAGGGACACAGGTGACAAGAAGCCAAGAACCCTCACCTGAGTCAAGCCCATCATGGAGAGGCCTTAAAACCTGGAGGAGGTTTTAAGCTGCGATGTGGGCAAAGCGGGTCAGCAGACCAGGCACCGTCCTGCCTCCAGGCCTTTGCACAGGCTGGACCATCTACCTGGAGCAACTTTCCCCAGAAAGCTACGTAGAGAACTCCCTTACTTCACTCCGGTCTCTGCCCACTGATTAAAAACTGCAACACCTCCTTAACGGAAGGCCCTCCACACCCCTATGTCTGCTTTATTTTCCTCCTTAGCACTTACTAAGTGTTTCCATCATTAGATGACTGGGTGTTCTAGAAAATCACGCACTCAAAATAGCAGCGTTTATGGGACAAGCGAGGTTTGGGGTCGAGCGTTCTTTGAAAGGAGAGCTCCAGGGCAAAACCAGGGGCTGGGATCTTGAGAGGTCCCTGGGGCAGCACAGCATCCCTGCAGAGTATCTCAGGGAATATTAAAAGTGCCCCCAAACAATCAGACGGAAACAGTCCCCCGCTGAAAATCTGCAAATGAGCCCCTGGATGAAGTCTCAGCAGCACAGACCTGCCAAGGATGTTACTCTTCTGTCTTGTTTGCTGTCTGAGTCCCCCGGGGCGGAAAGGGCCTGGCACACAGGAGGCGCCTGATAAATGTTTGTCCAGTGAATGGAGCGAGTGAAGGACCTCAGGGCTTGGCCATCTGTGGCCGCCGCCTGTTTTTGTATGAGTGAAGGATGTTTTTGAGGTTCTTAACTCATGTTTTAAAAACTCAAAGAGCCAGCATTTTGACGTGTGAAAATGATGTGACATTAACGAACCTCTGGGCCCGTTGGGTTGGCCGGGCTCGTGGCCGCGCCTATCTGTTGGCTGTGGTTGCTGGCGGGCAGCTCTCTGGCCACGGTAGCGGAGTCAAGTCCGTGGGACAGAGAGGGTCTGAAGACAGTGATCACCCACCGTTTCCAGGGCCAGCCTGCTGAGCCCCAGGCAGAGTGAGTCCAGGCCTTCCCGCCGCTCACCTGCCTCGTGGCGCACCATGGGCTCCTGGCGGGTGTCCCGCAGCACGTCCACCAGCACGGGGATGGCGCGCGAGTCCTGCATCTGGCCCAGGCAGTAGGCTAGCTCGTGCTTGAGCAGGGCCGAGTCGTCGCCGAAGGTCCGGCTGATCCAGGCAATGGCTTCAGGACCGCCGAGCCCACGCAGTGTGAAGAGCGCCCGGAAGCGGGCCTGCAGGGGCTGCTGGGGGTCCACGAGCGTGCGCCCGACCGCCTCCACCTCCTGCTCTGTCACCATGGTGCCGTTGCCACCTTTCTCCTGCCACCGCCAGGCTCAGGCTAAACCAGGGGACTCCCAGGACCTGGGGTGGAAAACCGAGAGGCCAGGTTAGAGGCGCCCTTCTCCTCTCTCTGATGTGTTCATTTCAGAGTTGGGATCTGCGCGAGGTTTTCCCACCGCCGACTAGCCTGGGCTGAGAGCCCAGCTGCGGCCCTGCCTGCTTGCCACGCGGCCTTCCCTCAGGCACTGTCCCTCTCCGGGCCTCCGGCCTATCCACCAGCAATGGCCTCTGCTGCTCTGCTCGTCACACAGCAGCCAGAGGGACTAGTCCCCACGATGGCCCCCAGTGACTCCATCCCCTGGGTTTTGTGCCCCGTGCGGCCCCCTCCCACACCAAACAGAGCTGATCTCCAGGTGAATAACAGGGATACAGAAGAAACCTGTGTGAATTCTGAGGTTAGGTCACAAGAGACACTCTGCTTTCTCCCTGCGGGCTGGAAGGGAAGCTGGGAGACATACTGTGAGGAGGCTCGAGCAGCCGTGGGTAGGGGCCCACCTGCTGAGGAACTGAGGCCTCCTGCCAGCAGCCACGTGAGAGTACGTTGGGAGCAGCCCCTCCAGCTCCAGTCCAGCCTTCAGATGATGCAGCCCAGCCAGTGTCTGCACTGCAGCCTCACGAGAGATTAGAACCACAGCCACCAGGCTAGACCAGGCCAGATCCCGGGCCTACTGAAACCATGGGAGGTAGTATTTACTATTGTTTAAACTTGCAAAGTATGGGGTAATTTGTTACAAAGCATAGGGAACTGATACAGGAACCCTTTCAGTAGAAGACTGGACCATGTGACTCCCTCACAAAATCCTCTTATGGTGTCTCGTTACTCCAAAACTCCTTAACAGTCCCAAAGGCCCTGCACGACCTGCCCCCATCACCCCCCCTCACCTTCCCTTCCTCCCTCTTTCCCCCTTGTTCATTCCACTCCACCAAACAGGTCTCCTCTGTGTTCTTCCAGCACACCAGGTACAGTTCTGCCCCAGGGCCTTTGAATGGGCTATTCTCACCCCTAGGAACATGCTTCCCTCCATACCCCCATGCTCACTCTCTCATTTCCTTGGGTCGTAAATGCCACCTCCTCAGGGAGGCCTTCCCTGATCAATGTTACTCCTCAATCTCTTGTTCTTTGTTCTGCTTTATCTTTCTTCAAAGTACTGACCACCACTAGATACTGTATTAGCTATTTCAGTTTAGCTGCTTATGGTGGGACTTATCCTTCACTAGAATACAAGAACTCTGAAGGCAGGGACTGAGCACTCCCAGCACACAGGTCCTCAGTAAGAACAATGACCGTAACCATAATAGCCACTGATGTTTACAGAGCATGTGCTTCCTGCCAGGCCCCTCCTCTAGGCCCCTAACATTCATGAGCTCAGATGATCCGCGCCATAACCCTTTGAGACAAGCATTATGATTGTCACCGTTTTACAGGAGAGGAAACACAAGCGCAGGAAGGTTAACAACTTGCTTAGGAATAGCGTGAAGTTACAAATCCAGGCAGCTGGGCTCCAGAGTGAAGTGAACAAACACTGTGCAGGTCCCCTCTCCATCCTCCAGACCAGTGAGGACCTGGTGGATGCTTCATAAACCTGACAAGCAGGCTGTGGCTCCCAGTGGCATCAGCAGGGCCAACTGGGTTTAATGAGGGAGGTGCAGCTGCCTGAGCACAGGTGACCATCAAAGGATTGACACTTGAAAGAGGATCATCAGAAACCCCAGAAGCCAGGGGTGAGCAAGCTGGCAAGGCACTAGGGACCATTGAGACCCGACTCTTTGTTCTACACAGATGAGCTGTGACCTATCTGGGGATCACAGCTAGTCAAGAACAGACAGGACCCAGGACTCCTGACTCCTGGTCTGTGCAGGGCTTTCTTCAAGACACCTGGGAAAGGCCCTTCACCACCTCATCCCCAGAGACCTTAAACTCCCGGGAAAAAAGAAATCTGTAGCCAAGAAGGCAGCTCCAGCTACAGGAGAGGGAGGGTGAGGGCTGAACTGGGCAAATATCTCCAAGCTCAGTTTCCTCCTTTGGAAGAAAACTATTAACAGGTCACAAGCCTTGGGCTTCCTTTGAGTCTCTGCTTGGATATTACCTTCTTGGGGAGGCCTTTTCTGACCACCCTGCTTTCCAGGCTACTTTACTGTTCTTCATAGCTCCTGACAGCAAGTGATGTCCTGTGTATTGCAGCAGGCACTTAATAAATGCTGTAGAATGAACTGACCATCCACTGCTTGCCAGGTATGGTGCAAAGGACTTTATACACAGTATAAACCAGCTTAATCTGTAAAATGGGTGTAAGGGGCACATGGACTTCAGAGTTGCTGTGAATGAAATTATGCTAAAAGAATGCTTAGTACCACCACTGGTACTTAGTATGCACTTGATAAACCAGAGCTAGTATTAAATATTTCCACAGGGAGCCAACACCCACCTCTGTGCTCAGGAGGACGAGGGAGGTACGCATAGCCACCTGGAAGCCCGCTACTCACACCTTTGACCCATTTTTCAGTAGGAAAGAGGAAAAAACTGTGGACGCGGGGTAGAGGGGATCAGCTCCCGACCAAGGCAGAATCTGAGGCTTCGCTCACCCCTGCTAAGGTGTGTCTTAGAGAGAGACACGAAGAATTAGTAAGGAATGGAGAAAAAGGCGTTCTGGATCCGCGAAATCCGACCCGACCCCCACCCTGCCTACTTCTCTAAACCAAGAATTCGCAACAAAAAGGTCTCCGATAACTAGACCCTCGCCTTCAGAGAGGGGTCGCCCCGACACGGCATACCTCAGGGCTGCCTGCAGGCTCCCCCAGCGACGACCGGCTCCCCAAAGCTCCTTGCAAGAGACTCTCAGTAACTGGATGTCCCTAGACGTGTTTATGTGGATCTCCGAGTATTGGATCCCTCACAGGTTGATTCTGCCAGAACCTCGAAAAAGAGATCGCCAAATATGGGACCCCCGGCCCACACACTGACTCTTAAGCAAGGGAATCCCCCGAGACAGGCTTTCCAGAGCTTGGGGTAAGAGCTCGCCAGAACCTGTCAAGAGGCGGCCCCTCGACCCCCCCCCCATCCCCCCGACAACGAATCTCAGAGCCGGCACCCCCAACGAGGAATCCTCCCTCTGCCTGCCAGGCCCGGGCTCCACCTGATGCTCCCTGCCGCCAGAACACCGCAGCAAGCTCCCGGATCGCAGGACCTACGGGACCAACCCAGCCCGTAGCTGCCACCACCGCTTCACCGACCGCGACGCTCACACAGCTCTCCGGGGGCCGCCATCTTGCCGCCCACGTGACCGGGACGGACGGCACCAACGCAGCCTCGGGGGGGAAACCCAGTCAAAGGCCCCGCAGCGTGGGAAGGCCCGGAAGCACGAGTTAGCACCGATGCCATAGCTCTCACTCACACGTCAGGCGGGGTTAAGGGCACTCCTCAGGGAACGGGAGGAGCAATTCCATCTTTTCTCCGCAAGAGATTTTTCTCCGGCCTCCCCACCCAGTACGACGAGTGGAAATGGTTTGTGCCGATTCAGCCCGGAGGTGGGGCCGGCTAGCGACAGAGCATGCGCAGCGCCCCTGGGGCGTGGTCGAGTCTCAGGGGCGTGGTCAATGGACTCCGAGGGCTAGAAACGAGGTTGCGAGGGATTAAAAAAAGGACTTGACCCAATCTTAAATTCATTCACTTAACAAATAGTGTGTGGGCGCTGAGGACAAGACGGACTGCAGCCCTTACGATCATGAACATCACAGTCTGATGTCTGAAGGCGACAAACAATAATGAGATAAGTGAAAACATACTAAGTGGTGACAGGCTCAGGAGGAAAAAGTAGTCGAGCCGGTGCTTGTACGGGGTGTGCAGCCTTAGGAAGGACTGGGCTTTACTCTGACTGAACCCGTGTTCACAGCAGCACTGTTCACAGGGCCCTCAGACCCTGATCACCGCTATTGTATTTTCTGTCTCTACGAATCTGGCTACTCAAGGAACCTTAGAAAGTGGAGTCAAACAATGTTTGTCCTTTTGTGTCTGTCTTATTTCCCTGAGCATAGTATTCTCAGCGTTCATCCATGTTGTAGCGTGTGTCAGAATTCCCTTCCTTTTAAATTTCCTTCCTATGGCATGAATGGACCACATTTTCTTTATCTATTCATCTGTCAATGGACATTTCCATTGTTTCCACCTTTTGGCTCTTGTAAATAATGCCGGTATGAAAAAAAATTTTTTTTTAAAGCCGCTATGAACATTGGTGTACAAGTACGTATTTTATTCCTTATTTTCGAATCTTTTGGGCATATACCCAGGCGTGGAATCTCCGGATCATATGGTAGTTTTATGTTTAACTTTTTGAGGAACCACTGAACTGTTGTCTACAGCAGCTGTATCATTTTACGTTCACACCAGCAACATGCAAGGACTCCACTTCCTCCACATTCTCACCAACACTTGTCATTTTCTGTTTTGATAGTAGCCATCCTAACGGATGGGATGTGTGCAGCTTATTTGGAGATGCATTTAAAAAGGATATATATTGATGGATGGATAAATACATAACAGAGCAAATGTAGCAGTGTTAATTGGAGAAAGTGGATGGTGGGCATATAACAGTTCACTGTAAAATTCTCTCAACTTTACTATACTTTTGAAATTTTTCATAATAAACCATTGGAAAAATAAGTGGTGGGAAAAGGAGGGCTACTTCTATCCTCAGTGTTTAAACATTTCAAATTAAAAATGGGGAAAGTGTCTTAACTTTTAAATGCAGAACCTCTGAGTCTGCAAATCCGTTTTGAGGAATTTCGCTGACGCTAGTGTAAAAACAAAAAAACCGGAAGGCCACTCATGGCAACATTATTTGAAACGGAAAAAATTGGGGGAGAAAACTCCGCTTCCCACCACCGCTCTCTCGCAGCGCCCCCCACCCCCCCCCCCACACACACAATCTGTCCTCCCTGAAGCCGCCACCAGAGGGAGCCGATGAGCACCTCAGTCAGGAGCGCACTCCCTCTGCCCACAGCCCTCCAGGGTCCCACCTCTCTAGGGTAAAAGCTCAAGTCCTCCCGCCGCCCGCAAGTCCCTGCACGACCTGTCCCAGTCCGCTCCCTGTCCTCCTCTCCTCCTTCCCTTCCCTCGCTCACTCTGCTCCAGCCACACAGGCCTCCTGGCTGTTCCTCCAGGCACAGTCCTGCCCCAGGGCCTCTGCACAGCTGTGCCCTCTGCTTGCAATATTATTTCCTCCAAATATCTTTTGTTCACTCCCTCCCTCAAGCGCGAGTGTTTGCTCCTTTCCTGGAATGTTACGTCGTCCACGACCCCTTCCCTGAACACTTCAATTCCCTCACCCACAGCATTCCTTTATCCAGTTTCCTGATTTCTTTTTCTCATAGCATCTATATTTTACTGTACATTTTATTTAATTATTTTGTTTACTGTCTAGCTTCCCCACTAGAATATAAGCACCATAAGAGCAGGGACTTTTGTCGGCTTTGTTCTCCACCATATGATACAGTGCTGTGCCAGTTAACCAGCAATCTGGAAAAAAAAAAAAATTTAAAGCCCTGATTTGCAGTGTTTGCCAATTCCCGTGGTGTAAATATTCCCACCACGGTCCACTCACAAAATTCCTGGTGGTGCCTCCTGTGAGTCAACATTGACACATCGGTTCCAGCACCTAACTAAGTGGTTCCCCAGCACCTGTTACATGCCTGGAACTTAACAGGTGATGAGTAAATATGTGAGGCATGAGTAATGGAGCTGCCCCTCAATAGGGGTCTGGGTGAATAATGGTGCATCCATGTGTTAACAAGCAGATTTTCCAAAGAATGGGAAGTTAGTTGGGAAGGGGATAGCTCAGTGGGAGAGCATGTGCTTAGCATGCATGAGGTCCTGGGTTCAATCCCCAGCACCTCCATTTAAGTAAATAAACCTAATTACACTCCTAAAAGAACAGCAACAAAAGGATGGGAAGATCTACCTGTGTTGTATGAAAATCAGTCCAAGAGGTACTTTCAAAAAGTGAAGAAAGCTGGGAGTTTGAGATTTGCAAATATTAACTACTATATATAAAATAGATTAAAAATACAAATTTATTCTGTATAGCACATGGAACTATATTCAATATCTTGTAGTAACCTGTAATGAAAAAGAACGTGACAACGAAAATATGTATGCATACGTATGACTGAAACCTTATGCTGTGCACCAGAAATTGGCACATTGTAACCGACTGCACTTCAACTAAAAAAAGCAAAGAAAGCAAGCACAGACTCAATCATGTGTTCCCATTTGTATAAATGGGTTAAGACGTGTAAATTACAGATGGGTAAAACTGTTGAAAAATACCCAACCATTTACCCACAGTGCTTATGTTAAATCTCCTACCTCCCTGTGCTGCTTAAGTTGTTTTATTGTAATATTTTATTCTGAAGTGTGTTAGGGAATGTGGTGGTGGCCCCTCCAGAGGGGCTGGCAGCCTGTACAAGGCGGTCACTTTGATCAGGGGACAGAATTCGCCTGGGCACTCAGAGTTCAACTTTTGGCCGTCTCTTGCCTCCTAGGCCAGGCAGGAAGCATAAGGCAGTGTGCTGGGAACCTGGGGTGCACAGGCTCCTTCCTTGGGGCGCCTGCCACCCCTCTCCAGCCAGTCATAGCCGCGTGTGGCCAGATGTCCCTGTTTTTGTTTGTTCGTTTCTTTGGAGGAGGGTAGGTAATTAGGTTTATTTAATTTTTACTTATTTATTTTAATGGAGGTGCTGGGGATTGAACCCAGGACCTTGTGCGTGCTAAGCGGGAACTGAACCACTCCGCCATACCCTTCCCCCCTCAGATGTCCCTGTTTTTCAGGGAAGCCAAGCAGCAATTGATTTTACATGTAATCTCTCCTTTAAAACACGAGGGCAGTTAGTTAAAAACATCAACATACAGCAAAGAAGTCGCTTTGATAGGCCAACTGCTGGTCTAAACATTCAGTCATTCATTTCACAAATATTTATGATCTGCTGTGTGGCAGGCGCTGCCCTGGGACAGAGGGCACAGATATCAGTCTCTGAGCTCATAGAGCGGACATCCCATTTACTGTCGCTTTTATTGTCTTCCTGTGTGTTCAAAAGCTGAGCCCAGATAACGGGCGTTACAGCAGACCTGGCTGGCTCGTAGGGACACCATCGGGACCGGTTTTGTGGCGCAAGTTAATGTCCACGCAGGGCTTTCCCGTGGGCTGGGTGCTGTGTTGACTCTGGAAGGCTTCGGGGCAGCGTGCCAGGTGTGATCGGCTGCAGGGATGCTCTGGGGCTGCGTGGAGGCAGGCCCAGGGGTGCAGGAAGCAGATATCAGAAGCCACGCCCCCAAAGCTGGGCCTGTGGATGTCCGAGAACTTGGAATCTTGAACCTGCAGGCTTGCGGGGGAACTGATAGCAGGAGAACAGTCTGTGCTGAGCCCAGATGCCACCCACCTTCAGTCCCGAGGCTCCTATCCTCTGGAGCAAGGCTGTAGAGGCCAGAAGTCCAAAGTCAAGGTGCGGGCAGGGCCGTGCTCCCTCTGTACAAGGCTGGTGTGGCCAGCAATCCTTGGTGTCTTTGGCTTCTAGACACATCCTTCCAGTCTCCACCCTGTCTTCCCGTGACAGTCTCCCTGTGTCTGTGTTCGAATTTCCTGCTTCTCATAAGGACATCAGTCCCTGCTGGCTGGGGGGCCCACCCCACTCCACTCTGGGTGACCTCCCCTTAACCCAATGACCTCTGCAAAGACCCTATTTCCCAAAACAGCCCTATTCACAGGTACTGGGGCTAGGACTTGAATGCGTCTTTTTTGCGCGGGTCACAGTAGAACCCACCACACTTTGTTCTTTTTTTTTTTAATCTCAGCTTGGGTGTCCAGCCTGGCCCCTGCTCCCGCCCAGGCCGAGCGAGAGGCTTCCCCTGGGCCCCCACACCCAGTGCAGAGCTCAGGAACGATTTGTGGAAGGTTAACCGTCTCTGTCACCCCTCTGGACTTCTCGTTTGTCAAAACGTGAACCTCTGCTTAAAAAAAAAAGCAAAATAAATAGGGAATCAGTGATGCTCTTCACAGGCAGAACCAGAGAGAGAAACAAGTTCCTCAGCAGTGTGTGGGGAGTGAGCCGGAAATCGAAGGGGGAACCAAAAACAAAATCAGTAAATAAGATCAGTAATATTTAACTTTTTAAAATTTTGTTTATTTGGGAGGAGGTAATTAGGTTTTTATTTGGTTATTTATCTTTAATGGAGGTGGCGGGGACTGAACCCAGGACCTCGTGCGTACTAGGCACACACCTTCCCACTGAGCTACACCCTCCTCCTAGATCAGTCACATTTTAATGCAACTTTTTTTCTTTTTAAAATTGGCATTTATATTGAGATCACTGTAGAGTTACGTGCAGGTAAGAAATCACACAAATGACGCAGCGGGGTACCTTACACCCAGTTCTCCCCGATGGCAACTGGGTGCCAGACACACACACAGCACTAGCGTGGGGTCCTGGCTGGATGTTGACATTGGTAACAATACACCAGCCTGACTCAGAGTTCACCAATCTGAGTTGTATTCATTGGTGTGTGGGTGTACTGAGTGCTATACAGTTTTATCACCATTAAATTTGTGCACCTGCCGCCACGGTCATCACGCAAGACAGCACCAAGACCACAAACCCTGCAGGCTGGAAAACGCACCCCCCACAAAAAGACGTCCGTGCCCCAGTCCTCAGAAACTTTGAATATGTTACTTTACAGGGTATAAAAAGATCTTTTCAGGTAAGGTTAAGTTAAGGTCCCTGTGATGGGGTGACCCTGGATTCTCCGGGGGCCCTGTGTCCTCACAGGGTCCTCATCAGAGGGAGGTGGGAGGTCAGAGTCAGAGAGAGACGGGGGATGCCGCGCTGCTGGCTGTGAGGATGGAGGGGGGGCCGCGAGCCAGGGATGTGGCGCCTCTAGAAGCTGGAAGAGGCAGGAGCCGGTTCCCCCTGCCCTCACCCGCCTCCCCTGCCGCGGCCCAGATTTGAGCCTGGATTCGAGCCTGGTGAAACCATGCTCCGGCTTCAGACCTGCAGAGTGGGAAAGGAATAGCGTTCTGTAGCTTTTAGCCCCTGAGTCTGTGCTCCTTTGTTACAGCAGCTGTCAGAGACTGATACACAATGAATGATCTCCCACGTTGTCCTTTCACCGCCACACCCGCACCCAGCCCTCATTAATTCAATATTTTAAAAAATCAAAATTAATGCCAAAAACTTGAACTTTGAAATGAAGACAGAATCCAGTCTTGTTTTTGCACAACTCATGTCTCTGGCCTCGCCCTAATCCCGGCCTTGTCGGATGCCGACTTTATTTGAAATAAAACAACCGAGTCAGATGGCAGAGATGGAATTTCCGTTCAGATAGTTGGCTTACTTTCTTTTCTCCCTGCAGGGGGTATCAAGTTCCGCCTGAGACGAAAGGGAGAAGTATTATTAATTTGGACATTTTTCACATCACCATCAGAATTTTTTAAAAAGCTATAGTGCCTCTGAATTGTTCGATTTGCATGCTACATTTTAGCTGGAATGCTGATACTCTTGGTTCAGGGAGAGGAGCGGTAAATATTAGACACGTGTTTACTGAATCTGGTACTGTGTCTGAGGAAGGGGATAAATCAGACCTAGTCTGGAGGGGCAGATATTCAAATAAAAATTTCTTCATTTCGAATTTATTGAACTCCTGCTCTGTGCCTGGCATGGCTCTGGGCTTTCTTTGTCCAGTAGAATTTTCTACCGTATATATGTTCTATGTTTACATAAGTCAATATGGTAGCTACTAGCCAGATGTGGCTATGAATCATTTATGATGTGACCAGTGCAACCAGAGAACTGAATTTTTATTTAATTTTTAATTCTAGATTGTTACTGAAGTGTAGTCGAATTATAATGTTGGTTTCTTTTTTTTAATTATTTAAGTTTTTTGGGGGGAAGAAGGTAATTGAGATTTTTTTATTTTGGGAGGAGGCACTGGGGATTGAACCGAGGACCTCGTGCATGCCAAGCATGCGCTCTGCCACTGAGCTATATCCTTCCCCCTATAGTGTTAGTTTCATGTGTACAGCAAAGTGATTCAGTTATACTGAATACATATTTTTTTCAGATTCTTTTTTATTACAGCTCATTACAAGAAATTGAACATAGTTCACTGTGTTGTACAGTAGGTCCTTGTTGTTTGTCTATTCTATATATAGTAATGTGTATCTATTACAGAAGTGAAATTTTTTAATTGAAGTATAGTTGATTTAAAATATGCTAGTTTCAGGTGTATAGCAAAGTTACACAGTTACACATATATATGCATGTATCTAAATTGTTTTTTCTTATTCTTTTCGATTGTAGGTTATAGCAAGATTTTGAATCTAGTTCCCTGTGCATTACAGTAGGACCTTGTTGCTTATCTATTTTATATACAGTAGTGTGTATCTGTTAATCCCATACTCCTAACTTACCCCTCCTTCCCCTTTGGTAACCGTAAGTTTGTTTTCTATGTCTGTGAGTCTGTTTCTGTTTTGTAAATAAGTTCATTTGTGTCATTTTTAAGATTCCACATATAAGTGATATCACATATTTGTCTTTGTCTGATTTACTACACTTCATATGATAATCTCCAGGTCCATCTATGGTGCTGTAAATGGCATTATTTCATTCCCTTTTATGGCTGAGTAATGTTCCATCATATACATATACCACAGCTTCTTTATTCAGTCATCTGTTGATGGACATTTAGGTTGCTTCCATGTTTTTGTTGCTGAAGCATAGCCTCTGTTCCCTGCTTATTAAACTGAGACTCGAGGACAGGGTTTTGGATGAAGTAGAAAAGGCAGCTTTATTTCTTTGCAGACAAAGGAGGTAACAGTGGGCTAATGCCCCTAAGGCTGTGAGCCTGCTGGGACGAGAAAGTAGGGAGTTTCATAGTAAAAGTCCAGGAGTTCAAGGGAGAGCTGTTTCCATAGAGATCACATGCAGGGTAACAGTTGTTGCAAAGCTGTTCTTGTTTTTGCAGATGCAGGTCCCCCAGGTTTTTGCAGAAAGGTGTCCCCTTCCCTCTGCTGGGTATAAAGTTCATCTCTGGCTTTTGGACTCTTTTAATAGTCTTGTGCCTGGAACAAAGAGTGCTTACGAAGGGGTCTGTAGAAAAGTGCTCTAGAGAAAAACTTGTGCAGTTTAAAGTTGGGTGGATAAATGCCTCCAGCATTTTAGGCAGGCTGAGGCCTGGGACCTCTTGCTGCAGCCTGAGACCTGCACCTGGAACAGCAGGATACAAAGAAACTATAAGGGGCTAAAAATAACAGCAGATGAGCAGTTGGGCAAGCTATGAACAAGATGCACAAAACACCCAACTGCTGTTTCTGAGGTGTCTTGGTCAAGAGGAGGGCACTGAGGGCAAGAGCAGGGCACTGAGCATGTTCCCTGCACACAGCACCATGAGGGGGTTGGGCAGGCCACCCAAGCCCCCTTCTTTCCAGCAAGAGCACGAGGAAAAACGAAAAACCTTTAAACTATTATTCACTTCAGCAGTTACAAACACCATTACAAATATTAGATGGTCACAGATAACAGTAGGGTCCTGCTTGGTTACATCTTGGCAACTGGAAATAGTTCTGCTATGAACACTGGGGTGAATGTATCTTTTTTAATTAGAGCTTTCCTCTTATCTGGAACTATGACCAGGAGTAGGACTGCTGGATCATACGGTATGTCTATTTTTAGTTTTTTAAGGAACCTCCATACTGTCCCCCATAGTGGCTGCACCAATTTACATTCCCACCAAC
Source organism: Camelus dromedarius (assembly GCF_036321535.1). NCBI lineage: Eukaryota > Metazoa > Chordata > Mammalia > Artiodactyla > Camelidae > Camelus > Camelus dromedarius. The sequence continues at coordinate 2,289,003 of NC_087462.1, forward strand.
AGTGTAGGAGAATTCTCTTTTCTCCACACCCTCTTCAGCATTTATTATTTGTAGACTTTGATGATGGCCATTCTGATCAATGTGAGGTAATACCTCATTGTAGCTTTGATTTGCGTTTCTCTGATAATTAGTGATATTGAGCATATTTTTATGTGCCCGTTGGACATCTGTATGTCTTCTTTGGAGAAATGTCTGTTTAGGTCTTCTGCCCATTTTTTTTATTGGATTGTTTTTTGTTATTGAGTTGTATGAGCTGTTTGTGTATTTTGGAAATTAAGCCCTTGTCAGTCTCATCATTTGCAAGTATTTTCCCTCAGTCCATAGGTTGTCTTTTCATTTTGTTTATGGTTTCCTTTGCTGTGCAAAAGCTTGTAAGTTTGACAAGGTCCTTCTTGGTTTTTTGGCTTCTATTTCTTTTGCCTTGGGAGAAAACATTGCTATGATACATGTCAGAGAATATATCTAATTTTGCCCCCTGTGCAGAACTGAATTTTTAATTTAAAAAAATTAAGTAATTTAAATAGAAATAAAAGAATCTGATACTGCATTCAGCTATTGGAAGAATTTAAAGTATGCTTGGAGCACAAGGGGTAGGTGAATCTACTCTTTCAACTGTGCATTTTATACAATATACAGAGCAAGTATTTCCAACAAATATTAGCGCCCAAACTGAGATGGGCTGTGACCGTACAATGCCCACTGGAGTTTAAGACTTAGTGTGTGTGCAGTAACATAAAAGGTCACATTGACAATTGTTGATTTTGATTGCACGTTGAAATGTAAATATTTTGGCATACCAAGTTAATAAAATTTATTATTCAAATCAGTTACACTGATTTCTTCATACTTTTTTATACGGCTACTAGAAAATTTCACTTATGTGGCTCATGGTATGTTTCCATGGGATGCTGCTGTTCGAGAGCCTATAGTGGGTACAGAGTACACTGAAATCAGATAAATGTGTGTTTTTGTAATACATATAATTTCATACCAGATAAGTGAATCAATAGAAATCATGTACCCTGTGTTCCTTTCTTTCAAATCTTTGCTCAAATGTCATCTTTGCAGTAAGACTCTCCTTGATCATTGTATTTTTTGTTTACTTGTTTTAGGGGGTAGGTAATTAGATTTATTTATCATTATTATTTATTTAATGGAGGTACTGGGGATTGAACCCATGACCTCATGCATGCTAAGCATGCACTCTACCACTGAGCTACACCCTCCCACCTGATCACTGTATTTGAGACTGTAGCCCTCACTCTCCTTGTTTTGGTATTCTCCATAATTCAGATCCAAGCAGACAGAATATTTTTTCTTTGAGATATAATTCACATACTGTAATTCCATGGTGTTGAGTATATTCAAATTTGTGCAACCATCATCACATCCGTTTTAGAACGCTCCATTCCTCCAGGAAGAAAGTCCCTAGCAGTCCTTCCTTCTTCCCAGCCCCTGGCAAACACTCATCTACTTTCTGTCTCTCTGGACGTGCCTGTTCTGGACATTTCATATCAATGGAATCACACACTATGTAGCCTTTTGTGTGTGGCTTTCAAGGTTCATTCACATTGCAACAGGTATCAGCACTTCATTTCTTTTTAATGCCAGACAACATGCCACTATATGTATATACTACGTTTTGTTTATTCATTCATCCATTGATGGACATTTGGATTGTTTGCACTTTTTGGCTATTATGGATAATGCTGCCATGAACATTCACATACAAATTTCTATGTGGACACATGTGTTGACCCAAAACAATAAAACAGCCAGTTATTTTATCAGCAAAAATACAGTTATTCCAAAACAGCAAAGAATTGCAATTTGGGACAACCTATGGTGAGCCACAAACAAGTCTGGAGAACAGAGGGAAGGATGACTCTTCAATAGAGGAGAAAGGGGAGTTGAGAGGGGCTGTTATAAACAAAGAGTCTTTTGGAGGTGACTGGGGGTTCAAGGTGTAGTGGTTTTCCACTGGCTCAGTGGTGACAGTCTCTCATTGGCTGGGTTGTTGCCAGGCAAGGAGAAAGTCTTCCTTCCCTTGTTGTGTAATAAAGTAGTGACCTTCTTCCTGTTACAGATGCAAAGTTATGTTTCTTCCTGTTGAGTCTTCAACTGACTCAGTTGGGTAGGGCTTGAGAGCTCCCCATTTTGGCTCCCTGACTCCATTTTAAATGAGGTTTCTGTTTATTAATTTGCACGTAGGTCTTCAATGCTAGGAGTGGAATTGCTAGGTCATCTGGTAATTTTATGTGTAACTTTATGGGAACTGCCAGACTGTTTTCCACAGTGGCTTCTCCATTTTACAATCCCATGGGTAATATATAAGGGTTCCAGTTGCTCCACACCTTCTCAAGCAATTGTTATTTTCCTGGGGGTGAGGTGTTTAATTTTTATGATTATATTTGAAATCATAGCCATCTCACTAGGCTGCAGTCTGTGGTTTTGATTTGCATTTCTCCAGGGACTAATGATGGTGAGACAGCATCCTTTCCTGAGTTTAGTGGCCATTCATTTATTTACTTTGGAGAAATGTTCACTTGGATCCCTTACCATTTTTTGAGCAAGGATTTTTATCTGTCTCGTTCCCTACTTGGAGGTTCTGAAGGAGCACTCACTGGGAGTGCAATGTGTTTGTTGAATGACTGAATGAATGAATTTCGGCAGGCCGTGGGTTTTGCACGACCCGCACAAGCAACCTGTTGTGCGGCCCACCTGCGCTAATCACGCGGTGTGGCTGCGTTACTGCGGTGTGAGTCCGCCCAGGGGTACCTGTTTCTTCTACTGCCCCTTTCTAAGAACCTCGCCCTAAACTGAGCGGAGCCACTTCCCCATATTCCCGCGGAGCCGGATCCGCCAATCGGGTTCCGGCACGGTTGCCCCGGGCAACCCGTGGCGCCGCGCTTCCTGTATTGATTCGAATCGCTGGCGACGTCACGTCCTCCCGAGATGCCCGAGGCGCGCAGGCGCAGCCGCGTGGGTGGGCGGGGCGGGGCGGGGCAGCGGCCCGCAGCGCGCCGGCGCGGGGGCGTGGCCGGCCGCGGGAGCGCGCGCGGCGGAGGAGGGCGCCGGAGGCCGCGGAGCAGCGACCGCCGCCATATTAAGGAGCGCGGAGCCCGGGATCCCGTCAGCGGTGGCCGCGGCCGGACGCGGCGGAGCTGCGCGCAGCGGGGGCGGGCGCGGCGCGGCGCCGGGAGAGGAGGGGCCGGCGGAGCCAGCGGGGGACGGGAGCGAGCCAGGTGAGGCGCCCGAGGTCTGGGGACCCGCCCCCTGGACCCGAGCCGCGACCCCTGAGCCGGGCCGGGCCTCCCCGGGGCCCCTGAAACCGAACCAGCAACCCAGCTTGGCACCCCCAAGCTCGGGCCCCTCCAGGAGCCGGCCGGACCCCCGAACGCCGCCCCACAAGCCGAGTAAGGCCCGGGTGACCTCAGCATCCCACCTCCCGTCTTGACCCCCACGTCCAAGCCTCCCCCCAGACCAGGCCCTGCGTGACCGCTCCAGCTCGAGCCACTTGCAGGCTGCGACCTCCCCAGGCGGTCAGCGTCCCTGTCCTTTAATAAATAGCAGGTCGAGCTCTGACCCCCCCCCCACGGGGGCCTCCCCACTCCGCCCCCCAGAACAGCGGGCCCACTCCCTCATGCGTGGTCCTCATCGCTGGCCTGTCAAACCCGGGTCTCCCAAGTTCGGACCATCGCAGCTCGGGCCCTGCCCGAATTGAGACTGCCTCCCGCCCAGAGCTGTCACGACTCCCCCAGTCTTGAGCAAGCTCCCGCCCCCCCGCGCGGATAAGATACAGTCTGAGCTTTGTGGACCCTGGCGCAGCCAGGCTGAGGTGCGGAGACCCTGTCCGTCTGGACTCCCCATTGTACTCACCGCGCCCCTCCGCTCCTGGCACACGGAAGCACTTAGGCGACGAGTTTTGAATACATAAGTGTCCCCCTGGCTCCCAGCCCTTCTAGTTTCTGCTCCCCAACCCTCACAGCTGGACCCTTTCTGGCCGTGACCCACACATAATCAGGCTCTCCCATCTTGGCACCGACCAAAATCTGAGACAGCCTCCTTCCAGTGTGCGACCATGCTGTGTCTTCCTCCAAGTACAAGCCTGGCCACCCCGGATCCCCCAAGTGTGGCACATTCACCTCGGCACAGCCATTTTCCCCAGCTAAAAACTGATTCTCACCATCCCCCTGCCCCGCCGCCCCCCACCGTCTAGACCTGCCCCAGCTCAAAGCCTGAGTCCCACTGTTGTGCAGATACCCAGCCTACACCAGTTTTATTTTTCCTTGTTCTCTTCCCCCTAAAATCATCCCTTTCAGGGTGTCTGTCAGACTGGGAACTAGATTTCCCCCTCCCCGCCCCCACCCTAGTCCACTGAGCGATGACCTCATGCCTCACGCTGGTGAGGCTGCACCCCACCAGCTGCCCGTCACCTCTTACCATACTTTGAGCAAGAGCACTTTACTAAAGAAAAATGATCCGCCCAGACCTTCCGCAGCCGTCCCCTGCCACATCTACCCTCCAGATCAGAGACAGGTGGGAGGGTCTTTAAAATGAACAAGGTTGGCTGTTCTCTCCTGGAGGTGGGGGTGGGATTTGCAGCCTGGAAGCTGAGGAGATCCTGGAAGAGCCGTGGGTGGTGGGACAGTCCCCAGAGTGGTGCATGTCCCCCCTAGAGCACTGCATGTCCACTAGGCCGAATGTCTTGTGGGCCGTCGTGGCCTTTGACGTCGAAGGCCCCTCCTGTTTTGGCTGTGCTGGGCTGGTGTTTCTTCTGAACTCAAGAGGGGAGGCAGGTGTGCTGGCCTCCTACTGGTGCTTTGCATACCAAATATGGTTGGATTGCTCCAAGAGGGTTGTGTTAAGGTTACAGGATCTCCCCCTCCAAAAACTGGGGCTCGGGTCCTTGGACAGCTCTGGGCTCAAAGGACAGTTGCTTTGCTATGGTGGGGGCTGCGTCTCACGTGACTGTGCTGGCCCACTTGCTGCCACAACTGTTCCCCAGGAAGATCTCGGGGTCTGGGCCCTGTTGAGGGTGTCTGTCTGGGACTGGGCAAGGGGACCTGCAAGGCTGATGAGTCGTCACAAGTGGGTCCTCAGTTCTAGCAGGAGGCCTCCCGCCAGTGATATTTACTGGGGCCTCTGGCCGGGCAGGCTTTGTATACCCGGGACTTCTGGGTTTGGGGAGACCTAGAGTGAGGGTTGGTTGTGGAGACCTTTGGCTCAGTGTCACTGAGAGGGACAAGGATCTGAAGCTATTCTGTCTGGAGGGCTGACCCTCAGGATTCCTGGCTAGCGCCGAGGTCAGTGAACTTGGTCTTTAAGAAATCAGCCAGCTCACAGCACTCTTGTAATTATTCTCTTCTGAGCAGAGGTTCTCAACCCGGGACGCTGGTGGTGTCTGGGGGCACCTGGCATCGAGTGGATGGGGCCTGGGAGGCTGCTCCACAACCCCTGGTGCCCAGGACTGTCCTCCACAAAGAACGGTCTGGCCCTGAATGTCGTCAGTGCTGAGGGCACAGATCTGGACCAGAGTCCAGATCATGAGGCCTGTGAGTGCAGGGACTCTGTCCCCGGAGCCTGCGTGGTGCCTGTGCGGCTGAAGCTGGAGGCTGCTGGCTTGAGTCAGCGCTGGGGGCTGGCCCAGGGAGCTGGCAGCCTGTGGGACTGGGAAGGGAGTATTTGGCCACCCCTTTTCTTCCCCAAGAGCTCCCTGTCATCTGGCTTCTGCTCCATCCCAGGCCCCAGTGGCTTCTGGCCTGTCATTGCCACTGGTCATGGCCCTGCCCACCCTTCCCTGGCCTCCCTGAGACTTTGGCTGCTGTGTGGCCTGCCTGATGCAGACAGGGTTGTGTGTTTGAACACAAGGCCCCCCAGTGTGGCACTGACAGTCTCGACCTGACATTGTGCCCAACCGCGTGTCCTGTGTCTTTGGCAAGTGACTCCTTTATCCCACCCCAGTGTCATCAGGTGTGAATGGAACGAGAGGATGCGCTGTGCCTCCTCCGGCCTGGCTCCAGTTTGTCATTCAACTGCTGTGCACTACAAAGCGTAGACCATGGAGTCGCCCTCCTGGCTTCTCGCACATCCCGTCTGTCCTTCAGTCTCCTCCGCTGGCCCTTTTTAGTATAGTGTCTTATTTATTTGTTTTTGTTGGTAACAGCTTTTTTCAGATGTAATCGTCATGCCCTACAATCCGCTCATTTAAATTATACAATTCCTTGGTTTTCTGTGTGTTTACAAGGTGTGTCTAGTTCCAGAGCATTTCCCCCACCTCAGAAAGCAGCCCTGTCCCCGTTAGCAGTCACTCCCCATCCCCTGACCTCACAGCCCCTGGCAACCACGAATCCACTCTGTCTCTGCCAGTGTGACTGTTCTGGACGTTTCTTATAAATGTAATCACACACCGTGTGGCCTTTTGTGTCTGGCTTTTCTCTCTGAGCATCGTGTCTTTAAGGTTCATCCACATTGTAGGGTGTGTCATCCCTTTTTTGCAGCTGAATAATATTCCGTTGCGGGGATGGGCCACGGCGTGTTTGTCTGCTCATCAGTGGGCAGACCCTTGGGCTGCTGGCATCTTCTGCCTGTTGCGGAAAGAGCTGCCAGGGGCAGTCGGGCGTGGGTTCTTATGGGGTGACTCTCCTGTTGAATCTGGACTCAGATGCCACTGCATGTGCTCCTTGGTGGCCTACCCCTCACCTTTAGCTTCTTGTCCTCATCTGTTGCTGGTGCCCAAAGCTGGTTCCTGATTACAGGCCCATGTGGCCAGCAGCCAGTCAGTCCTCTCCTTGGTGTCCAGCAGTGTGTCCAGAAAAGGTTCTCTTTCCTCGGACCTGCCTGTCCCGCCTCCCGTGGGCCTCACCTGGGGCCCCTCCTCTCCTGCCCCCGTCTCAGGACCACCTCCTTTCTCACCTGGACAAGCAGCACCATCTCCCTGGTCTCCGTGCTCCCTGCTACTCTACTGGTCTCCACACTGCACCACCGTCGGCCCACAAGCGCACATCTCATCACGCCCTGTGCCCCGTCCCTTCCCTACCTCCCTGCCACCAGCCGCCCAGGGCACAGCCTGGGAAACTGCCATAGTGGCCTCCCCACCTTTGCCTCTTCCTGCCTTCAGTGTGATCCTTGCACCCTAGCCTGCCCAGATCGTTCCTTCCAGATCCCCCCATGCTCTTCCCCGGATCAGAATGGAACCACTGTGTTGTGACCCTGTTGTCCCTGTCAAGCATGACAGCCACTGCAGGAAGGGTCAGGCTGTATCTGTGCTGTGTCCCACAGTGAGGAGAGGCTGCTTGATGGAGGGATGGAGGGGTGGAGGGGTGGTGGGAGCAGGGGGAGGGGCAGCCAGGTGGGTAGGGTATGTCTGTCTGTCTGCACTCACAGAAGAGCTGAGTAGCTGAGAGGTCAGTGCTGGTCTTTCCAGCCAGAGGGAAGCAGCTATTCCCCCCAAGGATTCCCCTAAACCAGAGGATCTGCCCTGGAGGCAACATCTGGTGACATTTGTGGTCATCAAGACTTGGGGGGGGGGCATCAAGTAGGTGGGGCCAGGGATGCTGCCCGGCCCCCACAGTACCCAGGATGCCCCGGACTGAGAGTCAGCAGTGTGGGGTGGGAGAGGGCTGCCCTAGATGTACTAGGCTTTTCCTTCTGCCACCCCCACTTCGGACCCATGGGTGAGAACCACAATGAAGACAGACTGAGGAAGCGCTCCCTGTGAGGGGTGAGCTCCCTGTCACTGTCCCTGCAGGTGTGCAGCGGACAGAGATGTGTGAGGTCTCTGGGCACCTGAGGGGACGTCCAGCCTTGAGAGTCAGGCCTCTGACGTGAGTCACAGCTACGATCACAGAAATGATCATGAGTCATCTGGTGTGATACCAGGTTCTTCGTTTGAGTGGGGTTTGTGTTCTTCGGGCTGCTGCAGACCAGATGTGCTGGCATCTGAACACTTCACTGGTCGGGCTTGAGCGGGTGCCCTGTGCTCGAGGTGGGGTGAGACACTGCGCCTCAGGCGCCCCTTCTGAGGCTCAGGGCAGCGGTCCCATCCGGGGTGGGCGCCGCCTGCTACCAGCAGCTCGCCCTCAGGGGCGCTGGCGCGGACAGAAGGAAAAGAGGTGTGCTGATGGGACTCTCCTCCGCTCCGGGAGGTGAGCCCGGGCACCAGAGCCTGGCCCCGGCCTCCCCGCTCCCACACCTGCCCACGCACAGCAGGGGCGGTGAGCTCAGCCAAGTGAATGAGTGAGAGGGATGCTCCTGAGGCGCCTGCCCCAGGACTCCTAGAAACAGCTGGCCGCTGGCGGTGACTCCCATCAGCCACTCGGGAGGGCACGCTGTGTCCGCCTGTGCCTGGTGCAGCCCTTCCTGACACTGGCCGTTCTCAGCCTTGTCTTTTGCTGTCCTTGGGGTTAGGGGGCTGCTCGCTCGTTGTGTTCTCTCTGCGGGGTGAGACCGCTGCCTCCAAAGGTCCCCTGCTGTGCCCCAGCAGTCCTGAGGCCAGGAGCCAAGGTCGAGTCCAGATTCGACGTCTGTAAGACCAGGGCCAGCCCTGCTGCCGGGCAGTCCCACTCTTCCCACGTCCTCAGGACGGTCCTCCCTCCCCTCAGGGGAGACCAGTCCTTTTAACCTTCAGGGGCAGCGTGGGAGGAGATGGGACCCTCCCTGGTCCCCTGGCCTGCAGCTGTGGCCACCAGAGCACCTTCCGTGCCACACGGCCCACATCACTGAACAGTGGAGGAGCAGGAAGCCGGCGCATTGGTTCCGGTTGTGCGCCTGTCCCTGAGCCCCTGAGATGGCCGCTGCTTTGTGTCATCTCCTTTGGGTCAGGCACTCTTCTAGCTGCTTCACAGAAGTTTCGCTCAGTTTCATAGCAACTGTGCAGTGTTATCCCATTATCCCCACTTCTGAGATGAAGAGACTGAGGTTCAGGAAGGAGAAGTTGCTTGCCCAAAGCTACACAGCCAGTAAGGGTTGAAGCCAAGCTAAAAGCCAGGTCCGTCCTTCTCCAAAGCCCACCCTTTCTCTGTCTACCTGCTGGACTGGTTGACAGCAGTGGAAGGGAGGGAGCAGCCAGGGCTGGCTTCCTGAGCCCATGCAGAAGAGGCAAAGCCAGAGACTCCGACATGAGTGGAAAATTGGGCCACCCCCCTTTTCTGGTTCTATCTCTGTCACGTGGGACTTCTCCCCCAGCCCCTCAGAGAATGGATGGCTGGGAGTGAGACGACCAGCCCCCAGCCTTTCTCTGGAGCTGGTGGTCAGGAAGCCGGAGCTGGGCACCTTGAGCCAGCCCCAGCTCTCCAGGTCCCTCTGCCTGTGTGCCTCTCAGACCAGATGCTTCCCTGGAGGTTTCAGGAGCTCTGAGAAAGGTCATGCCCTGAGACAGCAGTTTCCAGGGAGCCCCAGCCATTCATCACCATGATCCTTCATTGGATGGCTCCCTCTGGGGCCGAGCAGGGGAAGGCACACATGGCTGCAATGACCCATCCCCTGTGAGCTTTAGATGGCTGACCTGTTGCTGCCAAGCCTGGTGGCCCTCTCACCACAGAGTGTCATGTCCTGAGCAGCCAAGGGCAGGTTGGGGACGGCAGGGATGGAGCCGGGCTGCCCACCAGTCGCTGAGACCTGGCCTCTCCTTCGTAAGATGGGGATAGGATCGCACCTGGGGGCCAAGGTGAGTCAAGCACCTGGACTGCCTGGCTCTGTGCCAGCTGCTGGAGGGGCACAGGTGAGCTTCGGGTCCCTGCTGTCACTGTCATCGTCTGTGTTCTGATAGTCTCCTCACCGGGCCAGGAGCAGTGTCCCATACCCCTGGGACCCAGTATCCACTCAGGATGTGGCAGGGTGGTGCCAACAGGCTCTTTCTGGCATGCTTTCCTCCCTTCCCTCCCCTGTGCTCCACTGGGGAGCTGGCAAGACTGCCCCCTAGAGGCCAGAGTTACCCTCACTCAGAGTGATCCTGCCTTGCCCACCTCCCCTCCCCGCCTCAGGGGACACTGGGCTGTGTCTGGGACATCTTTGGTTGGCATGACTAGGGGTGGGCTCCTGGCATCAAGTGGACCAGGTCCAGGGAGGCTGCTCACACCTCACAGTGCCCAGGACAGCCCGGTGGCAGCAGTGCCGCAGGCAGCCACATGCCACATGCCACATGCCACATGCCACATGCCACATGCAGGCCGTGCTCTGCCTCGAGCACTGAGTCATGAATGACGTCACAGGGTGTCTCCTTGGCCTCCGAGCCTCACAGCATAAAAACAGCAGGGCCAGTTTTCAAGATAAGCAAGGCGCGGAGGGCCCTGCAGTTAGCCCGAGCACTTCTGGAAGCAGAATACTGCCTGGGGGCCTCCAGGCCTGGCTGAACTTGGTGAGGACGTGCCCAGGACGCTGCGCTCGCGGCGCCCCTCCCCGAGGAGGCTGCAGCGGTGACAAGCAGGGGGCCACACTGTCGTGGGTCCTCCCTCCACAGGCCTGTCTGAGCTCATTTCCTCCCCTGGGCTGGGGGCGGGGTGGTCCCTGCCCACAGTTGGGGGCTGGCAGGTGATTCAGTAAGGTGAAGATTTGCCCTCAGTGTTGTCCCGTATGTGGGACCCCAGCCTGCCTCCGGCTCCAGCTGGCAGGAGGGCTTGCGGGGCTCGGGCACTGGCTTATCTCCAGGCCCCTGGTCTTTGCTAACCCCGGGGCCAGCCCACGCGCCACCACCGTCTCACTCACCAGGTAGCCTCCCTGGGCTAGGGCCTAGAGGACCCTATGTCCTGCAGACACAGGGGTGGCTCATTCTCCGTGGGGGGCCATCCCAGGCACGATGGGGAGCAGCATCCCTGGCCCCCACCCACCAGAAGCCAGGAGCCCCAGAAGTCATGACAATCACAGATGTCCCCAGATGTGGCCCAGTGTCCCCTGGGGGCAGGACCACCCCAGAGAGGACCCCTGGGTTATACTTACTTTGATCCTTCTTGCTGAGTACTTGGTGAGTGGAACCCTGTGAGTGCAGTAGGGCCGGGCAAGGGCAAGGGGCACGAGGAGCCACAGGGAAGGCCTCCTCGGGAGCGCTCGTGCAGCCCCTGGGCAGCCGGGTTGAAAGCAAGGGCCCTGCTCTGTCACTGGGACTTCGCCCTGTGTGAGTCGGCCCCGCTCCCGGAGAGGACCAAGGCAGGGATTGACGTGGGGAGCACATAGGATGGCAGCCCCCGGTGGTTAGGTGGTCTGTTACCCATGCAAGCCCTGGCCATGTTGGGACCTCATTGTTGTTCTTTCAGGCTGGAGTGTGCCCATTTTCCGGAGGAATAGGCTGAGGCTCGGAGTCTGCAGCAGTGCCTGGCTCTTTGTTCTGGGGGCCACGAGGGGAGAGGGGACACCCTTCCTCAGGGCTGGCTCGGCAGGTGTGCGGTACCCCCAGTGACAGCACTCTGCAGGTGGGGCAGTGGCCACCAGCGGCCGAGGGCCCTGGCCCACCTCACGGACCACACGGATGCCAGCCTGCAGATGCCGGCCCCCCCTGGCAGGGTCCCTCCAGAGCCAGTCATTGCTTCGTTCCCAGCTGTGTCATGGCCTGAGCAGCAGCTCTAAACACCTGCCGCCCATGCCCGCCTTGCAGGTCTTCTGTGCTCGTGACTGCTCGTTAACAGAGAGGTTGCTCCTCTCTCTAGCTGTTATTAGGGGACAGCCAGCTGTGCCCCACCGCTGAGACGCGTCTGGTCGCGTGCTGGGCATGCGTGGTCCCAGCTGCCCCCCGCTGTCTCATTTCTTTGGTGAATGAGTTCCCGTGACTCAGAATCTGCGCAACACAAGATGGCAGGGCAGGAGCGCCAGGGCTCCCCTCCTCTGCTGACCCGTGTCCTCTGATTTCTCTCCCCAGAGCCCACGTCTGCTACTGATTTCTCCTTCCGGCAATAGCTTATTTTGCAGTGTGTTACCTGTAGTGCGTCCTGAAGGCCCCACCAGCACCTCCAGCCTCTTACTGCGGCGCCTCCTGTCGGAGATGGCCTCGCCCTCCGTGTAGACCTTTGTACCTCTCTGTCCCCTGCTCTCTGAAGCAGCCTGCGGAGATCTTTGTACGCACAATTTTGCACACACAGGCCAGAATTTCTAAGGGTGAATTCTTAGAAGTAGAAATGCTGCCTCAGAAAGATGTACATTTTTAGATTTTGAAAGCAGTTGCCAAATTTTGGCTCCTGCCAACAGTGGGTGCGAGTGTCACCTCGGCTGGCGAGGGTGTCATCGGATCTTGGAGCTCGCCGGCAGTGGGTGGAAGCCCCACGTTCTGGGCCGGTTTGCAGCCCCAGCCGCAGGTGCAGGTGAGCCTCCTTTTCTGGGAACATTGTGTTCCTGTCCTTTGCCGCTGTGGGCTGTCCCTGAGGGTGGCAGGTATTTTTCCTGATTGTGCTGTCTTTTTTTTTAAGAAAACTGTGGGGCGTTCGCCTTGCAGACCCTTCTCATTTCTCTGGAAATGAATTTATTAGCCTTGTCTCTCACGGCTTCAGGGTCTTCTGTTCTTCCTGCAGTGCAGCAAGCAGCAGTCTCAGGGGAGGTGGGTGGAGGGTCCCTGAGGACTCTCTCTCTCAGGTACCACCTTCAGTTCTCTAAAATGGGCTGGTTGCAACCTGGCGGAGCTGTGGGTTCCAAGGATGGGCTCAACTGGGGACTGCTGGCAGGCCGAGCCACCTGGTTTTGTCACCAGCATCGTGTGATTTGGATGTGACTGTGGCCCACAGTCCTGCTAGTTACCGCTCTCCTCCTGAGGTCTTGGTTGAGGCCACAGCATCAGTCTCTGCCTCCATCTCTTCACCCAGAAAACCTGAGCGTTCGGGGCGGGTGCTCCTCGGCTAACGAAGCCCTGGTCAGGGCCAGCCGCGGTTGACTGCACAACGGGCCAGGAAGTTAGCCAGCCTCTCCGAGCCTTAAAGCAGAGGGACTGCCAGCTGGCCCAGCTCTGGGGCTGCCCAAACAGAGCTGTGACGTCTCCTCTTTGTGTCCAGCCTCGCTTGAAGCCCATCAACAGGCTGCTTGGTCGCGCTGGATGCCGGCCCTCCTGGGACTTGGTTCTGGCTTGTACTCAGCCTGGCACTGTGGTCGGCAAGATGACCAGGCCCCCCTTGGGAAAATGTCCCCCGAACTGGTGTTTCCACCAGGAACAGACACTCAGATGGGCATCTCTGTGTCCCCAGGTGTCCATGCCACCCCAGCGGTGGTCAGGTGTAATGAGGGCTCCCTTGGCAGGCCCTGGATGGGCGCATCACAGGGCAAGGCAGGGGTAGGGTGGGGCTAGGCTGGCAGAGAGGGAGGAGGAAGGCCAAAGAGGGAGACTAGACTGTTCTGTGGACGGATGAGACGTGTCTAGGATACCTGGCCGGGGCAGGAAGCCAATGGCCAAGAAGGTGGCTGCTCCCCTGTGGGGCTTACCTGAAATGGGGGGGCTGAAGCGCTGCAACCCTGCTTCTCACCGAAGCAGGAGGCCCGCTGTCCACCGAGTTTGGGGCGTCAGGGCTCTGGGGCTCCGGGCCAGCACGGGCTCAGAGGAGCCCCAGGTTGAGTGGAGGGAGGGCTGTGAGCACCGGGGGTGCATGGGCCTCCACACAAGAGCCCTGTCTGTGCCCCCACCTGATCCCTCTGCCCAACCTTCACATCCTCATCTTTGCAAGGGTGTGCGGGCATCCAGTTCGCAAGGCCGTGCAGAGGGAACACGGGATAAGACATGCACACTGAGGTGGCCAGTGGCCACGTTACTGTCCCTCAGGTCTAATCTGACTGGCTCTGCTTTGGCTGAGCGTCTGACTTTGGGCCGAAACCACACCAAGGTGGTCCTTTGTGTCCTACAATCTGGATGAGGGACAGGGAACAGGCTTATGCTGGCACTTCAGCTCCAGGGTTAGGCTCTGGCGCTCGTCAGGCCACGTGGAGACATGGAAGTAGGGCTTAGGCAGCTCTGCTAAGTTGTCTCCCGGTGTTGCACAGAGATGTGAACAGTGTGAGCCTGGTGACGCTGAGCTAGGGCTTGCTTCAGGTGTCTTTTTTTTTTTAGGGCAAATGTTCTCTTTGGTTTACTTTGTCTCTATGGATTTGACAACTCTGGGCCCTCCTGTGAGTGGAATGAAACGGTATGTGTCCTTCTGTGTCTGACTGACTTCGCTGAGCACTACGTCCTTAAGATTTATCCATGTTGTAGCTTGTCTGGGTTTCCTTCCTTTTTAAGGCTGAGTAATATTCCAGTGTGTGGATGGAACACACATTGTTTATCCATTCACTGTCCTTGACACTTGGGTTGTTTTTCTTTTTGGCTTTTGTGAATACTTCCGGTAAGAGCATTTGAGTACTGGCTTCTGTGTAGATCTGTTTCCTTGCTTCTGGATGTTTATCTCAAAGTGGAGGTGCTGGGTCACCTGGCAGTTTGATTTCTCTAGGAGCTAGCAGGGGCAAGGGGAGTAGGGAGTGAGTGTTTCATGGGAACAGAGTTTCAGTTGGGAAGGTGAGAAAGTTTTGGAGATGGTGGTGGCGATGGTTGCACAACAATGTGAATGTACTTAATGCTGCTGAGCTGTGCATTTAGAAATGATTAAGACGGTGAATTTCATGTTACGTGTATTTTACTATAATCTTTTTTAAAGGCAAGTGTCTGTTTTTTTAGTTGAAGTATAATTGATTTACAATGTTGTGTTAGTTTCTGGTGTGAAGCATAGTGATTCAGTTTTACATATATATTTTCCATTGTAGGTGGTTAGAAGACATTGCATACAGTTTCCTGTGCTATACAGTAGGACCTTGTTGTTTATCTGTCTTATATATAGTAGTTACTATCTGCAAATCCCAAACTCCTAGTTTATCCCCCACCTCCTTTCCCCTTTGGTACCCATGTTTGTTTTCTATGTCTGTGAGTCTGTTTCTGTTTTGTAAATAAGTTCTTTTGTGTCATTTTTTTTTAGATTTCACATATAAGTGATACTATATGATGTTTGTCTTTGTCTGATTTACTTCCCTTCATATGATAATCTCCAGGTCCATTTCTGTTGATGCAAGTGGCATTATTTCATTCTTTTGTATGGCCGAGTAGTATCCCACTGTGTGTGTGTGTATATGTGGTATAGGTATAGATGTATACACCACAGCTTCTTTACCCAGTCATCTGTCGATGGGCATTTAGGTTGTTTCCATGTCTTGGCTACTGTAAATAGTGCTGTTGTGAACAGTGGAGTGCATATATCTTTTTGAATTAGAGATTTCTCCTGATTTATGCCCAGGAGTAGGATTGCTGGATCATTTGGGAAATCCATTTTTAGTTTTTTAAGGAATCTCCATACTGTTCTCCGTAGTGGCTGCACCAAGTTACATTCCTACCAGCAGTGTAAGAGGGTTCCCTTTTCTCCACACCCTCTCCAGCATTTATTGTTTGTGGACTTTTTGATGATGGTCATTCTGGCTGGTGTGAGGTGATACCTCGTAGTTTTGATTTGCATTTTTCTGATAATTAGTGATACTGAGCGTCTTTTCATGTTCCTATTGGCCATCTTCTTTATTGGAGAAATGTCTGTTTAGGTCTTCTGCCCATTTTTGGATTGGGTTGTTCTTTGTTTGGTTTGTTTATTAAGATGTATGAGCTGTTTGTATATTATGGAAATTAAGCCCTTGTCAGTTGCATCATTTACAAATATTTTCTTCCAGTCTGTAGGTTGTCTTTTCATTTTGCTTATAGTTTGCTTTGCTGTGCAAATGCTTAGAAGTTTATTTAGGTCCTGTTTATTTATATTTGTTTTTGTTTCTACTGCCTCAGTAGACTGACCTAGGAGAACATTGCTGTGATTTATGTCAGAATGTTTTGCCCTTTTTTTTTTTTTTTTTTTTTTTTTTTTGCTTATGTTTTCTTCCAGGTTTATAGTGTCCTGTCATATGTTTAAGTCTTTAAGCCATTTTGAGCTTATTTTTGTGTATGATGTGAGGGAGTTTTTAACTTCATTGATTTACACGGTGCTGTCCAGCTTTCCCAACACCACTTGCTGAAGAGCCTGTCTTTTCTCCACTGTATATTTTGTCTCCTTTGTCGAAGATTAATTGACCATAGGTGTGTGGGTTTATTTCGCGACTCTCTGTTCTGTCCCACTGAGCCATGTGTCTCTTTTTGTGCCGATACATTGCTGTCTGATTACTGTATCTTTGTAGTATTGTCTGAAGTCTGGGAGGGTTATGCCTCCAGTTTCATTCTTTTTCTTCAGTATTGCTTTGGCAATTCTGGTTTTTTTGTGATTTCATATTAACTTTAGGATTATTTGTTCTAGTTTTGTGAAAACCCATGGGTAATTTAGTAGGGATTGCATTAAATCTATGAATTGCTTTGAGTAGTACGACCATTTTAACAATATTAGTATTTCCAATCCAGAGCATGGGATATCCTTCCATTTCTTTAAATCATCTTCAGTTTCCTTTATCAGTGTTGTGTGGTTCTCAATATATAAGTCTTTTACCTCCTTGGTCAGGTTTATTTCTAAGTATTTAATTTTTTTGATGTGATTTTAAAAGGGATTTTTTTTTTTACTTTACTTCTCTGATATTTTGTTGTTAGTGTAAAGAAATGCAGTAGATTTTTGTGTGTTAATCTTGTATCCTGCTACCTTGCTGAATTCTTTAATCAGCTCTAGTACTTTTTTGTGGCATCTTTAGGGTTTTTTTATATATAGTATCATGTCATTTGCATATAGTGACAATTTTACGTCTTCTCTTCCAATTTGGATCCCTTTTGTTTCTTTTTCTTGTCTAATTGCTATGGCTAGGATTTCCAATCCTATGTTGAATAAAAGTGGTGAGAGCTGGCATCCTTGTCTTGTTCCAGATTTTAGCAGAAAGGCTTTCAACTCTTCACTGTTGAGTATTTTGTTGGCTGTGGGCTGGTCGTATATAGCTTTTACTGTTTTTGTTTTTTGTTTGTTTGGTGGTGGGAGGTAATTAGGTTTCTTTATGTATTTTTAATTTATTTTTTTAATTTTACTTTATTTCTTAGTGGAGGTGCTGGGGATTGAACCCAGGACCTTGTGCATGCTAAGCACATGCTCTACCACAGAGCTGGACCCTCCCTCCATATGTAGCTTTTATTATGTTGAGATATGTTCTCTGTACCCACTTTGGTAAGAATTTTTATCATGAATAGATGTTGAATTTTATCAAATGCTTTTTCTGCATCTATTGAGACGATCATGTGATTTTGTCCTTTCCTTTGTTGATGTGTGTATCGCATTGATTGCATCCATTGAACCATCCTTGTGACCCTGGGATAAATCCAGCTTGATTGTAGTATAATGATCTTTTTTATGTGTTGTTGAATTAAGTTTGCTAATATTTTGTTGTGAATTTTTGCATCTATGTTCATCAAAGATACTGGCCTGTTTTTTTTTTTTTTTCTTTGATAGTGTCTTTGTCTGGTTTTATTATCAGGGTGATGGTAGCTTCACAGAACGACTTTGGGAGTGTTCCCACCTCTTCAGTCTTTTGGAACAGTTTGATGATCAGTTTGAGTTCTTTGTACATTTGGTAGCATTCCCCAGTGAAGCCATCGGGTCCTGAATGCAGGGAGTTTGTTTTGCTTTGAATTACAGATTCTATTTCTAGTGACTGGTCTGTTCAAATTATCTACTTCTGAATTCAGTCCTGGTGGACTGTATGTCTCCGGCAAGCTGTGCCTGTCTCCCAGGCCACCTAGTTTGCTGGCGTGCGGTTGTCCGAGGTGTTCTCTTACAGATTTGTGTGTGTCTGTGGTGTCAGCTGTGATTTCTTCCCTTTCGTTTCTTACTTCGTTTATTTGTGCCCTCTCTCTTTTCTTCTTGGTGAGCCTGGCCAGAGGTTGGTCAATTTTGTTTTCTCTTTCAAAAAACCAGCTCTTGGTATGATTGATTTTTTTCTATTTTTTAAATCTCTATTTTATTTATTTCCTCCCTGAGCTTTATTATTTCTTTCCTTCTGGTGACTTTAGGTTTTGTTTGTTCTTATTTTTTTAATTCTTTTAAGTGGTAGGTTAGGTGGGTTTTTTGAGATTGTTGTGTTTTGAGGAAGTCCTGTAGGGCTGTGACTTTCCTTTCTAGGACTGCTTTTGCTGCTTCCCACAGATTTTTTGTGGTTGTGTTTCCATTGTCATTTGTCTTAAGGTATTTTTTAATTTCTTCTTTGATTTCATCATTGACGCATTGGTTTTAGTAACATATTGTTTATCTCCATACCATCTTTTTTTTTTCTCATTTCTTTTTCTGTGGTTGATTTCTAGTTTCATGGCATTGTAATCAGAAAAGATGCTTGAAATAATTTCTATCCTCTTAAGTTTGTTGAGGTTAAAAGGCAGGTAGTGAACTCACTGGATGGCACACCTAGGGATTCGTATTCGTCAGCTTAATTTCTGGCCAGCCTTCAGCTTTTGACGTCTTGGTATTTGGTCTGTCGTTGAGCTGGGCACTGGCCCAGAGGCTCAGGGCTGGACTGGCCTGGCCCTACCTGCACGTGGCCTTCGGGCTCCGGCCGGAGGAGCAGAGTGGCAGTGACGGTGAGAAGCTGCGGTTAGGCCCTCCGTGCCGGACCCCCCCCCCCAAATCTCAGCGTCTCCCCCTTGGCGGGAGGCAGGGCTGGCAGGCGCCTCCTGAGAGGGGCAGACTGTGTGAGCGCCTGGGCCTGGCCAGGGCCTGGGTGTCCCTGGACTGCAGTTTCCCCCGGAGAGGGCACCCTGCTCTCTGAGGCATCTGCTTGTCTCCGCTGCACAGCCCCTGCTGCCACACTCTCACTCTTCCTCAGAGGGGCCTTCCCAGGTCGGGGTGAGCTCGGTGGGAGCTGGATGTGAGCGTGTGTCTGTCCGCTGGAGGCCGACGTCCCCCCACCACGTCAGGCCTGGCCCTGGAGCCATGGTGCTGGGCACAGTCAGCTCTGCAAACCCCTGCGGAGGGAGATGCAGGACCTGACCCTCTTCCCACTCATGCATACTCAGGAGCATGTGGGCTGAGGATTATGGGTCCAGGACACAGAGCCCGTGCTCAGGGGAGGCAACCAGGACTGCCCCTCACGGCTCCTGAGCTGCTAAGGAGTGAGATCAGGGGGTCTGAAGCAGGAAGGTGACCAGATCGGGGCCCATGTGGGCAGAGGAGGTGGCCTCGGGTGAGCCCCTAGGGGCCACGGGTAGGTGGGAGGCTGGCTCTAACCAGGACAGAGGTGTGGGGGCCTGGTAGAAGGTTCCCCATGGAGCAGCCAGAGAGGATCCCATTTGTCCCCGTCACGTCCCTCAGGGCTCCTGGGAGGGAAGGCCCCCCGCACAGCAGGGAGACTTGGCTGTCCCAGAGGCGTGCCCTGTAGTCACCAGGCAGCGGGGGCCACTGACTGCTGGTGCTGACCTCTCCTGCCCTCCCTGCCCAGGCTGACGTGGGCCGGCTGACCAGGGCTGGCGGGCCGTGCCTGCCCTGCCTCGCCATGGACCAGGACTACGAACGGCGCCTCCTCCGGCAGATCGTCATCCAGAATGAGAACACAATGCCGTGCGTGAGTACCCAGGTCCCGCCCTGCCGCTCCCCGATGGAGCCCACGGTGCGGGTGTGGTCAGCTACTGAGCTTTGGCCCTCGGAGAGCAGAGGTACCTAAAGGAGAGAGACAGGTGGTCCCCAGGGCAGCAGCACGGCCACACCGGGGTGAGCCCCCCAGCACCTTTGTGCGCTTCCCTCTACTGCTGGAGCCACGGCACGGACCCCCGATCTTGTGGGGCCCTTGTTCTTACAGGGGACCAGGCACAGGAGTGACAGTGGCACAGGGTGGCCCTGTCTCCAGCTCCTGAAACCTGGTAGAATTCGGGGAGCCCTATTTTGCTCTTTCCTGCACCCCCACCCCCTCAGCCATGTGGGGCTTCTCCGTTGTGGGCTCACGGCACATTGCAGGCTGTGCCCGCCGGCTCTCGGCGTTCTCAGCTCTGCACTGGGCTGTCCAGGACAGGCTCCTTCCCGCCTCTTCCAGCTTCATGTGTTGCCGGCAGGCCTCAGCTCACACACCTACCCCTCCAGTCTTTGCCTCATCTTCACGTCCCCTTCTCTCTGTGTGCCAGTCCCTGTCTCTCCTGAGGACATCAGGCGTTAGATTTAGGGCCACCCAGCTCCAGTATAACCTGGTCTTAACATGATGACACCTGCAAAGACCCTATTTCCAATTAAGGTCTCATCCCAAGTACCAGGAGTTGGGATTTCAGCATATCCTTTTGGAGGACACAGTTCAACCCACAGCAGATCCCTTATAGGAGAAAGGACATTCCTGGGACAGTCGAGTTGGGTCAGAGGGTTCACTGGAGGTGATGTGCCTGTTCCCATTCCTGGTTCCAGTGGTGGAGTCGTGGTCCAGGGGGGAACTGTCCTTGTGTGCAGGAAGTGGGGTGATGGGAGCGACAGTCTCTCGGTGTTAGGGAATGGATGCTCTTTGTTCGGTTCTGTCAACTTTCCTGTCCATTTGCAACTGCTTGGAAACAGATCAAGGCTCATTGCAGTGTGTCCACGTTTGGGCTCTCGCTGTCCGGGCTCTCCCCTCACCAGACGTGCTCTGCCAGCAGGGTTCCGGCACGTGGGTTACTACTGAAATGTCTTACCGCTGCCCTTGGGTTTCCAAGACCAAACCCTCCTTCAGTGGCCAGAGGCCAAGTGCAAGGAGGCAGAGTGGGCAGGGAGAAGGGGGTGTTGGTTGGTCTTGGTGTGCTCTGGGGGCTTGAGGCACCCAGTCCACCCTGCTGTCCTTCCAGGTGGCGGAGATGCGACGAACCCTGACACCAGCCAACTCCCCCGTGTCCTCCCCCAGCAAGCACGGAGACCGCTTCATCCCCTCGAGAGCTGGTGCCAACTGGAGCGTGAATTTCCACAGAATCAATGTGAGGGTCACCCTAGGCGGGAGAAGGACCACTGACTGTGTGGTCTGGGGGCGGGGCCGGGTCCTTCCAGCTCATCCTTCCCTCTCTCACCTCCCTCTCCCACAGGAAAATGAGAAATCTCCCAGCCAAAACCGGAAAGCCAAGGACGCCACCTCAGACAACGGGAAAGGTCGGGAGTCAGGCGCTGCCCAACCCCTTCCTGGTCCCCTCCCCCCCATCCCTGCCTCACGGAGCTTGGTGCCCACAGATGGCCTGGCCTACTCAGCTCTGCTGAAGAACGAACTGCTCGGTGCTGGAATCGAAAAGGTGCAGGACCCACAGACGGAGGACCGCAGACTGCAGCCCTCCACGCCCGAGAGGAAGGGCCTCTTCACGGTGAGCCCCTGGCCGCTCCCTGCCTTCAGTCTCAGACTCCCCAGCCTGAGATTCCAGACCCCTTGCCTCGTACCTGTCGGCCTCCTGCACTCGTACGGGACAAAGGTGACCTGGGGCAGCTGCCACGTGCAGGGTGAAGGGGCGGGGCCTCAGCATGAGCCGCCCCCACAGACCACCTCTCAGCAGTCCCAAGTGTGGGGCTCCGGGGCAGCATCAGAACACTTGGCTTGGGTCCCTAAAGAGATGGTTGAGGGGCTGGGGCTGGACGGGGCAGGAGAGGTAGGAGGACGCCTCAAGCGCAAGGCCTGGTTTGCTTCTCTGCGCCCTGGACAATCCTGCCAGGGGTGCAGGGCACAAAGGCCCTGGGGCCTTGGCGTCCGCTCAGCGTGTGTGCCTCGCCCCCAGTATTCCCTCAGCACCAAGCGCTCCAGCCCCGACGACGGCAATGACGTGTCTCCCTACTCCCTGTCCCCCGTCAGCAACAAAAGGTGAGTCCAGACCCAGGTGGGCCTGGACAGCTGGGCAGTGCCTGGGAGCTGCCATCAGTGCTGGGGCTGTGCACAGGGTTCAGGGCTGGCCTAGAGGACCATCCTCACTGGGGACACCCCACGAGCCCAGACGAGTGATGGGAGTCAGGGAGGGCTCCTGGAGGAGGTGCGGGGCAGATGGGCAGGCGGGCTTGTCAGAGCTCAGAGCAGCTGAACACCCAGTGGGGGCGGTGGCGGTGGCCGTGGGGTCACCTGCCGGTTTGGGATCACATGGGCAGCAGACAGAGGGTGATGTAAGCAGGTGCAGCTGATGGGCTCCAGGGCTGCGGAAAAGAGAGAGCTCTATGCAGGCGCTGTAGGTCACTGACATCTGCAAAATCCCCACCTCGGGCTTTCCCTGCAGTCAGAAGTTACTGCGGTCACCGCGGAAACCCACCCGCAAGATCTCCAAGATCCCCTTCAAGGTCCTGGACGCGCCCGAGCTGCAGGATGACTTCTACCTGAACCTGGTGGACTGGTCGTCTCTCAATGTGCTCAGTGTGGGGCTGGGGACCTGCGTGTACCTGTGGAGCGCCTGCACCAGCCAGGTGGGTGCCAGCCACCGCGCGTGTGTGCGTGCTGCGGACGGCACAGTGCCTTCCTTTGGCCGCTGAGCCAGGCAGGGGCCTGTATGAAGGGCATGAGTGTTACTGGGGCCCTCCAGAGCCTGGGGCAGCTCCCAGCCACTCCCCTCCTCCCTGCCCTACGCCCTCAGTGTGCAGACCACCTCAGGACCCGTCCACAGGCGTGAGCCTGTGTGCCTCCCTGCCATAGGCTGGCTTCTAGGATACAGGAGTCCTCGCTCTGCGGCCTGAGCTATAGCCACTGCCCCCATCAGAAGAAGAGGGCCTCAGTGCAGTGTCCCTCAGAGTGGCTGCTGGGCACACGTGGGCTCAGGGTCTGTAGGGCACAAAGACTCCACCCTAGGGACCAACCCAAATGAAGTAAGTTTAAAGAAAGTGATGAAGCCCCCACAGGGAGGCTGGTGCACGCACACTCCAGCAGCCTATGGCTGACACCTGCTGGAAGGACCCTCTGGGCATGATGCCCTCGTCACCCAAGCGTCCCCCAGCATCCCTTTAGGCTGTGTGCAGTCAGTGTCCCTCTGCTGGTGTGTGTCTCTTCCCAGCCTATGGCCTGCTGAGCCCCCAGCCACATTCTCTTGGGTCGCAGCACTGAAGCCAGTGCCCATGGGCCAGGGGTGTGAATGAGTGAATGAATGGGTGAAAGGATAGACGGATGGACAAATGGATGGTCTGGGCCTTAAAGGACCAGGGACACCACGTCAGCTCATCCATACTGCTCCTCCTTCCCCCAGGTGACCCGGCTCTGTGACCTCTCTGTGGAAGGAGACTCGGTGACCTCTGTGGGCTGGTCTGAGCGGGTCAGTACACCAGCCCCATCCCCCCATAGGGCAGGGTTGGCAAGGGGAGGTCTGACTGACCTCACTGGCAGGGGCCCTCCACAGTGTTGTGGGGCCTCGGAGACCCAGAGGAGCCAGAATCCAGCCTGGAGGTCACCTGTCCAAGCCCCAGGGTGACGTCTGTGCCCCTACCTGTCCCCAGCCTGGTAGAGTTGGTTAGAGTGATAGACACCAGGTCAGGCAGGCAGGCTCACTCCACACATTGAAGCATGTGGATCTCAGTGCGTATTGGATGGATTTTGACAAACCCACGTGCTTTGTGACCATCCTCCCAGAAAGCTCTTAGGAGGAGTGTCTGAAGGGGCACACATTAGAGACTTCTAAGGAAATGGGCTTAAGGTTCTGCCGCGGGGAGGGGGAGCGGGGGGTGCCTGGGGCCACCCTTGCCATAGGCCTACCCTTGCCAGTCCCTGATGCCCGCTCTCGCCTGCGTTGTCGGTCCTAGGGGAACCTGGTGGCTGTGGGCACACACAAGGGCTTCGTGCAGATCTGGGACGCAGCCGCAGGAAAGAAGCTGTCCATGCTGGAAGGCCACACAGCACGCGTCGGTGAGGAGCTGCCTGGGGCCGGGGGCGGTTGGGTCCCCGAAAGGCCGGGCCCCGTCCTTAGCCCGCCCTCTGCCGGCCACAGGGGCACTGGCCTGGAACGCCGACCAGCTCTCATCCGGGAGCCGGGACCGCATGATCCTGCAGAGGGACATCCGCACGCCGCCCCTGCAGTCGGAGCGGCGGCTGCAGGGCCACCGGCAGGAGGTGTGCGGGCTCAAGTGGTCCACGGACCACCAGCTCCTCGCCTCGGGGGGCAACGACAACAAGGTAGGCCGGCCCCTCCCACCCGGCCAGCTCCCCCCTCTGGAGCAGGGGTGATGAGGGTGCACCCGTGGGAGGACTGGGGTGGGCTCTTCTTTCCTGTGGGAGCCGAGCTACCCCAGTCCTCATGGCCACTGTCCCCACAGCTGCTGGTCTGGAACCACTCGAGCCTGAGCCCCGT
This sequence comes from Camelus dromedarius, assembly GCF_036321535.1. Taxonomy (NCBI): domain Eukaryota; kingdom Metazoa; phylum Chordata; class Mammalia; order Artiodactyla; family Camelidae; genus Camelus; species Camelus dromedarius. The sequence goes on from NC_087462.1 coordinate 2,313,160, forward strand.
GCAGCAGTACACGGAGCACCTGGCGGCCGTGAAGGCCATCGCCTGGTCCCCACACCAGCACGGGTTGCTGGCATCCGGCGGCGGCACAGCTGACCGCTGCATCCGCTTCTGGAACACACTCACGGGGCAGCCGCTGCAGTGCATTGACACCGGCTCCCAGGTTTGCAACCTGGCCTGGTCCAAGCACGCCAACGAGCTGGTGAGTGCAGGGGCGAGGCCGGGGCGGTCAGGGCCTGCAGGCTGGAGCTGGCAGGGCAGGAGGCCAGGCCCCTGCCACACTGGTCTCACAGAACCTGACCCAGGTGCCCATGCCCGGTGACCACTCGGAGAGGCCCACACTGTTTCCCTGTCTCCATCCATTCATCCACCAGAGTGCTGGGGTGGGGACTGTCACCTGTGGTTTTTGCACCCTGCCAGGCAGGCCCTGGTATCCTTGTTCCTTGATGGATGCATCTGGGGGTCTGAGTCCTGGGGCCGTGGAAGGGAGCCCCAGGCTCTAGAAGTGCCCTCTCCGCCCCCTAGGTGAGCACGCATGGCTACTCGCAGAACCAGATCCTGGTCTGGAAGTACCCGTCCCTGACCCAGGTGGCCAAGCTGACCGGGCACTCCTACAGAGTCCTGTACCTGGTGAGTCTGCACGGCCGGGCTCGGGAGGAAGCGCTGTGACCACCCGAGCGCCACCTGAGCAGGTGGCGTGCACACACCCTTCCCCCGGCCCTGACGCTCCATCTGGTCCAGGTTTTGGGTTGGGACTGAAGGCAAGATGTGGCGTCATCACCGAATCTCTTCCACCAGCTCCCCTGAGGAAGGGCGGTTCTACAATTCTGCCCCCCCTGAACAACGTCCACGTTTTTGGTTTCACACAAAAGTAGAAGCCGCCGCAAATAACCCATATCCAGCCCCTCAGCACCTATAGAGGTTTCACCGGATAACCATCTGCGAGTGCCTGGAGAGAGGAGGGAGCCCCTCCCCCGAAACACATTCACTCTTCAATTTTTTGCTTCTTTCTAGAAAAAAATGTCTTGTGTTTAAACCGGTAGAACCTTTGCCCAGTTGTCCCTCCTCACAGTGGGTTGTGGTGTCCTTTAAAGGTGTTTGCACAGGGCTGCTCCGCCCACAGTGCTCCGCCGGGGCGCAGGGGCCTCTGCTGCCCGCCTGGAAGCAGCCTGGCTGCCGCTGCTGCTGCCGTCAGCACTGTCTGTGGGGCCTCCTGCAGGGCATGAGGACACAGCGCGCCTCCTCCTCCCACAGGCCATGTCCCCCGATGGAGAGGCCATAGTCACTGGTGCTGGAGATGAAACCCTGAGGTTCTGGAACGTCTTTAGCAAAACTCGTTCAACAAAGGTAAAGTGGGTCGGTATCAGCGCCAGATGTTCCCCCACGCGCGTCCCCTCATACTGTCCCAGGAGCCTCCTCTGCCACTCGACCAGCCCCCGTCGCCCCCTCAGCCGTAATGTCCCCAGGGCTCTCCCTGGGCCCCCCGTCAGGCCCTCTTTCGGCTCCTGCGTTGCCTGGTGCCGTGTCCCAGGGCTCTGCAGAAGATGTCCACACAGGCGCTCCTCTGGCCTGAAGCCTCGGGGTCCCTCCAGGCAGAATTTCCTTTCCACGATGAAGCGGCTGGTGCCCGACCCAACGGCCGAGCCCAGCTGCCGGCGCTTGCGGGAGGCCACTGGGGGCTGAAGGCTCAGCCGTCGCTCCTGTGTGCCCTGCAGGAATCCGTGTCTGTCCTCAACCTCTTCACCAGGATCCGGTAAACCCGTGGCCGTGCTGTCCTGGTCTCAGAGCACCACCTCTTGTCAGCGTGCATGGACCCTCCCCTCCCCTGCATACAGGCCCCAGAGGAAGGCAGCCGGGGTGGGGCGGGAGCCGGGCCTGGAGAGACCCCGAAGATTCTATTAAAGCCTGATTGCGAACTCTGTCAGCCGGTGTTTGGGGAGGGGCTGCGGTCGGGCACCCCAGGAGTGGGGACTCCGGCTCCCTCCGCCCTGGGTGGCCCCGGCTCAGCCGGCTGTGCTCCTGTGCTCCGAGCGGATGGACACGGGATGGACGTCTCCTGGGACTCCGCCTGCTTCCATCTGTGTCTGTCCCTGCCTTGCTGGGGCTGCATGCTCTTCCTGGAAGCACGCGCTCCCCGCGGCGCATACCTGCTCCAGGACAGACAGCTGGATGTCAGGGGACAGCTCAGATCTGCCCATGGATCAAAGGGACATTCCACTTGAGAGGTTTCTTTGCAGCCACCTCTGCTTGTCCCTGTCCCGGAAGCCATCCTGGTGACTTTTCTGGGGGCACGGCGTCGGGAGCAGGCCCCGGGCAGGCTGCATGCCGAAGGTCATCTCAAGCTGGACTTGTCCAAGGAAAATGGAAGTCAGATCTGTTCGCCATCATGTGTTCACCCCTCCTGAGCTGTCCTTGTCACTGACAGTCACAACCGACTGGTTCTTGCAGCTTGCTGGGCAGCCGGTCAGGGTAACCTGAGGGCAGAATTGACCCCGAGGGCCAGGTTCTGTGGACGCCTGGCACTCTTCCCCAGCCCTTCCCCCTCCGGGCCACCCTAGTGGCTCCTGTCCACCTGCACCTTCAGCCAGGGGAGGGGCACCCACCGGTTCTCCTCAGGGCTTCCCCTGACCCTGGTTGTCCTCTGCCCTGTTCCTGACTGCACCTGGGCCCACCCTCCTGCATATTCACCTCCAGACCTGGCGGAAACAGGGAGGGAGGCAGGGCCAGGGCCCTGGGCAGCTGCTCTTCCCCTCCTCCCCTCCCTCCCTCTCCCCTCCTCGGGTCAGGGGACACTGATGGAAGTGGACAGTGGAATAGGCCTGGGTGGGGTGGGGATCCAGCATGGCCCAGGGAAGGCCACAGAGTCCCCTGGTCACGCTGGCTCTGCTTGGAGCCCCCACTCCTCCAGGGTCTGAGAACCTTGTGCTCCCCCAGAGTCAGCCACACGTGTGCATGTGTATATATGTATTTGTGACTTTTCTTTGGATTTGTCTTTGTGTTTTTGTAAATCAGTCCCCAGATGTTAAGGCTAGCGGCAGGGAGCAGTGGCTCATCCCGGCTCCTTTGGGAGTGGAGGTCACAGCTTTTAAAGCCCTATCATTGGGAGGGGCAATGGGCTGAACCTGCCTGAACTCGGGGAAGAGGGGGCTCCCGCCTCCCCGCCCATCCCGCAGCTGCCTGCGTGGGGGTGGGTGAGGGGCAGTGTACACATATGCCCATCCCACCTGCCTGCGTGGCGGGGGAGGGGCATGGCAAGGGACAGTGTACATAGATGTGTAAGTATTCCGGATGGTCGAGATTTTATTTTTGTTTGAGTTTTGGGGGTTTTTTTAAATAAGAAAAGGATTATGTCTGTACTGCACCCCACCCTGGCTCTGCTTGTAGGCTCCTCGCCTGGGAGCACAGAGGGGGCTTGAAACGATGAAAAATGTTGTCAGCGGGCGCGGGTGGCAGGGCCGGGTGCGGGAGCGGGCGATGTGCAGGCACCTGGTGCGGGTGAGCCTTGCTCCTCCTGGAATGCAGTGTCGCAGCCATTAAACCATGTGGGTCATGCACGGCTGGGGCTGCCTGTCTGTCTGGGGCTGATAGCTTGAGTCTGCACAAATGGTGACCCCAGAGCATCCGGAACGTGAGGGTGTGGGGGCCACTTGCAGGCGGCTGGGCAGCATGGGGCGCCAGTGTCCCTGTACTCTCGGTCCCGTGAGTCATGCCAGTCCTTGCACCCCGCTGCGGGAAGAGGGGCCCATGCTGGTCCCGCTGAAAGGAGGAGGGTGGGCCCGGGCTGGTGGGGCAGCGTGGGTGCTGCTGCTGCCGCCTCCGCCTGACAGATGGGGCCCCAAGGCCAGCGGGAACGTTGCCAGCCCTGTGTCCTGCGCTTGGGGACAGCTGGGTGTGGTTGGGCAGGATTTGTTTCCATTGATCCTGGGTTGATAGAGGAGAAAGGGAGTTAGTGACAGTGACAGCCGAGGGTGAGCGGGGCCTGTGCAGCAGTGAGGCGAGGAAGATGCAGGGGCTTCCCTGAAGGAAGTGGGGACCAAGTGGGCTGCAAGGAACAGGGAAGGTGGGGAACAGGAGGTTCTGGGGGCCAGAGAGGAAAACCAGCCCAGGCCAGAGGGGTTTGCAACACTGGGTGGGCCAGTAGGCCCAGGGGTCTTGAGAACAGAGGTGGCCCCTGCAGCGAGCAGCTGCCCATGACCGATGGCACACCCCAGGCCCTTCCCTCCCAGTGAAGTCCTCTGTCCTGGGCACGGGGGATGAGAGAGGCCAGACCCAAGACCTACCCCTTAGGAGCTTCTGTTGTGGCGTGAGGGAGACGGTAGGTTGTTAAGAGCACGTGGCTGTCACTGGGGGATGGGTGGTGTGAGGTCTTGGGAAGCAGCAGCTTTGAATCCAGGGCTTGCTATGAACCTGACGTTTGAGCAAGAGCTTGAAGGACGTTTGAGCACAGACACGCCTGGGCAGAGGGGGTGCTCCAGGCAGTGGGCACAGCCTGGGCAAAGGTCCTGGGGCAGGACAGTCGCTGGCATGTTAGAGAAACAGTGAGGAGGCCTGTGTGGCTGGAGCAGAGTGAGTGAGGGGGAGAGAGGGGGAAGGGGCGGGGCAGGTCATACAGGGCCTTGTGGGCCCCAGGGAGGACATGGGCCTGTACCCCAGTGAGGTGGGAGCCTTTGGTGTGTGCTGACGTGGGAAGGGGTGAGGTTGCTCTGTGGAGGCTTGAAAACAGGTGGGCTGGGGCGCAGAGAGACCGGGGAGGCAGTGACGTGACCACAGCCAGGAGCGGTGGAAGTGCTGAAAGACGGGCAGCTTCTGGATTTTTCCTTAATTTGTGTGTGGTAAAACATGCGTAACATAGTGAAGAGTACAGCGGAGCGCTTTGTCATGTATGTACTATGTTGTGCCACCATCATTACTAATTCCAGAACATTCCATCACCCTAAAAGAAGCCCTGTCCTCAATAGCAGGTACCCCCAACCCCCACCCAACTCTGACAACCAGGAACCGCCTCTCTGTCTCTGGATTGGCCTGTTCTGGACGTTTCACATAAATGGAATCACATGCTGTGGCCTTGTGTGTCTGGTTCTCTCACTGAGCATCGTGTTCTCAGGGTCCATCCACGTCACGTTGGTGCGTCACTCCTTTTCTTGCCTGAATAGTACTCCAGCATGTGGGTGGACCCTGTGCTGTGTGTCCATCCTGCAGTTGGTGGGCATTTGGGTTGTGTCCACCCTTTGGCTGTTGTGGGTATTGCTACTGAAAACGTGTGTGTGCGGATTCTCGCTCTGGACGTGTTCTGGGACCAAAGGATGGATTGGATGGGGGCAGGGTGGGGACAAGAGAGGGGCTGAGGGCTGCACGGGCACCTGAGCACCCTGAAGGGTGGAACTCGGGGTGCAGGAGGGAAATTCAGAAGCTTCATTTGGTTCAGAGACCCTCCCATGGGGGTTAGGAGGCAGAGGAGGGGTGGGAAGGCAGGGGCTCAAGGCCACGGCCCCACCCAGTGCGTGCCCGCCTCCTTCCTCCAGCCTCTGCCCTTGCTTCCTGGCCCCTCAGCTGGGGGAGTGGCCTGGATGGGGGCCAGCTGGCTGAGCCGTTGCCAGGACGCCAGAGCCACCTTTGTAGCTGTCAACAATGGCTCCACGGGCTTTGGAGGCAGGAGCCCCCGGGCACCCAGAGGCAGACATGCAGACTCTGAGGCGGGAGGCTGCCCGGCCCTACGTCCCCCAGGGGACCCTGGAAGTGGACTTCCCGGCACCTCTGTACAGGTGAGTGCCCGCCCTGCCCCTCCACTGTCTCCGGGTTTGCTTTCCGCCAGCATCATTCATTCTCACAGGGGCACTCTCTCATCCAAACCTGGCTGCCCCCCTGCACACCTCCCCACTCACCCATACCAGGCTTGGGCCCCTGCAGGAGTGCACACAGGTCACACACACAACACGCGTGCGCGCACAGCCAACAGAGCTGGTAATAGGTCCCGTGAGCCCTGCTCTGCTGGAACCACACCCACAGTGGGGCAGCTTTGAGCACAGAATTCACCCCCTCCCAGCTCTGGAGGCCAGAAGTCCCAGACCAAGACCAGTCAGCAAGGCTGAGGCCTTCTGAGGCCATGAGGGAGTACCTGTCCCGTGTCCCTCCCAGCTTCTGGGGACTGCTCACAGTCTGTGGCATCCCTTGGCTTATATAAGCATCAACTCATCGTGGCCTCGGTTGTCACATGACCATCTCCCAGCTGTCCAGATCCCCCCATCCCTACCGGGACACCAGGCGTTGCATCAGGGCCACCTGACCCCACAAGACTCCACCTTAAGTCTGCTAAGACCCTATTTCCAAATAAGGTCACGTTCTGAGATTCCAGGTGGACATGAATTTGGTGGGACACTTTCAACCCATTAGAGAGCCCATTAATAAGTGTTTATAAGCGTTACTGTGCAGCTTTAGAAAAAGAGTGAGCACCCTTGGTGCTGCTTCATTTCCGAGGAAGTCAAAAAGCAGGTGTGCGGCCGTGACTGAAACAGGTTCCACGCTGTAGTGGGAGGTGCGCTGGCACGGCGCACACCTCGGGAGGGGTTTTCTTCCCCAGCTGTAACGAGCTCCTTTTTTTTGGAGGAGTAATTGACACAGTGACTCACTTATCATTGTTGTTTTAGACTGTTTTAATTCCTTTTTACAAATCATGTGCAGCACATTCTGTAGTTTAAGTTCATTTTTAGTTCAGAAGGCCCTGCCTGCTGGTCCTGAAGCTCCTGCCCTGCGTGTGGCAAACACAGTCTGCGGCAGATTCCCAAGACTGATGTCCCACAGCCGACTGGGATGGTCCCACCTTTTACGAGTCTTGGGTTTTGGTTTTCCATGGGGAGTGAGAACTCTGAGCCAGCACAGGGGAGAGCGTTTGTCAACAGTCCTTGCTGGGAGCATCCTCGCCCCATTCCCGGAGGGGATTCCCAGAAGCGAGCTCACCAGGCCAAAGGACATGCCCGTCTTTGTCTTTCAGGTCCGGAAGGATGTTTTTAGGTTTAATGGCACCTTACTAAGGTTTGGTTTTTGCCATCATTAGCATATTTCCACTACACATTCTGCACTGCTAGCCTCTGTTCCACAAACCATTCCCTGCCTCCTCCCACCCCAGGGCCTTTGCACATGCCACCCCTGCCTCACATCACTGCCATCTCCTCAGGGAGGCCGTCCTGATGCTCTCAGTCTAGGAGAGGCTCTAGGACCACAGGCCCCCTGTAGCAGGCACTCGTGTAGCTGCATAGTTCCTCCTCTAAACGTGAGCTTGTTTTCACTCCCAGCTGGCTGCAGAGACTGGGTGGACGGTGATGGCACAAGGGTTCCCCGAAGGTCTTCCTGGAGCCTGGGCACCCGCACACCATCCCTGTATACCCAACCCATGGCTCCCAGGCCAGACCAGGGACAGTGAAGCCTGGGCCCCTCACTCAGCCATATAGCTGAGACCACTTCCTCCTGGGACACCTCCCAGGCCAGGGGGCTTCCTGGATGAAAGGGCCTACAGGTCTGGGAGGCTGGGCAGGACTTGGTAGATTCAAGGAAAGCTGAAAAGGTGGAATGTTAGGAAGATCCTGGGGGTTGAGGAGGCTGTGGCAGAGAGGAGAGGGCCACGAGGGGTCAACCTCCAGCAGCCTGGAGTGGGGGAGTCTGGTACTGAACGACAGATGTGGCCCCGTGGGGATGGAGGAGGGCCCGGCACCATGGGCCAGGACTGCACCCTCCATGCTGGCAACACGCAGCAAAGAGGATGAAGAGGCCCCGGGTGGTGGTGGCGGGGGATCGCCAGCTCAGTCTGTCTCCTCCCCACCCCGGCCCTTAGTGATGACTACCTGTCCCAGGAGGGGCCCCGCTGGACACCGGCCATCCAGCAGGCGGCGCGCTGGAGGTACACGCCCATGGGACGTGATGCGGCTGGCCACCTGTGGTACACCGGCCTAACCAACTCGGACCCCCGAGAAGCCTGGTACACGCTCCCGCGGGCTCTGGACAGCCCGTACCGTGAGGCTTATGCCCGCTGGCATGGATGCTATGGCCACCGGGAGCGGAGCATGCCCTCGGGTGAGTGCCCGGCCCTGTCTGCCCGACCTCAGGCCAGCCTTGAGGGGAGGGTGAGGGCTAGAGATGCAGAGATGACCTCCCCGCTCACCCTGCAGCCTACACCCAACGTCTCCGGGAGACCGCCTGGTACGACCCCATCATCCCCGCCCAGTACCGGGACCCCAGCACACGGTGGGGGAGCATGCTGTGGAAAGACAGACCCATCTGGGGCAAGGAGTACGGTGAGGCTGGGGCTCGGGTCCTGAGACCCAGGGGATGGGGCAGGAACAAGGCCTCCTGGGCTGGGGCCAGGCAGTGACCCAGGTCCTGGCCCCACAGTGATCAACAGGCACCGATTTGGGGTGGAGCCACCTTGGCGGGTGTCTGACTATGTGCCGCACCTGTCAGCGCCCCAGCGCCCACGCTACATCACCCAGAACTACCGGCAGTGGGACCTGGAACCCTACTGCCCCTCCACCAACCGGCCTCCGCCCGTCTACGCGCCCACTCGCTGATAAAGATCTTGCTGCCCAAAGCAGCTCTGCAGGGATAAAGGCAACTACCAACCAGGACCCTGGGGACCAAGCCCCAGGGCAGAGGCAGGCAGACACCAGCTGCCCTCTCCCGGCATCGGCTCCCCAAGCCCGGCCCAGGCTAACAGCCGAGGCCACAGTCCTCGCCAGGGGCAGCTCTTTATTCACTGTTGGTGGTGGCCTAAGCCCGGCACGCTGATCCCCGCTGCCGCCACGGCTGGGATCTGGGCCCAGTCCCCCAACCCCGGGGCTGGGGCTCCTGGCAGGCTCAGTGCCAACACCGTCCTCCAGGGCCTGGCAGCACCCGGGAGACCCTAGCCAGCCCAGGGGTGAGCCTGGCACAGCCCCTGGATCTGGGACCTTCATATCCAGTTCCTCCACAACACAGAGCACCCCAAACCATCCAAGCAGCTGGGAGGGATTAGAGTGGGGACTGGGGGACCCCAACAGCCCCTGGGTACCAGAGGGCCTAGCTCGGTGTCCCCGCCCATCCTGACCTCACCCACTAACCCCCTGCAGCCGGCAGGACAGATGCAGGGTGGGAACAGAGGAACAGGAGGACAGTCACAGTTGTGGTTAATTAATAGAGGGCAAGGGACTATGAGGCGGTGTCAGGGCTGGGCTCCAGGGTCCCCTGCAAGAGAAGACGGTGGGAGGGGGGTTAGCCAGGGTGGGGCCTGTCCTGTCCCAGACCTACCACCTGTGGCTGGCTTGGGGCTCTTAGGAGGAAGAGGGGCCTGCAACTCACAGTGCCGAAGGCGGATGGGCCAGATGAGGAGACTGCACAGAGCGAGGGTGGCGGCCACACCCACGCCACCCGTCACGGCCACCATCACCCAGTGGTAGAAGCCCACGCAGGCCCTGCAGCAGAGGTCTGAGCTAGGGGCAGAGCAAGGGCGGAAGAGGGTGAGCAGACACCAGCCTGGGCTCCCCACTCCTCCCATCTCCACTGGGGCAGCCCTGTCGTCCCCACACTCAGGCCAGGACCAGAGGGTTCACCCTCAACCCTCTTCTCCCCTCCAACATGAGACTTCAGCTGATGATGTCAGCTCTGCCTTCAGAGTCTCAGACTGCCCACTACTCCTCCCTCCTGAGCCCCGACCTGGTCCAGCCCCATCACCACCCACCGGGACTGCCCCCAGTACCCCCCCCCAACTTCTTGCCATCACCTCCCCCAGTCGGCCCTCCCTGCAGGGGCCACCAGGGGGTGCCAGTGAGCACCTGAGCCAGGCCCTGCCCCACTGCTACCCACAGTTCCCACTTCCCTGGAGTAAAAGCTCATGTCCTCCCCTCAGCCTAGAAAGCCCTGCACAACATGCCCCGTCCCCTCCCTGCCCTCACCTCCTCCCTCTCTCCCCCTTGCCACACGGGCTTCCTTGTTCCTCCAACATGCCAGGCACAGTCCTGCCCAGAGCAAGGCTTTTGCATGTGCTCTTCCTCCCATTTGCCTAGAACTCCCTGACATTCTCCAGTCTCAGGTCCAATGTCACCTCCTCAAGGAAGCCCTCCCTGACCTCTTGCCCAGGTCAGGCTTCTATAAGTGGCATCCTTCGCCCCCCCCCCCCCGCCACTGGTCTGGATCACACGCTGATTCAGGTGGTGACTAATGCTACTGCTGCCCCCAGCTCCATGAGGACAGAGGACTGGGTCCGCTCTCATTCTCAAATCCTGGGCTTCTGTAGGGCATACACCTGGGTCTAGAACCACCTGAGGCTGGAACCTTGTGTTTTAAGGGTCTGAGTTACAGGGGTTCCCAGCTCTTCTGCTGCCCTGCCCACTCACATCCCCCACTCCATCTGTGAGCTGTGTCCTCAGCACCCGGCACAGGACAGACTGCAGAGTGGGTGAATGGATGCCCAAGGTGGGGAACAACCAGGTCTCCCCGGCTTTGAAGCCACCAAGGCAGGGCCTTCTGTCCTCACAGAGTCCCCAGAACTGGGGCGGCACCCAGTGCACAGCACACACTCAGTATACCTCGTTAAATGCACAATCAGGTGGGTGGCACTCACGTGCAGGGGTGTAGGCTCTGGATGGCCATGACTGCCAGACCGTTGGCCACCTTGTCCGAGAAGCTCATGGCGCCGTACACGAAGGCTCCACTATGCTGGGGACATGGGCAGAGGGTCAGCACCCCTGGCCCCAGCCCTGGTCCCCAACCCTAACCCGCCCCTGCCCAGCAGCCCTACCGTGTGGGGGCCAATGAGGTCAGCCGTCATGGACAGGGATGTGACAAGGATGGTGGCACAGCCCGCACCCAGCAGCACGGCCGCCACATACACAGCCACGCCCAGCACATCTGCCAGCGCCACCCAGGCAGCAAAGGCCAGGATCACCAAGAGGCCCATGAAGTAGGTCATCTGCGGAGAGCCCAGCTGGGCGTCAGGCCCACCTCGCTGGGCAGCCCTGAGCCTGGCACTTGCCCTTTCTGGTCTTCAACCCACCCCCAACCCCAGCAAATGAGGGGGTTGAGTTGGGTCATCCCTAAGGAGCCCCCGGCTCCGACCTCAAAGGATTCCTGGCAGTGCTGAGCTCATGGAGAGGATGTTCAGGGGCTACACTGTCTGATTCATCTGCCACTAGAGACAGGTAGCTGCTTGCATCTCAACGCAAGTCTATTAAAGTGAAATCAAATGAAGCATTCAGTTCCTCAGCCATGCTGGACCCCTGGCTACTGCACTGGACAGCACAGAAAGCTCTGCAGCCCCGGATTCTACAAGTCGGTTCCCAGACCCAGGGCTTCTACAGGGTGTGCAGGCGGTGGTCGGGATTCACCCAGGTTCTGTTGGGCAAACCCCGCCCCCTGCCTGTGAGCTCCGCCCACTCACGTTCCTTCCCGCCCCCTGCCTGCAAGCCCCGCCCACTCACGTTCCTCCCGATACGCTTGTTGACCGGCTTCATGAGGAAAGAGGAGAAGAAGCCACTGAGGTACATCACCAGCGGGATGGTGGCGATGAACCTCTGTTGGGGCAGAGTGGCACAGGTGTTTCAGGCGTGGCTCCTCAGGCTCCAGGCCCCCCACCCCTGCCGCCCTGGCCTGCCCGCCCGGCTCACCTTGGGCAGGCTGAGGGAGTAGGTGAGGTACATGGCCATGTACGTCTGGGACAGGTTCACGATAAGCCTCGTGCTCATGTACAGCAGGCCCACCTGTGAGCAGAGGGGGCAGCTCAGGGGTCAGATGGGGTAGTCTTCCACTCCCGCAGCGGGGAGCATTGGGGGCCAAGGTGAGCAGCCCTACAGCTGGCACCTGATCCATTAGTAGTGACTTCCCAGCTGGTCAGGTGGAGAAGAGAGCAGTGACTGATTATTAACGTCTGCTCTGGGTGTGGAATGGAGAAGGGGCTACACTTGCTCCAATGTTTGCCATCCCTGCCCACAGTCCCACAGAGTGAGGGCCTGGTGGGAAGGTGGCATTAATGCCAGCCTCCTCTCCCCCCATGACGTACCTGATAAAAGGCTGGCTCCTGAAGCCAGTGTTTCCAGAGTACCAAGGGCTGGGCAGCAGCAGGGGCCAACAGGGGGCTGTGTTCATCTGGCTCCTCCACCTGCGGCCAGCGCCCCTCCTTGGTGCCCAGGTGGAACAGCAGTGAGAAGACAGCTCCAACACCCACCACCAACAGGGAGAGGTTCTGGGGACCAGGCAGGAAAAGGGTCAGCAGTGGCACTCGGCCCAAGCCATGGGCCCTGGGGTGTCCCGCCCAGCCAGCAGTGCTTTGGCCCACTCCTGGCCCAGCTCACCCGGAACACTGGCACATCCTGGGCCCCCAGATGGTCACTGACATCCTGAGCAGACCCCATGTGGGTAGAGCCCTGCAGGTGGAGCAGAAGCCAAGCAGCGCCATAGACAGTGATGTTGGCCACCACGGTGAAGGCGTACCTGGTGGGGCGCAGGCGAGGCCTCAGCAGGGCACCCCAGAAGCCACACAACCGCTTCCTCCCAGGCAGCGGCACAGCCGGAGCTGCTTGTGGCGTCTGGGGGAACCTCTGACCTACGGGTGATTTCAGCCACCGACACACTGGGTGGCTCCTGGGAAGCCTCTGCTGGCCTCAGTTTCCCCAGCCTGCACATTATCTGATGATTTACCACTCTGACCCAAGACACTGGCCAGGACCATGAGGTCCCGTCGGCCCAGGGCTGGGATGCAGAGACTCACCAAAGCAGGGCTGAGTCAGGGATGCAACTCAGAAGCGTGAGCCCAAAATGTTCAGAAGCCAGGATTCTGGAGTTCCTCATTCCCAGGTCCTGGGCTTCAGCAGGACAAGGGCTCCATGGCCTAGAGTCACCCAGGATTGCTCCTGCCTACAGCCCCAGAGCCATGTCCCTCTAGGGGCTTGGCCGGCGCAGGGAGCCTCTGGGGCTCAACCAGGACTCCGTCTCCCTTTCTGAAAGTGAGAAAAACACCACCCTGGGAGGTCAAGGCGAAGATGACACGAGGCAGGCAGTAAAGCACTTGTGGGTACAAAGAAAGCGCCCAGAGCTTGTCCTCTGCCAGGCCCAGCCCGTCCTCCTCCGCTGGGGCCCTTGGGGGCCCCAGGCATTGGGCAACCCCTGCCGTTAGTGCCTAGAACTCTCAGCCGTAGCGGGGAACTGAGTGGGGTGGGGAGGAGGTCACGCTGGGCTGCAGACAGACGGGGATCTCATGACAGCACTTACACCCACTGTGAGCCCGGCCTGGCTCCGAGCTGCAGCCGCATGGCCGCCTTCAAAGGCCACGTCCTTCCTGTCTAGAACTGTCATCTCCTGAACCCTGTTCCCACTGCACAGACCCCATAGGGATCTGCTCTGCCCAAACCCTGGCCCTGGGCACATGACAACCTCTCGGGCTTATCACAGGGATTAAAGAAGAGTTTGCATGAAGGGCCCAGAACTGCGCCTGGTACACAGCAAAGGTTCCACAGACGCTCCTACTAGCATCATATCCAGAATCACCTCCTCTAGCGCCTCAAGCAAGTCAGCAGCGCATGAGCTGGGCACAAGCTGTACCCAGTGTGGCAGGCAGGACTCCAAGGTGGCTCAGAGATTCCCATGCCCTGGCCCTGCCCTGTCTAACCCTCTCCCTTTGGGGAAGGGACCTAGGAATATAATGGGATGTCACTCCCATGTTTAGGTAACGTTCTGTGGCAAAGGTAAAGAGATTTTACCGATGTAACTGAAGGAGGTTACCCCAGATGGGCCTGGCCTAATCAGGTGACCCTCAGAAAGAAAGTTTACAGCATCCCTGAGATCAGAGACTCTCCTGCTGGCCCCAAGGAAGCAGCAGGCCACCACGAGTTCTTTATCTGTGAGAAGACGAACACTGCCACCAAGACGTGAGCAGGGTAGAGGGACCCCAAGCCTCAGAGGACACCCCAGCCCTAGCCAACACCATGACTGCAGCCTCAAACCTGAAGCAGAGAACCCAACCAAGCTAAGCTAGACTCGGCCTGCAGGAACCGTGATGTGGTAAACGTGTGCTGACTGAAGCTGCTCACCTGGCGCTCACGGGTCATGCAGCAACAGCTGAGTGATACACTAATCTACGGATGTCCAGGCTGGAGCTGAGTCCTGGAGCTGCACAGCCAAGCAGAGCCCAGACGCGGAAGGCGGCCTGGGTCCCCTGGCCTCGCCTGCTCTGCGCGTGCCCGCCCACCCGCCCCACTCCGCCCCACCGAGGTGGCACCTGAGAGCCGTGAGCTCCACCTTCTCGTGGTCGTTGGTGACGAGCTCCGGGATGAGGCTGAGGTGGGCAATCTGCGTAGCGGCCCAGCCAAACTGGAAGATCACAATGAAGGGCCCGTAGTAGAGGAGGGCAGCCCACTCAGGCGTGGCAGCCCCGCAGCCCAGGCAGGGGCTGAAGATGAAGGGGAAGGAGAGCAGGACGCAGATGGTGCCTGTGGACAAGCAAGCGGGGTAGGCATGTCACGTGGCCTTCCTCCCTGCCCAGGGCTCCCCAGGGGCAAGCGAGTGGGGACAAAACTGAGACACAGGAAAGGCTGGAGACCGCCCCAAGTCCCACAGTGAGTGAGGGGTCAGCAGCCCAGGGCTCCCCAAGCTTATGGCCCCTGTGACAAATGGGAAAACTATGGCAGAGATAGGGGACCCCTGAGGTCACACAGCCAAACAGGACAGAGGGGCCAGGCCTCCCAGTCCAGGCTCCGTGCCCCTTTGTGATGGGGAAGTTGAGACACAGGTCACATGCTGCAGCCAACGCAGGGGCAGGAGCGGGGGCAGGGCCAGGACAGACAGCCAGGTGACAGACAAGAAGGGGCAGGAACGAGGCCTCCCCATGTCAACTCAGGATGCCCCGGGTTCGCCCCCTTGGTGACACAGCAGGTAGAAAGGGCGCTGCTCTCCCCTGGAGAACTGCCCACCGCAGACCCACCACTTACACCCCCTACCCACCAGCCTCCCCTTCCCGCTCCAGCTGCAGAGGGGGTCCTTTCCTCCCCAGCTTCTACCAAGTGTCCTGTGAGGCTGCCAGGAGTCAGGAGGCCCAGGTGACACTGGGCGGTGCTGAGCCAGCCCCTGGGTTCTCCAAGCCCTAGTGTCCCCATCAGCTCATAAAGGGGCCTCTCCCTCTGGAGAACACTACTACCTCTGAACAAGCACAATGCTCCTGAGGCCCCAGAGGCCCTGTACCACCCACCCCGTCTCCGCCCTGCCCTCACATCCTCCCTGTCTCCCCCCAGCTCACTCTGCTCCAGCCACACAGGCCTCCTGCATGTTCCTCCAGCACACCAGCCATGGCCCTGCCCTCAGGGCCTTTGCACAGGCTGTGCCTGTTGCCTGGAATGCTTTCCCCCTCACATCTTAGCAAGGCCCACTCCTTTTCATCCCTCAGGACTCACCTCAAATGCCACCTCCTCAAAGAAGCCCCCCTGACCAGCCCAGTCACCAGCAGTCCCCTCCCTGCCCTGTCACTGTCTGGGCCCTGCTTTCTTTCCTTCACACCCCTTAGCACGCACAGGAATTCTTTTGCCTGACTGCCTGCCTGTCTGTCTGTTTCTTGTCTGCCTCCCCCACCAGGCTGCAGGCTCCATGGGGGTGGAGAACAGGTCTCCCGGAGTCACTTCTGTGTCCCTGGCACCCAGCACGGAGCCTGACACATTACGATCTTTTGAATGAGTGAATAGTAACAGCGGCCTCTATTCACAGCCCAAGGAGAGGAATGTTACTATTATCCCCATTTCTGGACGAGGAAACCCAGTGACCTCCATCCTGCTCCTCCCATCCCAGAGTGCTGTGCCTGGTAGCCGGACTTCCTTCCGCCCCCATCAGGGTCCAGAGGTGACCTCACTCCCCAGACCCTAGGCCCGCCCCCACCGTCCTGGGATTGGGAAGTGAAACAAAACACCGCCCCCTTGCTACTTCTCTGGAACTGGTGCCTGGGAGGGGCACTCTGGTCAGATTCCTGGCAGCCTGGAGGCCACCCTGGGGCCAGGCAGGGACTGCAGACTCCAGTCAGAAGAATGTGCTGCCCTGGCCGGACTCTAACCTGCTGCTGCCCAGGCTAGGCCAGGTTAACTATTGTCAGGGCTAGGCTGCCTGGCCGGGGGACTTTGGGCAAGTGACTTTGCCTCTCTGGGCCTCCATTTCCAGAAAAGGGAGATAATGAAAATACCTCACAAGATCGGCGTGAGAATTAAAGAGTTAATGTATGAAATCAGGGGCTCCTACTACTCTGAGCCACTTCCTGCTTCAGCAACTTCAAAGCCATGAGATTTGACACCTTTCCACAACCTGTTTCAACTACTTGGAATGCCCTCTCCACACACACTCCTATTCATCCTTCAAAACCCCAAAGCTAATGTCCCTTCCTCCAGAGCTCTGCTTCTTCTTTATGAAGCCCAGTGTACTCAGCTGCCCAGCCTGGACCCGACAGGAGTATCCATATCTGGCTCTCTGGGTCCCCTATGGGCTAGAGGGGAAAACTCAAGGGCTTCTTAAGGGAAAGAGTGAGTCCACAGACTCAGGGGTAAAATAGAGAAGTGGGCACTTTTGCAGAGGTGACCTTCACTCAGGTCGCCTTATCAGCCATCACAAGGGACCACCCTGGCTTCCTCTCCCCACAGATCTTCCTGGATCTCCCCATGTGCTCACCCCATGGCAGATGTGTGGTTGGGGCACCCACCAGGATTGTTTTGCATCAATACAGAACTTTCAGTTCTTTATTGACAAAGGTGCCTCCACCCTCCTAACCTCCCCCTCTGCAAGGGGACTCAGATTGTTCCTCTGGGGTCAGGTGGAAACTTCACGGAACCTCAGCCCGCCACCTAGGAAAGGGGAAGACAACAGGCCGGAGGCTCCCAGCTGTTACTAGGTCCACCTCAGGGCCTTTGCACATTCAGTGTCCACTGCCAGGGATACTAGCCATGCCTGGCTCCATCTCCTTAGAGACGTCTCACCAGTCCTCCCCAGAGAAAAGAGCCCGTCATATCGCTCTGGCCCCAGAGCTATCTTTGTGGTATGTCAATGAATCTACCCAACTATCATGAACAAAACCACATTTGAGATTCTGAGCTCTGATCTGTAAGCAATCCCAACATCAGCCCGCAGAGGGATACCTCTGACTGGGGTCTGAGTCACCTGCCTCCCCCTGCTCCCCTCCCTGGCTGCTACAGTCCAGAGTGACCTAAGGACAGCCTGGGCATCCTCAGCACCTAAGAAACCTGAAATCCAGCCCCTGAGTGGAGCCGCAGCCGCAGCAATGCCAGCCTCACTCTCAGGCAACTTGGAGACCAGATGTACTTTGCAAAAATGTCATTCATGAGGGCCAGGGGAAATCACTGCCTCCTCAGTCACTGTTCCCAAGGGCAAGGAGACAGCAGCTGGCCCTCCTGGCTTCTAGAAAGCTGCCGCCCAGAAATCCCAGAAGCAGGCAGGATTTCTGGCTCTCCCTCCTGAAATGCCCGGCGAGCCCCAAGTGCCAGGATGCGGCAAGTACTTCTGCCAGAGAAAGAACAGCAGGCAAAGTGGCCAAGGCTAATCTCAGGGCCCAGGGTCTGGGCGGGTGGAGAAGGGACTCTGGGAGCCAGGCCTTATCACGGGTGTGCAGCGTGTAGGATGCCCCAGCTCCCAAGGGACCCACCTCCTCCCCTCCTCCCCTCACTAACAGTCCAGGCAAGTCCCTCTGAACGAACAGAGGGAGACCCCATTACCAACTCGGCACACCCCCATCCCATCAGCCAGACAAGCACACAACCCTGACCCATCTGTCTCACCTGGCCTCCGACCCAGCTCCCAGGGCAGCTCCCCAAAGCAGCCAAGGGCCAGGTTGCCCGTATGGGGCAGGGGATGGATGAAGTGCTCTAGGGGACGGACAGACAGCGAGGACTCTAAGGCAACCTGACTCTCACTCAGACAGAGTTGTCCTGGGTGGTCACCCTATAGACGGAGGTTTAAGTCAAACCAGACCAGACAGACAGAGGAGGCGCTGGCAGTAAGATCCAACTTCAGGGTGCCCTTGAGAGTCAGACAAAGTAAAGCGACACTGGAGGGTGGCGCGAACCCTCAGATGGAGGAGGCACCGCGGGTCAGGCAGCAGCCATGGGACAGACAGGCAGACAGCGCACAGAGCAGTTAAGCCGCCAGATGGGAAGACTCATGGGCTGTGCAGTCGGGTAGAGGGGGAGGCTCAGGCCCTGAGGCAGGCAGTCGAATGGGGGGAGACTGGGCTGGGGCTTACCGACCAGGTGCCAGGCCTTGCGCGGGCCGAAGCGGGCGCAGCGGCCTGCGGCGCGGTCAGCCTCGAAGCCCACGAGGGGCGTGCACAGCCCGTCGGCCACCTGGCCGAGCAGCAGCAGCAGGCCGGCGCCGCGCGAGCTGTAGGCGCGCACCGAGTGCAGGTAGAGCAGCAGGTAGGTGAACCACATGGACGCGCACAGGTCGTTGAGGAAGTGGCCCACGGCGTAGCTCAGCCGCGCGACCAGGGACAGCGGCCGCGGGGGCGCCCCCGCTCCGGCCGCCGGGGGCCCCGGGCCCATGGCGGCGCCCCGCGCTCGGGCCGGCCGTCTGTCGCTGTCAGACCGGACCCCCGGCCGGGACCGTCTGCGCCGCGCTCTCTCTGCGCCGCCCTCTCTCTGCGCCGCCGGCTGCGTCTTCCCCGCCCACCCTACGGAGCGCTTTTGCAGCTGACGGCCGGCGTACCCGAGACTAAGGCCCGGGACGGAAGGGAAATTCCGGGAGTGGCAGCCATCTCCACCAATCGGAGACGCGCGCCAGGGACCTATAGCCAATCACAACGAAGAAGGGCGTGGCCTCAGGGTTAACCCGGCCTCGGACACCCGGCACTGACCCGGCCGCGGGGTCCTAGTGTCCACGTTATCACAGAGGTTGGCTGGACCCCTCCCACAGAGGTGGGGACAAGGTCAGAGGCGCCCCTAATCAGACTCCCGCCTCCAGGCCCGCGCCATCTCAGCCTGCCTGAAAGTTTACGAGGCCTGCCGTGGACCGAGGAGGACCGAGGAGGACTGAGCAGGCTGGGGGCATGAGTGGGTGGAAGAGAGGCCTGAATCCGACCTCGCCTCTCCCCGGGGTCCGGTGACTTCCCGGCCCGGAGAGACCCAATCGGAAGCAGAGAGGACGCATCCGTTCTAATTAATTAGTTATTAACGATAATAATGGGGATAATCATAATGGTAACACCAGCTGGCATTTAATGAGCACTGACTGTGCCAAGAGCTCCACGTGTTTTTTCTCATCCCAGCCGAGCAGGAGGCGGAGCAAGTCTCTCCGATTTTACCTGCAAGAAGCTGGCCCAGAGAGGCGACAGGGGGTGCTCAGGGGCTCACAGTGAGTCAGGGCCATGTGACTCTGAGGTTGGTGCTCTGGACCCTTCCCTGCCTCCTTCAACGGCCGTCCCACGATTGAGTCACCATACAAGCAGTTTCAAGTTCCTCCAAGGGTTGGGTGCAAGTTCCCCCGGCCTCCAGGCCTCCTCCAGCAGTGGTTTAAAACCTGCACTCTGGAGCCAGTCATGGGATCCAGATCCAGCCCCACCCCCTCCTAGCTTTTTCAGCTTACCCAAGTCCTTTCACTTTGTGGGCCTCAGTCTCCCCAGCTCGACAATGAGTATAATGTACATTTAAAAGGATTTAAGTGTTAGCTCTTCATATTCTCAGCCATAAAGCCTTTCCAGCACCCTCTCCTCCCCACTCAGTTGTTACATCAGGTTCCACAGTATCCCAGGATGCCCCCATCACAACCCTGACATTGGCTCTCCTCCCCCACCCCATCTGTCCTGATCACGGTGGACCATGATCGCCATGAAGGCAGGGACTGAGCCACCCTACGTCACTGCATTGTCCCCAGCAAGGCCTGGCACCTAGTAGGAACTCAAGAAATATCTGTCAAATGATTGAATGGTGGACATATAGGCAGAGGATCAGAAATGCAGACAGAAATTGGGAAACAGGAGGAAACCCACTTATAAACCTGAGGCTCAGGCAGCCAAAGGGGTGCCCGGCCCAGACCCCCACACTGAAGCTGGCCACCCACTGCCACACACACTCTTTCATAAAAAGGAGCTGGAAAAACAGGTATGCATGGGGGAATGGGGGCTCTAGGAGAGATAGCGTGGCAGGGGAAGAGAGGAGATTAGGCGTAGACCAAGGAGATAAAGTGATAAGGAGAGATAAGAACCACAAGTCTGTCCTCCCTGCTCGGCTCGCTCCCCTTCGATTTCTCTGTAGGAAATGGAAGATGACCTTTGAAAAATACTAGCATAAGCTTTTTATTTCCTCACCTCCTTTCATCCCACAACACCTCACACCCATTTTACAGATAAGAAAACTGAGGCTCAGACAGAGGTCCCTTGCCAGAGGGCTTGCAGCTAACCAGAGGTGAATTCAAGGTTCATTCATTCATTCATTCATGAACTCAGTCATTCATTCATGAGCTCATTCACTCAGTGCATCTGATGCTGAGCAATGCTGGAGTTCCTGATTCTGAAGGCTGAAGCAGAGACAGAGCTTCACCCTCTGAGCCCACCATGGTCAGTGCTAGAGCTGAGGAATCAGACCAATAAGGGTGACTCAATAGCAGATGAGGAGTTGGGACTTTGCCCTCAGGTCACCGGGGAGCCACAGTAGAGTTCTGAGAAGGGTAGAGGGCCAGATAAAAAGCCTGTGGAGGCAGAGGTGGGCGTGCGGGTGGGGACAGTTTATGCCTCAGCTGCATGGGTTGGGACATGAGTGAAGGGCTTAGGTGCCCTGAATAAAAGAGGGGTGTCGGATTTGCCTGGAACATCAAAGAAGGCCCTGTCCTGGGGGAGGGCTATCAGGAAGGAAAGATAAATGCCCAGCCCTCAGGGGAGGACAGACCTACAGACAGACCCCAGCTTGTGGTCAGGAGAGATCCGGACAAACTTTGATGTTCCCAGCGCATCCCCAGCCACCCTAGACGCCAGAGATCAGATGTCCCGGTGGCCCCTGTCTAGCCCCAGGCAAGGTGCTTGCTTTGATTTTTCTCTCTGCTCTGGTCAGGATGGGGCGCAGAGAGGAGGGTTCTGAGGCTCAGAAAAAGTTGCCTTAGATCTCAGGGTAGCCGTGGGGTGCCTGCGGTTAAGACAGAACCCAGGCAGTTTCGTGCAAGCCACTGGGCCTCAGTTTTTCTGTGAAGTGAGGCAAGAGTAGCACCACTAAGTAGAGTTGCTGCGAAGCCTTAGGGAGATCAGGCAGGTGAAGGGCTTCTCAGTCCCTAGAAAGGGGCCTCCCTAACTGGGCATTATTGACAGTTGGCACCAGATGGCTCTTTGCGGTGGGTGCTGTCCTGGGCAATGCAGCATCTCTGGCCTCCACCCAGGGGGTGCCAGGAACAACACCCGCCTCCAGTCATGACAACTAGAAATGTCTCTAGACATCAGTCCTCTGGGGAGACCAAATTGCCCCCACCCCCATGTTGGAACAACTGCTCTAGAAAATCCTCTGTAACAGGGGCCTGATTCCTTATGGACAAGACTAGCCAATGCTTTGTAGCACTGACCCTCCAGGTCTCGACCCAAGCACTGTGTGTGAATTAAACTCATTAAATCTTTCCAACGAATTCGTGAAAGTAGACATGGTTATTATCCCACTTCATAGAGAGGCAAACTGAGGCACAGAGAATTTGGATAGGTGGCCCAAGTCACACAGCTGGGGCTCAGCACTGCCTCCTTGAGCTTTTGAGGGTCCAGCAGCAGTGGGAGGTGCCCCCTCCTCAGTGGTCTGAGACCCCTGTCCTCACACCCCTTCCTCTCGGCAGCTGTGACTTCTGTGTTTCCCTTTTGCCCTCCCAGCCCTTCAATGCCCATGAAAAGCAATCCCCTGTATTAAATAACTCTGTAAAAAAGCCTGAGGAAAGGCTGGGATCTCCTGGGAGCACCGACCACACCCTGATCCTTCCTGGTGGGGGAGGGCGGGTGGAGAGAAGTTGAACCACCCCATGTTGGCAAATAAGCATTAAAACTGTTAATTCGGGGTGTGGGGATGGGACTACAGCTCAGTGGTGAAAGCGTGTGCTTAGTGTGAGGTCCTTGGTTCAATCCCCAGGACCTCCCATAAAAATAAATAAATTATTTATTAAAATGTAAATGGGAGGCAGCACACCCTAGCAATTTCATCTCCCTATTTGCCCTAGAAAAGCGGTCCGGGGCCCTCAGACAGCAGGTCGGGGACATTTGAAGCGGGGGCTGCAATAGAGTAACGTGGCGAAGGACCATTGGGAGCGGGTGGGCTCGTTACACAGGCGGTGCTGTAGTCCCGCTGTGAAATGTTACCCGCGGCAGAGGGAAGGAGGCACTGCTCTGGGCTTCGCACATAAAGCCACTGGGAGGAAGGAACCACAGGAGGAGTTTGCTGGTGGATGTGTACAGCGTGATGGCGTGTGATCACCAAAAGCAAGATGTGAGCTCACATCCCTTAGAGGAATACGTTTGTACATACGCACGTGTGTGCACGCGTGTTGTGCTTTCTATTATGTACCCCCAATATTCCTAGGTGGACGTCCTAGCCAGAACCTCAGAATGTGACCTTATTTGGAGATGGGGTCGTTGCAGATGTAACAAGTTAAGATTGAGTCAAGATGAGTCACCCCAGAGCAGGCTGGTCCCTGGGACAACATGACTAGTGACTTTATAAAAAGGGAAAATGTGGGCACAGACACACACACCCAGGAAACATCACAGGAACATGAAAGCAGAGATTCCAGGAGGCTTCTACAAGTCAAGGAATGCCGCAGATTGCCAGGGACCCCCTGGGAAAGTGCAGGGAGCACAGCACAGATTCTCCCAGAAGGAACCAGTCCTGGCTAAGCCCTTGATCTCGGACTTCTGGCCCCCAGAAGTGTGAGACAATATATTTCTGGTGTTTAAGCCACCCAGTTTGTGGTGCTTTGTTCCTGAGGCCCTAGGAGACTGTGTGTGTGTGTGTGTGTGTGGGTGGGTGGGTGTGCAGGAAAAGTTTTAGTAAGAAATGGAGTAAGCTGATGTTGGAGACTATGGTGGAGGTATGGTGATCTTCATACCTGACTCTAATTTTGTACAAAGAAGTGAATTTACATATCATTTGTGTAATGAAATTAATTTCCCAAGCAAAGCGGTCGAAGCCACCCTCAGTGGGTTTTGTGTTTCTAGGACTACATACTGGGATACTCTTCCTGGTTTCATGCTATAACAATTTCCAAATGAAGCACGGAAATGAATGCAAAGAAACTAGCATGAAATTATACGACGTCAGCTAGATATTGGTTTTACTGAGAGTTAGGGCTTGAGAGAAATTTGTTGCTAAGAAAAACCTATTTATAATTTGGGGGGCAAATGGATCTGCTTTTAGATAAATGTATGAAGGATGTAAAGTCAAATAGCATAAATGCTGCTTCTTTTCTGTTGCTTGTTGGGGGGGGTGTATCTGGATTGCATGAATTGGACTGAATACAATGAAGTTTGGAGTAAAGATACTTTGCTTTTCTAGAAAATATCCAGACAGCAAGGCATTTATCTTGATGCCAACGAGCTCCGAACTGTTTTCAAAAGAAACCTCAAAACATTTCATTTATTTTGATGCACAGGAGGAATTCCTGTTGGAATACCTTGGGAGAGGAAGGACAGTTTCTATGCCAACACCATCCTTGTCAATCAAGCCAAAGAGGCGGGGCTTGGAGGGCGGGTCTTCCGCTGTCCTCTAGCTTGGAAGTCTCACCTAGACTGTTTTTAACACAGCAGAGAGGCAAGGGAGAATGGAAAGTCACACAGCTGATGAAGCAACAGAGCAAAGTCTGGAATCTGGATCCGTCAAGATTCCAGGGCAGACTCATCTTCCTCAGCCCCAAGCTGCTTCTTAGGAAAACAGGCTTAAGATTCAACTCACATACCATATGACAGTACCCATTCAAAGGGTACGATTCCATAGTTTTTAGTATTTTTTAAGACTTACGCAACCATCACCACAGTCTAATTTTTAGAATATTTTGATCACCCAAAAAGAAACCCCTTGCCCATTAGCAGTCACTCCCCATTGCCCCTCCCCACCGAGTCTCCAGCCCCAGGCAACCACTAATCTACTTCCTGTCTCTCTGCAGTTGCCTGTTCTGGACATTTCATATAGATGGCATCATATGCTGTGCGGTCTGTTGTGACTGATGTCTTTCGCTGAGCCTAATGTTTTCAAGGCTTATCCCCGTCAGAGCATGAATCAGCAATTTACTCCCTTTTATGGCCAATGAAGTTCTATTGGATGGATCACATTGTTTATCTGTTAATCAACTGATAGACATTTGGGTTGTTTCCACTTTTTCACTATTGTGAATCATGTTGCTGTGAACATTCATGTACAAGTTTCTGTGTGGATGTGTGTTTTTAATTCTCTTGGGCGTATCCTTAAGAGTGCAATGGATGGATCACATAGTAGCTCCATTTTTTTTTTTTTTAACTTTTGAGGAACTGCCAGACTTCCAAAGTAGCTGCACCTGCCTGTTAGAAATTTACATGATTCATTTATTTGTTTATTCAACGAATATGTATTGAAAACATGGGCACTCTTCCAGGTACCAGGAATACAGCACTGAACAAACAGGCAGCTCAAATGAAGGAAAGGAACATGGGAAGAAAAGATGAGACAGAGTGTATAGGGTGGGGTACAAGCCTGGGAAAGCCTCACTGAAAAGGGGGACATTTAATCTGGGGTAAGGGCTCTCTAGGTGAAGGGAAGAGCGAGTGCAAAGGCCCAGAGGTGGGAATAAATGAAATGGACATATTGAGGTCGCAGGTGTAGAGTGAGGGGGAGAGTGCAAGGAAGTTGATGTGGGCAGATTGTTTAGGGTCTATGGGCCATCGTGAGCACCCAGTCACCACAACTAGCATCCTGGGAGCAGAGGCAACCCCAGTCCAGGCTGTGAGAAGTCCAGGCTGCTGCCTGGGTCTCCCCAAGATCCTAGGACAGCGGTTTCTTGCCCTCCACATTCACGAGGTCCTTGCAGCCTTCCTGTTCCCACCACATTTTCCCAAATGCTGGTGGCCCAGCTCCGGGTCTCAGCTTCCCAGCATCCCAGCCTTCAGGTCCTGGACATCGTACAAAGTCTCCATTGCACAGAAGGGAAAGCCTAGGCCCCCGCACAGGAAGGAGGGTATCCCCTGCATCCAGGAGCCCCGGGCTCAGAGCAGGGCGGGACATGGCGGGGACTTCCGGGGCTCTAAATCCAGTCAATAAATGGGAAACTTCCCCAAGGCTTGCTAAGAACTGAACCCACCTTGCCATGGTGCAAGGGCCTGCTCCGAAAGATCTTAACCTCTTCCCTAGCAACCTGCCGCCGTCCCCATGGCAACTAGGGCGGGGCCCGACTCGGCCCTACCGGGTCTCGGGATCCGGCAGGGGCGGGGAGTCTTGCCTTCATCTGAGGAGGAGGAGTCTGCGTCGCGCCTACTAGCCCTTTAAGGGGCTCCGCCTGACGATGCCTCAAAGCATCCTGATTGGTCCCGAGAGCGGCCGAGCGCAGCCGAACTTGACGCACCCGCCTGCAGCCCTCTCTTCTCACCTCCCACGCGGCTCAGCGGACTCCCCAGCCAATCACCGGCGGGCGCGCCTACCTTTATCTGCATGGTCACGCCCCAGGGGAAGGGCACACCCAATCCGAGCTCTCGCCGAGCCGTCATTAGCATGCCGGGGGCGGGGCGGGGAGGAGCGGACGGCAGGGGCGGGCTCCCGGCGGTTGGTTGGAGCGTCGCAGCAGCAGAGAGGTCCGGGAAAGTTTCTTTGGAGGTGAAAACAGCCGCAGAACTCGGGGCCCTGCCAGGGGGCGGGGGCGCGGGGGTCCCGGGACTGGGGCAGGGTCCCTCCCGGGCCGGGGAGGCGCGGACCCGGGCCTTCTGGGGGGCGATCGCCCAACAAAGGATCCCTGGGGCGCCCGCCCTCGAGGGCCTCCCCGCCCCCGGATCCGGCCCCCCCAGGCGCCCCGGGCCCGGCATTCCGGGACTTCCCAGCCAGTCCCCCACTTCGACGCTCGGGCGACCCTCACTTGGCCGCGCGTCTGCGTTCCAGGTGTGGCCGGGAGCGGCCATGTCCCACGGCCCCAAGCAGCCCGGCGCGGCCGCCGCGTGAGTGCGACACCCCTCCCCCCAGCCCACTGGGGGCTTCTTCAGCCTAGGCCCCCGGCCCCGTTCGAGCTCCTCGACCCTCGCCCCTCCCAGGGTTTTGGCTTCCCCAACCTGAGGCAGGCCCTCCCCCTCGGGTCCCCACGGGTTTCTTCCCCCAAGCCTCCGGGCTCCAATCCCTTTCAGGGGTCCCTTACTGCTCCTCGCTAGTTCTCCTGTCCAGACCCCCAGATCCTGACCCCCTCAGACCCTTGTTCTCAGAACTCAGGCCCCTCGCTGCCAGGGCCGCCGTCGCGGGGGTATGAGCCTGGCGTCCCGTGGCTCCCCCTAGTGCTCCTATCTTGACCCCCCGGATCCTGACCCCCTTGGGCCCCTCCTCTGAGGACTCCGGCCCTTCACTGCCAGCTCCGCCGTCGGGGGTGGGGAGTCCGGGTGACCCTGCCTTCCCGTGGCTCCAGGCCGGCGAGCGGCAAGGCTCCAGGACAGCATGGGGGCTTCGTGGTGGCTGTCAAACAAGAGCGCGGAGAGGTCCCTCGGGCCGGAGAGAAGGGGTCGCACGAGGAAGAGGTGAGAGTCCCTGCACTGTGGTGGGAGAGGGCCCCGAGCTTTGAAGCTCCGCCCGGAATTCGATTTGAATTCTCTGTGGCTCCGCCCACAGTCCAGATTTCCCTTCCGAGGCTGAGACCCCACCCTGTGCCAGGTACCACGCCCCCAAGAGCTCTCCTGCCATTCTAAGTCCAGGCCTCGCCCACCCACCACCGAATGCCATCTCCGCCCACTGCGCAGGGATTTCCTTCACCGAAGCCACGCCCACACCAGAGGCCACGCCCACAACACACGGCAGCCTCATTCCTGGGCTGATCCTCTGTCCCAAGTACTTCTGATCCCTTCACCCCTGGCCAGGGTTCCCCTAACCCCACTCTCCCAATCTTGAACCCTTACCTGGCCGTATCTCCAGGACTTCTGGGTCCTACCTCCCGATAGGCCCCGCCCAAGTCTTCCAGAGACCCTTCCCCTTTCCCTCTGGGCCCCGCCCCAGCCCCCAGGCCCTTCCCAATGGCGCGGCTGGGTTCTGCAGCCCGTGAAGAAGCGCGGCTGGCCCAAGGGCAAGAAGCGGAAGAAGATCCTGCCAAATGGGCCAAAGGCACCGGTCACCGGCTACGTGCGCTTCCTGAACGAGCGGCGCGAGCAGATCCGCACGCGCCACCCGGACCTGCCCTTTCCCGAGATCACCAAGATGCTGGGCGCTGAGTGGAGCAAGCTGCAG
This sequence comes from Camelus dromedarius, assembly GCF_036321535.1. NCBI lineage: Eukaryota > Metazoa > Chordata > Mammalia > Artiodactyla > Camelidae > Camelus > Camelus dromedarius. The sequence goes on from NC_087462.1 coordinate 2,340,537, forward strand.
CCAGCGGAGAAGCAGGTGGGGACGGCCTGGGACCACTGACCTCCCCACCATCCACTCAGACACCCACACGCAGCCATTTACCCCAAAGGACTGGATGTGGAGGGTCCTCCTTCCGTTTGGAGAACTGACCACCCATTAGCTCTCTCCAGCTTGTTGAAGGGAGGGGAAGGTTGCAATAGGCAGGAGTAGACGTAAAACTTAACGTTATACTAAAAAAAGTAGGGATGGGGCTGGATTTTTCTTGGAAACCTTCAGATTTTCAAGTCCTGGTAATTAATTCAGAACTGCAAAAACATCAAGGAAACAACAAAAAGCACCACCAGCTTGTACCCTCTACGTGGGATTTTAACATGCAAAATGAGTCTGGCCTGGAGGTGGGGGCATGCAGACACTCAGACACCAGAGAGTGGTTTATAAAGGCTGGAATTGGGGTGAGGTAGGTGAGGTCAGGGAGCTGGGAGGTGGCCTGAGCAGCAGCCTGAAGGGCGGGGTTTTGTTTGGAAGGCAGTAGGGAGCTGTGGGAAGGCTCACCACCATGAGCTGAATGATGGAGATGGGGTCTTGGCCTTCGAGGCCTTGCTTGCACTGGGCTGGGCCAAGCCTTCTCTTGCTGCTTCCGCCAGCGGTACCTGGATGAGGCCGAACGGGAGAAGCAGCAGTACATGAAGGAGCTGAGGGCGTACCAGCAGTCAGAAGCCTACAAGATGTGCACGGAGAAGATACAGGAAAAGAAGATCAAGAAAGGTGCGAAGAGCCCTAGCCCCCAGGCAGCTGAGTAGCTGCTCTGAGGCAGGTGACCCAGGCAGAACGACCACCCTCTCCGTGGGGCTCTCATGGTCCCCTGGGAATGAGACACACATAACCAGACAGTTGCAAGTGAAGAGGGCTTGATCGGCCCTGAGATGGGGTACACACAGACATTGGGGGGGCCCAGGTGGGGAGCCTGACCCAAGATGAGCAGGGTTGATTAGGGGAGGGGAATGATGGTGTTCCAGGCAGGGGAAACAGCACGTGCAAAGCGAAGCATGGGGTCAGAGGAGACCTGGGAGGCTGACCCTGCCCTCCTCCCTCCCCCACCAGAGGACTCCGGCTCTGGGCTCATGAATACCCTTTTGAATGGACACAAGGTAAGCTCTCCTCCTCCAAGGAGAACACCTGGGCGAGAAAGGTCTGGAGGTATTTAGACCCCTGGGTGAGCCAGGACCAAAGCTTATGGAATGAAGTGAACCCCTGGTCCAGATGTGTGCAAGCAGAAGCCAGGCAGCCACACAGTGGGAAGGCTGTTACACGGACTCTGATCCAGGTTGCCTGAGGAGACCCTCCCAAGCTTAGGGGATGTCCCAGAGGGGGTTTGGTTGCCCCTCAGTCCCCCCAAAATTGCCACTTTGTCCTGTCGTCCCAGGGTGGGGACTGTGACGGCTTCTCCACCTTCGACGTCCCCATCTTCACTGAAGAGTTCTTGGACCAAAACAAAGGTGAGCACTGACCAGGGGTTCTTGGGGGAGCCGGTGTCGGGAAACAGGCTGGCTCAACAGAGCCCCACAGGGGGTGCCTTCCTGCCCGCCCCCTCCCGTAGCCCAGGGAACTGAGGTGTGAGCTAGAGGCAGAGCAGTGACGGAAGGCCTGGCGCGGGGGCACAGCTCTGGCAAAGGCCTGGCAGAGGGAAGGGGGGAAGCAAGCTCCAGGCTCTGACCCGGCACCCCGCCTGCAGCGCGGGAGGCGGAGCTGCGGCGCCTGCGGAAGATGAACGTGGCGTTCGAGGAGCAGAACGCGGTGCTGCAGAGGCACACGCAGAGCATGAGCAGCGCGCGCGAGCGCCTGGAGCAGGAGCTGGCGCTGGAGGAGCGACGGACGCTGGCGCTGCAACAGCAGCTCCAGGCCGTGCGCCAAGCACTCACTGCCAGCTTCGCCTCGCTGCCGGTGCCAGGTGCGGAGGCCCCGCCCCCAGCCGTCCGCCCGCCCGCCCGCCCGCCCCGCTAACTCCGCCCTTGACTACCTCAGGCCCCGCCCAGGCTACCGCGAGCCCCGCTCTTTCTGATCCCGCTCGGGGATCCCCTATCCGCCTGGTCCCTGCCTTCTCGCACAAGCCCACACCTCCTTGCCCCAACCGCCGCGCCCCTGAGGATCCCAGCCCCCAAATAACCCGAGCCCCTCCTGCCCCGCCTTCTTTGAACTCTGCCCGCGCCAGCCCCGCCCACACTGGCCCTTGCGCCCCGCCTCTAACCCCTTCCCCTGTACCCGCCTTCGGCTTCTGGCCTCGTCAGACCTAGACCTCAGCTAACTTATCTTCCACCACTCGCCCCCGTCAAACCCCCCTCTCTCCAACTTTCATCTTCTGACCTTTGCCCACAGCTGACCTTGACTTCCCCAGGTCCAGACTCCCTGACCGCCCCCACCCAACCCCACTCACCTGCGCCAGTGGCCCCCTCCCCAGGGTCCCACCCTTACAGACCCCCACCCTCTGACCTTTGCTTCCGTGGAGCCCCCACCACGGTGACTCCCCCGCTGGGCTTGGCTGACCGGTCCCTCGCCTCCCCAGGCACTGGCGAGACTCCGACACTCAGCACCCTGGACTTCTACATGGCCCGGCTACACGGCGCTATCGAGCGCGACCCCGTCCAGCACGAGAAGCTCATCGTCCGCATCAAGGAGATCCTGGCCCAGGTTGCCAGGTGTGTGCCCGGCCAGGTCTGCGCCCCGGGATCGCTTTTTTACCCCAAGTGGGGCTGCGTTGCGTGGGGGCTGCTAAAGCTAGACCTGCTCCGGCGGGACCTGGCAAGAACGACTGGCTTTAGCCCTCTAGCGGGGTTTCTGGGGTCTCTGGGCGCAGCAGAGTGGGATTCAGCTGCCGGATCTTATTCCGAGGCCCCTGCCCATGTGGGATCTACCAGGTGGGGCTGGTTTGATGCAGGTGGCTAATGACAGAGCCGCTGGGGGGCGCTGATGAGGCTGGTACTATATTAAATGCTGCTGGGTGGGATCTAGCAGCACAGTCTTGGTCCCTGGAGACCGGAATTTCCCCCGAAGCTTCTTGCTGGGTTTTTCTGGGTGGCTGCCACCTGCCCAGATTAGGTGGGATCAACTCCAGGGCCCCTGCCCTAGCATCTGAAGGCACAGAGGAGGGCGGCCTCTAGGGTACCCAGGGTGAGGGTGAGGGCTGAGAGGTGTCGGAGATCCCCCATCGCGAATCTCCTCTCTTCTGTCACAGTGAGCATCTATGAGAGTGTTGGCCGCCCCACGGGTCCACAGAAGACCAAGCTCCAGTCTCCGCCCCTCCCCCAGCCCCGCCCAGTAGCAGAGGGGTGGGGGGGTCCGTTCTTTGGGGCCAGGCCCGATCCTGCACCTTGGGGGCTACAGTCCCCCTAAAATTAGGTTTCTACAGCACCCCTCTAGCTTTCAATATCCCCAGCACCCCAACCCAGAAAAATCACCCACCATACACAGCACACATTGAACCCTGGGGCCCAGCGAGGCCTGCTCACCTCACACTACAGGGACGTGGGAACACCACGTGTGGGCAGTGTAAGCCAGGACAGGAGGAGTCCCACAGCAAGTCACACACCTGGTGTGGGGAGAGTTACATACCAGCCCCAAGACCCAGGGTGGAGAAAACCTACACCTGACACACTGGGACTCCTGGCAGGTGTCACCACAAGCGCCCACATGGGCAGGCACCCTGCGGGGCCACTCACACTCCCGGCGGGGCCCTCTACCCGTTTCTCTTCCATTCCTGCACCACACAATGGGGAGGGGGGCTGGTACCGACCTACTGTCCACCCCACCCTCATCCAGCTGAGGGACCCTCGTGGAGGCGGCCCCTTTGCCACTGCTCAATCGGACTTGTTAAATAAAAAATTTAAAAAGTGGAATTTGAATTTCAAGCTTGTGAGTGTGGTTTTTTTTTTTTTTTTTTGAAGGGGAATGGGCTAGAAGCCCCTGTTAGGGGTCCCAGGTCCACCCTCCCTACCCGCTGGCAACCACTGATCCACTTTCTGTCTCTGGATTTACATGTTCTGGATGTTTCTTATAAATGGAATCACACACTGTGTGTCCTTTTGTGTCTGGCTTCTCTCTCTGAGCATCATGTCCTCAAGGTCCATCCACGTTGTAGCAAGTCGGTGCTTCACTCCTTTTTCTAGCTGAGTAATATTCCATTGTACAGATGGACCACACTTTGTTCATCCATCAACCATCAATGCACATTTGGGTTGTTTCCATCTTTTGGCTGTTGTGCATTGTGCTGTTGGGAATACACATGTACAGCTTTTTGTTTGAACACCTGCTCTCAATTCCTCTTGGTAAATATCCAGGAGCAGAACTGGGTCAGATGGTGATTCTATGCTTAACTTATCGGGGAACCCTCTCAGAGACTTCAGCCTTTAATGGAATATTTGAGTCATTCTAAAAATTCTGGAGACCTGCTTGACAAACGCTGGTGTTGTAGGTTGAATTTTGTCCTCTCAAAAGAAAATGTCAAAGCCCTCACCCCAGAACCTCAGAATGCGACCTTATTTGGAAATAGAAGAGATAATTAGTCAAGATGAGGTCATCCTGGACTAGGGTGGGCCTCTAATCCAATAGGACTGGTGTCCTTATAAGAGGATAGAGGTTTGGACACAGACACAAAGAGGAGGAAGCCACGTGACAAGAGATGCAGATGCCGGAGCAAAGCAGGAGGCTGCAAAGCACCAGAAGGCAGGAGGCACGGGAAGGATTCCACCCAGGGCCTCAGACCCACCTTGGTCTTGCTGACAAACTGATTTCCAGGCTCCAGAGCTGCGAGAGAATACATTTCTGCTGTTTGAAGCCACCCGGTTTGTGGTACTTTGCCATGGTGGCCCCGGGAGACGAGCACAACTGGATATGGTCACATTCCCCCACCCAGATGTGCTGTCTCTCCTACCACCCCCTCATCCCAGATTTGAAGTTCACCACTCCTGGGCAGGTCTTTACATACTTTGAGCACATAAGGGTGTCTTCCTACAAGAGTACCATTTTGACGGGTGTTTTCTTTTTTCGTTCATTTTTTTAAAGTTTTAAAGTGTACAATTCTGAGGTTTCTAGTATAGTCACCAAGTTGTGCAATCATCAGCACAACCTAATTCCAGAACATTTTCATCACTCCCCCAAACAACCCCTATCCCCGTTAGCAGGCGCTCCCCATCCTCCCCTCCCCCACCAGCAATCTCGAACCACTTTGTCTCTATGAATTTGCCTGTTGTGGACACTTTGTATAAATGGAATCACACGCTATGTGGCCTTTGCGTCTGGCTTCTTTCAATGAGCATCACATTTTCCAGGCTTATCCACGTTGTAGCACATAAGGGTATAGCTTTTTGCAGGTTTTTAAACTTTACGTACATTTTTTTACATAGTCCGAAGCCTTCTGCAACTTGCCTTCTTCCATCAATGCTTGGTTTCTGAAATTCTTCCAAGGCAGGAGGCTCCTCTTTTGAGCTGCTATATGGCATTCCACTGCTGTTTATTGAGCCAGCATTCCCGTTGGTGGATGCCTAGATGCTGTGTTCCCAGGGGATCCTGACAGATGCCTCCTGGTACCCAGAGCCTCTCTTTTCATCTGTAACCTGATGTGCCCACTGAGTGCCAGGCACTGGGGACTGGGATACAGCAGGGGTAAAAAAAAAAGACCAGAACTCTTGCCCTCCTGGAGCTGACATTCCAGTTGGGGAGGCAGGAAACGCAAGATGAATCGATGAAATATCTGCTATGTCAGAGGAAGAAAAAATGCCAGGAAGAGAGATTTGGAGGTGATGAGAGGAGGTGATATTTGAGCTGAAGGAGGTGAGGGAGTGAACCACTTGGAGACCTGGGAGTCTTTTCAGGTATAGGGGCACAGCCTGTGCAAAGTTCCTGAGGCCCGGTGTGTTGAATAAACATCAAGGAGGCTGGGCTCCTGCAGCTGGAGCAGAGTGGAGGAAGGAGAGAGGGAGGAGGGCAGGGAAGAAATGAGGCAGGTTGTCCAGGCCCTTGAGGGCTGCTGGGAGGACTCAGGTTTTGTACCTGAAAGAAGGTGGGAGCCCTGGAGGGCTGTGGGCAGAGGATGTACACAGTGTGGCTCAGCTTACACCAGAGAAACCGTCCTCCCCACCTCCTAGGGTTATTGCAAGGATTAAATGAGTGTGCCCAACAGAAAGTGAACACTTGGGCACAGATAGCTGTCCCCATTCTTATTCGTGGCCCTTATCCCCTCCCCCGCCCCCCGCTGCTCCCCTAAGAGAGCACAGCTGGCCCTGGCAAGGCCCGTACACCTGGTGCTCGCCCCACCCCACCCCGCCTCAACATCCCGCGGTGTCGCCTTCCCGGGAGGCTCCGGTTCCTGGATCCCCTTACCCGGGCGTCTCGGCTGTCGCGCCCTGAGCCGGGGGAGGGGAGGCTGCAGGAAGCGGAGGATCCGGCGGCCCTGGTGGCCGAGCTCCTCCTGCCATGGAGAGCGCAGCGGCCCGTGAGACCCAGGAGGCCGAGGACCCACGCCTGCCCGCGCCCCCGCCCTCGCCCGCGGAGCCCCCGGCCGCGACCCCCACCCAGGCCGCCCCCCGCGCCCGCCCGCGCCTCGTCTTCCGCACGCAGCTGGCACACGGCAGCCCCACGGGCAAGATCGAAGGCTTCACCAACGTCCGCGAGCTCTATGCCAAGATCGCCGAGGCCTTTGGGATCGCTCCCACTGAGGTGAGGTCCCTGGACCCCCAGTGCCCGAGGCACACCGCCTGACCCGGAGTAGAGGTGGAGCTTGGACCCTAGGACTGGGACCCAAGATGCCCCATCTTCGGATGGATGGGACTCGCTCTCAGAGACGCACCTCTGGGACCCCGGGGTGCCCATGCCCCAGGAACTCCCTCTGCACACCCTGCTCAAAAGATGAGCGGGTCTTAGAGTCAGTGGATGCCTAGGTCGTCCCGGAAGCCACCGGGCTGATGCAGCTAGGAGCAGATCCCAGCCCTCAGGGAAGCTCCTCTGGTTCCAGGGGCGGCTCAGGGCTGGGGTTCCAGGCAGCCCCCTTCCAGGTGAGAAGTCAGAGGTCTTGGGGGTCGGGGGCTAGGCTGTAGGTGCGCCTCATAGCCCTCAGGGGGCGCCAGCAGATTTAGAACAGCCTGAAACAGATGGTCTGGGGGCGTCAGGGAACCAAAAGTTTAAAAGTGGAAGTCTGGGGGATGGAAAATGGGGTGTCCTCCGGCTCACAGCCTCCTTCTAACCCTCCTCCCTATTCTTCGGGTCCCAGCCTCCTTGCCCCCAACCCCATACCCTGCCACTACACATGACTGGGGATCCTGGTGGGGGATGACACGGCCAGTTTCATGCCTATTTGTGCCTCGGTTTCCCTATAAGGTCCTCGAGTCCATCCCTTGCTTGTTTTGCACAGACAGTGGGGGATGAGTTCTGTCGTTAATTTTGGGCTCCCTCCTCCCCTCGGGACAGATCTTATTCTGCACCCTAAACAGCCACAAAGTGGACATGCAGAAACTCCTGGGCGGCCAGATAGGGCTGGAGGACTTTATCTTTGCCCACGTGCGTGGCGAGACCAAGGAGGTGGAGGTCACTAAGACCGAGGATGCCCTGGGACTAACCATCACGGACAACGGGGCCGGCTACGCCTTCATCAAGGTGCCCGAGGGGGCGGGTGGCTTCCTGGGTGCCCGGTGACCTGGGGCCAGCCCATGTCCCCTTCTGGTCAGGCCTGGGGACTGGAGTGGGGTGGCAGGGGTGGCCCTGTGAGTGACTCTGGGTCCCTGCAGAGGATCAAGGAAGGCAGCATCATCAACCGGATCGAGGCGGTGTGCGTGGGCGACAGCATCGAGGCCATCAATGACCACTCCATTGTCGGCTGCCGCCACTACGAGGTGGCCAAGATGCTCCGCGAGCTGCCCAAGTCCCAACCCTTCACCCTGCGCCTGGTGCAGCCCAAGAGGGCCTTTGGTGAGGGCCACCTGGGACCCAAGGGGCAGGCTGGGGGTGGGGAGCTCTTCCAGAAGTGGGTCCTCTGGAGGCAGGGGGCAGCGAAGGTTGGGGGGGAGGGGTCTAGATGGAAGGTTCTAGATGACAGGGAGCATCTGGCACTGTGTAAGGAACAGGTAGGTCATTTCTGGATTGTTACTGAGTCAGTTCAGGCATAGGGGTTGGGGGAGTCTTGGAAAGATCTGGAAAGGATGAGGAGGTATCTGGATCTACTTTGGAACTTGGCTCAGAGCGTTTAAAGTTCTGCTTTGAGGCTATGGAGAGTTCTAGGGAACAGATGTCAAAGGGAGTTCTAGAATGATGCTTTTCAAAGAGAAGCCTGTGACTGGTCCAGGGATGAGGTAAGGGGTTTGCCCAAGAAGAGGGGTTCTCAACCTCCACACGATTGACACTTGGGTTGGGATGAGTCTTTGCTGTGGGGGCCATTCTGGGCACCGTAGGGCATTGAGTAGCATCCTTGGCTTCAATCCAACAGATGCCAGTGTCTCCTCCAAATTGTAACAACCAACAAAGTATTGTCAATGGCACCTGGAAGGCAAAATCACCCCCCACCCGATCGAGAACTTCACTCTAGAATGTAGATCATCCTACTTAGTTCAGCAGACAATTTTTTCCCAAGGGTAGACTTTCTCAAGGAAAGAAGCAGGATGCTGATTTCCATTCTGGCGCAGCCTTCTTATCCCATGATGGACTGGCCCTTCGAGTAGCACACTGTTCCAGAACAAGAGGTGCTTGGGGGGAGGGTGTAGCTCAGTGGTTGAGCACATGCCTAGCATGCACAAGGTCCTGGGTTCAATCCCCTGAGCCTCCTCTAAAAATAAATAAATAAACCTACTCCCCCCACAAAAAACCAAAAGAAAATGAACAAGAGGTGCCCTAGAAGTGCCCTGGCCCACCTGGAGGGAGGTCCCAGGAGAGTGGAACAGGACGGGGTCCTAGATCTGCCCTGGAGCACGACCGCGAACTCTGAGGTGCCTGGGTTAGGAAGAGCTGATTCTAGAGCAAGCAGCTTTCTAGACTGACCTTCTGGCCACAAGGAGCATCTTAAGCACTCTCTTCTAGGGAAAGTCACTTTAAGAGGAGGAGGGAGACTTGAGGGAAGAAAGGATTCTTAAGCAGGATCTCTAAAGATTCACCCACAGACATAAAAAGGTCTTTGAAGGGTAGGAAGGTTCTAGAAAGGCTTAGTGGGTAGCTTCTGAGTGCTTGGGAAGCTGTGGGTCTGCCCAGACATATGCATCCCCCTGTTCTGTCCCCTCCAGATATGATTGGCCAGAGGAGCCGCAGCAGCAAATGCCCCACAGAGGCAAAAGTCAGCAGCGGGAGGGCGACCCTGCGGCTTCGTGCTGGCGGGGCCGCCGCCGTGGAGGAAATGGTGAGTGAAGGGAGGGGGTCGTCTCCGCGGGCTCTTGCACCCAGAGCTCTGCCACCGACTCAGCAGGACCTTGGGTAAGACCCTCTCCTTGGCCCGGCCTCAGTTTCCCTACCTACAGAACGGGCCCCTGTCAGGCAGGGCAGCAATGGTGGGACCAGAAGCACTGACTCATGTGGGTCACAATCTGCTGTCCCCTGAGGAGTGGGGTGCTGGGCTGAAGGAATCCAAGGCTTCTGACCCTCTGATATGCTCCCTACACCCCCAGCCCAGTGAATTTGAAGAGGAGGCATCTCGGAGGGTGGATGACCTGCTGGAGAGTTACATGGGCATTCGGGACCCAGAGCTGGGTAAGGGGCCAGGGTAAGCCGGGTGGACCCTGGGGGGAGGACGGTCCATGGGAGGAGGCAGGGGCCCTCGGGGAAGGCGGGGCCCTCTGGGAAGCACCCTCGCCCACTTCCCCTCATCTTGGTCTGCAGCATCCACCATGGTGGAGACATCCAAGGAGACAGCGAGCGTCCAGGAGTTTGCGCGCCATTTAGACTCCGTCTTGGGCGAGTTCGCCTTTCCGGACGAGTTTGTGGTGGAGGTGTGGGCCGCCATCGGCGAGGCCAGGGAGGCCTGTGGCTAGTCTGCCCCGTGGCTGGGCGCAGCCCCAGCCCACAGCCCAGCCCCCTGCCCCAGCCCTACCAGCCAGTTCCCAAAGTGCAGCCCTGTTCCAGAGTCCAGCCCACATCTGAGACCCAGCCCTGCTCTAGAATCCAGCTCAGCTCTGAGGTCAAGCCCTGCTCTAGACCCCAGGATAGCTCAGAGGCCCAGTTCATCACTAGAACCCCATCCAGTTCTGAGACCCAGCCCAGCTCCAGAACACAGCCCAGTTCTAGAACCCAGCTTTCTTCTAGAATCCAGGACAGCTCTGAGGAAAAGCTGAGCTCTGACATGAAGTCAAGTTTTGGAACTCAGACAAGTTTTAAGACCCAGCTTAGCTGTGAAATGAATCCTAATTCTGGAAGCTCTATGACCAAGCCCTGCCTTAAAACTCGACCCGACTCTGGAATGCATGACAGCACCACGACACAGCCGTACCTGGACACCTGCTCTAGCTCAGGAACGCCACTTGGTTCTGGAACCCAGGTGAGACTCAAAAAGCAGCCCAGCTCCAGAAGCCATGCCAGCTCAGGATTCAAAGAGGGTTCCCAAACCCAACCCTATTCACGAACTCAGACCAGCTCAGGAAACCAGATGCATGCTGCAGCCCAGTCCAGGTCCAGGCTCCAGCCTGGCTCTAAAACCCAGTTGCACTCAAGTACTCACCCCAATCCTGGGGCCCAGTCCAGCTCCAGTGATGAGTCCAGCTCAGAGGCTGAGCCCAGCTCTAAACTCCAGCCTAGTGCAACAAGCAGGCCCAGCTCCAGGATTCAGACAAGCTCTGGACCCCCAACCGTCTCTGGAGGGGGAGCCTCCTCCAGAGTTCAGTCTGACACTGAGCCCTGTGCTCACTGCAGAACACAGAGCAGCTCTAGAATGCCATCTAGCTCCGGGACCCAGACAGACTGTGAGGCGAGGCCGATTTCCAGAGTTCAGTGCAGCTCAGCCACCCCGCCCAGCTCCAGAACTCAGCACAGCTCTAGAGCACAGACTGGCTCTGAAAGCCCATTTAGCTCTAAAACACAGTCAATTGCTGAGACCCAGCTGAGTTCCATAATCCAGCTAAAGCCTGGAATCCAGCCAAGTCGTGGGACCCAGACCAATGCAGCAACAGACTTAAGCTCCACAGCTCTGTCGAGCTCCGAGAGCAGGCCCAGCTCCAGGACCCAGCCCCACCCAGGGGCTCAGCAAACCTCTGGGACTCAGCTCATCTCGGAAACCCTGCCACGTTCTCAATATCAATTCCAGGCCACAATCCAAGGCAGCTCTGGTGTTGAGCTGGACTCTGAGAAGCAGACCAGCTCTGGAACTCAGCTCATCTCTAAAGTCCAGTCCAGCTCTGGGACTCAGACAAGATCAAGAATTCAGCCCAGCTGTGGAGCCCAGCTCAGCTCTAGAACCCAGTCTAGCTCCAGGACTCAGTTCAGCTCGGAGACTCAACCCAGCTCTGAAACCCAGACCAGTTCAAAAATACAGCCCAGCTCTGGAACCCAACTCAGCTCCAGAACCCAGACCAGTTCTGGAATCCAGCTCAGCTCTGAGACACAGTGCAGCTCTGGGACCCAGACTGGAACAAGAATTCAGCCCAGCTCTGAAGCCCATCTCAGTTCGGGAACCCAGACCACTTCTGGAAACCAACTCAGCTCCAGAATACAGAGCAATCCAAGAATTCAGTCCAGCTCCAAGACTCAACCCAGCTCTGAAACCCAGACGAGTTCAAGAACTCAGCCCAGCTCTGGAGTGCACCTGAGTTCCAGAACCCAGCCTGTTTTTGGAACCCAGCCCAGCTCCAGAACCCAGACCAGTTCTGGAACACAGTTCAGCTCTGAGACCCAGAACAGTGCAAGAATTCAGCCCATCTCTGGAGCCCAGCTTAGCTCCAGAACCCAGTTCAGTCCCAGGGTTCAGCCCAGCTCTGAAACCCAGACCAGTTTAAGAACACAGCCCAGCTCTGGAGTCCCCCTTGGCTCCAGAACTGAATCTGCTTCTGAAACCCAATCCAGCTCCAGAAGCCAGGCCAGCTCAAGAATCCAGGTCAGTTCTAGAAATGGGATCCACCCACAGACCCCTAGCCTTGACCCCAGAACCCAGCCAGACCTTGCTCCCCCAGCCCGACCTCAACACCCAGGACCACCACCCAGAGCCCCAGCTCCAGCTCTGAGCAAAGTCTCTTGCCCTCAGCCCCAGACTCATGATCTGGTACAAGGAACCCAGGCTGATACTGGCCCGGGCCAAAGTCCATCAGCTTCCCGGCTGGCCCCACAGCCACAGGCCCCCGCGGTCCCTCAGAAACCAGCCCTTTCCCCCAAGCCCCAGGTGGGACTCCAGAAGCTCACCCCGCCCACCAAATCCGTCATCCCTAGTCTGCCTCCAGGGCGGCCTTCCTAGGCCCCTGTCCCCGCAGCTCACGGAGTCCGGCGGCTCCGCGGAGATCAGAGCCCCTCCCCCACCAAGGGGTAGCATAGTTTTGGCCCCTGTGGCTCCAACCGCCTCTCCTGCCCCTCCAGGCCTGGGTCCCCCAGAAGTAGCGGTGACCTCATTCCTCTATAGGTCAGGGAAGGCGGGGAGAGTGGAAACGGGCTTCACTTTCACTCCCGCCTGAGCCTGGCTCTGCGAGGTGTAAGCAGGCCCCAGTCTGTGGAGGGGAAAGAGGCGGCAGGAGGCAGTTTGCTCTTCATGTACCTCGAGGGCTCGGCGGAATAAAGGCACCTCCCACCCCTGCGGAAGAGTGTGTCATTTTGGGGGAAGTTTTGGGGGGAGCAGAGGAAGGGGCAGCCAGGAGGGTCCGGGGGTGCTGACATGACAACCCTAGGTGCTTCTTAAGCGCCTACTGTGTGCTAAGCACGCTTTTAAGGGCTAACTGCGCAGGCGCTCACATACCTGCACACACGCGGCGCTCTATAAAAGCTCAGTGGTTCCGCCATTCAGTCAGCCTTTACTGAGAACCTGCCGTGGGCCAGGTGCTGCCAGTTCACGGCATTGGGCCTCTGAAGGGCTGAGCGAAGAGAAGGCTAAACCGTCAGTTTAAGAGGACGGGCGTCCCGCGGTCAGTGAAGGAAGGGGGTTCCTCCGCGATCTCCTGTGTCTCGCCCTCTCTTTTCCTCACCTGCAAAATGGGTTTAATGCCGGAACCCTCTCCGAGGGGCTGTACGGAGGACTCCAGGAGATCCAAGCTGTGAAGGCTTAGTGAAGCCTCGATGAAGGGGGTGGGGAGAGGAGCGGGAAGCCAGCCCCCCCCCCTGCCCTCCCCCCCCCCCCCCCCCCCCCCCGCCGCCCTGGTCCTGCTGAGCTGCGACGAGGTTGGGTAGCGGGCTGGGTAGCCCTCTGATGCGAGGAACTTCAATGACTGACGATTCCGGACCCAGAGGAAAATTAAGCCGGAGGCGGAGATTATATTTTGGCAAGAGAAGGGGTGTCTTGATGGGTCACATTCAATCTTTTCCAGGCAGAGCCTTTTCAGGTTGGGGTGCCCAAGGGAATCAACCCTACCCCAGGAAGTAGGTCATCTTCAAGGGTCAGAGTCCCCCATTTCTAAAAGGGGAGGCTTACAAACCTGATTTCTTCCAGACACCCTCCCAATACCTCACCCTCCACACATCCTTCCCGGGGTTGGGAGAGGACTTGGGGGTGGGGGGAGCTAAGAAAGGGGAGAGGACTCGGAAAGGAAGATCAGGGGAGTCGGGGACCCCCAGGGCCCACAATCCTGCTGCTCAAACTGTCCATCCTGCACTCTGGGACTTCAGATCAGGCAGATGTGACCACCGAGGGGGACCAAGGTTTAACGGGGGACACGCTGACTGGGTCCCCTGTCCGCTGTCTTTCCAGAGCCGCCACTGACGTCCAGCCCCGGCCCTACTGCATCGTGGGCCGGCGGGTGAGCTGGGGTTGCAGGGAGAGCGACCTGGGCTGGGCGCTGAGGCGAGGGTAGAGGCGCCGGATCACTGCCCGGCGAAACAGGATGTACACCCAGGGGTCGAGGATCTGGTTCCAGGTGGCCACGCGCAGGTAGATGAGCAGCTGCTGCTCTGTAGCTCGGGACAGCTGCCCAGTCGGACTCATGACAGGCGGGCTCCGAAGCACGGTCTGGGCGATGAAGACCTGCCGAGGGCCTTAGCGGTCAGTGGGGGCCCAGGCCGGCTGCCAGCCCTGCCTGCCCTTCCACCTGCACCGGCCCGGGCCACCTGCCGTCCCCTGAGATCGAGTGCCGATTCGATTCTGTCACTGCTTTGCTGTGTGACCTCGGGAGAGCTGCCTGACCTCTCTGAACTTCTGTTGATGTGGCCACAAAATAGGACACACTTTCTGCTCCTCTCCTGGGCACGATTAAACGTGGTGGACAAGAAGACTTGTGGGTGTGGACGCGTGCAATCTCTATGACTGCCAACATTATTGTTCTATTAAATATTTATATCTTATACAAATTTTATCATATGATATGGTGCAAAAAATTGTATATTAAGTAGTTAAATTTTATATATTTTATTTTAAGTAATTTTATATTACATTAAATTTATAGTTTCTAAAATTTTTATGACAATTTTATATTAAATAATTTTATGTTAAATTCTTATATTAAATCATGTTAATGTATTTAAATGTTGGGTTTTATGTTTAATATTACATAATATGTAATATAAGGTATTCATAAATTATTATAAACTATAATAATATAATCATCTAATAATATATTGCTAATTGTAGCTAACTATGTAATTATAGTTATATATTATATAGTATTAAATAATTATATATGTAATTATATAATAATTATATAATTATAATTGTGACTATGTATTATGTAATAATTGAAATAATTATTAAGCATCAATAATATATAATTATAGTTCTGTTATATAGTATTAAACAATATATAATTGTTGATTGATATAACTGATATAATTATTAAGTATTAATTCCAATATATAACAATATAATAATTAACTATGAAGTATTTTAAAATTATAGTTAATATGTTTTGTTTAATATAATTATAATTCATATTGCATTACATGTATTATATTCAAGTAAATTATTTTAAAATTGTTTCCTGAGGACCTACTGTGTGCTGATCAATACTGCCGCCTGTTTTTGTTTTATTTGCTTTGTTTTTGCCTTTTTGGTTTGTGTTGCTGTTTTGCTAAGAAGTTTTCTACATGTGTAAATGGTGAGAGGAAAAACAGAAAGCATACTTTGTGACATGTGAAAAAGACATGAAATTCAAATTTCAGCATCCAGAAATGAAATTCCATTGGTGCACAGCCGTGCCTGTTTGTTTCCATGTAGCTTTCTTGCTGCAGCAGCAGAGTTGAGTCACTGGGACAGAGACCGGGTTTAAAACATTTACTATCTGGCCTTTTAGGAAAAGCTGGCCACCAAAGGGGACTCAGGAATCATTTAATGAGTAAATAATTCTACCTAGGATGCCTTCCCAGTTTTGATCTAGCAGTTAAACTACTATTCATCCTTCAAAACCTTAGTTCCAGTGGTTTAACACAGGGCAGGGCTCATCCTGGGTGATCCAAGAGAGTGGAGGCTGGACGGTGGGGAGGAGGAGGAGGCTGGGCAGCAGGTACATGGTGTGGGCCTGCAGGAGTCTGCCGAGGCTCAGGGTCCTCACAAGGGGCCAAGGCATGCACCCCAACTGGGGGAAGGCTGTACTCTCTGCCTGGAATACTACCCCCTGCCCCTGTACCACATCTCCACGTGGTTCACCCCCTCACTTCCTCCATGTCTTTGCTCAAATGTCACCTTCACCAAGTGGTCCCTGACCAGGATCTGCCTCAGTCTCCTCCTCCCCACCCTCCAGCTTCCACTCTCTTGGATCACCCAGGATAAGCCATACCCTGCACTAAATCGTTGAGCTGGGGCTTTGAAAGATGAATAGGAGTTTAACTGCTGGCCAAAAAATGGGGAAGACATCCTGGGTAGAATCACTGAATCATAAAAAAATGTTTCCTACTACTCAGCCATAAAAAAAGAATAAAATAATGCCATTTGCAGCAACATGGATCAATCTGGAGATTGTCATACTAAGTGAAATAAGCCAGAAAGAGAAAGAAAAATACCATATAATATCACTTATGTGTGAAATCTAAAAAAAATGACACAGGGGAGAGGATATAGCTTAAGTGGTAGAGCGCATGCTTAGCATGAACGAGGTCCTGTGTTCAATCCCCAGTACCTCCTCCAAAAATAAATAAATAAACCTAATTACCTCCCCCTCAAAAAAACAAAGAACTAAAAGAATAAAAAAATGACACAAAGGAACTTATTTACAAAACAGAAACAACCTCACAGACACAAAAAACAACTTATGGTTAGTGGGAAGGGATAAATCGGGAGTTCGAGATTTGCAGATACTAACTACTATGTATAAAATAGATAAACAACAAGTTTATATGGTATAGCACAGGGAGCTATTTTCAATATCTTGTAGTAACCTATAATGAAAAAGAATTTGAAAAGGAATATATGTATGTACATGTACGACTGAAACATTATGCTGTCCACCAGAAATTGACACAACACTGTAAACTAACACTGTAATAAAAAAAATTTTTTTTAATGTTTCCTGAGTCCCCTTTGGTGGCAAAGATTTCCCTAAAGGGCCGTAGAGTAAACATTATAAAGTTATTTTTTATGAGTGGAGGTAATTAGGTTTATTTATTTCTTAATGGAGGTGCTGGGGATTGAACCCAGGACACTGTGCATGCTAAGCAGGTGCTCTCCTGCTGAGCTGTCCACTCCCCACGTAGTAAGCATTTTAAACATGGTCTCCGCCCCAACGACTCAGCTCAGCTGTTAGAGCCTGAAATCCACAGAGAAGAAAATGGGCGTGGCTGTGGACCAACAGGACTTCATCTTTGGATGAGGAAATTTGGGTTTCATGTCATTTTCACATATCACAAAGAAATAATGTTCTTTCTATTTTTTGCCCAGAATTTACACATGTAAACACATTCTCAGCCAAACAAAGCAAAAACCAACTTTGCACTTTTCCGATCCCACAGGTTGAGTTTTTGTTTTAGCCCTTATCACTTCCTAATGTCTACCATTTCACTTATTTATATATTGTGTTTATTTTCTGTCTTCCCCACTGCCTAAGAGCTCCAGGAAGTCAAGCATTTTTGTCAGTTTTGAGCCATGCTGTGTCCTTAGTACCTAGACCAGAGCTGGCAACACAGTGCTCACTCAATAAATGTTTGCGGAGGCAACAAATGAATAAATGAGTTCATTTCATCCCCACAGTCCCTCTGAGAGGCAGGCAACTTTTTAATCATCCCCATCATCGGAGGAGATTGAGGCTGGAGGAGGGAAGCCCATAGCCACAGTCACAGGGCAAGTCCTTGTAAGACATGGGCTGGAAACAATGTGTCTCACTCCAGATTCCAGATTGTCCTGATCCAATCAGAAATGGAAAAATAACCACTCCAAGCAGTCAGTTACATTCATCAGTAGGACTTCAGAAAGCTTCCCTGACTCAGGGGAAATCTGTGCAGGGCTGGGGTGGGGTCCAGCCCAGAGCAAGGCACAAAGTAGACTCAGGAAATGTTTGATGATTTAGTGATCCTGCCTTGGAAGCCCTCCCTCTTTTTGTCTAGCAGGTAAACTCCTCTTCATCTTTCACAACCTCAGCTCCAATGCCCCTCTTCTGGAAAGCCTTCCCTGATACCCCAGGAAGAGCCTTGGAGCCCCTCCCTGGGCATCCCAGTCCCAGGACACTGCCTCCGCCCCAGCTCTGCCCCAAGTGTGGGGTTTTCTGTGTTTCATTTGTGAACTCCTCAAAGAAGTCCCCTTGAACACTGGGGGTGTGCCCACACTTTTTCAGGCAGACAAGAACCTGAGGCACCCCAGACCCGTGACTCACCAGCAGTGGCATCCAGCAGATGCTGGCCACCACCATGATGCCGGTGAGCTGAGCCATCATCTCCACCTCGCAGTCCCGGGGGCGCTGCTGGGCGGCCTCCTGCCCGTGGTAGACGTGGCACAGGGTGGCCACGCTGATGGTGTTGAGCAGGAAGGCCAGCCCCACTGAGAGGCTGCCGAGGAGTGCGAAGAGCAGGCCGAAGGCCACGTCCCCTGGCTCGGTGCCGAGCGTGAGGAAGCACCAGGAGCCCGGGTACTGCACGGTGTAGCGGCCCATGCCCAGCAGGGGCAGCAGGCCCAGCACCAGCGCGGCAGCCCACACCAGCCCCACCGTGGTCCAGGCCCGGCGCTGCGAGGCGGTCGTGGGCCGTGAGAAGGGCCGGGTGATGCCCAGGTAGCGCTCCGAGGCCATGGTGGTCCCCAGCAGCAGTGGGCACAGGCCGAAAAAGACCATGATGACGCCCATGAAGTGGCAGAGGTGGCAGCCAGGGTCCACAGCCTGCCAGTCGAAGAGGGCGACATGCTGGGACACCACGATGGCACCGGTGACCAGCAGCCCCATGAAGTCGGTGAGGACCAGGCCACAGAGGAAGGTCAGGAATGAGGACCGCGTGTGGGAGCTGCCCTGCCGCGCGCCCATCAGGACGCTCAGCGCTAGCAGGTTGGAGGCCAGGCCCACCAGGCAGAAGACAGCCGAGAACCAGGGGGAGGCGATCAGGCGCCGCTCCTCCAGGGTGATGTTTGTTGGCCGGAAACAGGGCCCCAGAGAGCTGCCATTGGGCCACATGGCACCAGGGCGGAGCGGGGAGGGTCACCACCCCATCCGGCCAAGGCTGCAGGTGGGACGGGCTGGCACTCGCTCAGCACACCTGGGGGCAGGGCAGGCAGAGAAGATTTGCTGGTGATTCATTCTGCATTTTAGTCTGAGAAGCCCTGGTGAACTCCTACACAGCCTTCAGTGCCCCAGGTCAAAATCTCTTTGAGGAAGCCTTTCCTGACTTACCTCACTCCCTGAGCAGTGAGTATTTCTATTACCACTACTACTAGTACTGCTATCGCTATTACTACTGCTGCTGCCTCCAGCTCTGTCCAGGCTCAGTGATCGTCAAGGGTGAGGACCAATTCTGTCTCTTCTGGGACCCCTGGAAGACACCAGTAATTATTTGCCGGGCTGCAGAGAAGGGCTGAGAAGGCCGGGGCTTGAACGCCAGCCCTGGCACCCATTGTGTGACCGCAGGCAATTATTTCTTCTCTCTAAACTTCCGTTTCCCTACTGGTCATCCATCTGAGCCCCTGGTGAACTGCATAATCCAGGGCAGATCTCAGCTGCTGTAAAACAGGACACGTCCAGTGTGGGGAGGGGGGTTGGCTGTCGGCCAGAGGTCGCTGGCTCTCGCGTCTGCTCCAAGGTCAGCCTCGCGGGTCACAGCTTCTCACGAAGGCGTGTAGGGGAGACCTGGTCCCACTGGTGTTCGAGGAGCTCTTTCCTCACGTTTTGGAATCATCTGCATTATTTTCGCCCCCATTTTCGTTTAGTGCGAAATAAACCCAGAAATCTAGTTCCATTCTGGGAACAAAAAACAGCTCATTGGAGCAACAGGTTCCCCAGGGATGGACTATAAAAACAGCAGCAGGCAGGGCCCGGGACCCAGTGTGGGGCTGGGGGGGAAACCAGAGAGACACGTGAGCCTGACCGCACGGGGTCTGGATGCACTGGTCAGATGTGGGGAAGGCGAGCAGAAATGAGACCGTTCTAAAACCAGCTCCCAACTCCCAAAGAGGACACCGCAGGGAGGGCATAAGGCCGCCCAGGGGGCTGGGGCCAGCACCTGGGGCCCCAGCCTCCTGCCCTGGGCACACATCAGTGAGGGCACACCGGGTGGCTGAATCAGAGTGGGCAAAGGCAGGGAGGCAGGACCACGGTGGGGTACAGAGGTTCCAGGCAGTTAAAGCTCATAAAAGTCCTATTATGATCCCCATTTTGCAGAGGGGTGAATCTGAGGCACAGAGAGGTTAAATATCTAATCCAGGGTCACACAGCCCAGCTGGAGTTGATCTGAAATTGGAGATTTCTATGAACTCAGACCTCATTACACAGAAATGTATGTAAGTGATTCAAAAGTCAGCCAGTCAGGTGGCGGCTCACAATAATTGGAATTTTCCTTCAGAAGGAACAGAAGTTTCTACAAAGTTGGTCAGACCAGATTTGAACCCTGACTTTGCCAGGAACCCTCTTACTCACCTTGGGCGCATCATGTCCCGCTGAGCCTCAGTTTCCCTTCGGTACAAAATGGGGCTAATGACAGGAAGGATTTCACTGTGTCTGAGGCTGAACACCTGGCAGTGCTCAGTCTGTGACACAGTGAAGTAGTGAGCGTGCTGATGGGTGCCGCCCCCTCACTCTCCATCTCATTAATTCTGCTCAGCAGCTCCTCACCGAGCTTCATCAATTATCCAGAGCCTGACGGCCGCACTGAGCTTCCCTCCCCGGCTGAGAGCCAAAGTCACAGCCACTTCAGTGGGGGCAGGGCCTTGAGCAGGGAAACAGGTCCTGAGAGGTGGGGGTGGGGTCCGTGCCGGGCCATCCGAGCCCTCTGCTCCCAGGCCGGGGTGTGCTTTTGCTGGCTCACATTTGGCCTGCACTTGGATTCCTCCTGGGGCTGGGTGCTCGCTCCCTCCCTCCCTCCTGAGCTGGTATGCGCTGTTTCTGAACATTCCTGGGGACTTGGGCTGTGCCTGCGGCCACTGCCCCAACCTCAGCCTGGAGAGACCGCCAGCCCTTCCTGGGTCTCATGGTTCCTTGGTCCCTCACCCTTGTGCGGGAGTTCATGCACCCGGGGACACAGACCCCGAGGCTGCCTGGTCTAGGAACATCCCTGTGACCCAGGGCTCTTGGCCTAGGGGAGGCTGGAAACTGGCACTACTCCCTCTGGCCCCAGCCTGCGGTTTCCAGTCCACCCTCCACCCTGGGGTTCAGGTGATAGCAGCGTCTCAAGTTCCCCAGGCAAGCAGGCCAGGAGAGGCCTGACAAAGCCTTCTTTCCCCTCCCACAATGGCTGGGAGGGATGGCAGAGCACCCACCCTGCGGAGGACCATCGTCCTCCCAGTCTGAGGTCCAGAAGCTCCCCTGTGTGTCCCTTGGGGGAATTGCTCCCCCTCTCTGTGCCTCATGGGAAGCATGGACCCCAGATGTGCTGGACGAACCCAGGATCCCATGGCCTGAGAGTGTGGGGGTTTGGACTTTGAAGGTCCAGGGTTCTAGAATTGTAATGAGCTCCAGTTCTTGAAGCTGAAGCCCCTAAGAGTCTAGAATTTCAAGGGGCTGATGTTCCGGAACTTTGACAGGAATTTGGCTGGGTGCTGGGTTCCAGAAATCTCCGTCTCGGGTTCTGGTTCCTCGCTGGAGGATTCCATCCACCACTGTCCCAGAGGCCCTGGCACTGGGCTCCCCGCCTCGCTGGCCCCAGTGCACTGTGACGTTTGGTTACCAGGGCCGGGCCCCTCCTCTGCCTATTGTCCTCTCCTGCCCTGTTCTCCTCCCCCCGCCGCCCGAGAGCCATCCATCTCTCATCAAGTCCCTCTCCCACTTGAACCCCACCCCTCACCTGCCCGGCCTGCCTGTCCGTCCCCACACCCTGGGCCCACCTGACCTCCCTCAAGGGTGATGGTGACCTCAGACAAGCTCGGACTGGAGTCCCCCATCCTCCATGGCCAAGCTGGGGGCTCAAACTTGCTGAATCTCAGCACCTCAGTTCCCTTTCTGTGAAGAGGGGGTACGTAACTAGGACATTGACTCGCTGCTGGGCCTTCTGGTCTCCCCGGCCTGACCTGCTCCTGCCCCAGGACTTCGCCTCTGCTTGCCCTGATCTGGTGCGCCCTTGCGGCTCCTGACCCTGCTCTCAGCTCATCCCCTAGCTGGGTGCATGGGGCAGCCAGGCAAGAGCCCTGATGCTCTGTGTGATCTCTGCCTGTTTCGCTGTTTCTTCAGTTCTCTTATGCTGCGGGCGACTGAAGACGATGCCCTTTGTCATGAAACTGCAGGGACCAGGCCCATGCCTGATGCAGACCTGAACGCCCACAGGTGTGGAACCCCTCCACGCCCTTGTGCAGCTGCAGATGACCGCACAGACACACACACATACACGCGGGGCCCAGGTCCACCCCTGCCTCCCCTCACCACAAGGCTCAATTTCTGGGAACTTTTCCTGTTTATGACACCAACCAGGTCCCCACCCCAGAGGGTGTAGAAGGGGACTCCACAGTCAGCCTGACTCACATGAGCCTCTGAGCCTCAGTTTCCTTTTCTATCCAATAGGCATCCTCTCGGTGCTCACCACTCAGGCTTTCCCGAGGCCACATGAGGGGGCTGGATGTGAAATGATGGGACAGGACCCAGGCCAGGTGGCCAGTGGTTAATGATGGACACAGTCATAGTGATCACAGGGACATGGGCCAAGGCCCAGCTCCTTGAGTGCACACAGACACACAACCAACCGGATGTGGACTTGAACTCACAGCCACACCCAACACCCTGGAACCCTCCCCTGCTGTGGCACCCACCCAGGGAAATACGCACACAAGCACATCCTCGGCCACCTAGCCACAGTGGCACATGCAGGTGCCCAGGCCAGGCGGCCCTGCAGGCATAGACCCAGGCTCACCAGTGCCCCTGCAGGCATAGACCCAGGCTCACCAGTGCCCCAGGACACCCAGCACCTGGCAGCTGTCACCACTCAGGGTGACACACCCACCGCAGGGTGGATCACCACAGGATACACTCAAGCCTCACCTATCCACGCTTATGCCCGGCCCCTAACCTAACCAGCCAATCATCCTCACCTGGCGATGGTCGCTGGGACCTGCAGAAGTAGCCGCGCCCTCGTGGACCCGGGCGAACGTGCGGGTGCCGGGCGGGATTGCGGCTTGCAGAGGCGGAAGCAGAGCGGCCGGCCTCGATGCCCCTGGGGAAACCGAGTCACTGCGGGCGGGCGGGACAGAGGACCCCAGCGCTTCCGGTCGCGGCGGGGTCACAGATGGAGGGCGAGGCCGCACAGGACGCAGCAGCTGCGCAGGGTCCCAGCCGAAGGAGGGGCGAGGGCCCCTCCAGGTCTGGAGGGGGTCCGCGGGAGCTAAAAATAGCCCGGGGTAGGGGTGCTCTGCTGTGCAGCTCGCGCGGGTCTCTGCACTGGTCTCTCTGGGTCTCTGTCTTTCCGTCGGTCTCTCATCAGCCCCTCCCCACACCCGCGCTGGCCACGCCCCTCACGCCTGGGCCTGGCTGCTGGGGGTCAACGGGCTCCCCCCGCCCCGCGGCGAGACCGTGCAGCCTCCTGGGGGAGGGGGCACCCGTGGGACCCCGGGCTGCAGGGGCAGGGCGCGGCGGCCGGGGTGGCCGGCACCCTCTCTGGAGCCTGCGCCCAGCCGCCCTCCCCGCTCCCCCGCCTCCAGCCTGCCCCAGCCGGGACCCCTCCCGGCGCTCTGGCCTCCAGGCGCCGCGTTATTCACAGTGGGGGCAGCACCCGAGGCCGGAGGGAGAGGGGAGGTGCGGGGCCTGGCGAGGTCAGCTTCCCAGGACACCCAGACCCGGGGCCAGGGGCCCAGGTCCCCAGCGGATGAACCTGGTGGGGTGGGACCTGGCACACCGTAGGTGCCTAATCAGTGCAGGGCTTGTTTGAGGCTCCTGCCAGGGCTGGGGGTGAGGGTGCAGGGATGTTTAGAGAGGAGGGGCAACCAGACTCTCCAGCCAGAAGCTTTGTGGGCAGCCTGCTGAGATAGTCTCTTCTGGAGCAGGTGAGCCAGGAGCCCGGTGAGGGGAGGGTCCTATGAGGACAAAGGCTGGGAGACTGCACTGGGGCCAGAGGAGGCAAAGCCCCAAACAGAGATGCCAGCAGTGGGGGTGGGGAAGTACTGTGCCCTCTGCCCCTGAGTGCGGATGGGGGAAGCACGCCCAGATCCCTTCTCTGTGGAGAGGACTGAGAATGAGGCAGGGAGCTGGAAGCAGGGCTTGGAGTGACTCTAGCCAGGATCGGCTTCCTTGAAAGCCCCCAGTTTCACTCAGGGCTCTGGTCCAGTGTCCCATTAACCTAAAGCCGCAAAAGCAGAGGGTGACCAGGCTGGGCAGGGCTAGAACAAAGGCACGGAGGCTGGACCGTGAGGCAGGAAGTGAGTCTTTTAAAGGTCATTGCTGCCCACAGTCCTCTGGCCTCAGGTGGGTGAAGGGGGACCACAGGCCTGGGGCTGTGGTTGACCTTTGAGGATGAAAGAGGGCAGCGTGGCTGTGGAGGGGTGGCCTTGGGCCTCCTTGGCCCCAAGTTAGGGCCTGGAGTGGGCCAGGACCAGCTGCTTGGCCTTGACCTCACCCCTCCCAGTCCTCGGGGGGCCTGGGACAGGCTCACAAATATAGGCTCTGAGTGAGAAGGACAGACTCCAGCCCAGACCCTGCTCTCCCCTCTGCTCAGCCCGCCCACTATCCTTCTGGCCTGTGCATTCCTCCAGATGGCCCCTCCCCTCTTCCATTTAACCCTAATTCTTCTTCCTTAACAAGGAGTCTCCCCAGCTCCTATGCATCTGGTAGAGCCCTGGCTTCGAGGCCCCCACCTCTCTAAAGCCTTGATGTCCCAGACAGTCTTGCTCCCCTCAACCCCTCCTTAAGGACAACTCTGTCCCAGCCAATGTGGTAGGACAATTTTGAGCCCCAGGTAGACTGTACGACATACCTGCCCTCAAGGATCCCCCAGGCTGGAGAAGATGGAGCTAGACACATACAGTCCCAGCCTCCTGTGTTCAGGGCTTGGCCAAAGGAAGTGACAGGACTTAGGGGAGCCCAGAAGGTGAGCTGGGAAGGCATCCTGGCGGGAGGTATGAGAACTGGGGCTTTGTGGGATGAGTAGGAGTTCCACAGGTCCAAGAGACATGGCAGAAATTACACAAGCAAAACTTTAGAGGCAAGAGAGAGCAAGGCTTCAGGGAGCTGCAAGGAGGGCAGATGTGGTAAGAAGAGGATGTTGGACTAGGGCTCCAGATTGGAGTGGAGGTGAGAGATGAAGACTGTTCGGTTCCCACTTCCTCTGCTCCATGATAAGGACAGTGTTCCTTCTGAAAAACAGCCAGGGCAGGGGTCAGAGAAGCGCACTTGACTTGCAATGTCTGGGTCTCACCACAGCTGCACGGCAGTGGGCAAAGATGCTCATTTTATAGATGGGGAAACTGAGGCCCAGAGAGCAGAAATGACATGTCCAAGGCCACGTGTGGGTAGGACCTGAACGTGAGCACTGGGTTCCACCACCTTCTGGAGGTCTCCTGTTTCCCCTGCTCTGCTCAGTGGGCACACAAGAGGCATGGGAGGGGTTGAGATGGCCTGGGGGTGGGTAGGGGCCAGATGGTGGGAACAGAGGCCAGGCTCAGGATGTGCCCCCCATGGCTGTGGTTTTTGCTGGGAGGCAGGCAGGGAACATCTATTCTTAGCCTCAGACACAGCCAAGGGGCAGGAAGAGGATGAGGTGGGGGTTGAAAGGGGCTGGGATGGGGGTTGGGGGCAGCTTGAGGGTCACTGGGTGGACCTTGGTTCAGGGTGGGGGGTCTTGGGGCAGTTGGGTGGGTGTGGTGCCCCCAGTCGCCTAAAGGGGTCTCCCTGACCCCCAGCTGGCAGCCCTGCCCTGCTCACTCACCCTCTGTGGCTCCCCAGTGTCACGGGGAAAAGTTCAGCTGCTGGGTTTGCGTTCAGCCCTGCCCTGGGCTCACGTGCTGCCTCTTCCTCTGCAAGGCAGGCTCCACCCTCCTCTGCCTAGCACCTGTGACCCTCCATGGAGCCTTTGGTGTCCCTTCTGAGGTCCCTCAGACCCAGGGCCTTCCCCACCCCAGCCTGGCTCCTTGCCTAGAGGGCGCCTGAGCCCAACTCTCCTCCCTCTGTACTGGGGGCTCCTGGCTAAACACGCACCCAGCAAGTTGGGGGCACTGCCAGCTTGTTCCTGCCACCCAGAGCCTCCTGCTTCCCCAAACGCACATAGATGCTACTGCGTAAGGCTGGTGTGAGGTCCAGGTAACACCAGCTCAGGCCAGACCCTCGTGGCCATGCACAGCCGGCACTGTGAGAACAGAACAGGGCCCTACCCACCTGGCGACCAAGCACTGTGCTAGGCGTGAAGTGCCTCCCAGATCTGCAGCCCCCACCCCCACTCCCAGGGGCCTGTCCAACTCCCAGACAGCAGAGCAGGCCAAGCACCAGTTGGTCGTGGCAGCCCAAAGGAGTCTAAGACTGCTCTGGCAGTCAGCAGTTGCTGACTGATGTCCTTTGAGGGTCCCAGAAGGGGTGGGTATGGCTGCGGGCATCACGACATGGGCTCTTCATCCTGGACCAGGCCAGCTGGCTGCGCCGGGGCCTGCCATGTGGAGTGGGTGCCCCTGCCAAGTCCCCAGGCTCTGCTGTCTAGAATGTGTCCACTGCCACATGAGGCTGTGTGAGGTCAGGCAGGCAAGGTGGAGGCCAGGGTGGACCCAGAAGCTCCTGGGATAGTGAGTCAGGGCTGGGAGACGGCCAGCAGCCTGGGGAGTGTCAGTCTCTGCGCTGTGGACATCGGGGCAGGCCGCCCTCTGCGGGGCTGTCCTGGGCACCGCGGGGTGTGGAGCAGCCTCCCTGGTCCCCACACTCGAGGCCAGGAGCCCCCAGTCGTGATGACCACAGACATCCCCAGACCCTGCTGCGCATCGTCCCCCTGGCTCTGGGGAGCAGCTACTTCCCTCCCGCGCCTGTGTCCGAGTCTGGGGCGTTTATGATCGCACCCTTGTCCCGGGAGACGAGGCTGAGGGTCGGGGGCGAAGATGGAGGAAACCCTGAGACTACACGTTCCCTAAGGGACTACTATTAACTATTTTTAGGTGCTGTGGTTGCTTTCAAAAGGCCGTCTTAGCTGCCTACTTCCTCAGTTGTGCAGTTGTGCCGTGGTTAGACACGTCAACGGTGGGGACAGCTGGGTGTGGGTGTGGGGGCAGGAACGCTAGACCACCTTTGTAGCATTTCTGAAAATTTAAAATTATTCTAAAATAAAACATTTATTAAAAAAACATGCAATCTCACCAGTAGACCAATTAAATGAAAATAAACAGGATTCCACCCCCCTCCCCTACACCTAAAAAAGTCTGCAGAGAAACCGCCTGCAGTGCTTCCAGACGGCGCGAGGGTCTGGGCGGGGCCCGCCAGAGCTCCCCCACTTTGGGCTGGAGACGTGTACGTAAGAAAACATGAAATCTGCTTCTGAACTCGGCCTGCCTGGTGGACTGCTGACAGTCGGTGGCTGGCTGAGTGGTCGTACCTGTCAGGCCCGCGCCTGTCCCCGTCCGAGACGCGGGGACGAGGAGGGTGGCTCTGTGGTGGCTGGGAGGCAGCCCTGAGGAACACAGCCGTCCCGCTGTGGAGGGACGCCTGAAGGCCCAGGCCAGGTGGGGCACCCGGGAGCCCCTGTGCTCAGTGGCTGTGGAAGGATGTCCCAGTGACCTTTGGTTCCCAGACCTGAGAGTGGAGGAGACCGACCTGGCCAGCACCAGGAGTGAGCTGGGGGGACCGCAGAGCCCAGGTGTCCCGGATGCACGCTCCTGGAACATGCACTCACGGGCCCGAGGAAGGCAGCCTGCGGGAAGGGCCTGGAGCTCCGGTCCTGCCGGTCTTGCAGCTGCCAGCTGTGTCTAGGGACTGATCGACGACCTGGACTCAGTGACCTGCCCCTGGTGAGCCCCCTGCAGCCCTGGCTCAGGGCACGCCATGTGAGGTCTGTCTCAGATGGGGCTCGGGCGGCGGTCAGAGAACTGAGGCCGGTGGACACGTGCTGGGTTCCCTGGGCTCTGACAACCCCATCAGCACCCCCCCATCCCATCGCCCCCTCAGCTCTCTGAGGCGGGCTCTCCCGTGGCCCGTGCTCACGCCGGGGAAAGGGAGGCCCTGTGAGGACAAGGCCCAGCCAGAGGGGACTGCAGGCCCCTCACGCCCCCTGCCAGCTCTCTGGGTCCCAGAGGGGGTCCGAGAGGAGGCTGGGGCGTCACCGCCGGTAGCGGTAGCGCTTGAAGTGGAACCAGAGCTGGAAGATGCCGTTGGCGAACTGGCAGCGGAAGCCGTGGCGGTGCGAGTACTCCCACTCACGGTTGACGATCTTGAAGGCGATGTCTTCGTAGGGCGGCCCGGCGTGGAAGCGCAGGGTGGCGAAGTCCTTGTTGTCGGGGCAGGCCTCCAGGAAGTACTCGGGCGTGGAGCGCTTGTCGATGAGGTCGGGGTAGAAGATGTTGAACTTGTAGCCCTGCACGATCTTGGGCGGCGGGTTGTCGAAGTCGTAGTGCGTCTGGTTGTACTTGTTCCACTCAAAGCCCGTGTGCACACGGTTGAAGAAGCGCGGCTTGCGCGGCCGGTACTTGTCCGCCCACAGGTAGGCCTTGCCGGTCAGCGGCATCTCCACGCTGAACTGTGCCTCGTCCTGGCCCATGCCCTCCTTGGCCCGCCGGAAGAAGATGTCCTCTGCGCTCTCGCTGGCGTCGCCTGTGGGTGGGGCACGTTAACCTGGACCCGGCACCGCCACTGCCACCCTCCAAGCCCTCCTGCGAGGGGAGCTGAGGCCCGCTGAGGGGCAGGCCCCCAACGCTCCCCCTTCCTCCTGGGCGGGCATCAAACACCATGCGCCCCTGTGAGTTGGCTGAAGTGCCAGGTGGTCAGAGACCCACAGGGGGACCTCAGGGAAGGGGCCTCTCCCCAGCGACTTTCTCTGTACGGGTGACGATGCCCAGGGAGGCCAGGGCCCCGGCCAGCACGTGGTGTGTGGAGCTCGGAGCGGAGGGGGGCACAGAAAGAAAACCTGCCATCCCTGTGTCCTTGGGACCCGCCGTCCCGCCCAGAACAAATGAATGGGCGAGACAGTGAATGAGCCTCTGCTCAGAGAGGATCAGGAGCAGGTTCCCCATCAAGACCCCCTACCGGGCGGGAGCCCCCCCCCCGCCCCCGCCCCCGCACGCACCTGTGACCTGGAGCTGCTGCCGGGACAGCTGCAGGCGCTGCAGGTCCTCGTCTGGCTCCAGCACGTGGGCGTCCAGCGGCAGCTCGTGGGCCGTGAGCAGCCGCGGGCTGTACTTGCCAGCATCGTAGTCGTCCAGGCTCTGCTGGATCAGGTCCTCCTCGTTGAGCACCGCCTCTCCGTCCGCCTCTCCCTCTGCGGGCGCCGCCCCTTCCCCCTCCGGCTCCGCGGGGCCGCCCTCTGAGGAGGGCCCAGGTGGGGTGGGGGCCGGGTCCTCAGGCTCCAGGCTGCAGAGAGAGGGCTGGACTGAGCCGGGCGGGCGGGCAGGCAGGCGGGCGGGCGGCCGGTGCGGCCCAGCCCCTTCAGAGGCGGGCAGGGCCCCCA
Source organism: Camelus dromedarius (assembly GCF_036321535.1). Taxonomy (NCBI): domain Eukaryota; kingdom Metazoa; phylum Chordata; class Mammalia; order Artiodactyla; family Camelidae; genus Camelus; species Camelus dromedarius. Next base: position 2,369,763 of record NC_087462.1, read on the forward strand.
GCCTGGTGGGGTTGTCCGGCTGCTGGCCTACCTGTGGCTGGGAGACCGTGGCTCCTGCTTGAGGATGGGGAACAGGGGCTCACTCTCCACCCCTTGCTCCTGCTTCAGCTTGTACAGCTTCTGCCGCAGCACGTCCTGGTGCCGCTCGCGGAGCCTGGAACACAGGCCAGGTGGTCACCCTGACACTCTGAGGGCAAGGAGCGCCACCCCCCAGGCTCTCTCATGACCACCCCTTCTTGCTGCAAGGACATGCAGACTGAGAGGGCAACCAACCAGTGGCCATGGCACAGACGGAGACCCTGACAGGAACGGCCAGTCGAGGGCCCAGGTTTTGGTCACAAGGAAAATGGGACTCAGGGCCACAGACCCCAGACAGCCATCCCTTGGCAGAGAAGTGGCAGGTCCCTGTGCTCGGGTATTCACACGCAGGCGTGACTTAATGGCCAAGCTGGGCTGGAACAGGACACAGGCAGTGAGGAAGAGGATAAATTTAGCAGCAACTGCACTTGACGGCCGACAAGCAGTGTTTACATGGCGGTGCCAAGCACGCCAAGAATTTGTATACTGGGGTGTGGGGCCTGTGGAAGGTGGGGGACAACGGCCTCAGGGGCTTCCTGTGATGTCTGCCGACCCAGGGAAAACAAAGACCAGGTGCTCAGCAGAGGCAGGAAGGAAGTCAGGCAGGCTGCTGGAGGCCAGGCGGGGCCCTTCAGGCCGTGGCGCTGGCCTGTGGCTCCCGGGAGAGGCCCCTACTCACCTGGCACGTGCCATGTGGGCGCGCAGCTGCTGCAGCAGGCTCTCCCAGTAGCCCATGTCCAGGTTGGGGCCCCCGGCCCGGATCTTGCCCTCGATGCCCTGGAAGATGACCTGCAGCTGGCTGTACGTCTTCCCCTTGAAGACCGACTGCACGTCGGAACTCACTGAGGCGTTGACCCCCTCTCGCCGCTCACCTGCAGTGGGGTGGGGGCCATTCAGTGCGGGGCTGGGCCCAGGTCCTAACCCCTTCACTCTGCCTGTGACAACCTCAGCCACCAGGGGTCCTGTCTCCTTCCTGGTCTCTGGTTCACCCCTGACCCTGGCTGGATCCTTCTACACCAAGCTGGCAACAGTGTGGACGCTGGCTGGGATGGCTGACTCCCTGGGCCTGAGGGAGGCCGGGCAGGCATCTCTCAGCCCCTCCCAGTGAATCTGACCTTAACTCCAGCCACCACTGCCCACCCTGAACCATGTGGAACCAGGAGGGTTTACCTGGCAGCCAGACCCTCCAGAATTCAGATTCTGCTCTGCCAGTCCCTGCTGTGTGATCTTGGGCAAGTGGCTCACCTTCTCGGGGTCTCAGTCTCCCCCTCTGTGAAGCCTAGTGGGACTAAGCACGTGAGTGCTTAGCTGGGCCTGGTGTAGTGTGCGAGCTCCAGGCGGCAGGACAGCGCTTGTCTCCCAGGCGCTGCAGGAAGTCCTGATGCCGCCCTGAGCTAAGCGGGCCCCTCTGTCCTGCAGGGCAGTCTGTCCTAGCACCTGTCACGAGCTGGAGTGCCCAGGTACATGTCGCTCCCCCTCTAGACTGAGAGGCCCCTGAGGGCGAGGCAGATGCTGCCTGACGCTACCTCTCCCCCGCACATGGGCTTCCTTGTTTGTTGCTCATTAGACACCAATGTGTGGTGTGTGTGTGTGTGTGTGTGTGTGTGTGTGTGTGTGTGTGTGCCCGCCCCAGAGCCTTTGTCTCCTAGATCCCACCTGTCCTCAGTGCTCAGCAAGAACAACCCTCTTATTGGGAAGACTTCCCTGACCCCCACATTGCTCCCTTGGCCTGCATGTCGGATTCGTGGCTTCCCAAGGGCAAGGGCCTCCTTGGGCCTCTGGCTGCCATTTCCCTAGCACTGTGCTGGGCCAAGGGGAGCCCAGTCTGCAGCTGCTGGGAGAATGCGGGGGCAGGTGACCACCTTGTATTCTCTACTCAAAGCCGGCTTCTGCGACCCCTGCCAGTGGACAAAAGGTCACAGCTGATCAGACAGGGTGAAGAAAGACCTCAGTCCCTTCCCAAGCTGGGAATCAGCATCTGGAGGCTCCACCCTCCGCTGGGCTACCAAGCAGCCTGGCCTTAGTCTGCAGCAGGTGCAGGAACATCGTGGGACCAAAACCGAACTTGGTGATGACTCCCACACCCAGCCAAGTGGAGCCGCGTCCTGCACTGACTCAAACATAAGCTGGGCCTGTACTCGCTCAAACGGACGGAGCCACCGGTGAAAACCTACAACCTTAACAGACAGCCCACACGGGTGCCGCTCCCATGGAAGCCATGGCTGCTAAGCCACTGCTGATGGCCACCAACAGGCCCGGCTGAGCACCCTCTGGGTCAGCATGTCAGGAGACGGCAGCACGGAGGGGAGACGGGAGGCCCTCCCTGTTCGGGTGGGAAAGGGCATCTCCTCAGAGATGCCCACTGGGAGGACCCACTGGGTAGGGTGCAGGGGAGTCCGGGGACCCGCTGGGGAGGGTGTAGGGGAGTCCAGGTGCATTTTCTACTGTGCACCTGATTGTACAGTTAGGATTTTCTAGCTATAAAGAGAAAAAAAAGAAAGAGAAAAGGGGAGGGGAGGAGAGAAGAGGAAAGAAAAGGGTCCAACTTAATTTGAAAGGACGAAGAACAGCACCCGCGGGCGAGACTCCGGGAGCCATGGAGTCAAACCTCCAGGCTCCCGTCTTCTCCTGGAATCAGGCCAAAAGAAGAAATAAAGCCACACACACACTCTTTGAGGGCACCTGGAGCCACCTGGGACCCTGACCGTACCATGTGATGAGGGAAAATGCACAGAGGGGCGACCGACGTGGTAGAAGGAGGGGAAGGGAAGTGCCAGGGGGAGGATATGGACTAGGTTCGTGGGGAGCCCTGGACACAATGTCCCTCCACGCTTTTCTGCAGCCCCAGGGTTGGGGGGAAAGGCCCTGCCCCTGGAGTTCCAGACCCGTCCTGCAACCACCGGCTGGAGAAGATTCCTGGCGCTCCAGACGCCACGACTTCCTGCCTCTCCCCAGAAGTTACTGGAGGGTGCGCCCTGCCCCATCCTGTCCCAGGGCCCTGCAGCGCCCTTCCGGCCAGCCCACTGCCACCAAAGGAAATGTTTCTGGACAGGCATTTCTGATGACAGATATCCTTCCGTTCCCTGGAATTACTTACAGCCACGCTGCTAAATGGGCTGAGAGAAACAAAACCCCGCTTACAAAGATAGAGGCTATTCCTCATCCTCCTAAGAGGAAGGGAGCTGCTCGACCACCCCGTCTGAGCAGCAAGCATTTGCACAGGAGGGCGTATGTCCTCGGCCACTGCGGGTGGGCAATGAGAGATGGAGCTTGGCAACGTGGACTTAAGACCCCCGGGAGCTGGACATCGTTAAAGCCGGCGGCTTCAGGGGGAGGGACTGCCGCGGCCACCTGAGCTTTTAGAGAAGTGGCTCTCAACCGGAGTGGACTCCATCTCCCCCCAGGGGACACCGGGCCATGTCAGGGGGACATCCATGGCTGTCATGACCAGGGGGCTCCTGGCACCGAGTGGGTGGGGGCAGGGAGGCTGCCCACCGACCACAGCGCCCAGGACGGCCCCCCCGAGAATGGTCTGGGCCCAAACCGCTGCCGGGCGTGCCTCCCTTGCCATTACACGCGTGCACTTGTTTTGATGAAAAAAGTTGATTGAAAAGGAATGCGAGATTGCAAGCGGTCACACCAAGTGGAGGTGGGTCCTGCTTTCCCTCAAGTCGACTGAGCCTCTGGCAAAAGCTTGGAACCCAAACCAAAAAGCCCCCCTGGTGCTGCTCCCACAGAAGCCAAGCGCTCAGCCTGGAAGCCTGTGGGCGCTGCAGGGTGAGCCCCTCCCCCTGCCAGAGAGCCCCTCGCGCAGGGCTGGCCGTCCTGCTGCCCAGTGCTGCCCCCTGGCGGCTCCCAGCAAACCCAGATGTGTGCCCGGGCGGCCCAGCCCGCGTTACCTGGGCCCTTGCCCGAGGCCTCGAGCTTGCGGAGCTTGGAGATCTCATCCTCTGTGATGACGGTCATGTCCCGCCAGAAGTCCACATTCTTGCCTTGCTCCAGCTCCATGTACACCTGGGGGTGGGGGCGCAGAGGGCGGTGAGGGCCTGCCGGGGCCCGGGCGTGGCGGCGGGGCCCGGCGGCGCTGGCAGTACCTGGATGTCCTCCAGCAGGTCCTCCATGTCGGCCACAGTGAGGCCGTTGAGGAAGGTGTAGGGCTCGTGCATCTCCACAGCCAGGTCGTCGTCCTCGGCGCTGATGTACTTGGCCAGCAGGTCGATGGGCTTGGCCCGCCCATCTCGGATGCGGATCTTGGAGCTGCCAGAGAGCCGGGGGCAGGGTCAGAGCCGGGGGTGGGCTCGCCCTCCTGAAGACCCTGCCCTTGGGGATTGACTGGCACAGGAGCCAGGGGTGGAGTCCCTCCCGCAGTGGGTGGAGGACAGGGAAGGCTTCCTGGAAGGGGGGGCATCAGTGGAGGAGGAAGACAGGGCAGTAAGAAGGCACAGGCCCCGCAAGGGGCAGAGGCGGGAGCGAGCGTGGGTGTGAAGAGCAGCAGGTGGGCCGGACAGAGGGACAGAGAGGACCGCCCCCTTCCAGCAGACAGACCACCTGGGTGAAAGATCCGGAGCCTCAGGGACGCGCATCAGAGGCTGACCCTGGTTCAACCGCAGGGAGCCCCGTGCCCAGGCAGGTCTGAGCCCCCGGGGGCTGGTGCGGCTGCGGACAGCACGGCGAGCAGGTGCCAGGCCCAGGGCTCAGACACCTCACGTGCCTTTGGGCAACTCATGACGCCCCAGGAGCCTCACTTCCCCGTCTGTAAATGGGGCTGGCTGGCGGTGGAGAGGGCCTAGTTAGTGTTGGCTGGGCACGCGCACCTCTACCAGTAGCGGGGTTGCACGTCCCTCAGCACCCGGCCCCGCGGGGCAGTGGGTGTGACGAAGAAACCAGAAGTGGCAAGCACGAGGCAGGGGCAGGCACCAGAAAGGGGTCAGGGAGGGACCCCGAAGAGGTGGTGGGTGGAAATTCACGGGGCAAGGGGGCAGCTGGGGGAGCAGGCAAGACCAGGCTCCGTGCCCTGGGGTCCAGGAGGGGGTTGGGGGGTGGGGCCCCGCCCGCCGCCGCACCGGAGCTTGGCCTGCTGGAGATGGAAGTTGTCCTCCTGCTCCTCCCACGTCTTGAAGTGCTCCGCCTCCTTCTCCCGCTGCAGCATCTCCAGCTCCTGCTCCCGCATGGCCTTCTCCCGCTCCCGCTCCAGCCGCAGCTGCTTCACCTGGGGGTGTCGGGGAGGATGAGGGCGGGACAGCACACGACGGGGCTCCCGTGGGGTCTGCCCCATGCCCTCTCAAGCCCTGGGGCTCCCTAGGGTCAAAGTGGGACTATAACCAGGGATGCCTGAGGCTCTGGACAGACCCCGGGGACAGAAGGGGCTGTCTTCTGCTCGAGACACAGGAGCCTGGAGTGGCCACTTCAGCCACCCTGCAGAGAGCATCTCAGAGCAAATCCCAGAGGCTAACAGAGCTGAGGTGGAGGGAAACAGCTCTCTGGAGTCACTGCCTGGGCCCCCGGATCCAGCTGTGCCTGAAGCCAATGACCCCTGGACTTTCCACGTAACCCGATCAGGCCCCCCTCAACGTAAGCCAGGGTGAGCCAGCCCTAAGCCCTCAGGAGAGAAGGGGAGAAGGCGTCTGGCCCTGCGCGGTGGCCCGGGGTGCCGCCACCTTCTGCAGCTCCAGCCGGTTGTCCTCCTGGATCCTCTTGTTCCGCTCCTTCAGCTCCTTCTCCTCCAGGTGGCTGATCCCCTTCTTCTCCAGGGCCTGGAAGGGCAACCACAGCCCACTGAGCAGGGACACCTCCCCCCCCATCACCCTCCCCAGGACCACGGTCTCTGAGACGGAGACCCACCAGGCAGAGCATCTGCATAAGGAGAGCGGGGCTGAGAGAAGAGCCCTGCCCACGGCCACCGCCCAGCTTCCACGGAAGACACGAACCCCTTACCACCTGCAGAATCAGTTCAACGTGCTCCACAGTGAGGAGCGCCCTGCCCTCTGCCCTGAGACGTGCGCTGAGACACAGAGAAGCAGCAGCTCCCCAGCCCTGGCAGGATCCGTGAATCTCACACACAGGAGCCTTACTTGCACCTGCTGACTCTTGTTTTACACAGAAGCCCAGCTGCACTGGCCTCAGCAGGTCAGACCCCGGGCTGCTGCGGGGAGAGGTGGAACCAGCGACTGAACAAGAAGGCTACAAAGGTGCACTGGCGGGGCTCATGATGAGCAAAGGCAGAGCTGCCCCACTCAGACCCTGGGCACAGCGCGCGGGCCCTCCTCGTCCCTGTCCTCACCTGCTGGAGGGTGCTTGGGGCACTGGCTCCTCAAGTCCCCCCACCCCTCCCAGCATCATCTTACAGTCATTGCCCGTGCAGTTGCGAGCCCTGTACTTCCTGTCACCTCCCCTGGCTCCAAGGGGTGCTCAAGGATCCCCGCACATGGAAACACGCACCTCAAGTGTGACCCGGGGCTGCCTGGCCTGGGGCCACCCCTTGGCACCTATGTGGCTCCTCAGCCTCCCCAGCCCTGGCCTGGGCCGGGCGCCATGTTTTACACAGGCGGGCAATGACCACGCTCCCTGTGTCTCCAGCCACAAGGAATAGAAGCTGAGGGCCCAGACAGGGAGCCGGACAGCCTGGTTCAAGTCCCAGGCCTGCCATTCATGACCAGCTTAGTGTCCTGATGCTGACAAGGCTGCAGCAAGGTGGGCTGATGTGCAGATGGACACACAGAGCGCCCTCTGAGCCACGCCAGGTGCGGAGGCATGTTTCTGTGCAACTTCCACCCCACCTGCCCGGCTGCCTCGAGGATGTGGGGACAAGACATGTGACGCCACCAGAACTAGAGAGGCCTCAGCGGCTGAGTGGGGCCAACCTCCACGTGCTTCTCTCAGGAGGGCCGATGAAGGCCTCCGGACCAGGAGACCTCTCAAGACCAGCTCATTCATTCGACATTTAGAGAGCACCTACTGTGTGCCAGGGCCTGGGGACAGAGCTGGCCCACAAGCTCACAGTCCAGCAGGAAATGCACCGTATAAAGCAGACGTGTGTTTAGATGTCGCCTTTGCAAAGAAACCTTTCTGGAGCTGCGTATTTAAACTACAGCCGCCGTGCCCTCCTCCTGCCCCCAAGCCTTCGTTCTCTCCTCTGTGGACTCAGCCAATTCACTTATTTACAGCCTGTCTCCTGCACCAGACTGCTGGCCCCACAGGAACAGGGGTCTTTGTCTCTGTTGCTCCCTGACACACGCCCAGGGCCCACATGGAATCTGGTACCCAGCAAGGTCGTGATTCACGGGCTTGTTAGTAAAGCACTAGGAAGGGAGAGGCGGTACCTTGATAAAGAACACCAGGACCCAGGGGACCACGGGGGCCAGGAAGGCCTCTCAGAGGAAGGGGGGACACGGCACCTGAGATCTGAAGGCTGAGTAAGAAGCAGCCGTGGGAAGGGCTGGGGAGTGTTCCAGGCAGAGGAATGGTGAGTGCAAAGGCCCTGAGGTAGGATGAGCTCCATGTCTTCAACACAGTGGCAAGGATCTGTGCCTGGAGCATGTGTGGTAAGCGGGAGACACCTTGACTTTGCTGGTGCCCGCCCGCTCTCACCCTCCCCCACTGTGTCAGGTTGAACTGTGACCTCCAAAAAGGTATGTCCATGTCCCAAAACCTGGAACCTGTGAACATGACCTGATTTGGAAACAGGGTCTCTGCAAATGTAATTAGTTGATGTCAAACCGGATAAGCCCGGGCTCTAATCCAATGCCTGGCATCCTTACAAGAGGAGGGAAATCGGGACACACAGACACAGACAAGGGAACGCCATGAAGACACAGATGCATAGGGAAGGCAGCCATGTGACAATAGGGGCAGAGACGGTGAGGGATGCAGCTATGAGCCAAGAGTGGCCAGCAACCCCCAGAAGCTGGAAGAGGCAGGGAAGAGTCTCCCCTAAACCTGTAGAGGGAAGGAACATGGCTCTGCAGACACCCTGATTTTACACTTCTGGACTCCAGAACTGTGAGGGACATTCTGCTGTTTTAAGCCCATGCCCAAGGCCATGGCTGGCAGGGAAGCGACTGGTGTGTGATTGTCATCTAGGGAATGAGATGACAGCTCTGAGCCGACTGAGCATCTGTGACTGTGGGATCCCATGGGCAGGCGGTGACGCAGAGAACCTGTTCTCCAGGCACATCTGAGGCCAGGCTGAGTCTGTGGGCCCAGGGTACCTGAGATCTGACACTGCAGGAGACAGTCAACACCACAGAAGCTGGCATGTGCGTGTGTGAAATCACTCCGAATGGCAAGGTACAACCTGGGAACGTGTGCTGGCAATGCTGAATAATGTCTTTTAAAACAGAATGCGTCAATAGTCTACGAAGCGAGAACCAGGAGACGGGGAACGGTGCCAGCACGGAACGGCCGGTGGCCCCGCCGGGCTCACCTTGTTCCAGATGAAGGTGCCCAGGAGGTTGTTGTCACCGAAGGGGTTGTCGGTGTTGGTGTAGCCCATGTACTCCTCGCCCCAGCCCATCTTCTCCCGCTTCTTCCTCTCCTTGGCCTCCTTCTTGGCCAGCCGGCGGGCGCGCTTCTCCTCGGGCGTCTCGAAGGCCTTCATCAGCTCCTCCTGCTGCTTCCGCTCCTCCCGCAGCCGAAGCCGCTCCTGCAGGCTCTGCTGCTGGCTCAGGGCTGCCGCCGCCTCCCCGGGGCTCCGAGAGCGGTCTGGGGACGCAGAGCCGGACGTGGAGGAGCCCGGGGACCAGGAGCGTGCCCGCCGGCGGCGGTGGGCCCATCGGCCCCGCTGCTGCTGCTGCCGGTCATCACCCGAGTCGGACTGAGAGGACCCGTCCTGCACGCGCCATCGGGGCAGTGGGGGGCTCCGGCTCCGCCTGCCTCGCCGCTGCCGCCACCGCTCTTCATCTGAATCCGACCTGTGGAGGGAACACCGACTGCCAGTCGGGCATCTGTTTGACAGCTGTTTCCTGGACGCCTGCTGCATGCCAGGAGCTGTTTGAGGTTCAGGGGATATAGCCGTGATCTAAACATTGATGGTCCCTGCTCTGTGGGGCTCACATCAACAAGTAAGCACACAGTGTGAGACCAGATGGTGCCATGAGCCACAAAGAGTGTGGGTAGCATTAGAACCTGGAGGTCAGGGAGGATCTCCGTCAGGTGGTGACACTGGAGGAAGTGGGAAAGGAAGCCATGAGGAGATCTGCGGAGACAGTGATCCAGGGAGATGGCACAGCAAGAGCAAAGGCCCTGGGGCAGGAATTTGCTTGGCATATTCAAGAAGCAGCAATCAGGCCTGTGTGGTTGAAGCAGAGGGAGCAAGGGGGAGGGAGGGAGGGAGGGCAGGGAGGTGGGCTCCCTGATGGTGCAGGAGCTATAGGCTCTGTCCAAGGTGTCAAGGGAGGGCTTACAGGAAGAAGTGGTGTTTAACTGTCCTACAGGACTGAACTGGTGTAATATCGGCAGGAATAAAGAACCATGGAAGGGTGCTGTAAGCAGGGAAGGGAAGGGAAGGGATAGAGTCTCAAGATCATATTCTTTAATGTTGGGGGACTTTGAGCAACAAAATTTGCCTTTATCTTGTTAAATGCTCTACCTATTAAGCTCACATCAAAAAGATCTACATCACAAAACCCAATTATTTTGGAGTCCTTAGATACAAACTACAAATCTGGTCAAATCTTCATAAATGACACTGGCTCTAATGATATATCTAGGGTGGCTGGTTCTTATGAATAATTAAAACCATAGGAAATAGTAGATGAAAAAAAAATTCAAAGATGATAACAAGACTTACTGCTACACATGAATCAATAAGAAAACATCAACACCAGGGACTTAACCCAGAGCTAGCAAACTTTTCTCTGTAAAGAGCTCGGCAGTCTCGGGCACAACCACTCAGCTCTGCTGTCACACTGCAGAGGTGGCCACGGAGGTTACATGAACAAACGGGCATAAATTTGTTCAATAAAATTTTATTTCTGGACATCAAAATTTGAATTTCACATAATTTTCACATGTCATGAAATACTATTCTTTTTACTTTTTTTCTCACCGTTTAAAAATATAAAAACTATTCTTGGTCCACAGATCGTGGTTTGCCAAGCCCTGGTTTAAGCCATCTCTTTAATATTTCTGCTGCTTATATCTTCCAGGAATTCCTGGGTGGGAATGATCTTATGAGACTCAAAAGGAAGAGTCACTTTCTCAACCTAGAGAGTGATTAGCTATGTCTGACTACAGCCACTCTGGCTATGGTGTGGAGACAGGCTGAAGGGATGGAAGATAGCACATGCCTGGAGAGGCTCCACGGACATCCGGAGGACGCAGATGAGGAAACCTGGGCCACAACGGGGCAGGGACTGGCCTGGGTTTCAGTCAGTTATGGGCTGAGCCAGCACTGGGACCCAGGTCTGAGAGTCAGTGCCTATCACGGTTCTGGTTCCTTTGTACTGGAGCAGACTCAAGCAAAGTCTGGCCAGGTGCTTCATCTTCAGAAAAAAAAGGGCTGTGGGCCGAGGGGAAGCTGATCCCCAAGTCCTAGGAGTCAACTGAGTCCTGCCACCTACCATCAACAGTTCTTCTCTCTCACATCCCACCTTTGTTAGCAAGCGTCACTTCTGCTTCTGAAATTCCTATCAAATCTACTCAGTTTCCCACTGGACCTCCCCTCAGCCTCCCTCTCCTGAAGGCCATCATCTTATGTTGCCTAGACAACGGTAGTATCTTCCTCCTCCCTGGTGTCACTCCTGCCTACCCTCTCAGTCCAAGCGAAACCAGCGGGACTTCTGCAAGGTAATCCAAACCGTAGCACTCCCTGGTTCAAAATCCTCCACAGCGCCCTACTCCCTCCAAATAACAATCAAACCCTTCACGACGGTACGCAAGACTGCACGATCTGGTCTCCCGTTTCCTCTCCAACCTCATCTACTCCCTTTTCGCCTCGCTCACTGCGCTTCTTGCTGTACCTGCAATCATCAGGTGCCCTGCCTGAAACGCCTCTCGCTTTCCTTTCACTGCCTGGTTAATTCCGACTCGTGCTCAGACGTCCCCTTCTTCAGGAAGTCCTCCGTGACTAACTCGAGGGTCTCCTAGCTCTCCGAGGGCTAGAGCCGGATCCTCAGCGCGGCTCACACAACGATCCTACCTGCGCTCCCGGCTCCTCCGTCTCCGCCTGCGCCGCCCCTCGTCATCCCGGCGCCGCCGGTTTCGCCGCCCATGGCTTCTGCTCCGACTTCGGCTCCGACTCCGCTGCCTTCGGCCCCTGCGACCGGCCGACCGTGAGCGCGAACGTGTGTCCCGACCCATCGGCTGGGACGGTGGCGGCGGGGGCGCTGACACAAATATCCGGGGCCTGTGCCGGGGGCCTTCCTCGCTCGCGGCGCGTGCCTGGCTGCCCCATCCACGCCTGAGCAAGGAGATAGGAACCCATCCAGACGCCCATCCTGCGCGGACTCCGATCCCCTATAACCTCTCCACGGCCCTTAAACAGGGCCTGCGTGATGGGCTCCGGCCGGACTCTCGCCGCCAGGGTTGGGGACTCGCTCTTCAGGCAGTACTAAGGGCAGCCCCAGATGGGGCCTCGGTCCTCAGGCAGCCAGAGGAGCTGTGGGCGGAGCAAGGGCGAACCAGGAACGGTCAGTGGGGCGGAGCCTGGGGAGGCGGGACCGAGAAGCGTCTAAAGAGGGGAAGTGGAGCCGGCGTGGGCGGGGTCCAGGAGGAGGGATCAAGAGACGGCGGGGCCGCCGGGCGGGGCCGAGGGAGGCGTGTCCGGGAAGCGAGATCTCGCGGGCTGTGGAGGCGGGGAACCCTCCAGAGCGTAGATTAGAATCAGGGCTGCTCAAGGAGGCCAGGGGTGGGAGCTGGGACAGAAGCAGAAAAGCCTTAGATGTTGAGCTGACCTTCTGTGAGGGTCACCTTCATGCTCCACCACCCGCCGATGAATACCTCTGTGTTTCAGGGGTTAAGCTTAAAGAGAAAAGTACTTAGATAACTCCTTAAATTCCCCATCAACCCCATTTTATAGATGGAGACACTGAGGCTGAGAGGGACAGTTACTTTAACACCTTCCCTCTCGCCCCAATAAGGCAGCGTGGAGCTGGGATTTGAACGTGGTGGTCCAGCTTTGTCCTGCGGGTGCTGGCAAACCGTGGGAGGGCTTTGAGCAGAGAGGGATGAAAAGGGTTGCTAGGCTGAGTCCCTACAGAGCAGGTGGGCAGAGGCAAGACCACACCGGGGCAAGAGTGGAGACCTGGGATCTGAAGGACCCCGAAGTCCTGCTCTGAGCTCCCCTAGTCCACCCCAAAGGATAGTACTTAATATCTTAAGCCAACACTTTACTTTATAATACAACTTGCTAACACCACTCTAAATGCTAACTTAATATGCTCAGCTGGTGCCGAGGTGCAGGTAGGGGTGGTGGCAGGAGGGACCCCTTGATAACTGTCATGAGATGTGGGCTGTCCTGGTGACCAGATGGCCCACAACGTGATTTTCACAGTGCAGATGCGTCCTTGAGAGCATCTGAATACTCATCTCTGAATGCGAGGCGAGCGCACTCGAGATGACCCATGAGCCTAGTGTATAAATTGTGTCTGCGTCTGTGATTAAAATTGGGTTCCCAAGGGCTTGCTGACAGACAGGATCTTACTTTCAACACAATGTTTCTCAAATTCGTAGTCTGGGAGAAATATTTTCCCCTTAAAAGGGGTCTGTGCATTCGTCCATTTGAGTGACTCTGGCAGGACAAAAACAAACTCCGGGGAGCGTTTGTTCCCTTGGGCTGGGCTGCACTGATGTCAGCTTTTAAAAGTTTTTCTGAAACTGACCACACTTCAATAATAAAATTAAAAAAAAAAGTTTTTCCAAACTGAACTGAAACCCAAAGGAGGCCATGGCTACTGAGGCATTTGGGTTCATTGCTGTTATTTAAATATTTTGATTCTTGCTAAGGCTTCTTTCTGCTCTCATACTCAGTCCTTAAACTCCCACCCAGAACACCAGAATGTGCAGAGAAGCAGAAAGAGGCGACTGATGCTTATTACCCGATTTATTAGAGAGATCTCTTCAACGTAAAAAGAGGGAGGCAGCTGGGCTGGGGTGGGGGTCTGGGGCTGCATATGGGTGTTATGGGGCCAGCAGGGGCTGCAGGGTTACAGGGGCGCCCGCGGCTCTGGGTTTGAGCGGGACGGCATCCTGTGCCCGAGGAGGCTGTGCTCCGGATTGTCACACACCAGACCACGGGGGCTGAGCACACGGGACCCCCGGAGAGAATTAAGACACACAAGGTTTGCAGTTTCATTGTGTTTCGAAATCAGTTCGGCCATAAAAATGAGGTTGGGGTGGGGACAGGTGATGCAACTGAACCACCAGAGAAGGCGGCTGAGGGTGCTCGTCCTGGGCTGGGGACCGAGGGGCTGCGGCGACAGTACCATGGCAAGGGACCCCGCCAGGATAGGAGTATTGCACTGAGCCAGGTGGTGGAGGGAGGGGGCGAGAGGCGGCAGAGGACGGAGGCTGGCAGGGGACACATGGAAGGCTCCACCTTGTCAGTCTCAGAAAATGCCTTTCCTTTTTACAGTACGGCAATGCAGACAGTGCCCATGTTACTGACAGCAGCCGTCAGGGACGAGCCAGGACGGAATCAGCGAATCGCCACGGAAGAGCTGACAGATTACTATCCTGCGGCGGGGCGAGACAGCTGGGTGGGTCCAGGGCCCTCCTTGCGGAGGGCCTCGGGAAGGCCGTGAGTTCGCTGCACGTTATAAATAAGATCTTGCCTTCCCACCCTTGCCCTGAACAGAAGCACATGCCTTCCGTCGGCCCGGTCCAGGGACCACTTTGCATCCATATGACAGTTCTCTGAAAAGGGACAAAGAATGCAACCAACACAAAGCAGGGCTCCAAAGGGGTGTTCGTGACTTAGCGAAAGTTAAATGTCATGATATCCAAGAGGTTTGCAAATTGCTCCAGGTCAGCCTCTGACCAACACTTTGCTCTGGGATTCACTCAGGGAAGCCTAGGGTGCTGAGTGCCCGAGGCTCCAGATGGCAGAGGATGACCTGGGCATGGGGCCTGCTGCTCTGGTTGTCCCCAAAGGACTCACCATGTCTCTGTGCCCGGACGCTGGGAGCTGGGTGGGGACTTCAGTATCGGCATCTGGGCAACACAACAGTCCCCTTTCGTCACCTTCAGACCTTGGCCCACTTAGCCCGCCTCCCCCCTCGGCAGGTAGGGCAGGGCAGGCACGGACTGGTGAAGTCCGGGCGAAGGACACTCCGGGGTGCGGACACTCTCTCCTTGGCAGGAGGGGAGGACACAGTTTTGCTTCTAGTCTGGGACCCTTGCAGGCTTGTTCTGACAGGTCCTCTTTGGGTCCTCTTCCCCAACTGTGTCCCTGGAGGCCCTGCTCAGAGCCGGGGTGCTGTCCCCGGGGCACGGCCTGATTCTCCAGGGGGCCGACGTGGGCCCTCCAGGCATACGAAGCGGGCAGTGTGAGGGGAGGCAAAGAGGGGCCCGCGCAGCAGGACAGTGGTGCGTGAACTTGCATCAGACTTGAAAAATCCAAGCTCCTAGACTGGTGGCTTCTCTAGCTGTCTCAGGTGGGGAGAATTCTTCCAGCAGGTGTCGCCTCCACTCGTAGCTGGCTCCCAGCTCCACCCATGCAGGCCAAGTGGGGTTAAGCCAAGTGGCAGGGGGAATCCATCTCTGATGTGTCATCTCTCAGGAGGCGGGAGAGACCCTGCAAAGCTGTCAGCCCCCTGTGGACACAGTGGGGGCTCCCGGAGACCACCCTGCGAGGCTCTGGGCCCAAGAGGGGCTGCTGCTGCTGAAGATGACAATCCAAAAACAACTGGTTTTCCATAAGAATTCCTTACCCTATCCTTTAGTCTGCACCAATGTCACCATCATTTAAAAGAGAGGCTGCCCACCTCAGTCCTGGGGGCCTTTTACTGGAGAGGGGTCTGTTTCTCTGGGCTGGGAGGCCTGACTGCGGGAGCTCTACTCCAGGACACAGCTCTCTGGACATCCCGTAGCCCGAGGGCCTGGCTGCCTCCTCCCAGGGCTCAGAACTGTCTTCTGGAGAGAGAAGCC
Organism: Camelus dromedarius; assembly: GCF_036321535.1. Classification (NCBI taxonomy): domain Eukaryota; kingdom Metazoa; phylum Chordata; class Mammalia; order Artiodactyla; family Camelidae; genus Camelus; species Camelus dromedarius. The sequence continues at coordinate 2,384,925 of NC_087462.1, forward strand.
CACAGCTCTGAGCTCCACCGACATGGGGCAGCTGTGAGTCCACGTGGAGGTTCTAGTCTTGGTGGGAGAGTCCAGCTTGTGGTCACCGGGAGGCAGGTGGCGGAAACAGACACAGCTGGCAGGGGCGGCTGGGTGCAGACCACCCCCTCAAGGACGGTGTCCAGCTCAGGGCCTGGCAGGCACCGTGGGCGGCCTCCAGAGGTGCCCTGGGGACCCACAGGGACCCCGCGGCCTTTCCATCCTAGGCAGCCGTCCATCCCAGCTGGGACTCGGAGTGGATTCCAGCTGGGGCACCAGGGCCACTGGGGCGCAGGTCCCCAGAGCCGAGGGCCTGCTCCCTCAGCAAGACACATGCAAGCACAGCACAGAACAGAAGTGCAGTGGAATGGAGTTTCTTCTTTTCTGTTGTGGGTTTTTTTTTCCTTTTTCTTTTTCTATAAAATACACACACACGTGTGCTGCCACCTCTGTGCAAAGAACAAGGACCCAAAATAAATACATGATTGGAAACTCAGGAGGGTTCACAGTATCAGGCGCAGGTAGTTGACGGGGAGCCGGGGCTGGGCGGGCAGCCCGGGTGGGATCGCTCTGCAGCCCGGGCGTCGGCGTCGTCGAGGGGAGGACGAGGGCGAGCGGAGGCCAGGTGGGCGTCTCCCGAGCTCTGGGCTGAGCGGGGTGGGCAGTGCCTCCAGGCAGCGGCCAGGGCAGCAGCAGGCGCTCCGCTCCAGGTCAGTGACTGCACAGGACTTACTGCGGAGACAAGGGGGCCGGTGAGGAAGCGGTGGGCTGGCTGGACCCCCACCTGCCGGGCCTGCCGTGGCCGGGTCTGGCCTGATGGCCAATGCCACGGGCCAGGGACCCCACGAGCCGAGGGCTGGACACGGGCCACCGCGCAGTGAGAGCCCGGCTGCCCCTCCCGCCCCCGGCCTGTGTCCCCATTGGTCCCGGGGGCATGTGGGGCCGTGCTTGCAGGCCCTCCGTGGCCAAGGCCCCGGGTCCGAGCCCCAGGGGCCCAGCTGGCCAGCCCGGCGCACTTACTGTGTCGCTCTCGCCGTCGGAGGCTGGGCGGGCCTGCGCGCTATAGTGGAGCGGGGAGTACACCCAGCTCCTCTCGTCGCTGGGCTGCAGGGCGGGCGGGCGCGCGTGCAGGAAGGGCGCAGAGAAGAGCAGGGTGCGAGGAGGCGCGAGAGGCGAGAGGGAGGAAGGAAGAAACAGAAATAAAAGAGGGGGCCCCCCAGTGCGGGACCAGTGGGCGGCTCAGCTCCTACTGCCCTCTCCCTGATGGGGACCTGCCCCAACCTGGACAGCCCTCGGGCTCGGCGGGGCTGAGTGGCCACCCCTTGCTCGCAGCGCAGGGCGGGTGGCAGGAAGCCAGCGGTGAATGGGGTCAAGGCAGGGCGGGCACAGCAGGGGGAAGGCGGGTGGGGCTGGGTTTGCCCTCCCCTACCCGGCAGCACCCAGACCTCCGACCCGGCCCAGCAGTACCCTAGCCTCAGACCCTGCCTGCCACATGGGCACTGGGGGCCACCAGCTGGAGCAGGGCTGGGGACCCGCTGCTGGGGGCCCTGAGTGGTGGGGGTGCTGGGGCACAGAGGGGAGCCCATTTTCTGATCTGGGAGGGCTTTCAGAACGAGAACACACAGATTTGCTTAGGGGAGACCAAGGAGTAGGCGCAGCGGGGCCAGGCCTGGGGCCAGGCAGAGTGGGGTCTGGCTGCCAAGGGGCAGCCCCAGCCACTGCGAGGAAAACGCACGTTGCCCCAGCAGCCCTGTCCTTCCCGGATCTGCTCCCACCTCCAGAACCCTCCCGGGCCTGGCGGCCTCCTCAGGGCCCCCAGCCGCCCTCTCCTCTCTTCTTCCTCTCCTGCTCCCCCCGCACACCGCCAGTCTTCAATGCCCGCAGCCCACGACCTGGACCCAGGCCGGAGCACACACCTGTCCTGACCAACCCCCGGGTGTTCCATGGCCCCTAAGCCCACCGTGGCCCCCCAGACCCACTCCTCCCTGGCCTGGTTAGATGACCACCAGCCAGCCTCTGTTTTCTGCCCCTCAGGGCCCGCCTGCGGCCTCACCCATGCCCAGGAAGCCCTTGCCTCTGCGTCTGCTCGACCCCCTCCTCCCCCTCCTCCCCGCGGCTCACAGGCCACTCCTTGCTCACAGCTCAGCCCTCAGCCCAGGGCCGCACACCCACCAGGGCGGTGTCCACCTGTGGACAGATTTGCACAAAGGCGCCTGGGCAGCAGGACAGGCCCCCAGCGCAGGCCCCGCTCACTCCTTCAGGTGGCCACAAAGCAACAAGACCCCAGCCTCCCCATCCAGCTGGAAGCCTGGGAGGTGGGCTGGGCCGCCAGGGGCCACAGCAGACGCCCAGCGCTGGGGTGGCCGCCCTGCTGGGGCTCCAAGTGAGGAGGATGAGAGGGTTCGGGGACCCCGCAAGAAGCAGAAGTCAGGCCAAGGGCGTGCCCTCCCCGCACAGCAGGTTTCGGGGGCCAGCCCCTCTCTTGCCGCTCCCTCCCCTCCCCTCAGCCCCCAAGCTCCTGCTCCTGCAACGCCCCCGCCAAGACCGCCCTTCCTCTTCTGTGCTGGGAGGGCTGGGGAGGTGGTCTCCCCTCCTCGGGCTTGTTTGGCCTTGCCCTGCACCCGGTGATGCTCCAAGGGGGTGCTGACGGGGCTGGAGTGTGGCCTCAGGGGCCTCATCCTGAAAGCCAAAGTTTCACTTTAGGCCTTTGCCCTGTTCTGCCGTTCAAGTGCTGTGAGTCTCTGGTAGGTTACTTGACCTTTCTGGACCCGTCATTTCTTGCTCACGATGACAGTTACGGGCACTGACAATTCCACTGCTACACGATTTCCACATAGCAACCCATGCACCCTGTGTGGAATGTGTCTACTAGACACACAGGTGCCTGAAGTTTGGGACCCAGATCTTGTCTAAACCATACTCTCTTGGGCTCCTCAGGAGCCGTCTCTCGGTCTCTCCATCTATGAAATGGGTATGGAGACATGAGCTCCTCTCTCCTGCAGTTAAGATCCTGGCTTTGCAGCCCCTCCGCTGACCTGTGTGGCCTCCCACGTCAGGGGACAGAAGCCCCTTGACAGCCGTTGGCAGTGAGGTCTCAGTGAGTGAGAACTTGTCCACCTGGCAGGTCCCTAACTTGGGAGGGCTGGGATAAGCGGCAGGGGTGGCCAGGGACCTGGGGTCCGATGCAGACCCTGCCACGGCCAGGCCGGCCCCCAGAGCCCCAACTGTGAGCCTGCAGGCCCAGTGATGCCCTCCGCAGCGGGGATTAAGTGACATCACCACGAGAGTCCCGCAGCACGGCACCCTATGTGGGCGAGCGCGGCCAAGCTCAGCCACAAGACCCTTCTCAGAGGAGGAGGGCAGGCCAGCACCTGGGGCTCCCTGCTGCCAGGGCGTGGGGCAGGGGCTGGGCTCCCTGGAGGCCTGCCACAGTCACTTACAGTCCCCGAGGAGCTCAGCGTCACGGCCCGCAGTCGGCGATGCCGGGGAGAGTAAATCCAGTACCTCCCATCGGTGAACTGGGCGGGCCGGGAGGGCGGGGGAGGAAGCAAACAGAGGACAGGATGAGGTGACAGGATGAGGCCACAGGAATCTGGCGGGCAGTCAGGCTGGGAGGGCACCGGGCAGGGCAGGTGAGCCGACGGCCAAGCAGGAAGTAGGGGTGGGGGTCCCACTGGTCTCCCCCGCTGCCACATGTGGGGCCCAGATGCCCACTCGGGTTTCTGGACCCCAACGCACACGACAGAACACGGCCCAGGCCGCCTCACACACAGATCCAGAGAACGGCTGAGCTGATGGTGGGTGCGGGCCGCACACAGGGTGCACCCTGTACCCTCCAGACCGGGCAGGCGCCCGCACGCCAGCAGCACCGGCTCGGGAGAGAGCAGGGAGGTGCCAGTTACAAAGCTGCAGTGCCAGTGGGAGGGCCAGGCTCACCCAGACAGGCCCCGAAGCCCAGCGCCGGGCAGAGGGCGGGCCCCCGGCTCCCCTTCCCGGGGCAGGGTCGGAGGTCAGAGGTAAGAACGAAGGTCTGGGAAGACGACAGGTGGCTGACCTGGTGTCTGGCCGTCTCTGTTGTAACTGGGACCATCTGACCCCTGAGCAGGGCCACCAGTGGAAACGGCTCCAGGATCCACTGTCAGGAGGGGTCACTGGCCTGGGCTTTGCAGGCTCCCTGACCATCACGCACCCAGCTCACCCAGGCTCCCAGCTCATCTACCTGCCTGCGCGTGGGAGGTATGAGGGGGACACACTCCCAGCTCTGGAGGGAGGTCCCAGGTCCCCACGCAGGGCCCCTTCCTGCTCGTCCAGGAGCAGCTGTGCGTCCTTGGCCCGTGAGGTCAGCGGTGTGGAGCCCACCTGCCCCTCGCCGTGGTGCCCAGGCCTTGCTGAGCATGGATCCCGCCCGCCGCACACATCACCCAGCAAGAGAAAGTGCGTGTCACAGCCAGCCCAGGCGGCCCCGGGGATCCAGGGCCTGGGCCTGCCCTTGGGCCGGCGGGGCTGAGCGCTTGAGGACTCCAGATGTTTCCCTGGGGGATGAGGTGGCACAGCTGGGGTCAGGGCCTTGACTCACAGCCAGATGTGGTCATGAGGCCTGGGGAGGATGGTGAGGGGCCTGGCGGTCCACACCGCCTGAGTGTGAGTGTGTGCAGGAGCGTGCAAGGACACCTGGACTGCAGTGCTGAAAGGTGAGCACACACGTGAGTCTGCATGCTGAGTGTGCGGGCGTGTGGGGGGGCACGGGTGCCTTGTGAGCATGTGTGCGTGACGTGCAATGTGCGCGTGTGTGAATGGGTGGGCACATGTGGTCTCGTGTGTGGGACGTGCTGAAGTGCGTGGGCAGGTGAGTGCGTGTGCACGTGTGAGTGCCAGCGGTCGAGGGCCCAGCGGCAGGAGGGGGCCCGGGAGACTTACAAAGTAGATGTCCGTGGAGGGAGCGTCCTCCTCGTCGGAGGCCTGGCTGGCGGGCTCGGAGGCCTGGCTGGCGGTTTCGGCTTCGACAGCGGCGGCAGAGGCGCAGGCCGGGGACGCCCCCTCTCTGGGGACACGGGCAGGACACGGGAATCCTGGGGGGATGCTGCAGACAGCACGCTCCTCCCCTGCCCACAGCTTGGGACCTGCCCCACTCCCTCTCACCACAGAGACGAGAGACGCAGGAAGTCTGACCACGGGGATACATTCCAGTAAGTTCTAGTTTACACACAAAACAAACAAAACTCCCCCGAACACGGCTGCGGCCAGGGATCGACGTGCCCACACCTGTGGGCAGAGCCCGCTCACAGACCACCAGTGCCTCACTGGGCAACCCAGGAGATCATTTTCCTTCTTGGAGCCTCAGTTTCCACATCTGTAAAGTGGGGACACAGGGCACCCACCCCAAGGGGTCAAAACCTCTTTTTCCTCTTTCCTGGGCGCTCGCTATGCACTAAGCCTGTTCCAAGGCCTTGCAGGAATAAACCCACGAACCTCGTTGGGGAAGGGGGCTGCTGCTGTCCTGTGTTACAGAGGAAACAGGCTCAGGGCGACGGTGAGGAAAGAGCCCAAGGCCTCAGCTGGTGGCCGTGCGATCGATGCCTAATTCTCACCTCACAGTTCAAAGGCCATGAGATGACAGAGAACCTGTGACTGCGGGGAACTGCTTCTCCAGTCCTGCCTGAGAGCGGCTTGTTTGTTTGGACAAAGACTGAATGACACCTTACACTGTGAGACTTTAGTTAATGGCAAAAAAGCTGACAGTGGCAGGGACTGGTTGGCATGTGCGCACACGTGTCTGCGTGTGGGGAGTAAGGACAGCATGCACCGGGAAATGGGTGCCCAGGGAACAGCGTGCTGTGAGTGCAGAGGAAAGTCTCCTCAAACAGAGCAGGAACTCCAAAAAGTATGCGAAACAAAAATTATGAGAAAGGCAAGACCGCGATGACGCAGTTACAGAATCAAAGAAACCACACAGACGAGAGACAAGTAAGGAGTGAACGACGCCACCAGTCACGGCACCGGACAGAGCGGGCTCATAGGGAACCGTCTGTCCTCTCACAGAGAAGACACTTTCTCCCTTATGTCCACAGACACGTCAAACAAACTTTGTATTTGACCTAAACACTTTCAATCTGTTAACAAAAAAAGCATAGGTTGTTTTTAAGTCCGCTATCTTCAGTTCAAAACCTAACAAAATTAGAAGTACTAAAAAGGTAAAAAAAAACCCTAAACATTCAGAATTTGAGAGACACCCCTAAAACCCCTTAGTTCAGTCTCCCCTTGACACTGCTGACATCGGGCAGGCCACTCTCTGCGGGGGCATCCTGGGCACGATGGGTGTGGACAGCGTCTCTGCCCTCCCCCCCCACCCCCCCACGCCCCCCACCCCCGATGCCAGGAACTCCCTAGTCATGACCACTAGGTGTCCCCAGACGTTGCCCAGGGCAGAACCACCCTCAGGTGGTTGGAAGCCACTACCTGAGTTCAAAGAGGAAATTAAAGTCACTAACCATCCACACACGGGCCAGTATAAAAGCACCGCTTTGTGGCAAAACCCAGGGGACGCGGCAAAAGCAGTGCGCACAGGGGAGGCACAGCCCTACGGGTCTCGTCATTAAAGAGGAAGGACCGTGAGCAGCCGACAGACGCTGGAGGGAGGAACGAGTGAGAACGCAGACCAGAAGCAGCGAAAGGGCAGACGTGCCCCGCGAGTTAGAGCGAATGAGATAAAAACAAAACACGGCAGGAAAAAGAGTAAGTCTCAGAGCGGTTCTCTGAGAACCCTGTGAGGCCCCAGCTGGCCAGCCCCCGGCAAGGCTACCGAGCGGAGAGAGGGCGGGTGGGAGGGAAGGGGCCTCAGACGGCAGGCGGCTCTGAGCCCAGAGGAGGCAACCCGTCCCCAGGACGAGACCCCGCCATTCCAGCATCCCGCGCCCCCTTCCCTGGGGCCCGAAGCCTGTGCCCGCCCCCCGCGCGTGGACTGCTTTTCCCAGCTTGCCCTGCGGCCAGCTGGCCACGTGACCGCGCGTGGCCACTGGGACCAGAGCAGGGCATGTACAGGAACCCATCAGCGCTACCGCAAGGACCCGGCGGCTACTCACCCCGCGTCCTCCTCCTTGGGGACCACGATCTCCACGCTGCATGCGGGCTCCACCTGCACCGTGATCTGCTGCAGGTCCTCCTCTGCGTGCACCTCCTCCTGGGGCCTGGAGGCAACGGGAAGCTGCGCCTCAGTTTCCCGCCTCTCTGTTCCCCCAGAAGGGCCAGCTGAGCTCCAGGCTGGGGCCAACTTCCAGTCCCGCTGGGAAGCTGGGAGACTCCATGAGGTGCGGCCTCTAGGTATCACTGGACCAGTGCCCTGAGCCAGCCCAGCTCATACCTGGCTCTCTGGGGACTAGAAGGGGCAGTGACTGATCGTCCACCTGGGGCCATCCTGTGAGTCTGGCACTGGCAGGGGCACAATGAGCGAATGGTGGTCTGGATCCTGCCCACCCCGCCAGGCACCCACCTAGGGCCTGGACTAGGGGTTGGGCAGTTCTGGGTTTCCAGGCTGGGACCCCTGACATACATGGTCAGAACATTCCGGCAGCCAGGCGTGCAGAATCTCTCTGGGAGGCAACACCAGAGAGGAGACAGTGGCTGAGGTCAGAGCACGGAGCTGGACTGCAGTGGGCGAGCCTTCCACCAGATGTACCTCGTACCATGGCTGGTTTTCAACTGGCTGAAATTACCTCAAAAACTAATCACAGAAAGCAAGCTGGCTTCACTGCAGCCGTGTTACAGAGTCAAACAACTGGGGACAAGCCAGGTGTCCCCGGAGGACAGGCCAGAGCCCATCAGAGGGAGGGAATAGCCTGGGCTCCACCTGGTCACGCAGGGCCCTTCAGCTGGCAGGTGACAGGGCAAGGGGCGGGGGCCCAGCGTACACGCTGGTCCAGAGGAGGAGGGACAGGCCCAAAGGTGCCCTTGTCTAGACTTGAATGTCTCTGCAAAGAGCCAGAAGGTCTGTCTGGGGCCTGTGGACATGGAGGGGGAAGCAGCTCACTCTATTTCCTTTTGGATCTCTTAAAATAAAAAATATGAATAAAAAAGAAAGAAGAACCAACAAGCAGTGTGGGAGGCGGGACAAACATAACCTGAGTGGAGATTCTGTGCAGTTCTGGAGCCTGACTTAAATCTGTGCCCAGGAAGGAGTGATCGGAGAGGGAGGGCTCTAGGCGGGGACAGTGGAGGAGGGGCTGCAGGGGGAGGGGGAGGGAGAGGGCTGGGGTCTCATCTCACCGGCCATCCTGTCCAGAGGACTGTGTGCGCCGCCTGCAGAGAGACCACAAACAGGTGGGCAAGTGTGGAGATGCCCCGCCCACCCGTAGACCCCCCACCTGCCCCGGGGCGGAAGGAGCCGTCCTCCTTGGCTCACCTGTACCGTGGCTGCTCTGAGGTCTCTGATGGGGACCGCTCAGGGATGGACAGGGATGTGGAGGACAGGGTTGTGGCGATGGAGGCGGTGGTGGCCTCCTCAAAAGAAGGTGGTGTGCAGGGCAGGAGGTCTGGCCGGCCTGTGGGGAGGAGGCGGTGGGCACATGCAGGAGCCACACCCGGACGGACGCCCCTGGCAGGCCTCTGGACTCCACCCACAGCTCTGCTCACCCTCTGCCACCCACATCCCCCACCTCCCACCTGCCACCCAACACTGTTCTCCCCAGCAGCTAAATTTAAGAAGACAAATATGCTCCAAGTTCCCCTGGCACAAGGCCTTCCAGTAGCTTCCCACTGCCTTCAAGCTAAAATCCAACTTCCTTCCCAGAGCCCACAGGGGTCCTGCTTGACTTGCCTCACCTGACCTCACCTCCCTCTCCTCCTCACTCATTCTGCTCCAGCTACACAGGCCTCCTGGCTGTTCCTCCAACATGCTAGGCCAGGTCCTGCCCCAGGGCCTTTGCACAGGCTCTCCCCCTTCCTTGATGCTCTTCTGGAACCACTGACCCAGGAGATGGAAGGGAACTTCCAGAGCATCAGCCCCAACCCCATCAAGCACTTCACCCCCCTAGGTCTCTGCACTTCTGAAGTGACAGGAGCCTGTCACCTCCCAGGGGGTGTGGGCAGGGAGGGCCAGTTCTCCGCTCAGCTCTTCCTGTGGCTTTTCCGGGGCCCAGACCCAGCTCTCCACACCCCAGCTGCAGATCTCGGGCTGGGGGCGGGTGACTGTGACCCAGCCCCGCCCACCCAGGCGGGGCCCAGCGGCAGGGCCCCTCCCTCACACTGCATGGCTGCTGCTGCTCCCCGGGCCCCTCCTTTCTCAGTCCCCAGTAGCCCCTTCAACTCCCGTCACAAATGCACCCATTCCTAGCCCACCCGGTCACCTTCGTCCTCCAGCGTAGGGTAGCTGCGGGCCCCTCGCAGGTCGTACTGCGCCTCCTCCCGCTCGCTGGGGATCTGGCTGGCGGAGAAGGCAGCAGTGGGCCCCAGGGGCTTGACGGCCAGCAAAGCACCTCGGCCCTTCTTGGACGGCGATGACTTCAAGGCTGCAGAGGGAGGGCAGCTGGTGCATGGGGTGGCCTGGGAGTCCCGTGGCAGCCCAGAGGCAGGGCCCCGAGGCCCCCATGCCTCCTTTGTCTGGAGGCCTGATTGGTCCCGCTGCTCCACCTCCAGCCCGTCCCCCAGGCCTGGGCCAGAAGCAACACTCTTGGCGGAGAAGGCCCGCCCCACTTTCCACCAGGCTTGCCTTGGGAGGCGTCAGGAGTCCCAGCGGGTACCTGTCCTGCCCACGGACAGAGATGGAATGAGAACCGGGGATCCAGCGCCCCCATCCCAGGCCCCAGAATCAGCAGCGGAATCAGCAGCTGCCAGCATTTACCGAGCACTCTGGGGCCACACTTCCTGTCTCAGCCCTCCTGGCCACGGTTGCCTCTCTCAGACATGGAAGCCAAGGGCCTGGGACAGCGTGGCGCTCAGCACCAAGGGCCTGGCTCCAATCCAGGCTGTGTGGCCTGGGGAATGTGGCTCAGGTCTCTGGGCCCTGGCACCCTCATCTGCAACAACGCGGTCAAGGGAGGCGGGTAAACCTGTGACACCTTCTGCGCCAGCCTGGCCCCACCAGCACCCGTTAACCACCTCTCCCCTCGCCTCCTGTGACCTCTGCCGCCAGGATGGCGGGCACAGCTCCTGGCACACAGCAGGTGCTCAGTTTGCCTAACACGCAGCCAACCAGTTCCCAGAGCCCAGCAAACTCCCAAGACCACAGTGGGAATGGCACCCTGAAAAGGTTCCAGGGAGGGCAGCGCTGGTAAAGGTTAACAACCGGTTCTCCGGGGACAAATGCCAGGTTTGTGGTGTGTGCCGATCTCCATGACGTAAACACTCTCACCAGTCAATTCCAAGCTACAGCCAGATGCCCAGAAAGTGGAGCTGAGTTGGCTGCGAGAGTGAGCTGCAGGCAACCGGGTCTGGCCCAGTAGGCAGAGTGGCCCCACCAAGTGCCAGGTACTGGGCCTGCCTCTCCCTGCTGCCTCCGCAGAGCCGCCCATAGTGCGGCTGCCTAGAGAGAGGGGCACACACCAAGACCGTTCCCACACACACAGACGCTCACTGAGCACCTGCTGTGTGCCAGACCCCTGGCTGGATGCCGGGGACACAGTGACCGGGGCCCACAAGCACCCTGCCTTCTGGGGGAGGACAGAGGTCAGGGGAACAGACAGCAGACAGGTATGTGGGGAGGAAGACCCCTTCAGGCCCCATGTGGGATCCGGCCTGGGGTGGACCAGGACCCCAGACTCTGAAGGCCCAGCCCGGACACGGGATCTTTGAGGCCACCATGGGCGAGGCCACCATGCTCGCCTTGGCCTCCCCGACCACGCCCAGGCTGGCTGATGACCGGCCTCCTTGGTGCTGGCAAGGCCATGCTTCCTAGGCAGTGGCACTTCCCAGTGAGCCCCAGTGCTGGGCCCAGCCCTCCTGTCGCGCGTGAACATCCCTCGCCCTCCCAGTTCTGCAGCTGGGGAAGTTGAGGTGTGGTGGGGGCGTCACCTGCTCGAGGTCACGCAAGTCGGATAAGGCAGAGCCAGGACGGTAGCTCAGCGGGCGCCAGGCCTTGGGCTGCATCCCAGAGGGGCGGCCACCCCAACCGCCCTGCTCTCTGGACCACATCCCTGCCCCAGGCCCAGGGCTGACCCAGCGGCTGGACAGTGCTCTGGGTTTTCCCTGCCCTTGACCGTTCCGCCCTCCTCTCTCCATGCCCCCACCCAAAGGGCCCAGGCGGCTCACAGGAGTTCTTCCTGAAGACAGTGTTGCTCATGAACTTGAAGAAGCGCTCAGCGTAGAAGCTGGGCCGGTGCACGGAGACCGTGTCCTGGGAAGAGAAGTGGGGGCCGGAGGGGGGCGGCGGTGAGCGCCGTGGCCCCGCTGGGAGTGTTGGGGGCGGGGGGCGTGGGCCCGAGGACCAGGTAGCAGGGACAGGGAGGCAGGGGGGTGGACATGACAACCCCATCTGTACTCCTAATGTTCTGAACTACATGAATGAAACGGCCATTCAAAGAGGAAGAAGAGGAAGCACCGAGCCAGGAAGGCGGGGGGGGACCCCTAAAGCGGGGCTCGGCAGTGGGCCCGAGCCTGCTCTGTGAGCAGCGCTGCTGGCGGCGGCGTGCCTGGCCCTGCGCAGAGGGAGGTGGAGGTCCTGCGTGGTGGTCCTCAGGGTCTTCCACATTTTGAAAAAACTCACTGTAAGTGCTTCCGAGTTGGCGGTGTACTCACGAAAACACGCATTTCAAGCTGTTTCCAAACTGAGACGGCCTGTCTAAGTGGATCCCACCCCTACGTGGCAGCACGGGTCAGAGCTGGGGCTCAAGATCCCCTCCACATCACATTTCTAGAATGTTCTTTGCCTGGCTGGCCCCTGACTTTCCCGGTCAGTCGTCCCCGGGGGTCCTTCCAGCTCGGCCTGGGGCACCTGCTGCAGGAAGACTTCCTGTGCCCTCCTCGCGGACGGCTCGGGCCCCTCGCTGCGCCACCTGTGCTTCGTCGTCTCAGCCCCGACCCCTCGGCCTGTGACTGCCCGGTCACAGGGCACCCCCGCTGGACAGTGGCCCCCGCGAGCCTGGCCCAGCAGGATGGTCAGTACGAGTGTGAACGGAACCAAAGGATGGACAAATGAACGGCACTCACCCCGTCGTGGACAAGGGCCTTCCAGGTGTGCTCCAGCTTCTTGATGAACCTGCAGAGGAGACACAGGCGGGACGTCAGCCACACCCTCAGGTCCCGTGCTTCTCTCCCGGGCAAGCCAGTCCCAGGGGACACTGGACGGTGTCTGGGGATGTTTGTGGTCATCACGACTGGGAGTGTTCCTGGCATCGAGGGGACAGAAAAGCCTTGGTCTAGAGGAACTAGGCCACCTGCTGCCTCAGCCAGAGGCCACTCCTCTCTTTCCTAATCCCACGGCCCCTGCTCTGCCTGCTGACAGCTCCCACCAAGGGTGCTCTGGGGGAGGACATGGAGAGGCTGTTGTGCGAGGCCCTCTGTGGGGGATGGTGGGCCAGTGCCCCTGGAGCTCCCCCTTTTCTCTTCCCATGGCTGAGCCTGGCTCCTTACTGCTGGAGTCAGCGCCCTGCACCACGGCCCCCAGCCTGGCTTCTGCACCACACCTGGGCTGGGAGGAGCCTGCCTCCTCCAGGCAGCCTTCCTGGATGCCTCCAGTCTGTATCGAGGAAGGATCCCCTCCTTGGGACACAGCCCCTTACAACACACTGCCCGGGAACGAGCTCTGGGCTACCTGCCGTGTGCTGTCCTGCTCCCCCGACCCCACCCCAACCCCTCAGGCCTCTGTGGAACCCTGGCCTGCTACATGGAAAGCTGCCTGCTCCTGATCCAAACAGCAAGAGAGATGCCCACAGGAGACGAGGTCAGCCCTCAGGTGGGGAAAACAGGCTGAGAATGACAGCAGTCAGGAGGGCAGGAGAGACAGGCAAAGAAGTCACCCCACCGCTGAGTGGAGTTCCTGACGTGGGGTGGGGTGTGGACAGGATGGGGAACCGCCATGGCCACAACCTGCCTGTTGTGTGTGGACCGCATGTAAAGAACGCAAGTTCCTCCTACAATTAGAAAACTAACAGTGATTAAGAGATGCCTGTTGCCAAAAACTCACAAGCATGAGGCACGGGTAACAGGGCTGCCCATCACCCAAGGGTGTCTGTTCCTTCGGGCTGTGCCTTGCTCCTGTCCACGTTCGAGATCACAGGGTATGAGGCACTGGCTGCTAGCATTTACTTCTGCATGTTGGTTGAGGGAACCCTCCAGAGATACTGTGCTTCCCAGCCACAGGGCGTTTCTGCCTTGCTGTTTAGCCCGGCACTTGGCACACAGCAGGCGCTCAATAGATAATCGGCTGGCAACACCCCACCCACCACCCTGCCTCATGCCCTGACCCGGCTCTCACCAGGGCGCGGGGAGACGGGGCCGGGGGGCGGGCACCCACCTGTAGGACTGCAGGATGTCGATAATGCCGATGTGCAGCAGCAGCCGCTCCCCTCGACCATTCACAGCAGGGATCCCCCCCATCCTGGGGAAAGAGGTAAGAGCGTCAGCACCCCCAGGGCTGGCCCAGGGTTGGTGTCACTCTCATCCTAGGGCCGCCTGCCTGATCTGGGACTTGGAGGGGACAGGGACAGGGACAGGGACGGAGGGAGGAACAGGCAGGACTGATGCAGCCTGGGGCCGGAGGATCTACAGGCGCCCTGTAGGTGGCAGCCTGACTGCGGACCCTCAGAGGGGTACCCAGCACCCAGGAACCCCATCTTGGTGCGGGATGGAGCAGCCTCCTGGCCAGCTCACAGATTCAAAGCTGGAGGCTGGAGGCTGCCAGGGGGTCCTAGCCATGAGACTAAGGTGCACACATATCCACACGTGCATACGTGCAACTCACACACGTGCCGGCACACACATGCACACATGTACACACACACACGCACAGAGGCAGGGCCATGGCTTCCAGATGCAGCCTGGAGAGTTAAAGGCCTCACGCAGCCCAGGCTGAGCCGGCCCAGCAGTTAGTGAAGTTGCACGATGCACCGGCTGTCCTGAAGTCACCATGGCCACAGACCCACCAGCCTAGGCACCCCCAGCCAGGCTCTGCCAGCCACACTCCACACCCGAGCTCACCTGCTGTCCCTGCCATCCCGCCGGGCCCTGTACCGACCCTACAAATGCCAGACGGCTGAGCTCGGGCCAGCTCACGTGTCCCCCCGCCTCACCCAGCCAGGGCCCTGCGGTTGGTGGCCCAGTGTGACAGCTGGGCTGGTGTCAGGCCCTGGCCCCTGCGGTGCACCCTGAAGGCCGCCCCCACCTCTGAGCCTCCTTTTCCCAGTTGAAGATGGGGGGACATCACCCTCCCCCTCCAGGTTCCCCGCGAGGCCTGACCAGGATACGGAAGTGGAGGGCCCAGCCGGTCCCCAGTGTGCTCATCTTTTTTTTTCTTATAAGGGGACAACCTTGACACCTGCCTACAGCAGCAGTGTCCATCTGGGGCAACCCTGCTGCCAGGGGACACTATGTCTGGGGACATCTATGGTCATCACGATGGGGGGACTCCTGGCATCCAGTGGGCGGGGCTAGGGATGCCACCCCACACCCCACGGCACCCAGGACGCCCCACAGAGAACGACCGGGCCCTGAACGTGAGCACGGGGGTGGGGAGAACCCCTGAGGAGGTCTCTGAGACAGAACCCCGAGCCCGCGGGGCAGGACCAGGTCGGCTGGGCGTGTGGGGTGGGGAGACATGCCCCTCCCGTAACTCTAGGGCCTGCTCGCCCCTCCAGCCTCCTGTCATCGGTGTGGAAGGAGCACTGCCAGCCCGGCCCCTCGGGATCCTGGGTCGGGTGTCTTGCTATAAAAGGGCTCCCTCCCCGCTGGCCGTGCCCCCTTCTCCTGGCCGTGCCTCCACACCCTTCCAGTACGGCTTCCTACAGTGGGGCTTGAACCCGACCTGCAGGCCCCACAGGAGGGAGGGGGGTCTGTTTTCCACAGGGGCCGATGACCTCAGTCTACTGACTGATTAACCTGGGCGCCGTGGTCAGAACACCTGGCCCCGCTGAGCGTTCACTGGCCGACCCTCACGGGCTCGGGGTGGGGTGGGGATGCTGCCGTCTGGTTTACAAAAGAGGAACTGGTCAGCCGGGCTTCTGGACTTGTCCCTCTGTCACTGTCCTCGCCAATACCCCCTGCCACTTCTCGCCTCAAGGGGGTGAGGGCAGAGGTGATGGAGTGGGAAGTCCTCCAGCCCCGCCGGCCCTGCCACCTACGTGTCGTCGGTCTCAATGGCCTCCCCACGCGCGGCCCCGCCCTGGATGGACTCCATGGCTGTGGAGTAGAGCGCCTTCTGGCCCAGCGGCCGCTTCTCGTCGGCGGTGCTCTGCGCGCCCTCGGCCTGCCGCTCCCGCTCCTGCTGGTCGATGTTGTGCACGCCCAGGAGCAGGCTGTAGTCCATGATCTTGAAGCTCTCCAGCACCTGCGGGGCGGGGGGTCAGGGGCCGAGCCTTCACCACCCCACCCAGGCCTGCCTGCGCTGCCGCATCCCTGCTTCCTCCACCCTAACGGGCCATGAAGAGCCTGGAGGGCCTTCTTTTTCCCTACAAAGCGGCTGCCCGTGGGGGAGGCCAGCGCGGGGCCCGCACTCACGGGCCGGGACCTGACACGCACTTTAAGCGAAGGGCCCTGAAACACGGGCTGCTTCGGAGGAACGGGAGTGCAGCCTGCGGCCCTCGGCTCACGCCGCGCCAGCTTTCACCAGCGCCCCGTCCCACAGGCGCAGAGGCCGGGGCTGCTCACCAGGCAGTCGCGCTGCAGCGTCTTGACGAGCGCGGAGAAGGTGTCGGCATCGAGCAGCAGCCCCTCGGGCACGTCCTGGATGAAGTCCAGGTCCTTGTAGGTGGGCAGGCTCTTCTCCTTCTCCTTCCTGCTGGCGCGCCGCTTGTACGTGGAGCCCTTGAGGTCGAACTTGAGGTGCATCTTGACGACGCGCGGCAGGACGTTGTTCATCACCACCACGCGGATGTTCTTGCCGCCCGACTGCACGCAGTACAGCCCGTAGAACTTGGGCAGCAGCGTCCGCGGGTTCTGGTTGAGGTTCTGCGGGGGGAGGTGATGCTGTAGCCGCTCCTGTGCCCCAAGCTCGGGGACAGAGCTGGCTCCTACCTCAATGGCACTTCACGCATCCTTGACTCCCCTGTCCCCTCCAGCTGCTCCTCAGGTCTCAGGCCAGGAGCCGCCTCCTCAGGAAGCCTGCCCTGACCACCTCCCCCGAGGACGGCCCCTCACTCCATGCCCCCAGGACCCCGACTACATACGGGCTGACCGCTCCCCCTCCCCACCAACTGCAGCTCCCAGGAGGGTCTGTTTCTACAGAGCCAGGCCCAGAGAGAGACGGACTTTGGATAAAGAGCCCCAGGCGACGCTCCCAAGGCGTCTGGGCCTGGCCTCCCACCAGTTCAGACCCAGCTGTCCCACCCCCACAGCCCACCCTGGGGGAACAGGGGGCATGGCTTCCAGGTGTGTCCAGGGCGGGGGGCGGTCAGCAAACGCAGGCCCAGGGGCCAAATCCACCTGGCCACTTGTTTTTGTATAACTGGGAGCCAAGAATGGTTTTACATTGTTTAAAAGTTGATAAAACCAAAAGAAAAACAGCATCTTGTGACATGTTAAAATTATACAAAATGTTCACATCATTGTCCACAAATAAAGTTTTATTGGCACTTGGCCACGCCCACTCACTCACACAGTTTTCCGGTTGCAACTGCAGAGCTGAGCCAAGGGGACAGAGGCCATTGATCACAAAGCTGAAGATGTTTACAGTCTGGCTCTTTACAGAAGTTTGCTGACTCCCCCTGTCTAGAAGAGCCAGGGGTCCCACCCAAGATCACACATGGCAGAGTGAGGGGTGCAGGACCACCACAAGGGAGACAGGCCACAATCTGTGCTGAGGTTTGTGTGGCCGATCCCCAAGCCAGCCAGGCCGGTCTCAGCAGGGTAGGCTGGCACTCAGGCGGGTCCCCACTCCTATCAGTGTGCATGTCAGGACCCCTGCTGCTGGGGGCTAGGGTCTGAGGCTCCTGCTCCCTCCCTTGCCCAGGGGCCTGAGTATGCTTTCGGGTCTGCGTCACACGCAGACCAGAGGTGCCAGCTGGCAGCCCAGCCCATCTCCCCAGGGCTTCTCTGAGTCACAGGCTGCTGAGACACGAGGCCCAAAGCCAAGATTTCTGGGACCTACGACTCAGGGGAGTGGGTGGTGGGGGATGGCCACCAGGGCCCAGACAGCAGTTTCCGCTGCATAGGATGGGGCTCGCGGGTGAGGCTCAGAGACCCAGGAAGGCTTGTCTTGGTTGGTGCCCAGGGCTCCCCAGGCAGAGGAGGGAGGGCTGTGAGGTCTGGGCTGGGGGACCGGGCTGGAGGACTCCCGCGGGCCCTACCATGTAGTAACCAGGCAGCAGCTTTTGCAGGAACTCAGCCTCTTTGTGCATCACCGTCTTGATGATGAACTCATCATCGCTAGTGACGTAGAAGAGGGAGCCGCTGGCGCCGGGGTTGGACAGCTCGATCAGTGGCTCGTTGCACAGCGAGTACTGAAAAGGGGGACAGTAAGTGTGCGTGGAGGGTCACCAACACCCCCTTCCCAGGCCCAAGGCCTGGAAGACAACCCCAGAACCAGTTAGCTCCATTTTACAGATGAGAAAACTGAGGCTCTGCGGGGGAGACTGACTGGCCCAAGGACACACAGTAAGGATTTAAACCCGGGCTAAGCCTGCAGCCTGAGTGCTAATCTACTAGAGCATGTTCCTTCTCCTGTTTGTGACAGACAGCTGACCGTGCTGGGTGCCAACACCCCTGGCCAAGGCTGGCTTCCCAGCCTCCCCTGAAGCTTGGTGTGGCCACATCAGCTCTGGCAGTGAGTCGTGGGCAGAAGCTGCTAAGTGGGACCTGGGAAGGATTCCTAAACGGGTGACAGAATCTGGTGTCTGAACTCCTCTCTCTTTCCCACCAGGGCGCTGACTGGAACCCCAGCAGCCATGCTGGACCGCACGGTGATCTTTGGGACGGAAGCCAGGCACTGGCTAGGCAGAGACAGAAGCTGCGTCTCTGGTGAGCAGCCCTGCTTGGCCCCTCGCATCTCTCCAGCCTCCTCTTCCCACCCACGTCCAAGCTCTGCCTCCGTCTTCACTGCCCATTGGCCCACACCCCCTCCCCACCATCAGACAGTAAGTTCTGAGAAAGCAGGGATTTTCAGGTGATTTTGTTCACGTAACAAGAGGGATCCCCAGTGCCTGGCATACAGTAGGTGCTCAATTTGTTAAGCAAATGATTAAAGAGCGAGGCCTGTAGGGCTTTTCAGCTGAGTCAACGAAGTACTTGTTGGGGTTAAGGCTGTTTGGATCAGGTTTTCTGTCCCTGGCACCCCCCAATCTACTGAGCACCGCTGGGATTCATGGACGAGGCCCAGCACGGGGTAAATGTCGGGTGAACATCTGCCGTGTGGACACGGAGACCGCAGCAGCTCAGGACTGCGGCTGGAGGTGGGGCGGACACGGGAGTGTCACGAGTGCTGCCCCTGCCCCAGCGAATGGCGACGTGCCAGGCCCTCGAGTTAGGTGAGGCTGGGACACTGGCTTGGGCACAGCAGCACATGGAAGTGATGTGTCCCTTCCAGAAACTGCTTTCCGAGCCACGCCGCCCTTCTGGCCCCCGGCCAAGGTGGCCATGCCACTGGGTGGGAAGTGGGCTGTGACGAGGCTTGGCCCCGAGATCCCTGCCCACCCTCGAAGAAAGCAGCCCCAGAGAGGGGCCCCCTCGGCTCTGTACACGCCCCTCGAGATGCCCACTTGGCCCACACAAACCAGCCAGCTCTGGGGGTTAAGAGCCAACTGACCCCGAACAAGGAGCTCAAGCCTGGGATGTGGCCTGACCCCGTGACTGCTTGCTGGAGAGCTCAGCCTGACTCTGCCGGGGCCACAGGCAGGGGGAGCCCCGTACCCCAGCAGTCAGCGCACCCCGGTTGGTGGGCAACGCAGGAAGTCAGGGGCTCCCCCACCTCCCAGCCAGCCATGGCCAAGCCCGGAAGCCACTGAGACCTGGCAGGTCGTGGTGCTGCAGGGATGCCAGAGTCGGTGTCACGTACCACATCTGTCATCAGGGGGCTATGAGTGGGGCAGGTGCCTGTCAGAGCCATGGCCTCCCCAGGGACTGGAGGCATCAGCCTAAGAGGCAGAGGCGGCATGGCCACGGCTGCTGCCCAGACACCATGGCCCTGCACTGACGTGAGGGCCATGACACCTGCCACTGGAGCCAACCAGCCAGGGGGCCTGCAGGACTCAAGGAGCTACACACCCAGGCTTCTCAGAAGACTGCATTCCCCGATCCAGCAACTGGCTCAGAAATGGACATGTGTCCTCAGGTCAGGTAGAGCCAACCTAAGCCCTTCTGGGAGAGGTGGTATGTGGACACCAGGAGGCAGAGCTGGGATGACAGGCTGCAAGGGGCCACCTTTCTAACCTGCAGAGAAAAGCAGGGAAACACACAGAGCCCTGCTGCTCTTGGCCCAGCTCCTAGATCCAGCTATGCCTGAAGCCACAGCTGCCTCTGGGAGCCCAAGCCCTTGAGCCAAAGGCTATTATATGTCCATAGGCCTAGGTGCTGGGGTGCTCACAAGCTGGAGCCCACTCCCAGGGCTCCTCAGAGCCCACCAACGGCTGGCCCTAGGTCCCACCCACCACCACCTAGTCTCAGCCCTGCACCTTCCGGACACAGAGCAGGGCTGCACTGCCTGATCTCTTGGGCCGGGTGAGGCCCTGACGAGCACTGGCCAGTGCACTGTGAGTGAAGCGGTGAGAGGTTCCCAGGCTGGAGGACTGAAATGCTGCTGTGAGCCCTCCAGGACTCTCCCTCTGCCGCAGAGACCAGACATTTGAGGTGGGAGCTGCTTGGTCAGCCTGGGTCCCTGAGTGACACTGATGAACACGGCCCCCAGCCAAACCAGGGTGAACACAAAGTGTGAGCAAGAAACACCACTGCATTTTAGGCCATAAAAATGCGGGGGGGGGGGGTGCTGTTTGTTACCCAGCATAATCTGGCTTGAACTGACTTGATGCATGCTGTTCCCACTTCTTATGTGTTACTGACCCCCAGGAGCACCAGGAGAGGCAGAATCAGGCACAAGGGAGGCCTTCCTGGGTCCCCTGCCCAAAAGCCACCTGCCACTTTCTCAATACAATCTGACACCCAAGCGTATTTCCATGTACCCCCTGGTGCACTGATGTCTGATCTCAGCCTCGAGAGGTGGTAATGGGCGAGGCTATCAACCCCACCCAGTGTGGTGGAGCCGGAAGCCAGCTCATGTTGCAGTCAGCAAAGGCCAGGGTATGCCGACTAACAAGCAGCCCCCACATCTCAGTCACACTGTGCCTCTGCTGAGGGTTTGGCTGGGGCTGGGCTCCCTGCTGTCACTCAGGGGCCCAGGTGGGGGCCGCCCTGAATGACCCACTAACACTTTGGGCATCTCCCCTGGAGCAGTGGGGAGACAGTCAGTCCTCACGCCAAGATTCCTGAGGCCTGGTCTCGGCGCTGGGGACACAGCAGTAAGCAAACAGGCTGCATCCCTGCCTCCTGGAGCTGACATTCTAGTGGAGACCAAATATAGTAAAATGGTGTGTGAAATGGTGATAGAGGACACAGAGAAACATCCCGTGGGGTCAGAGGGCAGAGGTGATGAAGGCTGCTGCAGTGGCCAGGTGGCCAAGGAAGGATGTTCCCTCTGAGGACCTGACATGTGAGCAAAAGAAGGTGGCAAAGCCTATGCAAAGGCCCCAAGCAGGGGCACTTGGCTGGAGGACAGGACAGGGAAGGGGCTGATGTGGCTGGGTGACCCAGGGGACAGTGCAGCGGCCTCAGGAAGGGCCCCGGGGTTGGGCCGAGCAGGTCGGCTTTTACTCCGAGTGTGAGGACAGCCAGGGAGTGACCCAATGTGATCTGTGCCTGAAGAGGAGGCTCAGGGCTCAGGGCTCTGGGTGTGAGGCTGACGGGGTGCCCGGGGGCTGTGGGGTCCTGCGCAGGGGTGCCAGTGGAGGGTGAGAAGTGGCCGGATTCTGACACACTGGACAGCAGGTTTGACTGGACTCCCAGCGGCTCAGGAAGATGGCGGGTGGGAGCAGGATGCCTGCAAGCTGCAGCCAGCACCTGCTCGGCCATCTGTCCGCCCAGCTCTGCCCACAGCCAGGAGCCACAAACATCCATGGAACACAGAGGCCCCTGCCCAGGCGTACCCTCTGCCAGGCCAGCCCCGGACCCTCAGCCACTCTCGCCACCTTTGGGCACAAGTTACAGCAACCACGCTGCACGAGAGGCACACCAAGTGGGAAAGCAGCAGGAAGAGGTGCCCAGCCCTGTACAAACTCAGTCTGTGAGCAGAGAACATTCTGCAACACAACGGCCGACAGCTGCCTCTGGCGGGTGGCTCGGTTGAGGCCGTGGGTCTCGGGCCTCACTGGGCGCTGCCCTGACGGGGGGCAGCGGCAAGCAGGGGCTCTGGAGCCCGGTGACCCACAGTCCGGACGTCAGAATGGGGCCACGGGCAGACGCCCCCGGGCGTGCCCCTCCTCCACTGGCGCCAAGGCCAACAGGCGAGCTCGGATTCAGGACACGGCCCCCACCTCCCGCCTCACACCTGCTGCCCTGAGCGGAGGTTAAGGGGCATTTAAACCCCGGACAGCACAGGAGTCTCACAAGTGGGGAGAATGACTGTACCCCATAAAACTCAGGCCTGGTGCTGCTGCCAGAAGAGGGACTCCTGCCACCGGGGGCTGAGGCCATGGCTGTGGAGAAGGGAGGACCCCGGGGTGGGGGAAGGCAGAGGGGAGGCTGGGGTTGCGACCGGGCGCCTGATCTGCCCCCCGCCCGCTGCGTGGGCTTCACTCCTGTAGCTCAGAGCGACCAGCCCGCAGGCTGGGGGGCTCTGCTTGCCCTCCGCCCAGCACCCCGTTTCTGTGCTGCATTCCCTGCTTGCTCCCACAGCCGACTCCACCTGCTCCCACCCTCTGCATTCCCAGAACAGAGATGCCCCAGGTCTAAACCTTCCATCGAGTTTCCAGCAAGCCAGGGCCCCGGGGCTCAGAACACCCAGGCCATCTCCTTCCTCCAGCTGCCCTTCCAGGCTCCCTCCTCTCTGCGGCCTGTGCTGGAGGTCGCAGGGCTGCGGCCAGCCTGTCGGGGCCCTGGGGGCGGGACACGCACACGGGAACGCTCCCCCTCAGAAAAGCAAGGAGAACGCAGGCTGAAGGTCACCCAGGTGGGGCCAGACCCGAGGCTCCCATGCTTCTCTTATCAAGTTGGAGATCAGGCCCTTGCCAGCTCCCCTCTGTGGACACCAGCTCCACTGGTCTGCTTCCCACTAATGGACACTGAGACCGTTTCTCTGACTGTGGATAATGTCGTGGGTTCCCCTTCCGGGGACGCGCTGAGAGTCTAGGTGACCAGGTGTCACGTCTACTGTGGAACCACCAGGCTCCACACTGAACACTTCTCACTCTGCAAAGCTCACAAACGAATGGGAATGTCTTCAAGGAGCTGGGACGGGGGCAGGAGGGGAGAAGCCACGAGCGGGACATGAGGCTGCAGTCAGAGTGCCAGGCCTTGGCCTGGGCCAGGGTGCCATGACTCCTGGGCACTGGCCGGAGCTGGAGAGCCCTGGGTGACACGTGCTCCTAGCCGGAGCCAACTCCAGTTTCCCACAGACTAAAAACCAGATGGGGACACTGAGAGCACAGCCAGGGCCCTCCAGGCACACGGGACGGGCTGACCCCTAGGGGTGGCAGGTAGAGGATCAGAAACGGATGCCTCCCTGGTGTGAAGTTACAACACAGTGACCAGGTGGGCGTGGACAGTGACCAGGTGGGTGTGGAGCAGACCACGGACCTTCGGAAGCGCAGACTCTGGCTGGTGACCCCGGCGCTGCTGCCATGAGGCACCGTCTGTACATGGCCTCCAGGAGTCCTGACCATGGGTGCAAGGTCAACGAGCCTGGCCTAGGTTTTGCTTTTTCTAATTTGAGAGCCTAAAGCCAGGAACCGGGGCGACAGAGTCCAGGCTGGTGCCCCAAGCGCAGGCGAGGTCTGTTATGGGCAGTCCCCCTAGGATGTGCATGGGAGGTGCTAACATCTGTGGTACCAGCCAGCTCTCCCCAGGGTACGCTCTGACTAAGAGGCCGCGTGGAGGGAGGAGGTGCCCGGCTGGCCGTCAGCATGGGCCGAGTCCTGCCATCGACGCAGGGGGCTTAGAAGAGACCCACCTCCAATTGAGTTCCCTTGAGGCCCCCGCCCCGCCCACCCCCATCACAACCCACGCAGAAGGCCAGTGATGTTGCACCCATGGTCCGTCCCACAGAGACCCAGAGACGACACACAGGTGGCGACCTGAGCCACTGAGTCTAGGCTCACGCTGGGTCACAGGCCAGTCAGCTCACCAAGTAGTCATCCGGCCGGATCCCAAAGAGCTCCCGGAAGTAGCGGAAGGCAACGGGTGCGTAGGTCTTGAACCTGAAGTCCTGGAAGTGGTGGGCGGGGGTGAGGTTGCTGCCTTCACTGCAGAGGGAGCAAGGGAAGCCTGTGAGGGTCCATGGCTTGGGTGCTTCTCCCCTCCCCAACCTGACGCCCCGCCTCCCCCAGGCCCCTAGATGGCTAATCCAATCCAAAAAGCAACATGGGGCTCCTGATGGGACAAAGGGCCCTGGCCGGTCTCAGGCTGTCCCCTAAAGACTACCCTCCTTTCCTTCATTAGCAACGGAGCCCACGGCATTGGCTGGGTACACGGCCACCCACAGTAAGACCACTTCCAGCCTCTCCCGCAGCCTGCTGGTGTGGTCCGAGGACTGTGCTCAGCCAATCGGCTGTGAGTGGTGGAGGAATGACACGCATCCTTTCTTGGTCATACCCATAAAGGGCAGGGGTATGTGCTCTCCTCCTCCTTTGTGCTGTGGGAATGCAGGTGCGATGGCAGGAGCCTGCGCAGCCACCAGGGAACAGTGGTTAATAAAGCAGCACACTGAAGATCCCAAAGAGCTCCCGGAAGAGCAGAGCAGCCAGAAGGAATGTGGGCCCCAACATCGTGGAGTCACCCAACTAGCCCTGGACTGCCTGTCTGTGCATGTGTGTGTGTGTATGAGAGAGAGAGAGAGAGAGAGGGAGAGAGGGAGGGATAGAAAGAGAAACAACAAACTTCTATCTTTTCCTATTTTTAAAAAATCACCATTATATTGCATCCTGCTGGTTTAGCAGCTGACTGATATCCTGACTGACAAAGGGCTGGACCGCAAAGCCAAGGCGACTCCAGGAGGGGCCTTTGCTGTTGTGGGCAGAGAAAGGAGCTCAGAGGATCTGAAGTCTGCTTCCCATTGCGGCTGTCTGTCTGCAGGGCGAGGCTGCGGCCCTGGGAGGCTGCCTGTGCGGGCCAGGTCTGGACCCACCTGGGGAAGAAGATGCTCTCCACAACATAGAAGTCCTGCATGAGCACGTCACGCTCTGGCTTGGAGCTCAGGTTGCCCACGGTGTAGCCGATGCCCAGCTGGATGGCCCCCTTCAAGGTGGAGGACGTGGTCTGTGGGAGAAACCGAGCCGCATCAAGACCCCCGGAGCTGATCCCCATCCCCTACCCGGCCACCAGGGTGAGAGGCAGGATGGGAAGCCCCCTCGGGACAGGGATGAGGGCAGTATCTGGCAGCTCGGTCCCTGACACCCACCCCCGTGGGGCCCCCAGGCACCTCCAGGCCCATCAGACACACTGCCCTCGGTCCTGTCACTCAGTGCACAAGGTCATACAGCAAGGAAGAGGCCTAGCTGAGATGCCAACACCACTTCTCAGGGCCCCAAGGCCTATTTTCTATCAATTCTAGAAAGTTCTCACATCTTAAAACTGCCCCAACTCAGCAGGGGTCTAACCGCTGGCAGGGCTCTCTCAGGGGAAGGCCCTGTACGCAGTGCGGCCGGGGCTCCACGTCCGCAGACCTGGGCTCCTCCTGCCCGCCTTCAAGGAGCTCTGCCCTGCCACAGCGGGGGCAGCTCTGCCTCTCCACACCTCAGCTTCTGACCCCAGTGGGGGGCACAGGCGACAGTGCCGGCCCTCCTGGGGCTGCCGGCACGCCTGCCCACCTGCAGAAGCACGTGTACTTCTCTCAGCACTGCCGTTCACGTCACCCTCACCCTGAGCTCTAGGCAAGGCGCCTCCTGAGAAGAGTCCCTCGACCCACAGTGGCCCCGTCCCAGGAGCAAGCCCTTCCCCCGCGCCAGGTCGCCCGGCCTCAGGCACTTCTCCTGAAGCCCCTGAGATCCACTCCCTCAAGATGCCATCGACTGAACAGGATTATGCAGAGAAGACACACAGACTGCCAAGAGCACAGGCGAAGGTGGAGACACAGTGAGACCTGCTTCCCACACCCTGGGAGGGACGTGATCAGACAGACGGACAGCTGGTGGCAAGGGGATGGGAGGATGGAGACCCCCGCTCGGCCGCTGGGGATGGAAAATGGGCGGCCGCTGCCGGCAGTCTGAGGCTCCTCCCACAGAGCCTGCGGGGCCCAGAGGCTCCACGCCCAGGTGTGCGGCCCAGAGACGGACAAGCACGGCTCACAGACACCCGCACGCAGGCCTGCCCGGCAGCGTTGCCGTCGCTGAAAACCGGAAACCCAAGCGCCCAGCAATAGAGGAGGAGATACAGGAAACAGGCCCCTCCACACGAGGCAGCATCGCTCCGCCGGGGAGGGCGAGCAGCCCTGACACCCGCTGCCACGGGGACGGACCCCAAGAGCACGGTGCTCGGGGAGAGAAGCAGACACAGAAGGGCACAGTGGGTGTCCATGGATGTGAGACGTCCGGAACAGGCCAGTTCCTAGAGAGAGGAAGTGGGTTCCTGGTATAGGGGCTTGGGGGGGGCCTGGGGTACTTGCTGTTGGGGACGGGTTTCTTTTCAAGGCGACAGAAAAGTTCTAAAATTGACTGCGGCAACGGCTGCATGGCTCTGAATGCTCTAGAAACCAGCAAACTGTGCACTTCAAAAGCGTGACTCACTGGGGGCGTGCCCGCTCTCAGCAGAGCGGGTGTATTAGGAGGTGCGACAAGGCGGGGGGACCAGCAGCCATGGTCCCAGCTCCCGGAACAGCCCTGGCCCAACCTGACCTCAGAGCCTCCCTCACCGCTGCCTCAGCCCCGCTTTCCAAGCTGTGGTCTCCTCTCTAGACTAGCCAGCAGGGCGGGGGGGGGGGGGGTTGCAGCCTTGGTGACCAGCTGTCCCCAGGATGACATGCAGCAGGGGCCTCCCTGGACCGAGAGCAACCGCCTGCAGCTGAACGCCACGCCCGCCCCCGGCTTCCTCGCCAGCCCCGCCGGCCGAGCGCAGAGCAGGAACCTTCTTGTAGGTGGTCTCTCCGGACGCGTCCACTCCCCGATGGCCCAGCTTCTTCCCGTGGCCAGGGCCTGGCTGTCCTGTCATCAGCGGGGCCTGGAGGAGAGAAGCAGGCAGTGTTCAAGACGGGCGGGGGCCAGGGTGCTGGGGCAATCCTGGCAGGAAAGGGCTGTGCCTGTTGTGGGGCCCAGGGCGGGGGCTGCTTTGTGTGGGCCAAACCAGGCCCAGGACTTCCCGCTCCTCCAGAAAAGCAGGAGGCTGGCCACCCCGTCCACCTGCAGGCAGCGGGAGAAGAGCCCCAGTTTCAGGTCTTCCCTCAGCACTGCTGACACCCGGCTGGTCACTGGCTGCGGGCGTCCTGGGTGCTGGGGGGTGTGGAGCAGCATCCCTGGCCCCACCCCCTCAATATCAGAAGCCCTTTGTCCTGACGACCACAGATGTCCCCAGACACGGCCCTGGCGAGACCCTCTGGGTTGGAATGACTGCCAACAGCATCTCCTCCCTGAGCGAGGAGGTCCCGCTGGCCTGGGAGTGGGTCAGCTCCCGCAAGCTCTAAGGGCCAGATACGGCAGTTGTGACATCCCAGCAAAGTTGTCTGGAAGCCACTGGCCCCGTGTGTGACACCACAGGGGGAGGATGGCGTACGGGGCCTGGGGGCCTGGAGGGCCACAGAAGCCAGCTCAGAGCAGCGGCCCAAGGCTGGCCAGCAGACAGGAATTGTGGCTCCACTAGTTACTGATATTTAAGGAACACCTGCTGTGTACCTGCCACCATTCCGAGAGCTCAGACCAGGCTGTTCTGCACGCTGGCCACCAGGGGGCGGGCTCTCCTCAGGGAAGGTTTGTTGCCACCCAGCTCTGCACCCCTCGCTGGCCCCCCGTCCTGGGCCTGGACGCCCCCCAGGGCCCCAGCAGGTGGAAAAAGCCCTCCTCAGAAAGATCCTGAGTGCCCGGTGGCATCCTGGAGAGGAGCCTGGCTGGGAGGGAAGGCGGACACCTGGGTGGGGGTTGTGGGTGGGGGTTGGTGACAGGGCTCCTGCTACTCCAGGCACAGGTGTGTGACACCTAGGATCCCTCTAACCCGCTGCCCACAGCTCCTCAGACAACAGGGCTCACGGACCCCTCGCAGGTGGCCACCAGGAGTGACTGGAAACTATCCAAGGACTGGGCACCCCGGGCCCACAGACAGCCAGGAGGCACATGCACATGCCAGTGGCCATCAGCAGGAAAGCTGTCCAGGGACAGGAGTGGGAGGCATCCAGGGGGGCACCATCCTGGAGGCACTGTTGACCAGCACAGGCACCGTCCCTCCAGGCCCCCTCGGCCTCCTGTGACCAGGGCTGGGTCCTCGGGGTTCTGCCCACCCCACCCTCCACATTCCTCCCTGAAACTCAAGATGCTGGCAGGACAGATGGGAC
Source organism: Camelus dromedarius (assembly GCF_036321535.1). Classification (NCBI taxonomy): domain Eukaryota; kingdom Metazoa; phylum Chordata; class Mammalia; order Artiodactyla; family Camelidae; genus Camelus; species Camelus dromedarius. The sequence goes on from NC_087462.1 coordinate 2,412,754, forward strand.
TTTCACCGTCTGATGACAGGTGCTTATTTGCTTTGCCAGCACCTGGGGACCAGAGAGGTGCAGTGAGATACGGAGGCCACAGAGCAGGATGCGGGCCCAGAGCTTCCTCGTCCGCCTTCGGGAGGCGGGTCAGCATGGGGCCCGCAGGACACTCACCTCCACCGGAGTTGTCTTTTTCTGGGCCGAACCTGAGGGAGAGAAGGAAGACTTCAGTCTGGACAGGTGGTCGGGCCTCCACCTGTCAGCAATCCCCTCCACACATGCCCTGCACCCCAGGGTGGGTCCCAAGGACCCTGCATGGGAACAGTTCTGGAGACAGGATGGCCGAGGCGCAGGACTGACGGAGCGCTGCCAGGAGCAGGGCAGCCAGCGCCTGGGCCTCGTGGTGCAGGGAGGAGAGAGGGCACAGCCCGCCGCCTGGAGGGCACAGTCGGGGGGCCCAGGGCTGGGGCAGCCAAGGATGCTCCCTGGTTCCCGTCCGCACAGCCCCCAGCTGGGGCTGTGGAAGAAGGCTCCTGGCAGGAAGGCCAGCGAGTTCCGTCTCTCAGGACCATTCGCTCCAATCCCCGGGCCCCAGTGAGAGGCCTTGGGCCAACCACTGGCCCCTCTGAGCTTGGTGTCCTCACCCAGAATGCAGGCTCCTGCTGAGGATTATCTTCAGTGAGTGTGGTCGGCAGATCCACGGCTGCCCGCCCCCTGCCCAGCAAGGACGTCCACATTCTGATCCCAGAATGGGCTTTGCAGGCGGGATTAATTTAAGGCCCCTGGGATGGGGGTGACCCTGGATTCCCCGGGGGAACCCATGTCTTCACATGGTCCTCATCAGAGGGAGGCGGGGGCGTCAGAGTCAGAGAGAGACGGGAGATGCTGCGCCGCTGGAGGTGAGGATGGAGGGAGGGGCCGCAAGCCAGGGATGCGGCGCCTCTAGAAGCTGGAGAAGGCAGGAGCCGCTTTTCCCTGGAGTCTCCGGAGGGACCAGTCCTTCCCACGCTTGGTTTAGCTCCGTGGGGACTAAGTCGGACCCCTGACCTCCAGAACTGTGAGAGAATCAATCTGTTCAGTTTTAGACCAAGTTTGTGGTGATCTGTCACATCTGCAACAGGAAATTCATACATTCGTCTCTGCCAGGTGTCAGCTTGGAGACAGGAGGCAGGTGGTGACCAGGACAGACCTGGCCACCCCCCCACCAAAGGGCTCACAGTCAGAGGGGAGCAGACAACGGCCTGGACAGTGGAGCGAGGGCCAGGAGGGTGACTTGGAAGGCAGGTGGGGGGTCAGAGCAGCAAGGGAGGCCTTGGGCTTTTGCCCTCAGGGAGGTGGGACCCCTGCAGCCCTGTGGGCAGAGGAGGGCCCTGAATGAGGGCCTCACAGGCGCCCTCCGGTGGTCTCTGTGGAGGAGGACAGATTGTGGGGGCGAGGGTGGGAGCTACTGGTCCGGGGGTGATGACGGGGTGGGCCAGGGTAGCCAAAGTGGAGGGAGCGAGTGATAAGTGGGCGGACTCCGGGGAGATCTGACACCAGAACAGACAGGCTGCGCCTCCCGGAGGCGGAGTGAAGAAAACAAGGAGTCAGGAGTAACCAAGGGTTCTGGAGGAGCTCACTGGATGGCGCTGCCTCGGCTGAGACCGGGACAGGGCAGCAGTGGGTCTGGGGATGGCTGGGTGCTGGGTGGCCACACTGAGCGTGAGCCCCTGTGAGCCTCCCAAGTGGGGACGTTGAGGGCCAGCTGGGCCCCAAGTCAGAGCTCAGGGGAGGCCCGGGCTGGAGACAGGGCTGTGGGCAGCTATCTAGGGGAGACAGGGTTGCAGCCCCAGGAGTGGACAGGCTGCCTGAGAGGGGTGTGGGGGGGGGAGGGGAGAGGCCCGAGGACCCAGGCCTGGGTTCACGAGGGACAGGGGCCCAAGGGGCCCAGTTGAGGGGTCAGGACACCCACTCTGTCCATCTTCTTCTAACTCCCAGCTCCGGTCAGGGCTGGGGAGTGGGCAGTGACTGCTAAGCAGGATGGGGTTCCCTCTGGGAGGATGATAATGTTCTGGAATCAGCCGCATAACATGGGGAAGACACAAACACTGAACTGTGCACTTAAAAGTGACTTTTATGGTACCTGTGAATTATCAATTCTCTCAATAAAAACCATCAACACGACATGATGGCTGTGGTGCAGCCAGGCTGGCTGGGTGTGGACTCCTAACGGCCACCCCCCAGGTGCCTACCTGTGCATGCCAGGCACCGGGTGCCGAGACCCCCAGGGGGTGGCCCAGGTAGGGAAACAGGCTGTGTGGGCAGCGGGCTGAGGCCACGGTCACGGCAGCAGGCCCCACAGGAGGACCCCGCCTGCAGAACAAAGCTGACAGGCCCTGGAAGACTGATGACTGCACCAGGACAGGGCCCACCAGCCACATGTGCCCACTGGCGACGTGAGGGGCTCCCAGCCCGGCCCCGGGGACGAACTGGGCTCAGCCCATCCCGAGACCCAGCAGGCGGCAAGCGGTGGCGGAAGGTGCTGGAAAGCTGATATAATATTTTCGTTGGCCGACCAACAGCAGAACAATTCACAGGCTTGCATCTGGGGTGTGAGGGAAGGAAGAGGGGAGGAGGCAGGAAGCGGCAGTGGGCCGGGTGGAACATTCCAGACCTCATCTGGGGGCCCTGGTGTCGCTGACTTGGGCCAGCTGCCCTCCTGGGGCAGCTGGGCCCAGGGCCCACCCCCATGCCCCCAAGTTGGTCCAACACTGAGGTCCTGACCCCCACCTCCCGAGGCCTCTGCACTCTCAGGCCTGTTGGGCAGCGTGGTCCTGCCAACACCAAACCCTCAGGACACCCAGCTGACTGAGTGACACCTCGGGGTCTCCCCTCTTGGTGCCTAGGGCCCCCTCCCCAGGCCTCTGTAGGACTCACATGCTGGCTGATAAACAGGGACCGGCCCCTACCCCGAATATCCCCAGATGGGCTCCCCACTGGCCCAGGTCACAGGGCGGGGGCAGAGCCCTTCACGACCTCCCAGTCCTGCCATCCGCACGCCGCACTCACTCTGTGAAATTTCCGTTTGGAACCTTGTCGGTAAACCCTGTGACCAGGTGACCCCGTAGCAGGAGGTCACAAGGTTCCCGTGCCCACTCCCACCAGCCGGGCCAGGGACCATGCCAAGACGTCAGGCTTCTCCCAGCCCAAGATGTGACCAATTATCTTTTGAATGAGCCACCCCGTTTTCGAGGAAATTAAGTTTTAAAAATAGCCTAGGGGAGGGGGAAGCGAGAGGCACTGCAGAGTGGGGGTGATCTGGGGGCACAGCTGTGCGGGGGGGCTGGGTCTGGCCCCCCAGACACCCAGAGGCCTGCGGACAGAGGGACGCCACACCCCCTCCCCCGCACTCACAGGACTGCTCCTCCACATCTGACATGGAAACTGAGGCCGAGAAAGCTCACCAAGGACCCAGGGAGGGGCCGTAGCATCTGTGCTTCAGCAAGGTCACTAGGGTCCGCCTTGAAGTCTACCCAGGATCCTCCACTGCTCCCTGCTCTGCTCAGACCCCGTCACTGCCCCCTGGACCCGTGTAGTCCCCTCCACCCTGGTCCCTGGCTCCCGCCCTCATTTCCACAGTCCATCCTTCCCGCAGCAGCCACCAGAGGGTGTCAGTGAGCCCCTGAGTCAGGCTCTGCCCCTCCTCTGCCCGCAGCCCTCCAGGGTTCCCACCTCTCTGGGGTAAAAGCTCACGTCCTCCCCAAGACCCTGCACGACTTGCCCGCCATCCCCTCCGTGTCCTTCCCTTCTCCCTCTCTCCCCCTCAGTCACTCTGCTCCAGAAACACAGGTGTCCTCATTGTTCCTCCAATATGCCAGGCACAGTCCTACCCCAGGACCTTTGCACAGGCCGTCCCCACTGAAACCTGAAACACCCTTCCCCAAGACCCTTGCAGGGTTTGCCCCCTTGATTCATCCAAGATCTGGCTCAGAGGTCACCTCCCTCAGAGAGGCTGTCCCCTGACCACCTGGCCCCAAACTGCCCTCCGAGGCCATTCTCTCCACACCTCTGGCTTTGTCCATCTTCCCAGCACCCAGCACCACCTGGTGCTTGTGTGTTGCATCCCCGTAACTACAGGGGGCCAGGTCTGCTTTGTCACTCGCCAACAGGCACGTGCAGAGGGGAGAGTGCCAGCTGGAAAGGGCGGCAGCGGGCACGACACCCGTCGGACCACTGCAGGGTCTGTTCCCCCAGGGTAGGGCTGTTGCCCAGAGCACTGACCGCCTGGTGTCCAGGACAGGGCTAGCTCCTCATGACTCAGAGCAAACAAGAAAGCATGAGGCAGACGGGCCTGCAACGCTGAGAAACCAGGAAGCAGCACCGGGCCAGCCGCGTGCTCACTTTCCGGATAAGCTGGAACTATCTGGCTGTCCTTTGGGCCTCCTGCTGCATGGGGCTCTGACCCCGGGAGCAGAGTCCTGCAGGGAGGCTGGCGCTCCACGGGCATGGCTCAGGGCTGGGACACACACCCCCTCCCCCCCGCAGAGGCCTGGCCCGCCAGGACCAGGGTGGACGGGATGCCCACAAGCCACAGCCAGAATCTGCTTGCTAAGCTGTGAGCAGGGCTCTGTGGCCGAGTTCCCGCAGCCGCATGACTCGCTGAGCTACAGAATTCCACGGAAGGGACCGTGTGGCGTCAGGACCCTTCCGGTCCCACACTCTGAGAACCCTGAGCTGTGAGGTCCACGCTGGGGCCCTGGGGAGACCAAGCTGGGGGAGAGGGGCTGGCACCCCTGTGGAGGCCTGAGCTGTGGGAGTTTACGCTGCGGGCCGCACCCAGCCCAGAACACAGAATCGCAAGCAAATGTGTGTTGTTTGAAGCCACAAAGCTTTAAGGTGGCTGTTACGGAGCAGCAGCTGACCAGAGCAGGTATCATGTTTCCATGCTAAGAGTGGTTCTAAAAGGAATACACAGGGTCCAGTTCCAGGGACGACTCTGGGGATGGGAGAAAGGGGTGAGCACTTTACCCCCTCCGTCCAACTCGGACTCCTGACACGCAAGGAAGCATTAAAAATGCCCACATGACGGATTATCCAGCCGTGAGCAGGAGAGCAGCCCTGACACCCGCTCCCACACGGACGGACCCTGAGAGCACGACGCTCAGGGAGAGAAGCAGACACAGAAGGACACGCAGCGTGTGAGTCCACGGATGTGAGACGTCCAGAACAGGCCAGTCCCCAGACACAGGGAGGGGGCTCCTGGTTGTCAGGGGCTGGGGGGGGAGGTGACTGCTGACAAGGTTTCTTTTGGATGAGATAGCAGGTTCTGGACTTAGATGGTGGTGATGGGGGCACAACAAAGTGAACATAATAAAGACCACTCAATAGCGCATTTTAAAAGGTGAATTTTATGGTATGTGAACTATATTAAAAAATTTTTTTTTTTGAAGAATGAATCCTTTTTGTTGCCAAGACACCGCCCGGGTGCGTACTGCGGAGCCGGCTCCAGACCCCGCCCCTCGGCAGCTGGGATGCTGCAAAGCAGCCCCGGTTTCCCCACGCCTGAAACAAGGTCGTGTGACCGACGGAGGTGCCTGACCTCAGGAAGGGCAGCCCACCCTGCAGGCTGGCGCTCCCCCAACCTACTGCAGGGAAGGACCAGGTTTTCCCTCAATTTCCAACCCATCCTGGACAAGACATCAATAAAACACAGTCAAAATCCCCCCTTGAGGAGTGAAGTTTAGACACACAAGATGAAGCCCCAGGATATGTGGCTCTGATCCAGCGTCCACGTGGCTGCCTCCAAACCGGACAGGAGTCACTGCCAGGGACCCCCACCTCCTGGACGAACCTTGTGGAGGAACCAGCCTCGGCCCCTCCTCCCTGGAGGGAGGTGCATGGTACCTGAGCAGTGTGGGGGCTCCATTTGCTAACCCGGGCCCCCCAGCACTGGAGACATGGGCGCCAGATCATTCTCAGGGGCATCCTGGGCGCTGTGGGGCGTGGAGCAGCCTCCCCGCCACCCCTGATGCCAGGGGCCCCTCGGTTGTGACAGCCGCAGATGTCCCGGGGCAGGGTGGCCCAGGTGGGACTGTCTGCACTGGCCCCTGTGGTTGAAAACCCTCAGATGAGATGTTTACGACGACAGTGACAGCACGTATCTTGCCCCCCGCCATACGGGCCCTGCCCCTCAGACCAACCCCACCCCCAGGCTGGAGAGGCAGCCACACCGAAAACTCTACCTCTCGGAGAGGAGAAGGATTTAGACACGCAGCTGAGAGCACCCGTGACACCCCCCACTCGCCCCTAACTCCACACTGACCGGGTGAGATGGGGACTGGCCTCCGCAGTCTGCACGGGGACCTGAGGCCGATGGTCCCCACAGGAAAGCAACAGGCCTGAATGCAGGCGCCCCGGACTCCACAGCCCTGTGCCCCACGAGTGCGTCCCCTGGTTATGTGCCACTGGGAACCCCCTACGTGGGTTTTCTTTCTGCTGTACAGTGTCGATGTGAGTTGAGTGAACTTTCAAAATCACAGTGTTTTGGAGAAAAACCTCGGTTTCTTGAAAAACAAGCAGATTTGGACACACAAGGCCAGCATCCTCACCTGCCTGCACCCGTGCTCTCGCCCCACACAGTCTGTTCCCACCATGGCAAGCAGAGGGCACCTGCGAGCACTGGGGGCAGAGGCCCCCTGATTGAATGATAGGTCACTTCACTACCACCATTTTACAGAAGGGGAAACACAGTTTGGAGACTTAAGAAGTTACCCTAAAAGTCTAAGGAGAGAAACCCTATGATCACATCTCAGAATCTAGAAAAGCAGTCCACAAGACTCAACATGAATGCCATGTCCAAAAAACTTCTAAGAAACTAGAGGAAAGGGGAAAAAATTAAAAGGACAGGGGTGGGTTGTGGAGTAGGAACTAGCTTTACCCTGAACAAGATCAAAACAAACACTTAAGGCAAACACATTAATATCAACAAGACAAGGAGCGCGGCTGTGAGCGCTACCACTGCAGGGGGACGCAGGCCAGTGCCACAAGACAAGAAAAAATCAAAAGAATGAAAACTGAAAAAAAAAAGACAAAATTTTACAAAATCCAAGTGACCAACCACTGAATTAAATGGAGCAAAGCAAGGTGGCCAGATAGACACCAGCGACTCACTGGGGGTCACACGGCAAGCACGCTGGGAAGAGGCAGGACCGGGGAGCTTCTGCCCTTTGCACCCACCACCTGCTCTTACGTGTCTGCCTGGCCCCGGTTTCACACTTGAGTTAATCTTTACCTGTCAGATTTGGATGACCTCTCTGGTCAACACACTATTTACAAGGGGGCTGCTGACCTTTCCTTCACCAGGGTCACACCTGGTGTGACGCAGAAATAGGTGTGAATCTGGGGTCAACACCACACAGCGACAGAAATACAGGCTTCCATGTTCTGGTATTATCTCAGACCTACAGCGCCAGTATTATGACAAGGAAGGCTAAGAAGTCTAGAGTTAATAGCTGATCAGAGCTGTTAACACTGCAAAGAACATGCTGAAAAATACCAAACTCTAGTTAACGATACACATATTCAAGTGTTTCTGGTGGAGTGTGCTGATGTCTGCAACTCTGAAATGCACCCAAAAAATCAGAGAGGGATGCATGAGTGATGGCTGGGCTGACGGTCAGATGAAGTAAGTAGAGAAAATGTCAACTGTAGGATCCAGGCGGTAATTAGTGAGCGTCCACTGCCCGATTCTTTCAACTTTTCAGCACAGTTGAAATTTTTTTTTAACAAAATCTTTTTCCTCCAGGTTAAAGGGGAATTCTGACCTTTGATGTCAGGTGTTTGTAAGCTTTGGAGAAACACATTTTGGAGCAGATTCCACCCAAAGAGTGTGAGTGACCACGCAGGCAGTAGTGGACACTACTGAGCACCCGTGTGCCACGCCCCAGGTTCCTGTAACACATACCTGCTCACCACACCTTGGAGAGGGTACGTACCTACCTCAGGGCCTTTGCATTTGCTGTGTCTGCTGCCTGGGACATGCTAGCCCTACATCTCCATGTGGTGGCTCCTGTCCTCCATCACTTGGGTCTCAGCCTGAACGTCTCCTCCTGGAGAGACCTTCCTTGACCACGCCAGCCCCTTCCCGCCCCTCGCACCCTCTACCAGGCCTGTTTTATTTCCCTCGTGGTACATGTCACTGTCTGAAGCTGACTTCTTTACTGGCTTGCTCCTTCCTCGGAGAGCAGAGACCACACTGTCTTGACCACAGGCTCTTCCTCATGACCTAGCCGGATTCCTGGCACACAGTAGGAGCACAATAACCACAGGCTGCATGGCCGGGGTGGGGGAGGCTGGGATGAGGAGGTGGGGATGGACTGGGGAGCAATCTCAGAGGGGGACAGCCAGGACGAGGAGACCCCGCTGTGGGAGGAAGCAGGGCTGGGACCCCCATCACAGAGATGGGGGCTCAGGAAGGGCACCCTGGGTGTGGCTGGACACACCTGGGAGACAGCACGTGGACGTGGCAACTGAAGCCTCGAGCAATGCCCAGCACATAGTAGGTGCTCAGTGAGTCACCGAACCAGTCATGGCCGAGCAGCTCCAAGTCCCCACCCGCTGACCACCTGGAGCCGTGGGGCAGCGCCTGGGCCTCACAGTGAGAGGACGCGGGCAACGGTCGAGAACTTCAATACAGAGGGCAAGTCTCCAAAAACTGTTCTTCGATTCATATGAACCATTTTCTGCCTCTTGGATATCTATTTCTTCTCTTGTGGCTTTGCATTGATCACTTTGAACCATCTGGGACGGTGAATGGAATCAAGTAAAGAATGCAAAGTTCTCCCCAACGACCCACTCCCCAGACGGCGCTCCGCCCGTTCGCTCACGCGCTCACTGGCTCAAACTCCCGAGCGCTCCCCAGGCCCGGGGCTGCTGTGGGGCAAGTGCTACGTGTCGAAACATTAACGTTACACGAGGAAAGAATCTAAACACCCCGAAACCACAGGGTGAGATAACAGACACCGGCGTGTTCCCGGGTAGGTTAAACACAGCTTTTCAAGTTCATCCCTGAAGTCAGGGGTCAGTGAACGTTTCCTGTGAAGGGTCAGAGGAGGCCCGGCAGAGGCCAGGCCAGGCCAGGCCAGGCATGTGGGTCGCAAGGAGTTACCCGGGGGCGGTTCTCCTCCAGGGGCGACCCTACCCCCAGGGGACACTGGCCCATGTCTGGGGACACCTGTGGTCATCAGGGCTCGGGGGCTCCTGGCACCCAGTGGGTGGGGGCAGGGATGCCCAGGACAGCCCCACAGGGAACGGGCCAGTCCAACATCAGCAGTGCCAGCGGGGCCAGAAAGCTGTGTGGGTGGGGGCAGGGCCTGTAGTGGGTGTTCATTATATTATTCTCTAGGTATTTAAAATATTTCATGATAAAAAGACATTCCCTTGTACCATCCTGTCTGCTCTGTCTTCTGTTTCAAGTTCCCCGTAATAAAAGGCTACCACACGTCCACACCCTCCGAGCTGGGCTGGTGCCCACAAGCCGTGCCTCCAACCCTCTCGCCGTCCCTGGGAGGAAACCATCACTGGGCGACTTACAGCTGGGAGGCTGAAGAGCAGAGGTCCGGAGGGCTCAAGGCGGACACAGTATTACTACTCCCCTACCACAGGCCTTGGGGGTGGTGGGGTGAGATTTCCCTGGTAGCCAGGGGTGGGAGATGCAGAGCCTGACAGGACCCACCAGCTCCAGGGCAAGCCCCTTCCCCAACCTCTGGCTGCCTGACCATCAGCTGGTGGAGACACAGAGGCCCAAACAAGTGCCCTGGGTGCAAACGTGCTCCCAGGAGGCCAGGCCTTTGGAGAACTGGCCGTGCAGCCACGCGATCTGCCCCGTTTACACAACAGCACAGGGGACAAATGGAAGGGTGCCTCCTCAGCAAAGGCGTCTCATCAACCCGAGCCATCTAGACGCGCAAGGTCTCAGCACCAAGAAACAGCATCTCCTTTCTCGGCATTAAGCTTTTACCAGTCCAGTCTCCCCCTTTGCTCTGGCTACCAGGGAGCTCAGAGTCAGACGGGCAGCCTACCCCTCAGGCTCCATGTCCTCAGAGGCAGGACGGTGCCAGCTCTCGACGAGACACGTGGGAGCACCCCTCCCAGCCTGGCCGAGTCTCAGCCTCCCTGAGCCCAGTTTACACGCCGGTCACGCTGAACGGTATTGAGCTCGCAGGGTGCGGAGAGGAGCCGGAGGGCCCAGCATGCGCCTGGACATACAAAGCAGTCCCCAAACGTACCTGCTAGTGTTCCCAACAGCGCCGCTTACTTGCTTCTGCTCACCACACACATTCAGTTGGCCAGTCCGGTTGAGGACGGTCACAGGTGCAGGCAGGATGCAGGGGGAGCATCGCAGGGCAGTCAGCACACGTGCTTCCCCTACTGGCCCCAGGGGCGCAGTCACCCGGCCCTGAGCCCGGGCCCTCGGCAAGGACGGCCCACTTCACATCCTCCTGTCCCGTTTCCAGCCTCGTATCCCTTCACACCGATGTCCCCAGGGAGCCACGCAGCCTTCACCCTTGGAGTAACATCCCTGCCTGCCTGGGTCCCTTTCCAGAGCCCTCTGTAGAGGAGGGAGTCGTGGCTGCCCTCCGGGGCCAAGGCCACAGCCTCTTCCTGGAAGACCGACTGGCTGCTGGGAGCCAAGAGCAACCCCCTTGAAGTGCGGGACGAGGCGGCCGGGGGGCTGGAAGGGGAGCGGCTGCTCCCGGTGCCCAGACAGCCAGGCCCCGGGGTCCCTGTGTCACACTGCGCACAAAAACTAGCCCTGGAGGGTGAGACGTAAAAGCAAAAGACCAAACCGAATCCTTAGGAGGAAATTAAGGAGAAAGTCTGCCCTGGGGTGGGCGGGGGTGGGGTGTCTCCCTAGCAGAGGGTAAGCTGAGCGGGGCTGCGGGGGTCCCGGGGCCCTGCAGGCTCACTGAGCCCCTGAGGGCAGCTCGCAGGAGGGCCTGAGCCGCGTGGCTGATCTGCACAGCAGCCAGCTTCCTCTGAAGCCCTTTCTCAGGTTTTCCTTGATTCTCTGGGTGGAGCCACATTCTGACTGTGCTCCCTGCACCTGGCCCGGGGCCCTGCAGCCATCTGGTTGCCTGTCCCCACCTCCACTGGGCTCAAGGACAGAGTCACAGCCGGGGCCGGCACCAGCCCGGCACGAAGCACAGGCTCCCCTCGTGTTTGGTGACCACCTTTTGCTCCGCCCTGGGCACTGACGTGCCTGGTCGGGTCGTTCCCACCAAGTCCACACCATCACCGGGGGCAGATACGGCTCCTCCGAGGATTCGGGCACTGGGGTGAGGGGTGAGGAGCGCCTGCGTCCAGTCCACACCCGGGCCGGCTTGCCAGCCCAGCCCCTGCTCGGCAGCCGCCTGGAGATGCCACAGGGCTACTACGAGCCCACCCAGCCGCAAGGCTCTTCGGGGCTTCTCCGTGCTCCTGGGGTCCTGGGCAATTCTCCCCAGGACCACCTGCCTGGCCTGGCCCCTCCCTCCCTCCAGCCCACCACACTTCCAGCTCCGGGTCTCTCAAGTCCACCCCTGAGCCATGGGACACACCGCTGCCTGCACCCCCACCTCCTCACCTCGCCTCTGGGTGGTGAACACCTGCAGGGACACAGCCCTCCCCATGCTCATCCTGGGACCTAGGTAGTCCTGGCTCTACCCTCTCCTGATGACCTGGACCTCTCCTTCCAGCACGCCACGCTGCAACCCGCCTCCAGTGCCCTCCCAACTCCTCCCTGTCCTCTGGGTGCCCCTGCGCTGGCCCAGGGCTGGGCATGGAGTGGACCTCTGTGAGCATCTGCTGAGCGAGAAACCCTGGAGGGCTGCATGGAGGAACCTGAGGGCGAGTGCCACCAGGAGCCTCCGGGGTCAGCAGTGAGGAACACAGCCCACACGCGTCTGGAGCTGGACATCAGACAAAGGACTGAATGCCCAGCACGCCCTGTGGTGCCTCCACCCGGCCTGTCCCAGCAGCGCCCGTCCCATCTCTCCTCTTCAGAGTGGGAAACTGGGGCTCAGAGAAGGGGTATCAGGATGTTTTGTGTTGAGACAGAAACCCAACTCATGCTGCTTGACGAGAAGGGGGGGGGGGATATACGTTAAGTCCGGGGCTGGCAACCTGCCCTGCAGACCAAATCCCCCACGGCAGTATTTATAATTAAAGTTTTACTGGCACATGGCTGCACCCTCCTCGTTCACAGTCATAGCAGAACCAGCTCCCACACCTCCGCCCGGCCCCTCACAGAGAAAGCCTGCAAGCCAGCAAGACTAAAGAGGTCGCGGTGACGGGCCTCGGCCTCGCCGGGCTGCGGGAGCCCCGAGGACTCGGTCTCCCCGTCTCAGCACTGCCATCCTCGCTGCTGACCCTCGGGCAGGCGCCTGCTCGTAGGGGCAGACGGGCCCCTCTTTCCTGCTGCCCCCCGCGACGCCCCAGGACAAGGAAGCTCTACCACTGGCCTGGGACTGCCTACTGGGGCCGCACCCCGCCTGGGGGTCGGGCAGAGGAAGCCCGGGCGCCGGCACCAGCACGCGGGAAGGGGCTGGCAGAGGACGGAGATGCAGCACCGGGGACGGCGCCGGGGCGGGCGGAGGGTCGCGCGCTGTCTCAGGGCTGACGTGCGAGGCTTCCTGGCCCAGGTTTCCTCCCAGATGCGTTTTCACTCCCCGGCAGCCTGGGCCGGGCCGCAGACATGCACTGGGTTCCAGCAAGCCGCGAGCCGCCGCTGTCACCCTCCAGTCCGGGCCCCGGGGACATCACAGGGGCTCCTGCACTTTGAGGCCCCTCCGAGTAGGGCAGGTGCTGACTGCCCAGCTCCCCCCTGTGAGGCAAGTGCTACAATCGCCCCATTTTATAGAAGAGGAAATGGAGGCCCTGAGAACAAACAAGCTGCCTACTGCGGTGGGGCCCCCAGGTGCCCGCGCCCTGCTCACGGCCAGGGCCATGGGAGCCCCGTGAGAGCAGGGCCGTAGACACCCGCATTCTCCCAGGGAATGGCTGCCACGTAGGATGACGCCCAGGCGGCCTGGGGAGCCCACTGCCTTGAGACGGAGCCATCCTGGGAGCAGCCCCTCCAGCCTGAAACTGCGACTTTGTGAGGGATGGAGCCGCGGGGTTTGGGGCTACATCACCCTCAGATTACACACACACAGAAAGTGTGACATGATAAATGTCTGTTCCCGTTTTAAGCCATGAAATTCTGCGGTGATTTGTTATACAGCAATAGCTAACTGATGCTAGCTGGGTCTCACACGGCCCCTGAGAGGAGAGTGGATGGAGATGGAGAACCCTCCTGGCCCACTCCTCCTCCCCTTACTCCCCTCCCCCTCCATTTGCTCACTGTGTTCCCACCGCAAGGCCTCCTCACACAGTCCTGTCCCAGGACCTCTGCAAATACTTCTCCTCTGCCTAGAACGCTCTTCCCCAGCTCACCATCCAGGCCTGGATCACACATCACCTCCTCCTCAGAGAGGCCTTCCCTGACCATGGGCTGAGGCCGCTTATTAAAAGTCACACCCCTGCTTGGTTTCAACCTTCTCTTTTATTCCTTTGCTCCTCCGATGGCTGCTCCTAATCACATCTCCTGCTACAGCCCAGGGAGCAGGTGCCAGGTTCTTGGCAGGCCTCGGGCACCAGTACCCACACCCGTCTCCTGTGGGGGCCCCAGGAGTCACAGCCAGGTGCAGGGCCAGGGCCTGAAGGTGCGGCGGGCCTGTGCGAGCCACCAGCTTTGACACTCCGGCAGACCCCAGGGGCCAGCCAGAGCGGCAGAGTCATCAAGAGCCCATGTCTACCAGGCCTGCCTGGTGGGGCCAGAGCTCCTGATTCATTTCACCCAGCCAACAGCCCTCCATGGAACGGACGGGGCAGCTGAGGCTCAGAGAAGCCGGGTCACCTGCCTGAGGCCACCCAGGATAGAGTGGGGACAGATGGATGTGATTCCAGATGGTCAGGTTCCAGCCTGAGCCACGGCCACATCAAGGGAAGGAGATGGGAAAGAACCAGCTGCGCTGGGAGCCAGCAGAGCCTCCCAGGCAGAGGGGGAGCCAGTGCAAAGGTCCTGGGGCAGGACCATGCACGAGAGCACTGAATAAGGGAGTGAGAAGCACATGACAGAACAGGATGAGGCCGTTACAGGAACATGGCAGCTCTGAGCCAGGGGACACGGCCAAGGGTCGGCCAGACTCAACACAGTAAGGGCAAAACGTGGACAGATTTGGAGTCATGTGTCCCCATTTCTACATTCACTTCACAGCTAACAGTCACCAGGACAGCGTGGCTCTGGCTGAGACAGACCTGGTAACCAGTGGAATAGTCCAGAACAGACAGACTGAGAGCCCAGACCTAGACAGAGTCGGCCTGCTTCGACAAAAGCACCGAGACAACTTGACGGGGAGAGACACCAGGGTCCTGTTCTCAGTGCACAGGAAAGTAACTCAAATCGCATCACAAATCTAAGTGGACATCATAGCTGAGAATGTGAAACTCGCAGGGGGAAACAGGGCAAACCCTCATACCTCGGGTCAGGCCAGGTGTCTCAGCTGCGACAGCTAGTGCCCGAGCGGCCACAGGAAAGGGACACGGGGCCTCATCCAAGTAAAGACGCCTGGGCTTGGACGGACGGACACCATCGAGGAGATGTTTGCGGGTTGTCGTCTGAGGAGGGGCTTGCATCCAGCATGTAGGAAGAACGCCTCCAACTCAACAATGAAGAGAAAACTAACCCAACTGGAAAAGAGACAAAGGATCTGAGCAGACGCTTCTCCAAAGGGGATACACAAGCGGCCAACAAGCCCACAGGGGCGCTCGCCACCACTAACCATCAGGGCAGGCGAAGCGGGACCACGCAAGGCACCCCACCCTGGGGAGCAGGTGCGGGGAGGGCACCGTGCGCAGCGGCCCCTCAGGAGGTTACAGGTGCTCCACCTGACCGGCAACCCCACTGCCCGGCGCCCACCCAGGAGAAATGAAAACACACGTCCACACAAAGGCTGTTCCTGAATGTTCTCAGCAGCACGATTCACAGCAGCCAAAAGGTGGAAAGACCCCAAACGTTCATCAATCGATGGATGATAGACACACAGACCACATGTCCCTCCACACACTGGAGCGTTGCTCAGCCGTGACCAGGAGAGCAGCCCTGACACCCGCTCCCACGTGGATGGACCCTGAGAGCACGACGCTCAGGGAGAGAAGCAGACACAGAAGGACACGCAGTGTGTGAGTCCATGGACGTGAGGCGTCCAGAACAGGCCAGTCCCCAGACACAGGGAGGGGGCTCCTGGCTGTCAGGGGCTGGGTAGGGGTGGGGATGCCTGCTGATGGGGGCGGGGTCTCCTTTTGGGGTGACGGATGCTCTAAACCTGTGGTGATGGTCGCACAGCTCTATGAATACAGTGAGGACCACTGACTGGTACACTTTAAATAGGTGAAAACATGCGGCATGGGAATTACATCTCAACCCAAAAGAAATGTTTAGAGAAAAGTCTCAGTGCAGAACAAGGCCTCTGGGCAGACCTGGCCTCACTGTGCTTTGCAGATTGTGCAAGCCCCTCCTCAGATGACAAGCGCACAATCTGAAGGTCTGTGGCCGCCCTGCATCGGGCAGGTCTATTGGCGCCATTTTCCCAACAGCATCTGCTCCCTGTGTGTCTCTGCGTCACACTCTGGTAATCCTCACAAAACCTCAAACCTTGTCACTGTTATTATATTGTTACGGTGATCTGCAGTCAGTGATCTTTGATGCTGTCGCAAAAAGATTACTTTCTGAAGGCTCAGGTGATGGTGAGCATTTTTTAGCAATCAAGTATTTTCAAGGTAAGGAATGTGCACTGTTTTTTGGACACAATGCTGTTACACACTTAACAGACTACAGTACAATGTAAGTGTAACTTATATCTGCTGGGAGACCAGAAATCCACGTGACTCACTTTACTGAGATGCTCACTTTATTGCTGTGGTCTGGAATGGGGCCCGCAGTGTCTCTGAGGTCCGCTTGTATCTTACAAACACAACGGTAGGAGGTGTGTGACCAGGGTACCTGTGCACAGCGAGTGCCTCACATGGAGACACAAGAGGCTGGTGACACAGGTGTCTGGGGTGGGCCTGGGGGCAGAGCCAGGCTATTTTGTGCCATAAACACACAGCAGCTTTCCAAAGGAGGGGAAAGAAAATAAAAATCATGAGAGAGCTGAATTCCAAGGGCGGAGCAGCACATGCAAAGGCCCGGTGGTGACAAGATAGGACGCTTTCCAGGAACAGCAGAGAAAGGTCCGCGTGGCTGGAGGGGAGGGTGCTCGATCTCACTGCACAGGGCGCGTGCTTCCACAGCAGTAAATAGGAAGCCTTGCAGAGGACAGGGGTGGGGCAGGGGGCAGCGGTGGGTGGGGTGGGGGTTAATCCAGGCTCCACAGCCCCAAGAGAAAGAAGGTTCCAGAACCTTCACCATTCATGCCACAAGCACAGCCAAACACCTGTCTGGGCCCAAGGCTCTAGGCAGAGACAGCCCAAAGGGCAGAGGACGATCAGGTGCATTCTCAGTGGCTCCACAGCTGGAAGGGTTCGAGTGGCAGGGTCAGGGTCACCCAGGGTCACAGAGGGACCGTCAGCTCAGGAAGGAGGCTGGTCCAAGTCTCAGGCCCTCGGAGGGCCCCGCTGACCCCGCGTCTGCAAGTGCTCTGTGCGATCCTGGACTGAATCCCAGAGGGGACAGAAGTTATGGTCCAGGACAGCTGGGTTACTGATGAAACTGTGAGCCCTGAGCATGGGCTGCACCGAGGCTCCGCCTCTCGCACGTGGTCCCTGTAACTGGTTCAGGCAGCATCTCTGTTGAGAGGATGCACAGATTCCACGTCTGCAAATCTACTTACTGGCGAGATTACCTGTAACCAACAGGCGTGAGGGTGTCCCGGACAGCCCAGGCCCACATCGGGCAGCGGAGTGTCTTCCCCTGCACGTGCCCAGCGAGGTTGACCAGCTGCTGCCGGGCTTCCTCCTTCAGCCCTCGGACCACCGACAGGTGTCCTTTTTGTGGTCTCCTGAGTGCCACGTTTCCTGCATATCTGTGTTCTGGTGGGTGACTCTGTATCTAAAATGCACCCCATACACTGGCCGGGGTCTCCAGTGCGGGCGGGCGGTGCCATCCTCTCGGAGAAAATGCAAGTGTCAGATGAGCTGGGTTCAGGCAAGAGTTGTAGCCCCACCAGCCAGGAGCCCAGTGTGAGTGAATCCACAGCCCACAGCAGACAAGGTGTCTTTAAACAGAAGCGCACGTCACATGAGGCTGTGGTGGGCCGGCTGTGACAGTGCGGTGACAGCGGCTCACAGGAGCCTGGCCCCCGTGTCCCCCATCCCTCGGTGTCCAGGGCAGAGGACGTGGGGGAGTTCGCCACAAGGTCCCTGCAACTTCCTGCAGGCTTCAAAGTTTTCCAAATAAAATGTTAAAGAAATAATAACACACACAGAGACAGGTATGCACAGGCACAGGAAAACACCTGGAGCGGCAGTCACAGCCCCACAGACATGGATGGTGGAGCCAGGAGCAAACGCCCACCTGCCGCCAGCGGCAGGCCCGGCTGCCGCGCTCGCACAGGAAGCTTGTTACTACCTGTAGTCTGAGACATGCCTGCTGCATGAGCACAGCGGCAGATGAGTGGAACCGAAGACAAAGTCCAAAATAGACCAGCCACACACAGGAATTTGGTCTATAATCAAGGTGGCATCTCAGATCAGAGGAAAGCAGATTATCTGAGCCACCTGAGAAAACCTGGCTCAGTTAAACCCTCGCACAGCTTACGCCAGGATTAACCCCAAGTATAACGAGAATTTAAATGTTAAAAAAAGAGTAAAATTATAGAAATACTAGAAGAATTTAACTGTCACCTAGAACAGAGAAGACTTCTCCATCATGACATCAAACTGGGAAACCATAAAAAGAGAGCTTGATAAATGTGACCATGTAAAAACCTGCCCAGCATCAATAACCATCGTCAGAGAAGATGGGGAAAAACTACTCGCACTTATTTGGATTAAAAAAGCCAACAACAACTTTCCATAATATATAAAGAGCTCCTACAGATCAGTAAGAAAAAGACTGGTAACTCGGCTGAAAATGGGAAAGATACAACTAGTACACAGTTCCCAGGGAAAGGAGGTAAGAGTTCCGAGACGTGTAAGATTAAAGGCAGGAGGGGGTGAGTGGTGAAAGGGGGTCTGTGAGCGTGCAATCAAGACAAGACGGAACGGGGACCCAAGAGCTTACGGGAGCAAAGGCGCCAAGGGCTCCCGGGGCGAGCACTCTGTCTTCCAGCTCCGACAAAGTGCAGGGCTGTCAGGGTGGGGCAGTCCAGCCGCAGCCCCTGTGTGACCTGGACAGGCAAGTCCTTTCTCCTCACGTTCCTCTCTGCTCCCTTTGCTGGAATACATTTTTAATAAAACAAAGATGAAGAGTTAAAAAGGAAAAGATACATGAAGACCTTTCCCTCTGATTCCCATTATGAAACATCAAAGCTGCAACTATGCTGAGATGTCACTTTGGGCCCAAGAGTTTGGAAAGATGGAAGAAATGGACGAGGCACTACATTCTCACCCTCGCCGGAAGGAACCGTTCATCTGATACTGGGCTAATCACAGTCCAAATTTCCTGCATTTTACAAGGCGCTGACATCTCGGGGGCCTTGCAGACCTGGGGACTGTCCCTCTGAGTCAGCCAACTCCTCCATCACAAGCAACTTGCCTTTGAGCACACCTCTGCTGTGCAAACCAAGCCGGGCCACTCCACCCCGCTCATACACAGGCCCACGGCCCCCCAAGCCTGGCAGGCACAGCCAGAGCCCAGCCCGCAGCCCAGAGCCGGCTGCCAGCGCCAAACGAGGGATCCCGCCCTGCGCTCCCTGTGTGCCCTGCAGGAGCCCCAGCCAAGGTCAGTGCCCTCCCCACAGACCCAGCCCAGGGCCAGCTGGCAGGGGGACCCCTGAGACAGCCAGCTTTGCTCGACACCAGGTGACTGTGCTGCCCCCAAGGGAAAGCAGAGACCCCTGCCCCCAGCACCTGCAGAGCCGGGGCACATGGTGCAGCCCAAGCAGTGCCCCGTTACCCACGTGCCCTGTGCTGGCGGTTCACGCACTGGCCCCTCTAATCCTCACAGGAGCCCCAAGAGGAAGGCCCGTCTCAGATCCAGCTTCACCAACGAGCCTCCCACTTCCCATCCCGGGGCTGCTGGGACCCCATACCCGGTCTCTTCTCCATCTATGCCCACCCCCTCGTCGCCTCACCTGGTCACACACTGTAAATACCATCTCCGGGGGCACTAAGCCATCTCCCGGACGGACATCAGCTGCTTGGCAGGACATCATCACTCCGCATGGGGAGCTCCTTATCCCTGACTGCCTGCCCATCACTCCCTGAGCTCCCGACTCGGTCCTGCTGCAGCCCCGACCCATGTCTCCTGTCTCACATTAACACTGTGCCCAGCCATCCCCCAAACCTGCTCTGCCCTGTCCCCCGTTTTAGCCGAGGCAGCTCTGTCCTTCCAGGGACACAGTCCACAAGCTCAGACTCCCTCAATTTCCCTCTCTCTCTCTCCCACACTCAATCCTTCAGTAAGTCCTGTCGACTCTGCTCCTAAAATCTACTCTGAGTCACTTCTCCTGCCTCCACTGGGGCCCAAGCCCCACCACCACCCACCAGGAGCAGCGCTGTCCCGTTGCCCAGGTCCCGCTCCCACCCTGCCACCACAGTCTGTTCCCTGAAGCGGCCAGAAGCAGCCTGAGAGCACCTGAGTCAGGCCTCGCCCTGCAGGGCTCCCACCTTCCCGGGGATAAAAGCCCACGTCCTCCCCAAGGCCCACAAGGCCCTGCAGGACCTGCCCCGTCCCCTCCCTGCCCTCCCCTCCTCCCTCTCTCCCCCTCACTCACTCTGCTCCAGACACTTGGGCCTCCCGGCTGTTCCTCCAACTTGCCTGCCCCAGGGCCTTTGCACAGGCTGTGTCCTTTGCCTGGAACCCTCTCTGCCTGGAACCCTCCCCCAACATCTCTACATTGCATATCCCATTTCCTACAGATCTACGCTCAAATGTCACCCCTCCTGAGTTCCTGGCCTCCACCAGCTCCCGCTGTGTCCCCCTCTCTGCTCTTCTCCACGGCACTCACCTCCCCTGTGGTCTCATATCTCTCTCCTTTCATCCTTTACTGTCTGCACACACCACACCCTCACCGCAGCATACACGCAGGGGCTGGGCCCCTCTGGTCCGGGCCGGCTTCCCAGCACCTGGCCCGACCTGGGCCTGGCAGCCCCAAGCCACCAGGGCGAAGGCCATGTGTGTGCAAGAGGCAGGGGTGACTCAGACGGAAGAGTAGCTGTGACCAAAAGCGGGGGCCCCTCTCTTCAGCCAAAGTCACAGGCCAGGTCCCCACTGGCCCGGGCACTGGGGGCCCCTCAGGCCAAACCCCAACCCCTCCACAGAGCCTGGTGGCACTGCCATGCAGAGGCCCCACGGCTAATCCCCGAAGTCAGTAATCCCCCCACGTGGACGCCCCCCCCCCCCCGCAGGCCCCGCCGTCCAGCTGGCCACAGCCGGAAATCCTCAGCAGGGTCTCGACCTGCACTGTCACCCGCGGGGACACGCGGCTAGGTGGGGCGGCTTGCTGTGGGAATACAGGGGCCTGGGGCCAAGACCCTCCTGGGATCTGGGCCACCATGCCGGCTGGGCAAGGCCCAGGTCACACAGGTGTCACTGAATGCGCGCCACCAGGGGGTGCAGGTCTCACCTCTCCTTGTGCCGCCGCCGCCGCCGTATCCTCAGACCCTGCTGCCCCCTCTTCAATTCACTCGCTCAGAGGCAAAAGTCCTCAGCCAAGGTGGGGCTGAGCCGGTACAAGCCCGGGGCTGCCCTGCCCAGGGTTCCATGAGACTCTACCTGCCCTGGGGGCCCCGGGCAGCCCCCCAGATTCCCTTTTCTCATATCAGCAAGAGCCTGCCAGAGCCTGGACCCCCAGGCTGCTCCTTCTTGGGCCCTCCCCACATCTACCCCCCCAACCCTAGGATGCAGGCCCAAACCCTCCAGGGTTCATCTCCCTCACCTCCCTCCACCCTCTCAGGAGCCCCGTCCAGGTCCCCAGCCCCACTCACCCGGCCGCCTGCCCCCACAGCCCCCTCCCCTCCGTGCAGCTGCGCGCTCTCTATAAAATGTGACTCACTGTCCTGCTTAAACCCGCCAGCACCAGCAACTGGACTCAGACCAGAACCTAAGTAGGGCCAGGGTCTCTGTGGCCCCATGGGGCTGGCCCTGCCTGCCTCAGGCTCCCTACCCTTTCTCTTCTGTGGCTCTAATGAATCACTCGTTCCTACCTCAGGGCCTTTGCACGGCTGATCCCTCTGCCTGAATGCTTGACCGGGGCTGCTATTTCTCCCACAGATCACCTGCTCCCCGACCATCGGCTGCAGCAGGCCCTGGTCACTCCCTGTGGCCATGACGCCTGTTTCACTGCTGTCTGCAGCTCACCAGGGCCAGCGTGGTCTGACTCAGGGGTTGGTAAGCATTTTCCATAAAGGACCAGACAGTGAGTATTTCTGACTTTGCAGGCCACGGGTCTCTGTCTCAACACTCAACTCTGCTGCTATAGCTGGACGGCCCTGCAGACAACAGGTGAGCGACAGTGCATGGCCAAGTGCCAAAAAATCATTCCTGACAAAAACTGGCGGGGGCGGGACAGGCCTGGGGCCACCGTCTGCTGACCTCGTCTCACATGTTTATTCATTCGCTGTCTGCACCCTGACCGCCACCAATCTGAGAGCCAGGGCGTCTAGGCACCTGCACCGCTGCCCCAGCCCACAGCAGGTGCTCGATAAATGTCCAACAGGCACTGTTCAAGGACAAAACGAGGTGTAAACGCACGTCTGGTCCCTTCAGCTGGCCACTCCCACGTGGGGCCAGCCACGCCAGCACCATTCCAGACTCTACAGGCCAATCTGCCCGACGAGGCCCTACAAGAAATGCGGTCAGCACACCAGTTTCACAGATGAAGACGCTGAGGCTGCCAGCCCAAGTGCCCGTTGTCGCATCACTAAAGTGGCCATGCAGGATCTGAACTGGGAGCTTTCTGCCTTCAAAGGCCATGGCTGACTAACCCAAGGGGCCGAGGGATGCTGCAGTCCCCGGTTACCATCCCCCCACAGCTACAGAGGACGCCTCTGGTGATGCAGCCCCACCCGCCCCAGCTATGCTGGCCCCCACACTGCTTTTCAAGCACAGGAGGCCTTTGCTTGGGCTGTGCTGGCTTCCTGTCCCTCCTTCAGGCCTCCCTCAAATGTCACGGAAGCCTCACTGAGAGGAGATATTTAAGCAAAAACTTAAAAGAGCTAAGGAAGCAAATGACACAGAAACTGAGGATGAGCACTCAAGGCAGAGGGCACAGCAGGTACAAAGGCCCTGGGGCAGAGCGAGTGATGGAAGAGGGAGGAGGTGAGGGCAGGGCGGGGAGGGGAGTGGGGTAAGTCATGCAGGGCCTTGTGGGCGGAGGGGAGGGCTTTTACTCAGAGGGATGTGAGAGCCCTGGAGGGCTGTGGGCAGAGGAGAGGCGGGGCCTGAGTCAGCTTTCTTGGGAGCCTTCTGGAGTGAACGGTAGGGAGCACAGGAAAAGACAGGGACCAGGCCAGCAAAGGGTGATGGGGCTGAACCAGGTGGAGGCAGGACTGGGGAGAAATGGTTGGATTCTGGGTCCATTCTGAAGGCAAAGCCAAAATAATCTGCCTCCAGGTTAGTCACGGGAAGGGGCTGGGGGTCGGTCAGGAATGAAGCTGACTGGACTGAGATACCACGGAAGCAGGAAGGACAGGAGAGAAATGGCTCATAAACCCCAGGCCACAGTGCAGGCCAAAGCCCACGCAGCTCGTGGGCCCCCACCGGGGCCCTGTGAACGTGTCCAAGACTCCAGCCCTCCCAAGATTCTCCCCTCAGAACCAGGCACCCAACACAGTCCCCAAAACCATCAGAGAACCCATCAGGCCCTCCTGGGCCAGGCCTTGGGAGCCCAGGCATTTAAAGTAACTGGATTCTAAACACCAACGATGCATTTCACCTCCCATCAGGTTGGCCAGAACGACCAAGCCGACAGCATCTGGAGCTGGCAATGATGTGGGGAGACAGACGGTCTCTCTCGGCCCCTGCCGGACCTTTCCGGAAAGCCACCAGGCATTGGTCTGCTTGCCCCTGACCCAATCACTCCAAGGCGGGGACGCCAACCACTAGAAATCAAAGCACCACAGCTCCAGGCCCACTTTCAAAGATGTCCCCTGCGTCATGACTTGTGACAGCCAAAGGCAGCTCCAGAAACAACCCGATCTCCCTCAGCAGGAGGCTGGTTGCATCCATAAGGCTCATGCCTAAAGTGTTGAACTTCACCACGTGCTCGCCATGTGCTGACGTGCTAACCCAGGCAAGGCTGGCAGCGTGGCCCCATTTGACAGATGGGGACACTGAGGCTCAGAGAGACCAAGGCATTTGCCCTTTGGGGTTCACACAGCGACTGAGTGGAAGCCAGGCAGGATAAGGGGTTCCCCCCTCTTAACCACAGCACTGCATTCTCTCGGAAGAAAAAAACTGATACTGATGTGTGGATAAAAAAAATCCCCATTACAGATAAAAGTCAAGCAAGCTACAGAACGAGAGGTATGCAGAGCAGCCCTCACTCAGGCGACTACGCCCCCCCAGGGGCCACGTGGCCATGTCTGGGGACACCTGTGGTCCTCACAACTGGGGGTGTTCCTGGCACTGAGGGGGTAGGGCCAGGGATGCCACTCCACACCCTACCTCCAGCCCGCAGGATGGTCCCCCCAACAACAAAGAATTTTCCAGGCCAAAACGTCGACAGTGCCAAGGCCCTGGGACCCGGGTGTCGTAAGGAACCACGGGGTGAACAAGCAGACCCGTCTGTGTGTCCACGAGGCCGTGCGAGCAGGAAAGGCATGGACAGTTCTTCCCCAAACTTAACAGAAACGAACTCGGAGAAAGGGAGGCAGCTATTAACCCTAAGGAGAGTGAAATGAGCGACTGGCCGTGGGAGTCAGATTTCTGGGGTTTGGGGACAGGCAGGAAGGGCCAGGCCCTTACGGCTCAGGGCCCTGTGCTCAGACCCAGCCACAGCCAGGGCCTGGGATTTTATCTGCCCTCAGTCAGATCACCTAGCCCCTGAGAAGACAAATGTCTGCTGGGCGGCTTTCTTGTGGTCACTGCATCTTAGGGTATTTTGTCTCTGCCCACCCCAGGCCAGAGGCTGATGGCGGAGGTCAGGGGGCTGAGAAAGGGCTGCAACTGGGTCCCTCCACCGTGTCGGGTGCTAGCCAGGCAGGGCACCACCTGCCGGCAAAGAATGAGGGCACGAGGGCCGGGTGGTGGAGCTGAACCGGGTCATCTACCCAGCAGCTCCAGATGGCAGCGTGAAAGGAAGCGGTGGGAGTTCTCCGGAGCCCCGTGGGGAGCGCACTCGCTCTGGCTCTTTCTCTAGACATTTCTCCCAACTCCCAGGCAGCACAGCAGCTCCCTGGCTGCCAAGGAATCTTCGGGAGGCCGGGGGAGAAGGAGCATGGACGCCCACATGGGCGTCTACAGGGCCTCTCCTGGTGAGGGCGGCTCGGGGGAACTGAGGATTCGGCGGGTCTGGAAACTTCCTGTTTGGGAGCTTGCAACCTTGACCAAGAAGGAACCATCCCTCTAGGCAGTGGCTGGGCTCTGCACACGGTCGCAGGGAAAGGCAGGCCGCCTCCCTTCCCAAACCTGCTCTCCCTGAGGGCAGGAGAGGGACGCCAAGGAGAAGGGCATGAGAAAGCAGGGCCCTACACAGCTAAGGCAGCCCCCACTATCCAGGGAGAAGGCTTGGGGGCTCCTCCTCCGCACCTGCTTGCAGAGCCCTGGCACTGAAGGTGCCTGGAGATGTCATCCCCCCAACCCCCTCCTGTTATAGGGGGGTAAACTGAGGCCCAGAAAGGGAAGGAATGACCAGTGCACTAGAAACCAGGTCTGGTGACTTACACAAAGAAAGATGAGGTAGTCAGGAGGCTGACCCAGCCGGCCTCCAAGAACCCCACTTCCATCACAGCAGCCCCTGCCCTTCCCAGCCAATAAGATATGCCTATAGGGTGACTGCTTGGAGGGGAAGGGGTGAGGTCCGGAAGCTGTTATCAGCAAGGTGGGTGGCCCGGAGCAGTGGGTCCAGGCAGCGGGGCACATCTGGGACAGCGTCACCCCCTGGAGGCAGGGCCCCCCACCGGAACGGGGTACTTCACCATCCCACATGTAGAGCAGCCCCCTGACAAGACAGTGGGATGTCGTCCCCAGGCGCCCTCAGCAGGAGGCAGTGCACCCATCCACCGCGCGTCCTAAATGGGGGGGGTGTCTCACTCCCCGCCAGAGATGAGGACCCACCTTCCCGGCCTGCTCCAAAGGGAGTTGTTCCACCCACAGCCTCCCAGAATGGGGCCTTGCACCCACCCCTGACCCCAGACTGGCGGCTCCTCCTAAGACTCCTGGAATGGGAGGCGCCACCCAGAGTCCCCAAAGCGGGGCGTTCTATCCTCCCTCGGGTCCCCCGGCCCCGGAGTGGGGCGTTCCATCCCCCCCGCGAGCGCCCCCGAGTGGAATGTTCCAGCCTTCCCGCTGCGGGTCCCGACGCCCCTCCAGCGCTAGGACGGGTCCACTGGGCCCCGGCGTGGGGGGGCAGGCGGGTCCATCCGGGGAGCGGGGAGGGAGGGAGGGAGGTCCCGAACCGTTACCTGCTGCCGCCCCGCTCTCCGCGGCCCAGGCTGCCTCCGAGGTCACGGCCCCCGCCTCGGCGCTCTCCGCCTCGTCCGGCACCTCCAGCTCCATGGCCGCGCGCGGGCCTGCCGGCCGGCGGGCGGGCGGGAGGGCGGCCAGAGGGTGCTTCCCGAGCTGCGGCTGCGGCCGCCGCCGCTGAACAACAACCGCCGCCGGCTGGAGAGAGGAGGGAGGGGGCCGGGCCCAGGGAGCGAGGGGCGGGCCCGGGGCGGGGCCGGGCGCTGCGCCACTGCGCACCGCGCGCGCCGCCAATCGGGACTCGGGGGCGGGGCCTGCGTGCGTCCCGGGCCCCGGGGGCGACGCGAGCGCCCTCACGCGCCCAGGGGGTGGAAGGGCAGCGCTATTGCCATCACTTAACGTTGCTATGGTCCATAACAGCATTATCATATATAATAAACATAAGTAATAATTACAGTTAACAAATTATCATGTTAAAAATAACGTTTATACTACACATGCTATACGTTTAACATAAGTAATAGTTATGTAATAATAAATAACTTTAATTTTATTATTATGCGCGGTTCATAAATTGTGTCATATTATTATGATAGACATACTAATGTTACTATTAAACAAACAGTAATATGGTATTATGATAAGCAGTATTAGTAGGTAATGTAAAGACATTATTTATGATAGATAGCACCATGTATAACATATCAAAAATCATACATAATAATAATATTCTTAAGTGCCAAGCTCAGTGCTAAAGCCTTTACAGGCAATATCTCCAGAAGTTAGGGACTATTTTTTGTTTTCTTTTTTTTAACTACTAATATATTCCCAGTACCTAACACAGAACCTTACACCTAGAAGACAATAAATATTTGATAATATTGATCAACCAGATGGAAACTATTATCCCCATTTTACACATGAGAAAACAGGAACTCAGGGAGCTGAAGCCACATGCTCAGAATCACACAAAGAACAGTGCAGTGAATCAGCGTGTTTACCTACTGTATTAAGAATAATAATTGCGTATATGTTGTCATTAAAATCTAATGGTGAATTTATTAATGATATGGTTAGGCAGTTATTCATTCTGAGGTCATGGTTTGGGGAGTAATAAGTGTTGCTATTAGTAATTTTATTCATTATTAATGATTTCTGCTGGGGGGCAGGTGGAGGAATGGGGGCACCCAGCTGGTGAGGGATGGGGCTAGAAAGTTTTTGCCCAAGCCTGTCCGACTCCAGACACATGACCCCCTCATCACCGTCTGGGGTGCTGGTGAAGTCATCAGGAGGTTGACAAGACTGTGCCTTGGGATACTTGGTGGTGGGATGACAGGGGATCAGGAAGATGAAGTAGGCCTCAGGCAGACCCAGGGGTTAGAAAGATGCATCTGAAATGTTCTCCATAAAAACAGGGAGACAAACAGAGAAAAAGGAAGATGTAGAGAATAGAACCCAGGATTGGGGGCAGGCCTCCCACAGATTAGCTGTGTCCTGTCAGAACTGAGCCCATCCGGAGGTGGGGGGTCAAAAGGCTCCAAGGAATTAACAGATGATGGATAAACACAATGTGGTCCATTCACACAATGGAATATGATTCTGCCTTAAAAGGAAGGAGATTCTGACACCTGCTACAATATGGATGGATCTTGAGGACATGATGCTCAGTGAAATAACCCAGACACAGAAGGACAAATACTGTCTGATTCCACTCACAGGAGGACCCAGAGGAGTCAAATCTATAGACACAGAAAGTAGATGGTGGAACCAGGGGCTGGGGAAAGGGATGGGGGGTCAGTTTTTAATAAGGACAGAGTTTCAGCTTGGGAAGATGATTAAGTTTTGGAGATGAATAGTGGGGATGGTTGCACAACAATATGAATGTGTTAATGTCACTGAGCTGTGCACTTCAAAATGTTTAAGATGGTTCATTTTATGTTATGTGTATTTTGCCACCATTTTTTAAAAAAAGGCTCCAGGAGGTGTTCTTTGGATGCATGCCATAGATAGAACTCCTGATTCATTTCGAATCTGTCTCAAGAGGAGATTTAGAT
This sequence comes from Camelus dromedarius, assembly GCF_036321535.1. NCBI lineage: Eukaryota > Metazoa > Chordata > Mammalia > Artiodactyla > Camelidae > Camelus > Camelus dromedarius. The sequence goes on from NC_087462.1 coordinate 2,440,576, forward strand.
CAGTAGTTCTCAAAGTGAGGTGCCTGGACCTGCCTTCACCAGCATCAACCAGGAGCATGTTAGAAATGCAGATTCTCAAAAAGAAAGAAAGAAATGCAAGTTCTCGGGCCCCACCCCAGCCCTCCTGCTTCAGAAATTCAGAGGGCAAGGACCCACAATCTGGCTTTCAGTGAGCCTCTCAGGACAATTCAGATGCCTGGTAGAGTTTCAGAACCACTAGCTCAGACAACTGGAGAAGGGATAGGGGGTTGGATCAGTGGTGAGAATCGTGAAAACAAAGCAAAATTTTAAAGGATCAACTTCAGGGTTGATTCTGAATCTCTCTTGGCAGGAAGTCAATATTACAACTGAAAAATCAAGAGGACACTCAATATTTAGAGAGATAGACGTGAACATCTACACAATTAACTTTAAAGAAGCTGAAGAGGGGGTGCCTCTGAGAAATCTTGGGGTGGCAGTGTCACTGCCAATTTCAACAGAACCTGCATGATAATGTGACTCTTTAAAGTGCACGAGTATGTAAACTTTAACAAAAATATAAAAGCTTTAAAAAAAATGATGCCAAATGGGGAGCAGAAGGAGATAGGCAGGGAATGGAGAGGAGGGACCTGGGTGGGGCAGCATTTTTTTCCCATCCTCCCCCATTGCTTGTCCTTGTTCCCATTTTGCAGGATGGAAAAACCGAGGCTGCCCAGCTTACCTGGTTGCCTGGTTTCGGACCCCCCCTGGTGGCTATAGTGGCTACTACCAGCAGCACTGGGTACAGCAGGTAAGAGAAAATTGAGTTTCCATCCCTTTCCATATTCCATTCATTCACTCTACAAGTATTTATTGAGCACCTACTGGGTACAAGGCACTGTTCTAGGCCACAAGGATACACGAATGAACAAAACCAAATCCCTGACCTCAATGAGGTGGCAGCCTAGAAGAAATACAGATAAACAAGCAAACAAGGCATAAGGTCCTTTCAGCTGCTAGTAAATACTTTGAAAATAATACAGATGTGATATGACCGCGACAGAATGTGATCGAACAAGACAGACTTCACAGCTAATTCATACTAAGCTCCTCATCCAACACTTTTCAGTAGAATGACAAGTAAGCTGGTTTAAGTTTAAATTTTTTCATGTTGTTTAATACTTTCTAGCAACCACATTTTAAAAAGCAAAAAACAAAACAAAACAAAACCAGATGAGATTAATTTTAACAACATATTCCATTTAAACCAATCCATTCAAAAATATTACTGTTTCTGCTGGGAACCCATAGTAAAACTAATGAGCTATTTTACACTCCTCTCTGTACAGCAAGACTTCCAAATCTGGGGTGTGTTTTACCCACCTCTCATTCATCCAGACCAGCCGCCTGTGGGTCGTGGCTGGGAGGTACAGCCCTACTGTGTGCCCAGCAGTGTGCTCAGCACTTCGTGGGAGGGCATTCATTCAGCCGCTCTTGCAAAGAATCTTAGGAAGCAGAGGCCAGTGTTGTTCTCATTTTTTTTTTAATGAGGAAACTGAGGGGCTCCCGTGACTTGCCCCAAGCTGCCCAGCTGGGAAGAGATACAAGAAGCTTGCTTACGAATCTTAGTCACTTGGTGGTGGACATGCGGAGTTTGCGGAGTTTTCGGAGTTTGCGCTCAGACGTGCGGGCCGGAAGGAGCAGTCCCGCCGCAAGCTGCGGGGTGGGCTGCGTGCCTGGGGGAAGGCACAGCTGGGGCACAGGCTGGGTGGTTCCAGATGCCAGGGGAGCGGCGGGGGGCTGGGGGAGCGGGGCGGGGGCACCATTTATTCATTCATTTCTGAACTTATTCAAGAAATGTCTCCCAAGAGCATGCCACATGTCCCAGCCCCTTGCTGGATGCCGAAGGCTCAGCAGTGCACAGCGCCAGCCGGGCAGCGCTGGGCGTCCCTGGCGTCCCTGGCCTCTGGGCAGGCAGGGGTTAAGGCCAGCACTCCCACGTGAGAGTACCTTGCGACAGAGCCACACACCCAGCCAGGTCTCTCTCACTCTCACCGGTTTGCCTGTGCGCCTTGCCCTGCTGGTTTCACCCAGCACCAGACCGGCTAGCCTATTGCCGCCACAGGGAGGAAAAGTTGGGCGAACAGGCAGGAGGCCAGAGCTCAAGCCTCAGGTCCCCTCCCCACCTCAGCCCCCTGACAGGCAGGCACCCCAGCGCTGGCTCCTGCTGTCTGCCCAGAGGTCACCCAGCCTCCTAGACAGGTGAGTCCCCTACTCTGCTCTGCCTGCCATCCCGGAGGCATAGCGCAGCTGGGCTCCCCACCACGGGGTCCCGGGCCCCTGTCACCTCCCCCCCTCCCTGGCCCTCCTGAAAGCAGGAAACTGACACTCCTGTGTGGGCATTTGACATAGTTTCTAAGGGATTATCTGGCTGGCAGTTACTGACCCTGGCAGCCTGCCCAGGACGCCAGAGCCACAGACTTCAGAGGGTCATTGTTGGTCCAGGCAGTGCTGGGGGGCTGAGGGGGCACAGGCTAGCCTCTGATCCCCCAAACAGGGGAGGGGAGGCTGGTGGGGAGGTGGCAGTTGAGGTAGTCTGGCACCTGGTGAGTATCGGGGCCTCCTGGAACTTCTTAAGAGGCTCCCAAGTTTTCAGACAGTTGCATCTCGCTTTCCCCCACCCTCTGCTGCTGGAGCGGGGCAGTGGGGGTCCTGGGGGGCGGCATCTGTCTTATCTGAGTTTCTTCTCTGGGCAAAATCTCCCGACGGAGAAACGCAGGACGGGGCGGTTGTCATGACAGTCTGCAGAATCAGCTGTGGGCGAGGAGCCGGGATGGGCTCCGGGCAAAGGAAGAGGACTGGGGGCAGGCGGCAAGAGCCTTTTCTGGGTCGTTTGCTCCCAAAAGTGCAGGACAAAGAGCGCTTCCGCGCCAGCCAAGTGTCTGATGCACTTCACGTCCCTTTGTGCGGGACTAGGAAGCGCCCTCCGGGGTTGGCAGGCCTGAGCACCCCAGCTGCAGGGTCCAGAGCCGGCCTGGCGTTTGAGGCCACTCCTGGGAAGCAGAACTGCTTGAGATTTGAGCTCTGTGGGGTTGAGAGGAGACAGATCTCAACTGTAGATCCCACCCTGCCTGGGGTTTAGAGAGGAAACGCACAGAGTCAGATCTGACCTCAGTTTCCCACTCTATAAAATGGATGTAATAAGCCTTACCACGTCACAGGGCTGCTGGGAACAGCACACGACAGAGCGCAGGGGTCAGGGGAAACTGCCCCACCCAAATCGGAACTCAGAACACCAGGCCAGTGGCAGCGTCCCGTTGCCTTCTTGTTTCGTGGAGGTCGAACCCGGGCTCCAAGAGGGACAGCCACTTACCCTGGGCTGCACAGTTAAGTAGGACTCTCAGCCAGATAGGAGTCAAAATGTAGAAAGTGGAGAGGTCTGGGGGCTGCCCGTGTCCCCTGACCAAGGCCCCAGTTTCAGCATCTTGTAAGAGTCCTGCCTCCCTGGCTCGGGGCTTCCATGTGGCCCTGGTTCTGGGGAAAGTCCAGCCTGGGCGTTTGGGTTCCTATTCTTCCGCCTCAGGGCTGGCCTGGCGCCAAGGGAGCTGTGTTTGTTCAGGGTGGAGACTGACACCCTTTGGAATGGGCTGAGGTTAGTGGGAAACATTACTGGGAGGAGGGGCTGCCCAGAGAATGAACCTGCATTTATGGAGTGCCAACTGTGTGCCAAGGGCTGTTCCAGACCTTGGGTATTCAGCAAGGATCAAGAGAAACAAAGATCCCTGCTCTTGTGGGGCTTTTGGTGAAGGAAGACAGACAAGAAACAAGAGACACAGTACGGAAGTAAATTGTATCCTAAACTGTACCTGGGTTAGAGGGTGGTCAGTCTTAGAGGGAAAAAAAAAAGAAGTGAAGGAGGTACAGAGACAGGAGTAAAACAGGCAGGGGACAGTTTCCAGTCATAAATAGGAAGATCAGGGGAGAGTTCATTGAGAAGGCGACATTTGAGCAAAGACTTGAAGGAAGTGAGTAGTTGGGGGAAGAGCATGCCATGCAGCGGGCATGGCCCGTGCAAAGGTCCTGGGGCAGCACCATGCCTGGTGTGCTGGAGGAACAGTCAGGAAGTCTGTGTATCTGGAGCAGAGTGAACGAGGCGGGGAGAGGGAGGAGGGGCGGGCAGGGGTGGACAGGGCAGGTTGTGCAGGGCCTTGTGGGCCTCTAGTAGCTTTTACCCCCAGGGAGGTGGGAACACTGGAGGGCTGTGGGCAGAGGAGGGGCGGGACCTGACTCCGGTGCTCACGAGCGCCCTCTGGTGGTCGCTGCGGGGAGGACAGACTGTGAGGGGTGAAGGCGGAGCCTGGACCAGGGGGCGGGGACTGTGCTGGTCCAGATGAGAGATGATGGGGTGGGCGGACAATGTCGGGGCTTAGGAGGCGGGAGAAGTGGGCGGATTCTGGACAGATCTGGGGAGAAAAAACAGTATTTGTTGACGTATGAAAGACAGATGGGGTTCAGGGTAATTGGGAAGGAAAGTGGGAAGAATATTCTGGGGCTTGAAGGTGGTAACAGGTGAGACAGACAGGCAGGGGCAGGTGGAAATCTGAGGGGAGAGCCTTGGATGCCAGAGTGGAGGCTTTTGGGGTTAGTGTTAAGGGACATTTTTTTTTCAAAAACGTAAAAGCGTGACTTCTAATATAAAACAGGTGCTTTATGAGTTTACTTAACTCATTCATTGACATGGAACTGGTAAGATTCTACAGCTTGTTTAGAGGAGAGAATATTAAGAACCCACACACAAGCAATCAAGAATGCTGACATGAATTTACAAATAGAGGTAAAGCTGGTCAGAAGCCACAGGCAATAATCACTGGTCTCCACAGGACAAAATTCATGTGCATGTCTACGGACAAGAATCATTTGTGATGCCACCAGTTTCCTATCATTCACGCGGTTGTAAAATAGCTCTAAGGCCATAAGAGGCACAGAGAGCTAAAGAGGGTCCCCAGAGCCGGGCGCTAACCAGATGCGCAGTAGGTATCCTCGAACAAACGCTAGGGGGCTACGGAGTGTTCTTGAGCTGAAGCCGCAGCTTATTAACCACACACTTGTCGCTCAGACTATTTGTCGTATGTCTGTGAGCTCTACCACTGCAGTGGCCCGAGCTCCTAGAGCTGTGCCTGGTATGCAGTAGGCACCCCATAATTGAATGAATGGCTCATGGGGAACCACCTAAGATTCGGAACAGAGTAGAAAGACCAGTGCTGTGTGCTCGAGAAGGACAGATTCCGGGTATGGCAGGTTCAGCCACAAAGCAGATAAGGATCAGCAACATGGGGGTCACAGGGGACCTTTCATGGGCAGGGAAACCCAGTTGGCTGGGTTACAGGTGCAGAGGCGAGACTGAAACCAGGGATGGTAAGAAAGGTGTCAGGGTTCTGGGTCCTTCCCCCGGCCGTTGCACTGAATGATAGAACCTTGTAACTGTCAACCTCGAAATGGACAGTTTTGAGAGTCCTCCTCGAGCCCTGGGGACACCGTAAGTCACTTTCATTTCTTCCCGTGGGGGCTTGTCTCTCTCCTCCTGGCCCAAATGGAGAAGGAAACACAAGGAGCGCCCACATAAACCTTTCTGTGCACCTGCTACATGCCAGCTGCTTAAACTTGTGATCTCCCCAACGAAACCGCTCAAAGTCGGAGTCAGGTCTCACTACACAGATGAGGAAACTGAGGCAGGAAGCAAAGGGGCTGGGATTCTCGCCAGGCACTTCTCTGCCCCTTCGCTGTAGAGCTTCCTTCTAGGGCTTCCTCCCACCCTCTCTGAGCCCCCTCCAGCTGCCTCCTACACTCCAAGCTTCTAGAAGGGGCTATGACCCTCCTCACCTCCTCACCCTTCTCTCCCACATCAGGTGCTCCCCCTCAGGTGCCCCAGGACCCGCGCGGTGCCAACCACTGGGACATTCCTTGGTCCTGTGCTTGTCAGAGAGCCCGCCACACCCAGAATCTGCCCTTCCTCCCACCCCGGTGCTGGTGCAGCTTCTCCACGCCCTCTCCCCGAACTTCTAGCCCCAGTCCAGTCATGGGGAAAGCATCAGACAAACCCCAAACGAGGGGCATCATCCCAAATCCCTCACTGGTCTCCCCCAGATGGCAAGGGTCACGGGATGAAGGCAGTGGAGCCCAAGGAGTCGTGAGGGTTGAACGCACTGTGGGGTCCTGGATGGGATTCCGGTCCGGAAAACGGACGTTAGTAAAATCTGAACACAGTGTGGAGTTCAGTTAATGGTGATGAGGATGTGGTTTCTTAGTTTTGACAAATGTATCACAGTCATGTGAAATGTTAATGTTGGGGAAAACGGGGTGAGGAGAGTATGGAAACTCTCTGAATTATACCTACAACTTTTCTGTCATTTAAAAATTATTCCAAGATAAAATGTTTACTTGAAAAATTTTTTTGCAGGGCCTCTGGTTTGGCCTCACTGCTCCCCCAGTTCATGCCCTCGCCCCCTGCCCACAGTCTGTCCTCCCTGTAGCAGCCACCAGAGGACGCCTGAGAGCACCTGAACCAGGCCCCGCCCTCCTCTTGTCCACAGCCCTCCTCTCATCCACAGACCTCCAGGGCTCCCACCTTCCTGGGGGTAAAATCTCAGGTACTCCCTGGGGCCCACAAGGCCCTGCACCATCTGCCTCCATCCCCTCCCTTCCCTCACCTCCTCTCTCCCTCTCCAGCCACGCGGGCCTCCTCGCTGTTCCTCCAGCACCCCAGGGCCTTTGCACTGGCTGTTCCCTCCACCCCAAACACCCAGCTCTCCCCATGGCATCTCCCTCACCTCCTTCAGGTCTAGTAGTTCCCTCTGCCCAGATCCCTCTCACTTAGGTCACTCCTACTAAATTCAGTTCTCATCTCGAGTAGCACCTCCTCAGAGAAGCCCTCCCTGAGCCCCCAGCCCATGCTCTGCCTCCTTGCAGATGCTCTCAGGAGTCTAGTTGGACTTTTAACTTCTGCTATGTGATGATTTGGTTATTGTCTCTCTCCCCTGAGGACCCTGGGCTTCCTGTAGGGCAGGTACACGGTCTGCATCAGTCCTGGGTGTACACAGTAGGTGCTCGGTAAATGTCGAATGAACGAGCCAGTGCCCAGCCAGGCTGCAGAGCTGCTACCTTCCTGGGTTCTGGTCGTACCTGTTAGGCCACAGGTATGACCTCAGCCTCCTGCAGTCCCACAAAGCAGCCTCTACCAGGAAGACCCCAAACCCCCCTACGTGAACAAACGCCCCAGGCTCCCATCTCTCCCGGTGGCCGCGACTCACTGGGAGACCTCAGCTCAGTACCCACCCTCTTTAGGCCTCAGTTTCCCCACAAGCGCTCAGAAGGGGCAGAGCAGGGTCATCCCACAGGTTCCCCTGCATCCTCCCTCCTCCCCCCACCCCTTTATACCATGCGCACACATCCCCCTGCTGGTTGAAGTTGGCACTGCAACTTCATGTCGGAATTCCATCCCCAGTCACTTCTCCTTTCTGTACTTGGCATATTGCAGGGGTTTGCAACAATTTTGATGAGTGAACCACTGAATAGGTGGAAAAATGAGTGCATGAATGACAGCACCTCTGGCTTGTGAGGCGACAGTGGACGTGCTCTTCTCCAAAGCCCCACATTTGAGTGCAGGGTCATCCAATGGGTATTAGGGAGCCACTGAGTGTTCTTGAGCAGAGCATGAATACGTGAGGTGGCTGGAGGAAGACCATATTTCCTGGGGTGGCTGCCCCCCTTCTTAGAGGGCTTTAAAGTGGGGTTTCTCAACCTCAGCACTATTGACACTTGGGACCAGATTGTTCTCTAGGGGGGATGCCCCTTCTGGACACTGTGGGGTGTTGAGTAGCATCCTTGGCCTCTGCCCACTCAATGCCAATAGCGCCTCCCAGTTGTGACAACCAAAACTGTCCCCAGACACTGCCAAGTGTCAGAGGGTGGGGCGCAAATCACCCTACAGTGAGAAGCACTGGTATAGAATGATGGGCGTGGGGTCAAATAGAGCCAAATCCAGCTCTTCAGCTTGGGCTTACCACTTGACTTGTCTGGCCTCAATTTTCTCAGCTGCAAAATGGGTATGTGAATATCATGTGTAACAGTGGCTGGAGCCAAGCAAACACGCAATATATGTGAGTCAGGAGCCTCATTACCACAAATTTGACCCATTGATTCTATAAATAAGGGCACTGAGGTCCTGTGGTGTTGAGTACAGGAATTCAGGGTGTTCTCCCAGCTTCAGTCACCTGCAGACCACTTGTCTGATTTTTCCAGACCTACATCCCAATCAGTAACTCCTCCCCAGTAACTGCGACTACAAACCCCTTCATGCACGTGGCAGTGGGGAATTTATGTTTTCCCTATGACTCATTAAAGCAAATACACATCTATTTAAAAAAAATTTGACCTTCTACCTAAAATCGTTTTGTATGCCACCTGCTGGTGGCCCAATGTCACATCAGGAAAGGCTGAGCTTTCCCCTTTAGCCATGGGGTTCCAAGTAGGTCCTTAGAAGAGGGCCTCTGCAAAGGTTTATTGCCTTGGGGGGCCTTTGGAGACCCTTGAGTGGCTGATTCTGGCTGACTGGCATCTCTAGACTAGTGTTTTGGGGATATCTGCAGCACAGAGGCGTGAGAAGTCAACTTTGGCAAACTGTTCACTTGGCAAACTCTTACCCAACCTTCAAAACCCCAGCTACAATGCCCCCTCTCCAGGAAGCCTTCCCTGATACCCCAGTTTCCCCTCTACCTCCCACCTTCCCACAGTCTGGGGTTCCTCTCTGCCCAGTCTTGACTGGATGAGGCTGGGGAGGGGGTGTCTATGCCCAGATTTGCCCCTTCAGCTTTGGCATGAGTGGGGCTCTGGAACAGCTGGGCCTCCGGGTCTTTTTTATTTTTTTAAGCGGGAAGGAATGTGCTGGTGGACCATTGGCTCCACCCACCCAGGTGATTTCCTCCCTCGCTCATTCCCAAGTGGAGGATGTCCTGGTTCTGTCCTTCCTAGATGGGGCTTCTGAATAAGGAGAAGGAAGCCTGACCTTTACTCCCAGGATTCTAAAGAATTTCCCCCGCCCTCCCCGCCCCGCCTTCCCCAGCTGGGGCCCAGCCCAGTTCCAGGTGTGAAGACAGAGCCAAGTAGCCATGGATTCAGGCCAGGCCCCAGGAACCTTCAGAATGTCCCTGTCTCCCCTCTCTGTGCCTCAGTTTCCTCTCTCTAAAACAGGGTTAAAGTCCCCAAGATGTGGTGACTCGAGAAAGAAGAGCTCTGCGCTCCAGAGGTCTCCGGCCCTTGACTAGACTAGCTCCTTACCCAATAAGTCTCCCTACTGAATCTCAAAATGTGCCTGTTTTCGGGGATGGGAGACCTTCTGAAGCACGGGCTCGGATCGAGCTGGGCCGAAATTCCTGCCGGGTCTTCCTTGCAGCCCAGCCTGGTGGGTCTCCAGTCTGGCCGCGGGTTGGTGCTCAGCTGGGTGGAAAACCCGGCCTGGAGTTCCGACCCTAGGGCCAGGCTCCTGTGTTGGGGGTGGAGGGACGAAGGCGGCCTCCACGGCGTCCCGAGGCGATGCGGGGCGGGGCGGGGCGGGGCCGGGAGGGGACGCCGAGGAGGAAGAGGTGCAGGTGCAGCCCCGGGCGGCGGAGCGGGCGGGAGGAGGGCGAGAGCTGGGCACCTGCTTCGCTGCGACCCTCCCCAGCCTTCCCCTCCACGTCCGGGTGGGGACCAATCGACTGTTTCTAGGTCCCCCCGGGGCAGAGGCACTGGACAGACCCGGGGTGGACCATGGCGGTGAGATTCCAGGCGAGTAGCTCGTCGAGGGCGGGAGGGGGAGGGGACCGGACTGGACCCAGGACCCCCGATCTCATTCTGCTTAGGTTACAGATGGGGAAACTGAGGCCCAGAGGAATGTGGTAGCTAGCCCGAGGCCCCATGGGGAGAGGCGTCCGTGCCCACTGGCTTCCAAATCTGCCTCCAGGGAGCTTCTTCTGTCCCAGGTCTGCCTCCCTTAGAAGGTAGACCTGCGTTCGAATCCCGATTTTTCTGTGTAGCTTTGGACCACAGAATCCATGCCTCTCCCAACCATCTATAAAGTGGCTGGTTGTCATTTTATAGAAGGGCGTAGCGAGGGTTTGAAAGGTGTTGTAAGCACCTGGCATATAGTAGGTGCCCAGTTCCCAAGGGGATGGGCCGAGTTCAGCTTTGCACTGCTGGTGGAACGGTGGGCAGGGACTTACTTCACTTGTGAGCTGGAGCAGCTTTGGTGAATGTGTCGAGATTGCGGGGGAGGGGCCCACCATTTATTGGCCACCTACTGTTTGTAAGGCCGTTAACTTGCTCGACCTGACGGAGATAGACGTCAAGAGCCCCGTTGACACCCAGCAAGCCGCCGAGGCTGGGCAGGGCAGGGGCAGTGGATCCCCGCATCTCTGTCGGGGGGCTTCACCCTCCAGGGATGGAGCTTGACTCGACTCTGTCACACCCACCCTACTGGGTCTCAGATGGGGCCGCAGAGGGGTAGACGAGCCTGGGAGTGTGTGGCTCGCCCTAGGCAGGACGCCTGAAGCTCTGGGCCTGGGCAGTTCTGGTTCCCGCCGCCTCCTTTCTGGCAGCAAGGAACAGCTCACAGAATTCCCTCCCCAACTCGAGTATTTGGGGCCTCTTCCCCTCCCCCTCTCCATCCCCACCATTGTCCCAGAGGTAGGGGCTGGGAGGGGGAGACTGGACAGGAGCCTGGCAGCCATGTGCCCGGGACGGCGTGACTTGGTATGACCAGCCCCCTCTGGATGCTCTTCCTCTCCAGTGTTTGTGTTCCGCATGTGGCAGGGGGCGGGGAAGAAGGCCCGGCCCCACCCTCTCGGAGCTCACCTTGACGGGGAGGGACTGAGGGGGATGGGAACTCAGGACAGTACCTGGTTGAGTTCCTGGCCAAATCTGCCTTTTATTCCACCATTCATCCATTCCTCAAACACCCCTCATGCTTGGTCCTGTGGGGACAATGCTGGGGTCCCAGGGCTCCCAGCCCTGCCCACCAGGAATCCCCAGATTGGAGAAGTGTAGGAGAGACAGGTTGTCTGAGACATCCCAGGCCCCAATAATCAGAGACATAAAATGTGTGTAGAGGGGCACTGAGGACTCATTTCTCGGAGGAAGAGACAATAGCACTGGGGCTGCGAAGGATGAGTAAGAGTTTGCCTTGCAGTACAGTGTGAGCAAAGGCCTGGAAAGGAGGCTGACTGAAAGACCCAAGAGCTGCCAATGGTGCCGATGGTCATCACTGAAGTATCCAGAGAGACAGCCCCACCCAGCCTTCACAGCCCAAGAGGAAAGACTGGAAACTCCCCAAATGATGATTAAACAGGATAATTTAAGGGGGTTTTGGATGTGTGAACAAAACCTAATAAACAAAGCAGCGAGGAGTGGTAGGGTGCCAGGGAAGACTGGCTAATCAAGGAGGACCCCCTGAGGAGGCAGCGTTTGCACTGAGACCCGAGTGGTGGGGGCAGCTGTGTGCATCCTGAGAGGGTGTCCAGGCACAGAGGGCAGCCAGGGAAAGGTTTGGAGGTGAACTAAGCCAAGGAGGGCTGTGGGGTTCGGTGTGACCCCCACGGGTGTCGGAAAGCCTGCCAGCATCCATGGAGGCGAACCTGCACAAGCTGGGACCAGCCCGGGCCACCTGCACCTGCTCCTGCATGGGCTCCGGTTCCCTGGGGGCTATTTCTTAAAATAAGACCAGGAAATCAAAATTCTAGGGGGCCATTTACTGACACCAAGGATAAAATCAAAGCAAGTGAAAAGACTCTGTTCTGAAAAATAAGTTCAGAAGGGGAAAAAAAAAAGGCAGAAGGATGCTGTGGCCAGGTGGTGAAGAGCAAAGGTGTGAAACAGGCTGCCAAGGTTCTTACAGTGCTGTGTGACCTCCGGCAAGCGAACCTCTCTGGGCCTCCTTCCCCCCCCCCCCCCCCCCCCGTAAGGCAGTAAGGCATGAATAGGAGCAATGCCACTTCCTGTGGTCACTCAGGAGTAAATGAGCGGGTCTGTGCAAAGCACTCACTGGCAGCGCACGGAATAGCGTTGCTTGTTCGTATTATGCAAAGGAGAAAGTTCGTTATTATTACTTCTCACAATGACCTCTGCTATCTCTCCCAGAAGCTCCTTCTGCTATTCATGTGTGACTCCATGCCCCTCTCCCACACCTCAGCCCTGAAAGACAGGACGGTGGGGGTGAGGGAGGTACCCATTTTCGAGATGGGGAAGCTGAGGCTGGGAGAGGCACCACCACAGCCAGCAAAGGGCAGACGGCAGGGTTGCAGTCCTGGTCAGGAGAGCTGACCTGGCTCCCAGGAGTGCTGGCGAGGCCCCGCCCTTGGCTTCGTTTCCCTCTTCTCCGCCCCACCCCCCTACTCCCAGGGAGTCTGGAATGCTGCTCTCCTGGGAAATTCTATGAAAAGGCATCGGAACACAGGGCACTGCAGGGAATGCCCCACCTCCACTGTGCAGAGCTGGGCAACCTGGCTGGGAAGAGGGCTTCACTTCTACAAGGCCCCCAGTGTGGGGGAGGGGTGGCAGGACAGCCCAGAGGAAGGTAAGGGATGGGTGGGGGCTGGCTTCCACGGGACTCCGAGTCCCCCCTTCTCCCAGCCTTTCCTGGCTGAGTGATCGAATCTATACCCTGAGCATGAAAATAACTGGGTCTTCAGCCCCCGGCCCCACCCTCCGTCTGCTCCGTTGTCTTGGCCACTGACTTCCCCTCTCTGGGCCTCAGTTTCCTCATCTGTGACCTGGGGGTAATAGAATGTCCCTTCGTGAGCAGATGAAGTGAGATCTTACGTGTGAAGTGCCTGGCACAAAGGAAGCCCTTCATTCACTCATTCATCCATCCCTTCATTCATTCATCCTTGGACTCAGGACTTGACTGTGAAGGAGGCAGACAGAAATCCCTGCCCTCTGACACGACATTCTAGGGAAGGAGCGGCAGTGGCCAGATGGAAAAAAAATCTAGAGAATGTCAAGGGGTCCCAAGTTCTGTGAACTAGGAATCCGGGAAAGGTGGATAAACTGGCCCGTTGGAGGGGGCGGGTCTCAGGGAAGGCTGCAGTTCCAGACAGGGTGGTTGGGAGAAGGAGGTGAGGGAGCAAGCCAGGTGCAGATCTGGGGGAAGAGTTTCAGGCAGAGGAAGCAGCTGGTGCAAAAGCCCTGGGGCAGGACTGTGTTGGTGGAACTGTGAGGAGGCCGGTGTGTCTGGAGCAGAGTGTGCCTGCAGGCCTTGCTAGAGCCCCCCGGGACTGAGCCAGAATGTCAGAGGGAAGGCAGCAAGCACTCACCGTTTCTCCGCTCCCGCTACAATTTGGCACCGTTAACATCTGCGGCCAGGTCATTCTTTGTGGTGGGGCCTGTACTGGGCACCAGAGGGGTGAGAGCAGCATCCCTGACCCCCAGCCACTCGATGACAGGACCACCTCTCAGTTGTGACAACCACAGATGTCCCCAGACATCACCAGTGTCCCCTGGTGGGTAGAATGGTCTCCACCTGAGAACCACTGACTTAAGTCCATTTTGCAGGTGAACAAACTGAGGTCTCAAGAGAGGTAGCAACTCGCCCACAGGCTTGGGCCATGGGAGTGTGAGAGCCGGGCTCCCCACCCAGGGTTGGGATCCCTGAATGCTGATAGACCTCAGGCCCACCTCCCCTGTCACCTCCCACCAGGTGCTGGACATGGAGGAGCTGACCATCTGGGAACAGCACACGGCCACGATCAGCAAGGTGGGGCCTCCCTCTCCCTGCGCAGGTGTGGACGCAGATGGCAGCTGGGTCAACAGAGTGGCCAGCCTTTGTCCCAGGAGAAGCAGAATCATATTCCATTTCCCCACCCACCCCAGGACCCCCGCCGAGGCTTTGGCATCGCAATCTCTGGCGGCCGAGACCGGCCCAGTGGATCCGTGGTTGTGTCCGATGTGGTGCCCGGAGGGCCTGCTGAGGGCCGGCTGCAGTGAGTGTCAAGGCAACTGGATTCTGGCGGGGGTGGGGGCACGGCGGCACGTCAGGAGGAGGGGCCTGTGTGGACCAAAGCCAGGAGGCTGGAAAGTGCCTGGAGCCTTCTGGCTCTGTCAACACAGGGCTTGGAGCTGAAGGTCAGAGACCGGCCCCCACTCTCCTCAAGGCAGGTCCTAATCGTCCACTGAGTTCTCAGTGCCCGGATGGCCCCAGGACACTCCTGGAACGAGAAGTCCTGGAAACCTGTTTTTGGCGGGAGGGTGGAAGACCCAGCGTCCTGAGCCCTCGGGGCAGGAGGCGCCTGGGAGTTATGTTGAGGAAAATGGTTCTGGGACTCCAGTGGCTGACAGGTGATAAGGCTCAGGTTCGAATCAGGGACCAGCTTGAGAGAGAGAGAGTATGAAACACAGACAGGGAGGGAAGGGGAGAAATGCAGAAAGCGGAGGCCTTATGTTCTGTGACTGCATTTTATTATGTGGCGTGTACGAGTGGCCCCATTGTACAGATGAGGAAACTGAGGCCCAGGAGGATAAATGTCTTCGTGAGCCTGGGGACACTGATGGATTAGAACCAGGCCTTGGAGACCTGGGGGCAGTGTCAGGGGCTCTGGCGGAAGGCCTGGGGAGGGGGTCTCCTGGGTGAGACCTCCTCCCTGAGCCCCGGCCTCCTCCCTCAGGACAGGGGACCACATTGTCATGGTGAATGGGGTCTCCATGGAGAATGTCACCTCCACCTTTGCCATTCAGATCCTCAAGACCTGCACAAAAGTGGCCAACATTGTGAGTGGGAGCTCAGGGGGAGGGGCATCCTCTGGCTCTAGGAGGGGTGGGCACCTTTGCCCCCGGCTGAGCCACTCACCCCCTCAGTCCTGCTGCCCATGGGAATCTTGTTCCCCTGTTGGATGTTGAGGCCCAGAGGGGCCGGGGTCCCCCAGGGCCACATGGGGAATGGGGCAGAGCCTTGAGCTGCCCCTGTCCCATATCCACCTCCACTAACAGACGGTGAAGCGTCCCCGGAAGATCCAGCTGCCTGCCACCAAGGCCAGCGCCCCCGGCCCAGGACACCAGGACTCGGAAGAGGAGGATGGGCCGAGGCGGCTGGAGGAGGCTGACCACAGCCGGGGCTATGACGGTGACACGTCCAGCGGCTCCGGCCGCTCCTGGGGTGAGCGCTCCCGCCGGCCAAGGACGGGCCGCCGGGGCCGGGCTGGCAGCCACGGGCGCAGGAGCCCCGGCGGCTCCGAGGCCAACGGGCTGGCCCTGGTGTCCGGCTTCAAGCGGCTGCCGCGGCAGGACGTGCAGATGCGGCCTGTGAAGTCTGTGCTGGTGCGGAGGAGAGAGAGTGACGGTGAGCAGCAGGGCCGCGTGGTGGCAGGGGGGCTCGGCTGCCCTGGAAAGGGCGCCACTGCTGCCCCGACAGCCAGTCCCTTATGGTGTGTGGTCCGCAGGATAGCAGCCCTCGAGGATGCCCATGTCCTGGTCCCTGGGACATGTCACCTCACGTGGCAAAGGGGACTTTGCAGATGGGAATATATTCAGGAATTGAGATGGGAGATGATCTTGGGGTCTCGGCGGCGGGGGGGGGCCGTGTCCTCACAGGGTCCTCATCAGAGGGAGGCGGGAGGTCAGAGTCAGACAGAGACGGGAGATGCCACGCTGCTGGCGGTGAGGATGGAGGGAGGGGCCGCGAGCCAGGGGTGCGGTGCCTCTAGAAGCTGGAGAAGGCAGGAGCCGCTTCTCCCCCGGAGCCACCGGAGGGACCAGCCTTGGCCATGCCTGGGCTTTAGCCCCATGAGACCCAAGTGAGATAACAAATTTGTATTGTTCTGCAGCCACTGTTTGTGGCAATTTGTTACAGCAACGACAGGACACTCACACAGTGTGACGTTGGTAGTGTCACAGCACGAGGAGGTGTAGGGCAGTAGAGACCTGACCTCTGTCCCCGTCTTGATTCAATGGCAGCATCGTGACCTTGGAATTTTGGTCATGATGTGACCAAGGGCACTGGGACATCTACTCCACACTGTAACTTTAAGAATAACAGTCACATCCCAGAAACTCTACTCATGAGGGGCGGTGACCTCAAAGCCCCTATGATGATGGCATCAGGTGTCAGGAAAGGGTGACCTAGGCTCTCCTCCTTCTCAGTCACCTGCTGCTGACTTGCGTGCATTGCCGTCAGGTTCCCTGCCCCAGGGCCTTTGCATGACCTGTCCCCCCACCCCTAACCTGAAACACCCTTCCCAAGGCCTGCCCAGGGTTTACTGCCTGCTTCATCCAAGACCCGACTCAGACATCACTCCTTCAAGACAGGCCGTCTCCCCACGGCCTTGCCCAAAACTGCCCCTCTGAGGCTACTCTCCCACCTCCCTGGCTTTCCTCGTCTTCCCAGGACTCAGCACCACCTGGTGCTTATGTGTTGCATCCCCCCAGCTGCAGGGGCACAGGTCCGCTTTGTCACCCACAGACAGGGGCAGAGCCTAAAGGGGCAGTTGGCTGTCAGTGTCAGAACCCCAGTGTGACTGGGAGGGAGTCCAGCCTGCCCCCTCCCTGCGAACAGTAGCCCAGAAGATGGGATGGTGAGAAGGCTGAGACCCAAGAGTCCCCAGCAGCCCAGACGCAGGCCCTGCCTCAGTTTCCCTCCTCACACAGAGTTCGGGATCAAACTGGGCAGTCAGATCTTCATCAAGCACATCACAGATTCGGGCCTGGCTGCCCGGAACCGCGGGCTGCAGGAAGGAGACCTCATCCTACAGGTGAGCCCAGGCTTTGCATCCAGGGCCTGGGAGACTGAGGCCAGGGGGTAACAGTGCTACTGAGTCCCACAGCAGGGTCTGCTGAGCTGGCCCTGAGCTAGTGGCCTTCTGCACTGTTGCCTGTTTCCCAAATGCTGGAGATGGCTACATAGGGGTTTTCCCCACTTCCCCCGATCTGCTGCTAATCCACTACCAAATGTCGGTTTCTAGGACCCCCTTTGGGTTGTCTGTTTCTAGTATCCTCAGAATTATATGGCCAGCTGGCTACAGCACTGATTCATGGGCCTGTCTTAGGTGGCCGGATGCTAGTGGTCCAGAGACCAGGCTGCAAGGAGCAGCTCCATCTTAATGCTTGATTTCTAGACAACACCCCTCCCCGGCGCCTGACAATCTGCTTCTACTGATTCTTAGTGTTTGTTTCCAGATCACTTCCGGTTGATTGTTTCTAGAGTCCCCTCAGAGTTGTCTGTTTCTAGTGACCCCGAGGAGTTGTCTGTTTCTCATAGTTTGGGGCTGACACTAGAAACAGAGCTTGGGGTTTGGGAAGGCTAGAAACTCACAATCCCCAGGGCTGCTGAAAACAGACATTCCCAAGGGAAAATGTTAGCCATAGATTCCTGGTGAATGGAGGTGACGTTAAATCCTTCCTAGGAATTGTATGTTTCTAATCCACTTCTAGATGCTTCTAGTACTGCCTAGAGATTGTCTATTTCTGGTATCTAAGTACTTGCTCCCTCTTCCCCAGTTAAAGTCATTTCTAATATCTGTTCCTAGTGTCTCCTGAGAAATTCCCCTTCAGGGGAGATTAGAGTCAACCCATTTTAAAATTTTCCCTAGTGCCCCCCACCCCCTCTTAGGAAACTGTCTGCTTCTAGAATTCTTGTGGAGGTCAGTTTTTGAAGGCGTCCTCTCCTCTCACAGCAGGAATGCAATTCTATCATGCTATCTTGAGAATGTTTTTAGTAACCCCTGAGGATTGTGTGTTTCTTGTCCCCCCACCAAGCTGTCTGTTTCTAGTATCCCCTATCTTTCATGAACTTACTTCCTCTCTTCCTTCTTGATTCCTTTTAGATCAACGGGGTGTCCAGTGAGAATCTGTCACTGAGTGACACACGGCAACTGATCGAGAAGTCGGAAGGGAAGCTGACTCTTCTGGTGCTCAGGGACCAAGGGCAGTTCCTGGTGAATATCCCTCCAGCCGTCAGTGACAGTGACAGCTCCCTCCTAGAGGGTGAGGGGCCAGGAGGCCGGCCCTGGGCAGGGAGGTTCGAATGGAGGGCAGGGGAGGCAGGGTGTGCCATGGAGGGCCAAGCAGGAGTTGGCAGGCCTGGCCCTGAGAGGCTCAGAGAGGGACAGAAACTTGCCCAAGGCCACACAGCAAGTCAGGGCTGGAGGACCCCAGCTGAGCCTGACTCTGGTCTGGGCACTTTTGCTTAGAGGGGCCTGTTGTTCCCCTCTGTGAAATGGGTCCAGCCTGGAAAGCGTGACCATGGCTGAGACACACTTTCCCCTGCAGACATCTCAGACCTTGGCTCGGAACTGTCCCAGGCGCCACCATCCCACATCCCACCGCCACCCCAGCATGGGCAGTGGAGTCCGGATGCCAGCCGAACCAACTCCCCTGTGTATGTAACCCCGTCAGCCAGGGTGGCCAAGTGGGAGGGGAACATAGGCATATCTTTTCCAACATGGGGTAGCCTCGAGGGTGCAGTCATGGTGGCCTGCCTGGAAGAGGCCTCTCCCATCCACACACAGTCCTTCTTGCCTCTTTATTGTGGCTCTGGGTTCTTGGTCCTGGGAGAACCCAGGTCAGCTATAGGTCGAATATAGGTCGGCTCAAAGCAGAAAGGACTGAACTTTACGACATGTCCTAGAAGACTTCAAAAGGCACAAGCCCTCTCACCCAGCAAGGCTTCCTTTAGAGTTCTCTTGGGGACAGAATATCCTTGGCTGTGTGCAGGGGCTGGAGGGTGCTTGTTCATTAGGAAGATGTTTATAAAAGGAAAAAGTGGCAGTGACTTTGTATCAGTCTCTTGGAGCTGCAGTAACAAAGTACACCTGGTGGTCCATCAAGGGGAGGGAACTACACAGGCCATGATCACCAGGAGGTGGCATAACTGGGCTCCATCTTAGAGGCCAGAAGAGGGCCCAGAGCAAGCCCTTACTCCATTGTGGCCTCTTCAGGGCACTAATTAGCAGTGACACAAGGAGACAGTGTGTGTGTATGTGCGGTGAAGGCTCCCAGTGTGAGCTGTTCTGCTCTTTACAACGATTGTCACAGTAGAGGCCTCGCTTGGGAATACTAGACAGCCAGTAAAAAGGGTCTCAGAGAGTGTATTTAAAAAGCCTGGGGAAAATGTGTTTGGCATTGTGTGCAGTAAACAAACCAGATTGTAGAATGACTCAGGGCAGCAGCTCAAAGGGTTTGGGGGACTCTTATATGATCTTCCCGGGAATTCCATGAGCACACAGAACGGTCTGTGGGCAGACAGCTCTGACCTGTTTCTCTGAGGCAGACCCTGTCCTCTTCCAACCTGCCCTGAGAGGTCTTGGGAGAATCGATGTTTCCAGATGTCTTCCCCACCCCCATGCACTCTGCGCTGGGGGTTCATGGGCCAGATGCTGGAAATGCTAACATAGGGCCTGATCTTGGTTTCCTTTCAAAAGTGTGTATTTCCCCATGTGCTTATTGGAAAGCATCTGAAGGGTCTGGAAAGTAACTCGTCGGTGCTAAGAGTGGATTGATTTTGCAGGGAACTTTCTTTCCTTCCTGTGGTTGAAGTCTGTCTTAGGCAGCTTGGGCTGCTAACACAGCACCACAGAGCGGAACACCATAGACCAGGAGGAGGGGACTCCATGGTTGGGGGCTGGCGTGGCCAGTCCCCAGTGAAGGCCTCTTCTCGGCCTGCAGACAGCCACCTTCTGGCTGTGTGTTCACATGGAGGAGAGAGTGATCTCTGGTGTCTCATATACAGAAACTAATCACCTCACGGGGGGCCCATCCTCATCACCACATTTAAACCTGGTCCCTCCCAAAGGCCCCACATCCAAATTCCATCCCATTGTTGGGTGGAGGGGTTAGGGCTTCAGCGTATGAATTTGAGGGACACAGACATTCAGTCCAGAGCACCTTCTATAACTTTTCACTAATATTAAAACCACAAACCTCACTCAGCCATCCCAGGGCTCAGAGGAGGAAACTGAGGCTCAGAAGCGGGCAGCAGGAGTGGGGAGGGTATAGCTCAGTGGTAGAGTGCATGCCTAGCATGCATGAGGCCCTGGGTTCAATCCCCAGCACCTCCATTTAAAAATAAACAAATACAAAAACCTAATCTTATCCTCTGACACCAGCCAAAAACAATAAAAGACAAAAACCAATAAAATCAGAGAGGGGGAGCAGAGGGCCTGAGGTCACCCAGCTGCAGAGGGGCAGGACCAGGATTTGAATCTGAGTGCAGATAAATTAAAATTCTTAAAATTGCTGCTCGACATCCCCTCCCCACCTTACCCCACATCTGTTTCCCACCAGGGAGAGCCCCCAGCTTCGGCAGGGAAGTTCAGTGGATTCCAGGACCGTGTCAGAACCAGGTGGGCAGAGGCTGTTAACTCTGAGCACCCCTCTTCTGATTTTTCTGATCCCAGCCAGTAAGGCTGTGCCAGGCAGAGTGGGAGGGGCTGGCAGGGGCCTAAGTGGTCAGGGACAGTTCCCTGGGAAGGGAGGGGGCTGGGCGGCAGCATTCCACAGGGCAGGGACACCCTACAGCAAAGGTTTGGCGCCTGGACTGGCCAGAGTGCTTGGGAAAGACTGGCTGTTCCCTTTCAGACTCCCCGAGGCGACGAGGGAGCTCTGACAGCTATGGGGCACCCAGCAGGCAGAGCGTGGAGGACCATGGGTATGTGCTCCAGACAGAAGCCCACCAGCTGAGACTCCCACACCCCAGGCTGCCTTCCCCACCATCATCACCCTGCCTGCTCGCATCGGCGTGTCCAGCGGGACGGCCACGTGGGGCTGTTGGGACACTGAACCCCAGAGGGGGTGGGGCTTTCCCATCCCTCCTGACGTCGCTTCCGCCTCCCCTCGCAGGTACAGCCCTGACTCGCGGGTGATCCGCTTCCTCAAGGGCAGGAACATAGGGCTGCGGCTGGCGGGAGGCAATGATGTGGGCATCTTCGTGTCCGGGGTGCAGGCAGGCAGCCCGGCCGACGGGCAGGGCATTGAGGAGGGAGACGAGATTCTGCAGGTGAGTGGGGTGGCGGGCGGCGGGCCTGCTGGGTGGTACTCGAGTCTGTCACTGCTTGTGTGTCCTCCCCCAGGGCCCCCCGGGGACTGGCAAGACCCCCACAGACATTCTAACATTTTAATGCTTCCCTGCCTCGTTGATTGGGTCATGACTTTGTCCATGTCACTTCCTTGTTGTCAATGTCATGACCCGGTGTCCAGCTCACGGTCTTTTCCAGGCCACTGCCTTGTTATCAATGTCACAGTTTCCCTGTCTGTCACAGCTGAGTTGCCTGTGTCCTGGCCACACTGCCTGTGCCACAGGCTTGGTCCCCATGTCCACCCACCGTCCCTTTCTGTGCTGCTTGCACGCCCCATGTCGGAATCCTGGGCTCGTAACTGCCTCCACGATCATCAGTGTCTATGACCCACTGCTTGGGTCTGTATATTGTGTCCCTGTTGCGACCACATGCCTGTCTCGACTCTTTTGAGCATCACAAAATTCCCACCAGTGTCCTGATCCTGTCAAAGCTGTGACCCCTGTTCTGGCGTCTCGGTGTTGACAACCCTTGGAGCCTCAGTTGTGTGTGTACTGATTGTATTTTTCATATCCTGGTTTCTGGGTCAGACCTCCATGTGTGCATGACACCCTGGCTGCCAGAGGCAATGCTCCCCGTTCGAAAGCAGCTCTGGAAGGAGGTGGGGGGAGGGGAGGGCTTTGTCCAGAGGAAGAGCTGGGATCTCATGCTCGCCGGGGATGTCCGGAGCCTCGTCCCAGCCCTGCACCCCTTCCCTCCTTCCTGGCAGGTGAATGGCACGCAGTTCCGGAACCTGACCCGGGAGGAGGCTGTGCAGTTCCTGCTGGAGCTGCCCCCGGGCGAGGAGGTGGAGCTGGTGACGCAGCGGAAGCACGACAGTAAGTGTGTGTGTGCATGTGTGCACGAGATGGGGGCGTGCGGGGCCAGGGGTGAGGTGGGATCCACCGCCAGAACCTGACGGAGCCTCCTCCGTCCACAGTCTTCCGGAGGATGGTGCAGTCCCGTGTGGGCGACTCCTTCTACATCCGCACGCACTTTGAGATGGAGCCCAGCCCGCCATCCGGCCTGGGCTTCACCCGTGGAGATGTCTTCCACGTGCTGGACACACTGTACCCCGGGCCCGGGCAGAGCCAGGCCCGCGGAGGCCACTGGCTGGCGGTGCGCATGGGTCGTGACCTTCGGGAGAAAGAGCGGGGCATCATTCCCAACCAGAGCAGGTGGGGACCGCCCACTGGAAATGGGCGGGGTGCCACTAAGCATCCTTGGGCACTCACTTGGGGAGCTGTGCAGAAGGCTCAGGGCAGACCAGCCGGTGCTTGTATGAGTTCCCTGCAGCTGCTGTAACTAATTACCATAAACCTAGGGACTTCCAGTAAGACATACTTATCATCTCACGTTCTGGGGGTGGGCAGGGCTGGTTCCTTCAAAGGCACCAGGGAGAATCAGGTCCTGCCTTCTCCAGCTTCTAGAGGCGCCGCACCCCTGGCTCGCGGCCCCTCCCTCCATCCTCACCGCCAACAGCGCAGCATCTCCTGTCTCTCGCTGACTCTGACCCTCCCGCCTCCCTCTGAGGAGGACCCTTGTGGTGACATTGAGCCCCCAGGGAATCCAGGGTCACCCCCATCCCAGGGGCCTTAATCCCACCGGCAGAGTCCCCTTTATCATGTGAGGTGACATATTCACGGGGCCCAGGACCAGGACAGGGATATCTTTGGGGCTGTGATCCTAGACCCCAGTGCTCACTCAACTCCTTTCTTCACTCCAGGGCAGAGCAGCTGGCCAGTCTGGAGGCCGCCCAGCGAGCCCTGGGGGCCGGACCCGGCACCTCAGCGAACTCTGGCACCCGGGCCGAGTTCTGGCGGCTGCGGGGTCTTCGTCGGGGAGCCAGGAAGACCAGCCATCAGAGCCGCGAGGATCTGTCGTCCCTGACCAAGCAGGGCCACTACCCGCCATATGAGCGCGTTGTGCTACGAGAAGGTGGGGGGTGGGCCAGAGGGGCCTCAAATAAGAGGACTCAGGAGCCACAATCCTCACCTCTCTCCCTCCACATGAAATACTCACTTTTGGTTACTTTAGGATGAAAATACGCACGCAAAACCAGCACATAGTTCCTGTCCCTACCGGAGAACCAGGGCAGAAAAATACAGCTCACCCAGATTTCAGGAAGGGAAGAGGTTGAGCGCTTGCCCACAGCCTCAGGGGAGAAGGATGAAAGCCGAGGGCAGAGGCCTTTAAAGAAACCACAGGATGGGAGGAGCAGGTGGCTCAGGAGGGAGAGGGCCGATCTGCTCCACAGCTGCTGCTCTAACGTCCAGACGAAAACGACTTAAACACCAAAGGCCTACTCAATTCCTACCCCAGCTGGTGAAAGTTTAGAAATCTGAATGCATCGCGCTTTTAAGAGAGAGGCCCGGAAGGAGAGAAGAAAAAAAGAACAGTCAGGTGCCAAGAGCGGGCTGGCTACTCACTTTTCTCCAGCCGAGATGCTATGCGTCTGCTTCCTCACTGGTCAAACGGAGTATCCGTGTGGCCAGGGGTCGACAAACTCTTCCTGCAAAGGGCCAGTCACTAAGTATTTTAGGCTTTGCTGGCCAGATGGTTTCCGTCGAAATGACTCAACTCTGCAGGAAGGCAGGAGAGATGGCACATAAACAGATGTGACTGGGTGCCAATAAAACTTTATTTACAAAAACAGGCAGGAGCCCGGATGTAGCCAGAGGGTTGTAATGGTGTTTGCCTACCGCTGAGTTAGCTGGGTTCACCCGGAGAGACAGCTGTATGAACACAAGTTTTTTTCAAGTAACAGTCCCTGTGTAGGCAAAAAGAAGGCAAAAAGGGCTCGCACCTTTCCTTGAAGGATATCACCCAGATCTCGCACATCAGTCTACTTGCATCCCATTGGCCAGGACATAGCCACATGGCGATCCCTAGCTGCAAGGGAAGCTGGGAGTTGTAGTCTTTAGCTGGGCAGCCATGGGCCTGGCCAGATAGGATACTACTATGGCGAAAGTGAAGAGGCAGTTGTGCAAGAGGCTAGCAATCTTTTCCCCAAAGGAGATCCTGATTCTGGTTATTGTTTCTCTGCCCCGCAGCCAGTTTCAAGCGCCCGGTGGTGATCCTGGGACCCGTGGCGGACATTGCTATGCAGAAGTTGACTGCTGAGATGCCTGATAAGTTTGAAATTGCAGGTGAGAAACCAGGTCCTGTTCACGGGTGAATTGCTTCGTAACCCTTCCCCAGTCTCTAGGTTGAAGCAGCCTGATGAGGGCGCTGCTAATGATGCTGTTTAGGGGAAAGAGTTACAGCAGCCATACCAAACATGAGGCAGGTCAGCCACCAGAAGCCCCCTCCAATGCCTGGGCCAGACATCCTCAATCAATCTTGGCACTCTTTGTCCAGATAAAGCCTCAGAATCCTTCCTAACACAACTCACCTGGCAGCCACTGCCAATTGAGCCAAATGGACAATTGCCAATGATCCATTCATTTGTTCAAGAGATTATCGACCTATACACTCAGCATCAAACAAAATATACAAGGTCCCAAGGAGACCAGAAATTAACAACTACAGAAACAATAAGCTAGAGTAGCTGCTGCTGCTGCTGCTGCTGTTAGGAGTTCTCTCAAGGGTCCTGGGGGGCCATGGTGGGTTCTGGAGCAGGGGTGGGGCAGGAAAACAGGAATTTGAAGGGCCAGCAGACTGCCCTCCTGAAGCTGCCAGCCACCTCTCCCCTCCACAGAGAGCGTGTTGAGGACCAACAGCCCCTCCAATAAGCTAGAGCAGCAGATTACGGCTCCTGGGCCAAATCTGGCTGTTTTTACTCAGTCTGCTAATTCAGAATGGTTTTTATTAATTTTAAATGGTTGAGAAGATGTTAAAACAATTTCTTGTGACACTTGAAAAGAATTGAAAGCTGCAACTTGAACAGATCCCTGTACACGAAGGTTTGTAGCAGCATGATTCCCAGCAGCCAAAAGGTGGACACAACCTGGTATCCATGGACAGATGATGGATAAGTAAAATGTGGTCCACCCAGACAGTGGAATATTACTCAGCCTTAAAAAGGAAGGAAATTCCGACACCTGCTGCACCATGGATGGACCTTGAGGACATGATGTTCAGTGAGAGAAACAGACACAGAAGGCCACACACTGTCTAATTCCACTCACAGGAGGTCCCTAGAGGAGTCACATCCAGAGACATGAAGTAGATGGTGGGGGCTGGGAGCTGGGGGAGGGAACGGGGAGTGAGTGTTTAAAGGGAACAGAGTTTCAGTTTGGGAAGATGAGAAAGCTCTTGAGATGGATGGTGGGGAGGGTTGCACAATGTGAATGGACTTAGTGCTACTGAGCTGTGCACTTAAAAATGCACATTTTATGTTACACACATTTTACAACAAAGAGAAAAAAGATGAGGTCATGTCCCCCGCCCTTTTAGGCTCCCCCCAAGGGCAGGGCGTGCCTCACCTTCAGCTGCCAGGCTATGTAGGAGGGCTTCCTGGAGGAAGCAGTGCTGTGTCTCAGGTGCTAGAGGACACAAGGGGTATGGGAGAATAACTTCTTTCAGGTCACAGCCCGAGCAAAGGCCCAGAGCTGGGACTGAGCCTGGGATAGTGAGTGTCTGGAGCACAGACATAAGCCTCCTCACAGTGCCTCTCATTGGTTCAGTGACTCTGAGCTAGGGACCTTATGTCCCTGAGGCTCAGTTTCCTCGTCCACCAGATGGGACACTCCTGTTCAGGAGGAGAAGGTGAGGGCCATGGTCAGGAGGGGACCCAGTGTGATGTCCGGCATGAGGCCAGCAGGAGCTGCTACTGCTGCTGCTGTTAGGAGTTCTCTCAAGGGCCCTGGGGAGCCATGGTGGGTTCTGGAGCAGGGGTGGGGGCAGGAAAACAGGAATTTGAAGGGCCAGCAGACTGCCCTCCTGAAGCTGCCAGCCGCCTCTCCCCTCCACAGAGAGCGTGTCAAGGACCGACAGCCCCTCTAAGATCATCAAACTGGACACCGTGCGGGTGATTGCAGAGAAAGTAAGCTGGGCTCTGTGTGGGTCCCATGTCATGGATGCAGAAACAGAGACACTGTGGCCTGGGCTATTACCAAGCCCCACTTCAATATGCTGGCCTGTGGATGTGAAGCTGGGGTCCACTTTGACCTCAGACTCTTCATCTCTCTGATCCTTCACCTGTCTCTTTGGCCTGTCTCTGATGCTCTGTTTCTGGGTGCATTTTTCTCTCCACTGTCTCTCTGTCTCCCTCCCCAACTGCCCCCAACGCTGGATTGGCCCAGGACAAGCACGCACTCCTGGATGTGACACCCTCAGCCATTGAGCGCCTCAACTATGTGCAGTACTACCCCATTGTGGTCTTCTGCGTCCCTGAGAGCCGGACAGCCCTCAAGGCACTGCGCCAATGGCTGGCACCTGCCTCCCGCCGCAGTTCCCGCCGCCTCTACACACAGGCCCAGAAGCTGCGGAAGCACAGTGACCACCTCTTCACAGGTGGGGCGGGAGCTGGGGGTCTGGGGTGGGTGGTGGGTCCCGGCCCGAGACTCCTGGACACACTGATGCCCCCTCCCCACAGCCACCATCCCCCTACTAGCAACGAGTGACACCTGGTACCAAGAGCTCAAGGCTATTATCCACGAGCAGCAGACCTGGCCCATCTGGACGGCCGAGGACCAGGTACCTGGGCCAGGATATGAAGTTAGGGCTGGGTCAGGGTCAGGGACCCGGGGTGTCTAAGGCCAAGATCTGACCTGAGGCTAGGATCTGGACCTGGTTCCCAGGGTGAGATGGGATTGGGGGACTTGGTTTGGGGCTGGAGTCAAGGGTTGGGGTTTAGCTCAGACTCAGGGGCTCAGCCTTGAGCAAGGTCAATGGTCACAACTCACTCTAGGGTCAAGGGCTAAGCCTCAACTTAAGATTGAAGACTGGAGTTTGAAGGGTGGTGTCCTGGGTCTGAGGTTTGGTCTAAGATCAGGGAGGGCCGGAGCTGGGGGTCTTGGCTCAGCCAGGCCACACACTGCACACCCACAGCTGGACAGCTCCTCAGAGGACAACCTGGAACTCCCTCACCGCGGCCTGGCCGACAGCTCCGCAGATCTGAGCTGTGACAGCCGGGTCAACAGCGACTATGAGACAGATGGCGAGGGTGGTGTCTACACGGACGGCGAGGGCTACACGGACGGCGAGGGCTACACGGACGGCGAGGGTGGGCCCCACATGGATGTGGATGAGGGGCCCCCGGTGCCAGCCCTGGCCCGGTCCTCGGAGCCTGTGCTGGCGGACGAGCCCCAGATCCTGCAGGATCATGGGAGATCCTTGGGTCACCCGGGGACCCAGGTGAGCAGAGCACTGGGGTGGCCCCGGCAGAGGTCTTGGGACGGGGCAGAGACACACAGCGGGGCCTATTTTCTGCCAAGATGTCAAGAAACAGACATTTCCCTGATCGGATCAGTACCTGGGATCTGGACCTAAGGTGTCTGAACCACTGAGTCACTTAAAGTAAATATTTTAACTTCTGCATGAGTTTCCTTATCTGGGATACAGGGATTGATGGCGAAAGTCCTGGCGTCACAAAGGTGGTTGTTTAAACTCGATGCACTTACTCCAAGTCCTGGCCCACAGAAGTCAGGTGCTTAATAATAACAACGATTGACTTAGTGCTTATTCTATGTGGGGCTCCCGCAGCTCCCGAGGTGCCTTTCTGTGAATTCCTCCAGACTCTCTAGGGGAATGTAAAAACGCACAAATGCCGCTGCTGCCTCTGGCAGGACGGCGCTCTGCGGGGCTGGGCAGCACCCAGCCTGCGCACCATCCACGGCGCCCTGCTTCCGAGGCTGGCTCCGGTCTGAGCGCTTGGCATACACACACTCGTTACTGAGCTCCTGACCACAGCCCTCTGAAGAATGTCACAGATGGGAAACCTAACTCTCCCTTTGGTGACAGGCTGGGAGATCTCAGCGAAGGCCCTCCCCTGTCCCAGCCTGTTTTCTCATTGAAAATTGGGGATGAGCTCCAGACTTGTGTGGGGAGGAGGAGGAAGCCTGTGGGTAGCCCTGCCTGGGCGAAGGTGGGGAGGCTGGACAGGGGGTGGTTACTCACCCCAATTTATCATACTTTGAGGGGAAGTGTTAACCTCCTTTTTCTCTCTCCAAGGTGGGTGGCCGCCATCCACAGGGTCAGTGGCAACAGGACAGCATGCGGTAAGAGTCCCTGTACTCCACGCTGGGGCCTTTCAACCCTCTCCCTGGAATCCAGGGTTTGGGGGTGGAGAACACACCTAGAACCAAGCTATGCCTTCACGGTGCTCGAGCCTAGAGAGATAGAGCCAGACAGAACCGCTCCAAGGCCCACGTAGTCAGGGCCATGGGAGTATGAATCCTCTTCCTGGGAAGACTGAGGCTTCCTGGAGGAGGGGACATTGGAGCTGGGGTTTTGAAGGGTGTGTAGGAGTTTGTTGGGTTTGCTCATCTCTGCCCACACCCACTGTGCCTAGCACAGAGTCGAACTCAGTCAATTGCAGGTAAGTCCACATCCCCTCCACTCCCAGCCTCTATTCTATTTTCTGATCTCCAGGACATATGAACGAGATGCTCTAAGAAAAAAGTTTACACGAGCCCGAGATGTGGAGTCCTCTGACGAAGACAGCGGTGACTGGGGCCCAGCCACTGACGTGTGACCCCTCCAGGTGGCCAGCGGGCCTGACCTCCCTTTTCCTCCCTGGAGCCCACGCTCAGTTTCCCACACGGAATCTAGGAACTTGTCTCCCTCTGCCTGGTCTTTAATAAACAGAGTATTTTCACAGCAGTGTGTTCTGGTGACTTCCAGGGATGAGGGGCCAGAGTTGGGCGCTGTCTTTCCTCTCTCGACCCCACAGACCCTGATCCAAAACCTTGCCCATTTGATAAGCTTTTAATTTTTTCCATCAGAAAATAATACAGAGCCAGGAAACCTTTGGGGCCCTGGCCAGCCGAGGAGGGTCCACAGATGGAGTTCCAGGCCTGGTGGGGGCTAAGGCACAGTGGTGGGGGTGTAGGTGGCGGATCACAGGTACACGGGCTGCTCCTGGCCTGTGAGCAGGCGGTAGGTAGCGGCTGGCATGGTCTTGATGTGGACCTGGGGGAGGAGAGGAGGCAGTGGCTGGGGGGGGGTCCTCCCATCGGGCCCCGCCCACCCAGGGCCCGCCCACCGCCTCGAACCTCAATGTGGGCCTCGGTGAGAAGCTCAATGATGCGGGCGTGCGGCGTGGCCACCACACTCTGCCCGTTGATCTCAATGATGCGGTGCCCCACACGGACACCCCCACGCTCGGCGATACCGCCTCGGAGGAGACTGCAGATCTGGGGGAACAGGAAGGGCCACAAAGCTCAGGGGGGCCACAATCGGGGCCGCCCGCCCCAACTTGGTCCCTGGGCTTGGGGCTCACGATGCCATCCTCCACGCAGAAGCCCAGCTGCTCGCGGACGTGGGGTCGGCGGATGATGGCCGTGGTGACCGGTGGGCAGTGGACGATACTGAGGGTCACCAGCATCTGCGACTTCACTTCCTGTGCAGGACAGGGGCTGTTGGCTTGGCTGGGCCTCTGGGCAGGGGGCTGCCAGACTTCTTGCTGAGCTGCAGCCCACCCTGGGCCTCAGTTTACCCACCCATAAAACAGGCTGTAGAGTCTAGAAGACCCCTCGAGAGTCGGTTAAGAACAGAGACCAGAGCCGGGCGGCCTCACCTCCCTGGGCCTACTTTCTCAAGGCCAAAAGCAAGGTTCTAGCGATGCCCATGAGGCAGGGTTACAAACACCCAGCAATGGGCTGCAGGGACCACGTCAGACCTGCCCTTCCGGCCTGGCCAGGTCCCTCCTTACCTCTGGGCCTCAGTTTCCCCATCTGGGCAATACAGTCAAGACTCAAGAACACACTTGCTGCGTGGCAGCAACAGAGGAAAGGCCTGCCGAGTTCCAGTCTTGCTCCCGCACCAGCGGGGTCTCCCTGGACAGCGACTTCCCCTCTCGGAGCCTCAACTTCCTTAAGTGCACGGGAGCGAGCAGGACTAAAAGCTCTACCTGTCCCTTCGGGACAGGGCCTCAGAGACCTGGCCAGGGAAGGGACCTCTGGGGACACAGGCCTGCCCTCTGGGGGGCCCTCGCAGGCCCTGTGCCCCTGCCAGCCCGGAGGACTCACGCGGACGGCGGCCTGGCAGGCGGCCAGGGGCAGCCCTACCAGGCTGGTCCCATTGATGGCGGTGATGCGGTCCCCGATGCTGAGGGCCCCCGAGCGCTCGGCGGGGCCCCCGTGCAGCAGGTTGGCAATGACGGCCGTGGGCAGCAAGGAGCCCCAGCCTGACTCCACCAGGGCCACGCCCAGAGCCTCGCCCCTTCGTTTCTCGATGGAAACCTGGTGGGGAGGCAGGGATTGAGGGCCGATTGGAGGGGACAGGGGTGGGTGGGAAGGAGCTGGGGCAGGGCTGAGGGCCCCTTGGCGGGCCCAGGTCGGGGGATCTGCTGGCTCACCTCCCTGCAGTTTTCGCTGTTGGAGAAGTGGTCGAGGTCCCCATTGTGGAGGTGGCCAGGGCCTGTGGCCCCCTGGCACTGACGGGTGCCCACCTGGCTGGGGTCCACCCCGCTTTCCTGCAGGAACTGGCTGTAGGCCATAGCGAAGGCCTGGCCAATGGCCTGAGCAATGAGCTGGGCCTGTGGGGAGGGGTGGCACCTCTCTGGGGGGCCCACCCACCTCCTTCAGGCCCCCCTAATGACACCCCCAGAGCCCACCCTCCCACCCCCAAGCTGAGAATCTATGGGGGGAGGGGAAGGGAGACAGGCCTGAGCGGGGAGGTCTTGGGGGGTTGGCCGCCAGTCTCAGGGTCTTATGGGAAGGTTTGGAATATATGGCTCAGGGGCCTCTGGGAGGGGAGGGCGGAAGGATGCTGGGGTGATAGGTGTGGCTCTGGAGGAGGGCAGGGGCTGGCCCGCATCCCCCTCAGCCCCAGGACAACCGGAGCCCCCTGCTCACGTCCTCAGAGTGGAACACATGGCAGATCATCTTGTAGAGCCGGCGGCTGTGGGCCTGGGGTGTGGGCCGCTGGGCCAGCCGCCGCCGGGCCATGAGCACCAGCACGCTGCCAATGTCGGCGATGTAGGAGATAGTCTGAAGGGCGTGGTCCATCAGGGCCTCCTGGGGCAGGTGGGGGAGACCAGGCTGGGCTGCGGGGACCTCGTTCAGTCCCACCTTGGTGGAGCCCTCACACCCCAGGGGCCAGGCCCGCTCCATACCTGTGAGTCGGCCATCAGAACCTTGACTCTCTTGGTGGAGATGAAGAGGTCCACCTCTGTCATGGGCTGAGTTTCTCCGTCCGGAGCCTGTAGGGGGTGGGGTGGGAGGTGGAGGCCCCCAAAGACCCAGCTTTTACCCCACCAGGCTCTGGAGGCCTCAGAGGACCTGGGCCTGCGGCCCACCTGCCTGCTCGCCCGCCCGCCCGCCCCTGGCTTCACCTTGACACGGTCCATAGCCTCCTGGGCCTGCGCCATGCGTGTGCTGGGGGGCGGGTTCCGCTCGGACACCAGCTGGGTGGAGCCCAGGTATTTGGCCCCGAATATGACACCGTCTAAGAGGTCTTCGTGGTCACAGGGGCCAGAAACTGAGGGCGACAACAGAGGCAGGTCAGTCCCCTAGAACTACGAGGCTCGTCCACCTGCTGTGGGCTCTGCCCAGGGTCTTGGCTCCGGAAACGGGCTGGAAGCACAGAGAGTTCCACCCTGCAGCTCAGCACTCTGGGCTGCACAGGTCCACCCACTGTTCCAGAACCACGGACCAGTGACTCAGCCCTCACAGAGTGGAGCCCTTGTTGGTCTAGAGTTGGCCCTGCCCATGGCTTGGGGTCTCCTAGGCAAAGGGTACTGTTTCAGGACCCCGCTGTGTGTCCAGAACCACAGCCAGATCCAAAAATAGCTCTAGTGCTTCCAGACCCCTCCACCCTGTGTTTCTAGAATTCCAGGATCAGGCTGGAGCCAGACAGTCCCAGTCCCATATCTAAAACCTGCACCATTACAGAACCACGATCAACCCCCCAGCCTACAGCCAGTCAGCTCCACCCCTTGGTCTAGCATTCTCCCCTAGCAGCCCAGGACCAGAGAGAACTCTACCCGCTGGTCACAGAACTGCCCAAAGCGCAGGAAGAGGCAACTGTCCACACATCCAAACCTCTCCTACCGTCCAGAATCCTGGGTGGCTCCTGAGCTATGTTTCCAGAACTTCCTGTGGTTTCAAACCACAGAATTCTGCCAGGGGTTCTAGAAACCTATTATCATCCCAGGATCAGACCTTCTCACCCTGTGGTTCTAGAACTTCTTAATCATGGCAGCACTGAGAAGCTCTCCCTATGGTTCTAGAATCCCCTCAGTAATTCACAACTGCAGATGCACCCAGTAATTCTAAGAATTATGTGAATGGTTCACAAACAAGGCTGCTCATAGTTCCAGAATCCCCCAACCCAGCCCAGAACCACAGAAAGCCGTATCCCCATGGCTCTAAATTCCCTGAGCAACCTAGAGCCAGACAGCTCTGCCAGTGGTTCTAGAAGATTCTAACCCATCGCTATTGCTTTTTGGTTCAGAACCACAGGTATAGATCCCAGGAAATTAAACCATATCCCTGTGAACTTAAATGCCAGCCAGCTCTGCCCACTGTGCTTCATGATCTAAGCATTCCAGAACAACAGATAAGGCTGCTCTGGCGTCCTAGAACTTCCCCACCCACTATGGTAGCCACCAGATGCATGTGGGTATTTTGCACTTGAAATCTGGCTGGTCTGAACTGAGATGCGCTGTACCAAATGCATGCTGGGTTTTGAAGCCCTCATGTGAAAATAATGTAAAATAATCGTAAAATGTTGATTCTATATAGAAGTAGTATTTTATATATACTGGGTTAATTAATATGTTATTAAGTGTTTTTTTAATGTGGATAACTAAAAAAATTCCAAGTGACACGTGGCCCAAATTATATTTCTATCGTATAGCTCTAGAACTTTCTGATGACTCTAAAACTGGACAGCTCTGTTCAGTACAGCTCCTCATGGTTGAGAAGCAGAAATAAATTTTATTCACTCCATGGTTCTAGGACTTCCCATCTGAGCAGAACCCGGCAGCTCTGTCCACCATTCCAAAACACCCTCATCAGCCCGGTCACTTTAATCTAGAGCCCCAGGCAAAGTGCCAGGTTCTGGAGCTACCTGCGCGAGTCAGAGCTCCACCCATGACTCTAGAACCTCTTGGAACTAAAAGTCCAAACCTGCTCCCTTTCCCACAGCCACAAAACTTGTTCTTTGATCTAGAGCCTCAGGTAGTTTTGGGGGGGGGGGAAGTCTAGAACATTCCAGGTGGCCAGAACGGTTCTTCTCATGCCTTGAAGGCAGACTGGCATACTTTTCTGCAAAGGGCCAAACAGTCAACACTTTACAGGCTACAAGGTCTCTGTCGCAGCTCCTCAGTGCGACTGCTGTAGCAGGAAAGCTGCCGCGGACAAGTGAACGGGTGGGCGCGACTCTGTCCCGATAAAACTTTGTGGACACGGATGTTTGAGCTGCCTATCATTCTCACATGTCAGGAAATATTCCTAACTGTTTTCCACTATTTAAAAATACAGAAGCAACCTTAGCTCAGAAGACATCCCAGAACAGGCTACAGGCTGGGTTTGGCCCACGGATGGTAATGTGCTAAGCCTCGCTCTAGAATTAAGTGCTACAGTTTACCAAGCCTGCCCTACCACCCCCTACTCATTCTTGAATGTTCTCCAGACTGTCTCTGGAACCTACTCGAAACCAACTTCAGAGCCTCTCTAGAAGCAACTCTTTACTGGCAAACTGTGCCAGATTTTGGGAGCTTGAGTCAGGCTGTTGTGAAACCCTTGAGTCCCTGGGGCCAGGGTGGGCGGCACACTCACCCTCCCGGAGGGCAGGGTATGAAGCCAGGGTCTCGGAGCTCTGGAAGAAGACAGAAGAGGGACAGGCCTGAGTCCGCCTGCTTGGCTCCCGGCAGTGGAGGCGCCCTGGAGTGTGGGGTGGGCTCTACCTGGGCAGTGGCAGGTGGCTCTTCAGGAGCCACCAGAGGTACTGTCTCCAGCCAGGGTTCTGGGGAGCTGCTTGAGCTGCCACCCCGCTCGGCCGAGGCCCCCTCTGCCCACTCTGGGGGGCCAGCATTGCCCTCTGGGTCCTCAGGAGGCTGCAACAGGCGAGGAGCAGGGTCCGGAGGTTCCGTGGGGCACGACTGGGGAGGAGAGCACTCATCTTGCTGCAAAAGGCTCAGCAAGTCGTCCCGGCCGGCCTCAGCGGACAAGAGCCCATGGGCATCAGTGATGTCCTGTGGGGCCAGGCCATGGCCAGTGGCAATGTGCAGGGGACACGGAGGTCCATCTAGGGACAGGCCCACCAGATCACCCGGCAGAGCTTTAAACTGTTGCACCAGGTCCTGAATATTTGGCCCGTCAAGTTCCATCTGACTTAGGCTGCCAGGGCCTCCTGGCGCTGGGTCCCACTGGCAATCAGGGGTGAGGTCCTGAGAGGCTGAAAGTGTGTCCCTGGGCTCCTCCAAGTCCATGGCTGGAGGTCCTGGAGGGAGTTGGGGGGCTGTCAAAAATTCCATGCCTGGACTCCTGGCTCAAGCCAGCATCTGAAAGAGAGAATAAAAGATGAGATTTCCTGGAGGCCAACTTGGTACCAGGTTCTAGCTGGATGCTATTCATACAGGACACATAACTGAATCCCTATCACACACTGCAAGGAAGGCTCTGTCATGATCCCCATTTCCCAGATGAGGAAACTGAGGCGCAGAATGAGAAATTGTAAGGCAGTGGCTTCCCAGGGCTCCAAATCCCAGGGGATTCCCCTGTACCTGTCACCCCAGACCTCTCCCCATTCGCAGACCCTGTTCACCCCAGGCCTGGTTCTTCCAAGTCTTCCTCCCCTGGGACGTGGATCCAGGTTGAAGACACACCTTGACGATACAGGCCTGACAGATGTAGATCCCCGAGACCTGGGACTCAAGACCTCGTCCAAGACTTTAGACTCAGAACTTCAGACTTAATACTAGAGCACCAAGATGCCAAAAAGCGGACCCTCATCTCAAAACTTTCAACGCCACAGTCAACATCGACCGACTCAGACAAGAACATCAGACCCAGCCTGACGACACAACTCAAGCCTAAAGCTAAGAGTTAAGACCCCAGTCCTCTCGCAGACCCCAGACTTAAGACTTCAGACCCGTGATCTCCGGTGCCGGCCGCTGAACCCGCTCTGCCCCGCCGGGACACTCACTTCCCAAACCGAGGTGGCCTCAATCCGCGCGGACTCCAGGACCCCGAGCCGGGGCAAGTCTGGTCCTGCCGCTCGCCCACTTTCGCCAATTCCTGGCAGAGGCGCAGGCAGATCTGTCCTCGCAGCGTTCCTGAACCACTGGGCATGCGCACGCTCGCGGAGGCTTGCCGGGAAATGTAGTTCTCCCACCCAGCTTCCGCGCCGTGGGGCGTGGGGGGCGGGGTGCCCTAGATGTTGGGATCATAAGTTCGAATCCCGGGTCTCCGTTTACGCGGAGTGAAAGCCCGAGCGGGCCTCTGAGCTTGGTTCCTCAAGTTCAAAATGGGGTTAAAAATCACTGCTCGTCTGCTACGGCTGTGGTCATTATTCCAAGGGACGGCAGATGGGAAGAAATGGGACTGGAGAAAAATACAGGAGGTGAAAGAGGTACTCTAGCGACTCCAGGGACCGGAAGCGGCGCAGGAACCTTTTGTACACTGACTTCCGGTGTGGCACACAGTAGGGAGGCCGAATGGCTCTCCTGGCTTAACTTTCCCTCCCTGAATTTCTGACTTCCTCGCTTGTAAACTGGGGATAGTGACAATACCTACTTCGTAATTGTGAAGGTTAAACGAAATCGAGCTGGTTACGGATTTAGCGATAGACTTGGAATATAATGAGTCTAATATGTGATAGCTTTTATTATTTTGACTTTTTCAATAATTGCTCACAGAATAGACTCAGGAGTGCATAAGGTGTGATACTTAATTGATAAGTAACTGAAGAAGGGCAAGAAATCAATGAAACATTCTTTGGAAGTCGCCTCATACAGCAACCGAGAGTATC
Source organism: Camelus dromedarius (assembly GCF_036321535.1). Classification (NCBI taxonomy): domain Eukaryota; kingdom Metazoa; phylum Chordata; class Mammalia; order Artiodactyla; family Camelidae; genus Camelus; species Camelus dromedarius. The sequence goes on from NC_087462.1 coordinate 2,476,683, forward strand.
TGTGCAAGTTTAAAGAACTCAAAATAAATGTATGCCTAAGGCCGGAGTACTACATTTCCCATAAATCTCTAGAAGCCTACAACTCCCAAGTACCCCTTGGCCGCTGACGTATTCCGGAAACGTGCACGTGCAGGCAGCCGGCGTACGTCATGGCGGCCCGACGCCTCATCGGGGCTACCCGGAGCTGGGCCGGTTGGCGGGCCCGGGAACTCCCGGACCCTGCCACTCCTGGGAGACTCCATGTACGAGATTATGCCAAGAGACCGGGTAAGCTGTGTTAAGAAGGAACTAGATGGGAACAGTAGGGACATTGAGGAGTGCGCAAGCGCTGGTTGGGGAATTGCGCCTTAGAGTCAGCGCGCATGCGTTGAGGTGGACGCTAAACGGCGCAGGCGCAGTTTGAAGGATGTGAGCCGATTGGACTCAATTGCGCATGCGCCAGCGATGGTGCGGGTTAGCGCACTTGTGCTTCACTGCTTAGCTGCTTTTTTTTTTTTTTTTTTTTTCCTTCCCGGTGTAGAGGCTAGGTCACGAACTTGGGTCCCAATCTCGTTTCTGCCTCCAAATCACTGTCACCTTTGGCATGTTACCACCAGAAACTCGGGGAGTCAGTGGGCCCCACCTCAGTATTAAAACCAAAACAGGGTTATTTAAATTTTCTCTGGATGCAGCCTTGCCTGATCTCTTTCGTTGAAAGGGAGGGAATTGGCAAACGTGAGATTTTGAAGACAGAGCAGCCAGTGGAGGCTTTCTCCGTGAGATAAACGGAAGGACTGAAAACGGAATTGAAAAGGAATAGCTTGGTCCCACTTTAAATCATTTTGAATGCAGCAGGCAGGGTCAGAAAGGGCAGAAGGGGAAAGCTGGCCTCCCAAGGGTGGGGCTGGGCTAAAATGACTCTCCCCCACCTCAGTCATTAAGGGTGGCAAAGGAGGCAAAGGCGGTGTGGTCAGTGAGGCTCTGAAAGACCCAGAAGTGTGTACAGACCCCGTCCGGCTCACCACGCACGCCATGGGTGTCAACATCTACAAGGAGGGCCAGGATGTGGTCTTGAAGCCGGACGCCGAGTACCCGGAGTGGTGAGTGTGCCAGGCCAGAGAACTGGGAGAGCCAGCGACTGGGTAAGGAGGTCCTGACAGATCAAATCTGATCACCTTGGGGAGGTGCTGCATGAGTCAACACCTGAGTGGGAGGACAGAGCTTCAGAGGTGGGTGGGAACAGCCAGTGCAAAGGTCTGCACCTCGTGTGTTAATGAAACAGCAGGGGCAAGGTGGAAAGTAGAGGGAGACAGCAAGAACTTGATGGAGCACAGCCCTCAGCGGGGCTGCAGGGAGAGCAGTGGCAGGACACGCAAGCCATTGGCACATGCCATCCATCAAGCTGGGGGAGGTTTAGAAAGGTTGAGTGGGTGGGTGGGGAGGCATTCCAGGTGGGCAGTGCAGCATGGACAATGGCCAGGAGGCAGAAGGCTTGGCGTGTGCCTACCTCAGATCCCAGCACCACTGGGACGGAGGGGGGGAGGGCCCCGGAGGGGCCCCCTGTTCCATAGCCAGAGACCCGACCAAGGGTGGGGAGGATTGCCCTGAGACCCTGCAGCCACTGTGGGATCCAGTCCTGCTGTTTCCTCTACCCAGGATTCCTGGGGCAGGGGAGCTGCAGGGGGCTGCTCTGCAACCCTGCCTCCTGCCCACACCCTACCAGGCTGTTCCAGATGAATGTGGGCCCCCCCAAGAAGCTGGAGGAGCTGGACCCTGAGACCCGGGAGTACTGGCGGCTGCTGCGGAAACACAACATCTGGCGTCACAACCGGCTGAGCAAGAACCGGAAGTTCTAGCAGGGGAGGGACCGGAGCACCTTGACTTTCCAAGGACTTTTTATTTTCCAGAAAAAACAGACTTTTCAGAGAACAAAGGAGACCCCATCACTAGGGTTCCTGGGTGGCCCCCACAGAGAGGCTAGATCAGGGTCCTGGGGGCCAATAAAGACTTCGGGGCGACTGTTCGCAGGCCTGGGATGCTTCTGGGTATTGTCTGACGGTGGGGCCAGGAGGGACCTGGGGCGGGCAGCGGGGAGGGGAGCACTTCAGACCCAGTGGTTCCATGGCCCAGCCTCCACCCCCAGCAATCGGCTGGGCTTCTGCAGGTTCGTCTTTATCTCCGGTCCTCACTGGGCTTCTCACCCTGATTTCCTCAAATTCCAGCACTGCCCAGGAGGCTCTGATCTCTGTCCTCGAGGGCAGGCTTTTCTAGCCAAGCCTTTCTTGGCTGCAGTGTACTCATACCTGAACCAAGTCATCCAGAGCAGAAAAGAATCTTTGTGAGCTTCAAGAGCTGAAATGTCCAGGGGTAGGTTCTGGCTTCAGGCATAGCTGGATCCAGTTGCTTCAGTATTCAGCGGTGTGGCTCTCTCCATTTCTAGGTCCTTTTAAAGTGGATAGTTCCCCTGGGCAGAGGCGGTCCCAGAGCCCCTGGCTGAAACTTCCTACCCAGTGCAGCAAGCCCAGCCAGAGGGAAGGGGCTGCCCTTTCCTTCACGCCGAAGTCACGGGTTATCTTCACTGGCCAATCTCTTGAGCTGAGGGACCTGGGTTTACCCACCATCCTCCTGTCACCCTCACTGGTGCTGACCATTGGAGGAAGCTAGAGGACACACAGACATGGTGCCAGGGCCCCACCCCCATGCCGTGCCGTCTCCTTGGTAGGCACCTGCGTGGGGGTGGACGCTACTAGGGGCTGGACTAGGGCTCCCTCACCCTCCAGGCCCCTCTGTCCAAGAGCTGGACAGGATGGGGAGGGCAGGGTCCCTGGGGCTAGTTCTGCCTGGTCCCAGGAAAATGAGAGCTTTCATCCGCTTAGGAGGACTCTGTCAGGCGGATTACCGCACACCTGCCCTCCTGGTGGCCTGCTCTGGGTAGGCGGAGTGTCCCAACCCTCCTGTGGTTCCCCATGGCTTTCAGGGTAGAAATCAAAGTTGTAATGGCCACAGGCCTCCTCGCTCTTCTCCCAACATGCCAGGCATGGTGCTGCCCCAGGGCCTTTGCGTGTACTGTGCCCTTCGCCTGGGTAGCTCTTCCCTCGGGTGCTCCCATGGCTCCCTCTTTCATCTCCAGGTCTCTGCTCTGATGTCACCTTTGTGAGGCCTCCCCGACTACCCTTTTAAACTGCAACCCTGCCACACACTCCTGACAGCCCTTCTTGGTTTTATTTGCCCCCCAGCACTTACCACCAGCAGGCGTTCCATGTTTTACTTGGTTATTTTTAAAATCATGCTGCTTGTCTCTCCTGGAGTGGCAGCTCCATTAGGGCAGGGGTTTTCTCTGCCTTGTTCCCGGTCGCATCCCCACTGCATACTGGATGGGTGGGAAAATGGCTGGGCGGAGGGGGTGACCTGGCTGCCTCAGGGGCCGCCAGGCTCACGGGTTCACGTGTGAGGTGCCATCGGAAGTTCAGGATGAGCTGTGAGCCCCAGTGGGCAGGTGACCCAGGTGTGAAATTCTTGGAATCTCCTAGGGCCTGTGGTCACTCTGTGGACGGAGCCTGGAGAGGGTGGAGTGCTGCCCTGTCCACGCCCCCTTCCTGTCCTGACCTGGGCTGCCCCATCTCACTGCCAGCCCTAGGCACCAGTAATACCCCATTCCTTGTTCCCCAACAGCCTTATTTCGGAGTCCAGCTCAGGCCTGGGAGGGTGGCCATCATGCCCTCATGAGCCCTGGGGAGACACGGTTGGGTTGGACCAGGGCCCCAACCCACCATCAGTAGGCTGGGAGACATGAGGGGGGCAGTGGTCAGTAGGCACATAAGCCGTACTTTGATAAATGGGGAGAGCAGGGACAGACAGTATTCACCCAGCGTCAGCCTGCCGCTACCTGAGAGTCCCTGATTAGCACCTGGCCTGGGTCCAGCATGGCGCCTGGGGCAATGGAGTCAGGCAGCTCCACCCCGTCCTGGCTGTGTGGCCCCAGGAAACTGGCTTCACCTCTCTGGGCCTCAATTTCCTCTGCTGCAAGATGGGGCTGATGGCCGCGCCCTGTCGTGGGGTAAAGCACTGGGCACACTGGGAGCACACAGTGAAAGGAGGCGGGTTGAACAGGAGCTGCTACTGCTGGCACTGTTTCTCGGAGGGAGGCTCCGAGAGCCAGGGTGGCTCGGCTGTTGGAAGATTAGGAGCAGGCAGAGGGATTTAGTTTCATCAGCTCACAGAATTAACATCCCAGTGGCTCCTGATTGCAGCCTTACAGTCTAAGAACCTCAGAATCCACGCCACCCTCACTCATTTGACAGATGGGGAGACTGAGGCCCCACAAGGGCACAGACTCCCTGAGGCCAGGCCAGGAACCCACCCCTGGCCTGGGAATCCTTTGGCCACCTTCCTCCTGAGACCGTGTGCCAGTTCCCCTGCAAGGCAGGGGAAGGAGGTGATGGTGGGGCCGGGGGCCCAATGTGGGTGGCCACAGACAGGCTGAGGTGGGAGGGCTGGGCAGGCACCAGGCTCAGGCTGACGGCCAGGCCCTGTCCAGAGCCTGCGCGTGCTCCTTGGCCAGCAGCCGCAGGGATGCTTCCTCCAGGGTGAAGCTGTCTGTGAAGGCTGGACCAAAGGCATGGGGCCCGAAGGACCCCTGCAGCCCTGGGCCCGGGCCCAGGAGTCGCGGGAGGCCTGGCACAGCGGGGGGCGCAGGGCCCAGCCAGGGCTCCAGGGGCAGTGGCGTGGCAGGAGGGCGGGCAAAGGGCAGCGCTGGGGCCTCAGGGAGCCTTGGGGCTGCCACGGTCCCGGAACCTGACTCCAGACGCTCCTGGCGGCGCCACTTGGCCCGGCGGTTCTGGAACCACACCTGGGGGCAGCAAGAGAGGCGCTCCCAGCTCAGGGCTGCGGGGAGGGGTGGGCCCACTGTCCCTGTCTGGGCCCCCCGCCTCTCGGCGCTCTTCCTGTCGCCCGACCTGACTCCGACCCGTTGCAGTGCCGGCGTGTCTCGTTGCCTGCCTTGAGGGGTGACTGTCTTGAGAGAATGGTTGCTACCTCTTGGCCCCGAAGACTTTTCTGAATCCAGCCTCTCCTTGTCTTTCTCTTTGTCCAGGCCTCCTCAGGGCCCGTGGCCTCCTCCCTGGTCTCTCCTGGCCCTGGGCACGAAGGCTCAGCCACTGAGCTTGGCATTTGAGGCCCTTCACAAGCTCTTTCTTCGCCTCCCCTTCCACCTGCCTCACACCCAGCTCTAAGAAAATGCCTCCAATTTAACCCCTCCACGTCTTTGCACACACTGTTCTAGATGCCTAGAAAAGTGCCCTTTCTTCTTTCTAATTGGCAAACTCCTACTTAAACATCAAGGCCCCAGTCCCACATCCCCTCTTCCAGGAAGCGTTCCCATGCACTGAGAGGGTCCATATCTGGCTCCCCCCCCCAGCTTGTTAGGGGGTACCCTCACCTGCACGCGCACCTCGGGCAGGTGCACCTTGGCTGCCAGCTCCTCGCGGCTGTAAACGTCCGGGTAGTGGGAGGCCTCGAATGCCCGCTCCAGCTGGTGCAGCTGGTAGGTGGTGAAGGTCGTGCGGTTCCTCCGGTGCTTCTTCTTGGGGGTCTCCTCCCCTGGCCCTGGCCCCGCGCCCTCAGCCGCCGGCCCCTCTCCGGGGTTCAGGAACATGGCGCCTCCTCGCCCCCACCTGGCGGGACGGCAGCAGGACAGATGGTGGTGAGACAGGAGGGACTGCAGCTGGGAGGGCAGGGGAGCCCCCAGCCCCTGCTGGGTGTGGGGTGAGATGTGGAGGGGCTCCTCCCCTCGCTGGGTCCTGCGTTCATTCTGCCTCCCTAGTCTCTCTGTCCATCTTGGATTCTCTCTCTCCGTGTCCACTTCCTTCTGTTCTGATTACTTTTCTCTGTGTCTCTGCCCCACCACCTCTATTTGTCTTTCTCTCTGGAGCTCTCCCTGACTGCTTTATCTCCCTTTATCTCTGTCTCTGTCTCTGTCTCTGGGTCTAAGACCCCCAGGAAGGCAGGAGCTGGGCCACTGCCCCAGGGAACACTTCCTTACTCCCAAGACATCTGCCCTAGGGGGCTCTCTGTGCCCCCAACTCCCACCCAGGCCCACCTGTGCCCACCTGCCCAGTGCTCACCGCCCCCAGCAGCCCCTCCAACGGCCCCCGCGGGCTGAGCGCCCGTGTCAGCTGCAGGCCTGGCCCAGCCAGACCCGAGGGGGTTGGGGCCAGGCGGCAGGGAGGATTAGCGAGGTGATTAATTGAGGTGGCCCCTCCCACCCAGGTGCTGGCTGCTCTGAGCCACAGAGGGAGGGCCAGGAGGCGGAGGGCTGGGGCTCCAGGGGTTGGAGGGACACCGGCAGCCTGGGTCTGCCACCCCTCACTGTAGGACATCCACAAGAGCCTCCCCTCTTTGGGCCTCAATTTCCCCAGCTATGAAACAGCTAGAACTTGCCCCATGGGGCAAAACAACAGAACTTGCCCCATGGGGTAAAACAACAGTACTTGCCCCATGGGGCTCTCACAGGGACTCAATGCATCGACGAAAGAGCGCTGCACAGTGACTGGCAGACAGTGAGCGCTTAAAGAACGCCCACTGCGACTGTTTCTAGCATCTGGGGTGAGGAAAAGGCCCTCTTAGATTCATAGCTGTCAGCAGGGAAGCTGAGGTTCCCAGAGATGAAGGCAATTCCAGCTGGCTCTCCTGGACGTTGTGCAGGGCAAGGAGTATAGGGCATTCTAGCTGGGTTTTGAGGTAAGAATAGAAGTTCACTTTTGAGTCACTCAATAAACACTTAAGTGAGCTTACCATATACCAGGTGCTATTCACAGCAGTAAACAAAACAGACCCAAATCTTGGAGCTGGCATCCTAGTGGGGACAAAGACAATCTGCAGCTACGTGAGTAGAATGTAGCGTGTCAGGTGCAGAAGCCTGGGGAGAGAACTCAAGTGGGGAGGGGGGGAAGGTTGGTCTTTTAAGGAAGGTGATCAGAATGGGAGATGGAGTGAAAGACTGTAAATTCTGGACAAGACTGGGTGTGAAGGGGATAGTACTGGGGAGCCATTGGAGGTTGTGGAGCAGGGAAGGGGCACAGATGGCATTTTCGATGAGCATCTACTGTGGGCAAGATGGAAGGCCAGGAGAAGGCCAGAGGCCTGGTCAGGGCAAGGTGCGGGGAGATGGGGACAGGAGGGCAATTCCGGGGGAGGAGGAGAAAGTTTGAGGAGGCGGCGCAGGTATACCCAGGCCCCTGTTTGCAGGACAAGTGGATGATGGGCTGTCCCTGAGGTGGTGCCTGAGGGCCAGGGCAGGATCTAGGTTGGGACTGGGACTGGTGTGCCACCCCCCGCCCCAATCCAAGGAGCCTAAGGGCTCAGGGAGGAGGGTGCCCTGAAAACTGAGAGGAGGGGGACTGGGAGTGAGAGAGGGCAAGGTGAGGCCTGGAAACAGCTGCTGGATTTAGACACAGGGCAGAGGACAGGAGGGAGGTCCCAGTAGAAAGAGGCGGAGGCCCAGCCCTATGGATGGACCAGAGAGTGAGTACGAGAGAAGCAGAGATAGATCCTTCTGGATGTCGGCTTCGTAGGGGGAGAGACACACACACAGAAAGAGAGATGGAGAGAGGTACTCTCACGTGCGTGTGCACTCAGACGCACGTGCGCGCGCGCACACACACACACACACACACACTCTCTCTCAGCGGGCCCTAGAGGAGTTGGCGGTAGAGTCCAGAGGCCTTCAACCGGGAGGGAGGCCTGGGGTGGGCAGGAGAATTAACGCCTGAAGGGGCAGCTGTTTCAAGAGGCTCCCTGGGGCCCCTCTAGGCCTCAGCTGCCTGGTCTGTAAGGTGGGCTGTGGACAGGAGAGCAATGCCTGTGGTGTCAGGGGAGGTAATTCCCTAATTGCTTCATCACTTTAAAATGCTGACGAGCTGCTCTGGTCTCAGGCCCCAGCTGGCTAACTGGCCCCGGGTGGGTTACGAGGTGCAGGAGGGATCCGGGTGTTGGGCGTGGGGGGCTTTGGCGACTTAGCAGGATGCGGCTGAAGGTTCAGACGCTGTGTCAGCTTAGAGGGCCGGATTAGGGGCGGGCCGGGGGTGGTGCGGGGCCACAGGCACAGGTGGCCCCCTCCAGCTGGATTAGGGGGGCCAGGCCACTCTCAGCCCCTCCAGCCTCCCACCTGTTATTTCTACCCCAGGAAAAGTCGCTAAACCCCTTCAGGTGCCGGTGGGGAAACTGAGGCCTGAGGGTGGCTGGGCTCAAGGGCACTGCAAGTCAGCGTGATGCCGAGACTTTCTCTGGCTCAGCTGGGGCAGAGGTGGGTCAGCCGAGCTGGGAGCGTGTGCTGTGGCCTGAAAGCCCCTCATAGCTCAGGGGGTCCTGGAGTGGCAGCCATGCCCATCTGGCCAAAGACCCCCCCGCCCACATCCAGGCATCCTAGAGGCTGGCTGGTTGGGAACGTCAGAGGGGGAGTGGTTGACAATCGCAGCAATAACTGAGCACCAGCTGTATGCACTCAGCCCTTCACTGGTGTGAGCCTTCGGGGTCCTCACGCCTGATCAAAGAGGAGGCTGCTGGGACTCAGGGAGGGGGACTGTCCCCTCGGTTTGCCCAGAACACGGCAAGATTAGCACTTGTGTCCCTCATCCCAGATACGCCCTCAGTCCGAGGCAGTGGGCCACGCAGCCAGGGGGTCGCCAGGACTGGCACCTGGGGCTGAAGGCCCAGAGCCCCAGCCCTGCACGGGAGAGGACAGGAGGCGTGGGGCCTGAGGACAGGCCTTGCGGCTGGCGTGTTTCAGCAAGCGTGCCCCTGGAGTTACTGAGTCAGGCTGTTAGGTCGTGACAGGTGGGGGACACGGGAGGCCACACAGGAGTGTCCCCAGGAGGGGACACCACAACAGTGGCAGGCCCTCCCTGGGCTCCCATACACCCTCTCTGAGGGGCCAGGGCTGGGGACAGAAGAGGATGCCAGCACAGGGAGCTTAGACCTCTGTGGCTGCTGGCACTCTCTCATGGCCCTTTGCAACTGGGACCCCCGAGGGCTTGGGGTGGGGTCCTCACCACTGAATATGGCGCCCACGAGTGGTGTGCAGTGGAGAATCTGTGCGTGATGGCAAGTGGGTCCACAGGGGGCTCTGGATCCCTGGGGGTTTCCTGGCTCCATCCCCAGGGAAATGTATGTCCTCAAGGGCTGCAGGGTACTAGCTGGGTGAACCCCTCAGGGGAGAGACACCTGGACAGGCAGATCCCCACCCCGGCTGAGTGATGGGGGTGCCCCAGGGGGACACAAGGGGCAGCAGAGAGAGACAGACACCCAGTCTCTGGTACCAGTCTTTATCCAGGTGCTAATTCTTCGCCTCCCCGGAGCTGTGGTGCCCATGGGCGGCCCGCAGCCCCCCACATGGGCCTGCCCCTACGATGCTAGCCGGGTGGGCAGCTCGCTGGCCCTGCTCCTCTTCAAGCCTGGACCAAGTCCCCACCCTGTACCCCCTACTCTCTCGGTCCTCTGGGGCTTGAGGCCCTGTGGGCAGGGTCAGGGCTCCTGGCTGTGAGGCGAGGTGGAGCTGTCCACGTCCTGCCCCCCAGTGGGGGCCGAAGCACTGGCGCTGCGCAGCTCCCGGGCCAGCTTCTCGGCCAGTTTGCGGAAGGGCGGTCGGCGAGCCGGCTCAGCCTCCCAGCAGCTGCTCATGAGGGCATGGATGGGGCCTGGGCAGCCTTCGGGGGGCTCCATGCGATACCCCTTCTCCACGGCCTCTGACACCTCCTTCAGCGACTGTGGGCAAAGGGCATGCTGGTGTGGGCTGGGGGTCAGGGTCACAACCTCTAGACCTGAACAGGACCCAGCCCTCCCCCTGGACCCTGCTCACCATCTTGGGGTATGGAGCCCGGCCGTATGAGAAGACCTCCCACAGCAGCACCCCAAAACTCCAGACATCTGACTTGCTGGAGAACTTCTGTGGGGCCCAAGATCAGGTTGAGGAGGGACCCCCTCAGGGCTTCTGCTCCAGCCCTGCTTCCTCCAGGAAGTCTCCCTGGGTTGACCTTCACTTTCTGGTCTCCTTCCAGTAGACTCCTGCCCCCAAATCTACCCGCCCACCACAAACTCAGCCTCAGAGCAAGAATGAGGTTATTCTTGCTGTCAGTGCTGAGCCCAAGGCTGTTTCAGAAATGAGGAGACCAAGGCCCAGACAGGGGCTAAAAGGAACAAACATGGGCCAAGGGCTGACTGGGAGGTGGAGCAACTTCCCGTGGGAGTTTACAGAGGTCAAGAGACCGGCCCAGGGTCACACGGTGGAGCTAGGTTCCAAGGGCCCCGGTGGGTAAGGAGGGCTCACCCCGTGTTTGAGAGCCTCGGGTGCCGTCCACTTGACTGGCAGCCGGCTGGAGTCCAGTCCCTTCCTCTCGGCTTTGGCCAGGCCGAAGTCGCTGACCTTGGCCACCAGGTCCTCGGACACAAGGATGTTCCGGGCGGCCAGGTCTCGGTGCACCAGCTTCTTGCTCTCCAGGTATTCCATGCCCTCGGCCACGTGCCTGGGGAGGGGGCGGGGGCACGGGGCTCTGGTGCCTGGGCCACAGACTCCTCCCTGCTCCGTGCCTGGGTTTTCCCGCCCCCTGGGAGCCCCACTCACAGGGAAAACTGCAGGAGCTGCGGGGTGTTTACGAGGGCCCGGCCCCGCGTCCGTAGGAAGTTCACCAGGTTACCCTGTGGGGGAACACAGGCGGGGATGGGGGGTGCTCGAGGCTGCTGGGCCGCTTCCCGCCCGGCCCCGCCCGGCCCCGCCCCCACCTTGCTCACGTGCTCCATGCCACGCCCCACCTCGGCTCCGCCTCCTCCTTGGGCCGTGCCCCCGGCCTCGGCCCCGCCCCCACCTTGCTCACGTGCTCCATGCCACCCCCCCCACCTCGGCTCCGCCCCCACCTTGGGCCGCGCCCCGGCCCCGCCCCCACCTTGCTCACGTGCTCCATGACGATGTAGAGGCCTTGGTGCAGGATCACACCGAGCAGACGCACCAGGTTCTTATGCTGCATCTTCCTGGGGGCGGGCAGGCACGGGGTGAGGGCGGGCTGGGACCCCCCTCCCGGGTGGCCCTCCCCTCACCCGGGACTCACGTCATGACCGCCGTCTCGTCCAGGAAGGCCTGGGCCGTCACGTCGCACTTGATGTTCTTCACGGCCACCTTCTGTCCCAGGTACTCGCCCTGCAGGACGGCTGGGGGCAGGCAGGGGCAGAGATCAGGACCCCAGAGACCGGACAGACACAGGGACATACTCATTCACATGGACCCCACAAACGCAGCTGCGGGTCCCCAGGCCCAGAAACTGCCTCACCCCACAGGCTCCAGACCCCTGAGCTAAGAGAATCACCCAAGCCAGGGGTCTGCCAACTGCCGCCCTCGAGCCCAGGCCTGTCCCCTCCTGGTTTTCCCAAAGGCCCGCAAGCACAGAGTGATTTTTACACTTTTAAGTGGTTGGAAAAAATCAAAAGAATATTTCATGGCATGAGAAGCACACGAAATTCCATCTCAGTGTCCACAAATAAAGTTTTATTGGCATACGATCATGCCTGCTCATTTCCCGTGGCGGCTTTCTGCCACATCAGCAGAGCTGAGCAGATGTCATAGACCATCTGCCGCGCAGAGCCAAAAATATGTGCACTCCAGCCCTGTACGGTGTAGTCGTGTGACCCCTGATCTAAGCCCCGGGGCCTTCCAGAATAACAACTCCAGGCAGTGACATCCCAAACAGACGGACCAGCATGTGCAAGAGCCCAACCACGGTAACTCCTCCTCGCCCGGCTGTCCTGAACCTCCGTTCACAGAGAGAGGAGCCCTTGAGGTCCTCAGCCGCACAGCGTGGACGTGAATTCACCTCTGTGCCTCCAAACACTCAACGCACCCCCACGGCCCTTCAGCACTCCAGCACGCCCTCACTCACCTCCAAACTCCCCCTCTCCGATCTGCACTCCCAGTGTCAAATGCTGCAGGTTTAGTAACCAGCCGGCTGTGGGGGAAGACAGGTCAGAGGAGTGCCGGGCTCCTCCAGCCCCTCCCACGCCGCTCCGCCTGGCGGGAGACCAGGCTGGGTCTCCCACAGCACACAGTCGGGTGGCTGCTGTTCCCAGCAGTGGCCCTAGGACACACGTGAGGCACTGCCCTCCTGGTACTGAAAGCAAGAGAGCCCAGCATTCAGGGCTGCCCTTTTCTCTTCTTCCTGAGGCCATGTCCTTCCAAGGACCCCGCAGCCTCTTCCCTTTACAGCCCTTTCTGTTGTTGTTGTTTGGGGTGGTAATTAGGTTTACTTATTTATTCATTTTTTTAGTAGAGGTACTGGGGATTGAACCCAGGACTTCGTGCATGGTAAGCACTCGGGCTACCACTGTGCTGTTCCCTTCCTTTACCTCATGTCACCCAGGGACACACACAGACCGAAAATATAACAGGTTCAGAGACTGGTAAAGGTTCCAGAAACTTCCAGAAACTTTTAGCACTCTTAAGTCCTCATCTGCGCTCCAGCCTCCCTGATCTTTCTCTCGAGCACTCCTGTGTTCCCCCTCCTCTGTCCTCCAGCGGGTTCTGCAGGCCGCCTCCTCTTCCTCCACAAAGCCCCTCTCCAAATCATGAGCACTTGGGTACGATCAGGCATGGTGAGGCCAGCCTCCACCTGGATGCCACCCCCAGGATGCTTCCGAGAAGACCGCCATGATCACCAAGTTCGAAAGGGGTGGCCACGGAAGGGTGCATTTGCCTGAGTATTGAGGATTTCGCTACTCAAGGGCTGGACAAGCATTTTAGGTGAGGGGAACAGAACACACAACAGTACAGAGGCATGGGAAGAAACAAGGAGTCACATAACCCGGTGAGGCGTGGTGCAGCTTGTGAATATAGGAAGGACCTTTTAGATGAAGCAGGAAGAATAGCTCAGCCCCAAGGGAAGGTTCTGGAAGGCAGTGGAGGTGCCTGGCCTCCCTCTTTTAAGCAGGGGAGTGATGTGGGTGGATTTCCACAGTAGAAAATTGCCTCTGAGACCACAGGGTTTGGGAGGAAAGGGCACTCCCTGCTCAGGAAGGAGGTGGTCTGATGAGAAGGTCTGAGGTTGGGTCAGGGCAGGCGCAGCCAGGCAGGGAGGGACCAGATTTAACTGGTGTTAGAACTCGGCCGTGGAGGGGCTGTGGGAGGGAGGGGAGGGTCGAGGTTTGGCCCGAGTTTCTGGCTCAGGTGACAGGGTGGATGATTGATGGGGACACGGGGAACCAGGCCAATACTGTGCTGATCAGTGTGGGTGGGCGTGCCTGCCCGACCCAAGGGCAGCCCAGGCCTTCTGCCTGCAGAGCCAGGCACAGCGACCTGTGATGAGGCCTTGGCCGTGTGCCCAGCCAGCATGGGTGGGCAGGGTGGGTCCCCTACCCTTGGCCAGCTCCTCCTCTGCTGACTTGGTGCCCTGCTTCCTCTTGGGTTTCGCCAGCTTCGTGCAGATGGCCCCCTTGTCCTTGCTATAATGCTGCAGGGTGGGGCAGGGCAGAGGCAGCTGTGAGGGGCGGAGATCAGCCCAGAGACCAGACAGACACAGGGACATACTCACTCACATGGACCCCCACAAAGGGGGCAGAGACCAGCTGGCCCCTGAGTGTGGGGAACCCCTGCATCCCAGCCCCTTCCCAGGGGAGTCTTTGGGTGGGGTAGCTGGGAGTTGAGGAGGAGGGGGGTTTGGTTCCCATAGGACTCGTTGGGCTGGTTTCCATGGGAACAGAAAAGGATGCAGACCAGGAGGAAACAGGAGGATGGGGGTGTGTCTTGGGATTGATGTCAAATTGGAGGTTCCTGGGAGTCCCCAGAGGAGTCACCCCAGTCCATGGAGGTGGGACCCAGAGTATTCAGACCACCTGTAGGGTGGGTGGTCCATGGAGACCAGCCCCTCCTCCGCATTGCGGGGCATGTGGCTCTGGGGCCCCACATCCACCCAGCTGTAGGGATGGGGGCAGAAGCTGGTGTCCCTCCATCTGCGCACTGGCGGGCATAGGCTCTGGGGTCCTGGGCCTGTGGTGTGCGTACCTCCACCATATCCATGAGGTTGCAGAAGCAGACTGCCTCGTCGATGGTCAGGTGGCCGTCCCGGTGCAGCACACGGTAGTGGATGACATCACGGCCGAAGCTCACACAGAGCACGTAGTCGCCTGGGTGCCGCGCGGACTCTCGCACCAGGAACAGCCCGTCTTCTGGTGGCTGCAGCTGCTGCACAGCCTCCTGGCCGGAGATCTTCCCGTGGAACCACCTGCGGCCAGCAGGAGGGAGGGCTGGGCTGGGCTGGCCCGGCCGTGCTGACCCCACCCCAGGGCCGGGGCCCTTCCCCGCGACTCACGGCATGAGGCTGAGCTTCGGGTCAGCGGAAAGGGCCTCCCGCTCCCGCAGCGCGCCGGCCGCCAGCAGCCCCTCCTGGCCACTGGCATGGTGCTTGGCGCGGTACCAGCTCTTGTTCTGAAGGGAGGTAGCCGGCAGTCGGTGTGTGTGTGTGGGGTGTCCTGGTAGACCCCCGCCATCCCCCACTGTGGTCCCCAAGCACACCCAATCCCCCCTGCCACTGCTCACCTCGCAGGCCTCCAGGATGGTGACCACGTCGCCCTTGCGGAAGGCCAGCTCCCCGGGCTTGGGGCGAGTGTGCTCACATTTGGTGATGCATTGGGTGCCCGGGGCCCAGCGCCTCTTGGTGGGGGTGCAGACAGGGAGAAAGGGGACATGAGGGAGACATGGGGGTGGGGGGTGGAGAGAGACCCAGAGGAGAGAAAAAGACTGGATTGAGACAGAGACTGAGAACAGAACACAGAAAGAGAGAGGGCAAGGGAGCAGCCAGCTGAGGAAATATCAGAGTCGCAGACAGAAGTGGGGCCTGGGGCAGACGGTCAGGAGGAAAGGTGAAGGAAAAGCAACTCCGAGTGACCAGAGGAAGCCTGGGCAGACGCCGCCTAAAAGACACGGGTCAGAGAGTGCTCCCCCCACCCCCCCGGGCTATGGAGCTGAGGTCCTGCGACTGAGTAGAGGAAGGACCCGAACACAGGCACTCAGGTTGGGGGTACTCACCGTTGGCATCCTGGCTGAGCTGGGTGAGGGGTGCCAGGCGTGGAGGAAGCGAGGGCTCCCCTGGGGAGGGGGCAGAGACCAGCTGGAGAGCCCAGATTCAAGCCAGGCTGGGGTCCCAGGGGCTATTATTAACACTTCCAGCCCAGGCCAGGTGGAGGCGACAGCCAGGAGGTGTGGCTCCTAGAGCCCCTTTGGGGAGGTGGCCTTTCCCCAGGTGAGTTCCTTAGGATGGAGCCTGGCCCCACCATCATCCCTAAAGGGAAACTGAGGCACAAGATAGGCACAGAGCCAGTGGCCAGGGGCTGGCTCAGGCCCCAGCATCCCACAGTGTGTGGGAAACTTGGTGCCACCTAATGGAGCCTGGTTCTTCCTCTTTTTTGGTGAGTAGGCAGGGGCAGGGAAAGGAAATAGAGGATGATTCAAGGTCATTCCCAAGAATCTCTGACCCTGGAGGGGGCGGGGGCCGGGGCAGTGCAGCAGCGCTGCGCTCCTCTGGCTGCCAGCTAAGCCTCTCTGATCCTCCCACCCCGGCCAGGGACAGACACACAAAGTCCCTCACTGCTGCTAGAGGGGAGGCTTTTCTGCCCTCTGCCTCCCCCATGGACCCCACCAAGTGGGGCGGTGGGCGCTGGGTGGTGGATTGGGGTGGGTGAATCTCTGCCCCTCCAGTATGTGCCCCTGTAAACCCCTACATGTACTCACACACATACTGATCCATGTACACATGAGCACACACAAACACACAGGTGGACACAGGTACCCACAAGCAGGCGCGTATGCAAGCAAAGGCAGGTTCACCTAGAGACAGGTGTGTACACACGTCTACACGTGTGAACACACACAGATGCTCAGACATTCCGAAATGTGTGTACCCGCCCTCCCCCCACCACACACACAAACCCACACTTGAACACCTGGGCGCCAGAGGCTGGGCCACCCGGGCACGCAGAGCTGTACGCAGGGCCGCGCACACGCAGCTCGGAGACACGCGCACATCCCTCCACGTGGACGCGCGAATACACACACCCGGGGGCTTGGAGATGCTCACACCCGCACCAAAAAGAATACCACCCCAGCCCACGCCTGATCGCATCTAACCACCCCCAGCCCCAGGCGCGCACCCGCCGCGCGCTCCAGACGCGCACGCTCGCGTGCACACCTGCCCCTCCTGCGCTCGCCGGGTCCCCTCAACCGGCGAGCTCTCTGGGTATCCCCACTGTCCCATGGTCTCTCCCTCAATCCCCGCCGCCCCGCTCACCTGTTCAGGGGGCGCCCCTGGGCCGTACCCCGCACCCGCCCCCAGGAGGGCCCCCGCGCGCCGCCTGCGCACCCCAAGGCGGCCCCGGCTGCACAACTTGGAGCAAGTTGCTCCGTTTCCTCATTTTGGGGGAGGAAGGAGGGCTGGGATCGGGGGTAGCGGGAGGGGCGGCAGCCGGGGAGGCCCCTGCGGGTCCTAGCGCCGGCCGCACTGCGGTCGGCTCGCGCGCCGCCGCCGGCCCCTCCCCGCCCCGCCTCCGGGGCCCCGGCGCCTCCCGCGCAGCCCGGCGGCTTTACGGGCTCCACGCCGCTCCCTGGCCTGGCGCCGCGGGGCGCTCGCCCCCGCGCTTCGCGGGAACCCACGCCATGGAGCTTGGAACTAGGGTCGCGCGCGCGCGTGCCCAGGGAGGGGAAGAAGAGTGAGCTACCAGTCCGGGGAGGTAAGCAAGCCACAGAGCCCAGATGACACCGTGGACCTTTCTGACTGCAATTTCAAAGTCTTCAGTCACCTCTTCTGCCAAGGAGGGGCTCATTTCAGTACCTGGTACCTGTAGTGGGATGTTGGTGTCTGGCGCAAAAAAGTGCTCAAAATGTCATCTGCTACGCGTATCATTATCATCATCATCCACATCAAGGGAAAATTGAGGCTACAGGAAGAAAAATCACCTGGAGGAATCCTCCTGGCAGAGTAGACATCCTTGGAGGGTTAACTGTGGGGCCAACCCAGCTGCACCGCTGGCAGGTGCTGCCCACCTCCCAGCCTCGGTTTCCTCTTCTGTAGGGCCCAGCAGCCCCAGCTTCCAGCTCAGAGGACAGTTTGATGAGCATTTGATGGTCCCCCAGGTCCTGGCTGCCAGTGGTCACTCTGTGAGCCCCGTTACAATTCTTTCTAATGGCTGAGTCTGCTTGGACAAGGATGAGGCTGATCTTAGGAGAGTGATGAACCAAGATGCTCAGAGCTTAATTTTCTGTTACCTCACAAGGTGAAGTGTCTGTGCCTCTAAGGTGTCATGTGGGGGAAAAAAGTCCCATATTTCTGAGAAGGCTCAGTTACAAGAATTACAGATATTCCATATTGTGGAATATTATGAAACAAAAACGAGGCTATGTATTAAAATGCTAAAATCTCCGGTTCTCAAAAACCACCACCACTATCAGGACGTGACCCAATACAAACTGCACAATCCCTTTCACATTACACAGGAGACAGTAAGTCCAAGGGGAACATTTGAGAAGGGGACCCTCCAACCGGCAAAGGGTTATGCCCAGCGAAGGAAGCTGGCAGGAGGAGGGAGCGGGAGAGGACTTGTGGTGGCGTGTAAGTTGCTAATACTGGCAGTGTTTGCAGCAGGGGTTCCTGCTCATCAGGCTCCCTGTGCCGGTGGACCTGGCTGCGGGATCATCCCAGGGCGTGCCCCCGCCCTCCACTTCCCAGCTGTGGGCTAGGGACTGGGGCCTCTGGAGCCAGCATTCAGCTGGGTCACTGGGGGTCAACCATATATGGCAAACCATCATCACTTGCTCAAAATAGAAACACAGCGCCAAAGTAGCCACAGCGGAAACCCAGCAGCGTCATTAGAGTCACACCAGCCACGATGGAGGCCTGCACACGCTGCTCAGCAAAGCCACACGCCTGTGCTTAAGCCGCTCAAATGCCCTGGCCCCTCATGGAGACTCTCAGCCAGAGAGACGGGAGGAGGGTGGGAAGGAGCCTGCTTTCCCCTCTGTGCATCCATGATACTTGGTGTCTGAGTAACATCTACATCCTCCCCAGGACCCCCAGGGGTCTTTGTCCCACACTCTGGGGGGCCCTTCCCTGTTGGGACTGGAGAAGGACAGACTTAAGGAGGCAGCATCAAGTGCCCTAATCAAGGGCTGGCCTGGGGCAGGGAGGCCCCCAAGGTGAGGGCACGGGGCACGAAGCTGTGTCCCACTCTAGGGGGATAGATTTGAGTCCATGGTTTATTTGGGTCAGAGCTACAGAAGGGGTGAGATCCCCATCCCTAGAAGCATCCAAGAATCAGCCATGCTGAGTCACAAAGACTCGATGGCTCTACCAGTCCCCAGAGTTGGCAATACCATTTTCTCCTGCCTCCTGCCTTCTGCCAGCCTGAAGCCCATTGGTAGCCACACCATGAGACTGGACTCCCAGACTTCCCTGGTCCTGGGCTCCTTGCCCTCCACATTTCAGTCCTGTCGACTTGATTCCAGAAGTTCTCTGCCCTCCCCCACCCCTCCTCCCCCACAAGCCCTGTGGTGCAGGCTGGTGACACAGAAGCCCCCTTCCCGACTCCGGCCTGCTTCTAGTTTTCCTCCAGCTGTCATGCACTTTCCACTGCACCAACAAGGGATGAAAATGTGATTGTGGCCCTCCCCAGCTCTACACCCGTCCATAGCTCCCCACTGTCCATAGGACAGAGCCTAAAACATTCAGTCTGGCATGCAGGGCTATTTGCATTCAGCCTCCAACTGAGCTCCCTGGTCTCGTCTCCTGCTCCCACCAAGCACCCACCAGTCTGGCAGGGCTGAACTGCAGGAGTTTGCATGCTTTTGCCCTGGCTGTCCCCGCTGCCTGGAATGTCCTTCCTCCCGTCCAGCTGGTATCTCCAAGTCACGCCATTTTGATGAAGTCTTCTGGATGCCCCCACCGTTCTCAGAGTAAGACCCCCTTCTTTGCCCTGTAGTGACATCTCAGCGGAGGCACTAGCTCTCTCCTCTCGCTGTATGATGGGCGTGGACCTGGCCTTGGTGACTGAGCCCATCAACCTGCCTGAGAAGGAGCCCGCCCAGACGAAGCAGAGGTGAGAAACAGAGAGAGAGAGACTGAACCCTTCAGGAGGAATTCGGATCCTTGGGTCCAGCCATGCCTGGAGTCCGTGCTCTGTCTGGTGCTGGGAGCTGGTCTTTGCTCTTTGGTTGCACCAGGAAGGGATTTCACTTGCAAGCAAAAGGATTCCTAATACTGAACGTGGGATCAGGAGCTGGGGGTTGAAATGAACGGGCTCTGGGATGTGGAACTGGTGAGTCAGGTTCAGTTGCCCTAAAGCCAGCTAGGAAGAGGGAACTCCGGGGTGTCCCCTTCCACGAGCGGATAAGTCCGCCTTCCGCTCACCAGGTCAGGTGGTGCTGGCTTCCGTCGCTTGCAGCAGAGGAACCCTGACGGACCCACCCGCCCCCCTCCTGAAGGCCTTTCTTTTGCCCCTCCAGATCTCACTCTTCCTCACCTTTCTCCTATTTTCACTGTTGCAATAACCTTCCTTTCTCCAAACTCCTGGAGATTGTTGGGGCCTATCCTCTCGTGGTGGAATTGGAACAGCTGAGACCCAGAGAGGCGAGGCTGCTTGCCCTAGGTCACACAGCTGGCCAGGGCTGAGAGGCAGGCTTGCGGACTCCCCTGGCGGGGTTGTGAACTTCTTGAAGGTGGGGCATATTTCTTATTCTCCTTACTAATAGGGAGGCAATCATAGTAGGCATGAACAAGGAGGGTCGCATAACAGGCGCTTTATGTAGCACATCAGTTGGGATTAGGGTTGGTTACATGGGGTGGAAGACCCCAAGTGCTAGAGGTTTGACTTAGGAATTAATCTCCTGTGAGGAAGGCAATCCTGGGCTGTGACAGGGACCTAGGCTCCTGCTGTCTTGTGGCTCTGCCTTTCTCAGCACTTGAATTTCCACTTCTGGATCTAAAATGTCTGCTCAGGCTCCAGCCATCCCATCTGCATTCCAGCCAACAGGAAGCAGGAAGTTTCAGAGAAAGGTGTACCTCTTCCCTTTGAGGGCTCTTCCTAGAAGATGCACGGGACAACTTCACTTCATCCCGTTGGGTGGAATTTAGCCACATGGCCAAACCCGGGAGCAGGGGAAGCTGGGAAGTATAGTCTTTACTCCAGGGGCCAAAGGAAGCGGGGAGGCAGGAGCACTGGCCTCCTTCCTCAAAGCTCCCAGGCGCGCCCCCACCTCAGGGCTTTTGCAGTCCTGGGCCTCCTGCTGGACACTTCCCCAGCGCGGAGTTTTCAGCCCGCGGGCACTTCACATCCCCTTGCCTTGAAGCTCTGCAGAACGACCCTGGTCAGATAGAACATGTATTTCACTCTGTCTTGTTTACTGGCTGTGTCCTCTCTAGAACGTCAGTCCCCCGAGGGCAGGGAGATTGGATGGTGACTTTCACAGCTGTGGCCTCAGTACCTGGCACATAGTAGGTGCTCAGAACATAATTTTTGAGCCAGTGAATTTGGGGGAGGGGAGAGGTAATGAGCAGTGCCTGTCACTTGTGAGGGGACCACTCTCACTGGACCCATTTAGTAGACGAGAAAGCTCAGAGGGTGCCGAGGCCAGCCCTGGGACACAGGAAGTGGTGGGCGGGGCTCTGGGCCCAGGCCCATCGGGCTCCAGTGCACACACACCGGCACCCAGCAAGGTGCGGGCGTGTGAGACCCCAAGGGGAATGCGCCCCAGCAGCTGCCTGGGTCTGCAGGGCAGGTGAGGCGGGGCAGCGGCCGCCAGCTGTGGGGATGCCGGAGCTGCCGGGGCCCCAGCGGGTCCAGGGCTGCAGCACGCGGCCTGATCAGACTGCCCCAGTTAGCACACCTTTAAATTTAGCTTTCTCTCCCTGCCAGGGGACCTGGGGACTCAGTGTAGGGATGCTCCCCTCTTTCGAGGAAAAATGCTTTGCAACCAGAGCACGGTCTGCTGGGCCATTCTTGACATGTCCAGTGAAGGGCCTCTCAGGTGACCTGCTTTGGGTGCCGAGGGTAAGCCTCGGGCAGCTCTGCCTCTGATGGGCGAGGCTGCCTGCTCTTCCCCCACGTCCCTTGTCCCATCTTCCTTGTACCAAAGGTGGACCTGGGCACCTAATTTCCCAGCTACGCTCGTGGGTTCAACATGTGTAACCTGAGTCTGGGTCATTTCCTGGCTTAAAACCTTCCCATGGTGCCCGCTGTGCTTGGGAAGCCCAAGCCCCAGTGTGGCTTGGTGGCTTGAGGCTGTCACCTCTTTTCTCCCACCTCTTTCCTGTTCCTCAACTGCCCCAGACGTCGTCCAGCCTCAGGGCCTTTGCATGCGCTGTCCCCTCCACCTAGTATGTGCTCCCCCTCCAGCTCTTTGCAAGGCAGGCTCCTTTCTAGCATTTCTACCTCCTCCAAGAGACCTTTCCTGACCGCCCAGAGTGGCCACCCATCGTCTAAGCCGAATCGCTGCCTGTTACCCGGTCTTACTCTTGTCAGTTGCCTCTGACTCTCCTCGCTCCCCTCGACAGAGCGTGGGCTCTGTGCATGAGGGCAGGGGCTGGCTCTGGCTTGTGCAATTATTTATCTCTGGAGCCTGGCACATGGCAGGCCCTCTCAGAACACATGGACACAGAATCGCATGAAAGGATGAAGTCAGAGGAAGAGTGGGTGATCCACAAGTTACCGGGAGGCAAGCCGTGTCTGTGCGAAGACCTGCCCCTGTGCCCCCACTCCAGGGTCCCACCTTGACCCTCCCCATTCCCCGGCCCCACACCCTCTTCGTCTGACTTGGGAGTCAGCAAGCTTTCTGTGAAGGCCCATGCGATCTCTGCCTTGGCTGCTGAACCCTGCCAAGGCTGCCATCGAGAGAGAACATAAGGGAAAGAGAAGACGCATGGCTGTGTTCCAGTACAACGTTACTTATGGATGCTGAGATTTCTGCTTCTTGTGCTATTCGCATGTCGTGCAATTTGTGACTCTTTCCCCTCACGGCCATTTAAAAATGTAAAGAGCCATTTTTAGCTCACGAGAGGCATAAAATCAGACGGTGCGTTGGACGCTGGGTGAGAGGGCTGCAACTTGCTGACCTTGGGTCTCTCTCAGTCTTTATTTTCTTATAAGTAGGCGCATTTTCTAATCTATTTGATCTTGGAAGTGCACTTCTCCATCTATCACATTAGATGTGTCTCTATTCACGGCACACAGCAAGCTCTCAAGTGCTCTCCAAACTCTATAAAGCTCCCTGACTCAGTGATGAGCCCCTCGAGGGTATATGTGTTTTCCTCCTGTCAAAATTAATAGTAGCAATATTTGCAGAGTGTTAGGCTGTATGCTCAAGACTGCGCAAAGCTTCAAAAGACTTTTAAACAAAGCACTGTGTGTCTCCCTTCCCAAGGGCTGCCGCTGCTGTTTCCACTGGCTGTTTCTCCGGCGTTTGCGTCTACCTTTCCAAATAACACATCTCTGGATTTATCAGCCGAACGTCGCCCATCGATTTCCTAGGCCTGAAAGCACAGGCTCAGCTGTATCAGGCATACTGCGCTTCCGAAAGTGCTATCACAATTCTTGGTGAAATGAATAGTCAGTGCTTATGTCACTGTATGTAAGTAGTATTCACAGTAGAGCAAAGTGCACCAGGGAACAGTTTTATTTTCTAGGACTTATTCTTTTGATTTTCCTGGAGTTAGTGATTGCCTTTGTTTTGTGTGACTGTGACTCCCTCCCTCTCTCAGCCCCTCAGGTGGAAACTAATTTCTCCACTCAGGGCCAGCTGCTGCCCAGCCGTGGCTTGGGCCCCTCTCTTCTTCAGCATCCAGGGTTCCTGGGATGTAGCTCTGGCTTCTTGGGTCCAGGTCTCCCTGTTTACTGGTTTGTGCCCTTGTTTTGGGAATGTGCACTCCCTAGGTGTTTCCAGAAAAAGTGTTTTCCTTCCACTGTCTTGTGGGATTGGTGGTTTGGCTGAGGACAGCGTTCTGGGTGGTGGATAATTCCCCTTGCCTCTTGTCTTCCAGCTTTCAGGCCGGGGCAGTGGCACCATCTGAACTGTCCTGTTTCCTCATCCTCTGCTTATCATGTGTTTTTACCACCTTCTCCCTCGCTCTCTGGGAGCTTGTAGAGCCTTCTCCTTACTCTCCACACCCTGCATGTGCACAGCGTGGCTTGGTGTGGTCTACGTTCACCTGTGACGCTGGACATGCAGCGGGTCCTGTCGTGTCCCCCAGTCCTGGCAAGCTTTCCTGCCTGATGGCACTCACCAGTGATTTCTTCCACTTGGATTTCTCTGCTCTCTCTCTGTGGAATTCTTCTTTGTCATATATTGGGCTTCCTGGATTGACCTAATTTTCTCTACAATTTTTTTTTCTTTTTGTGGTCTTCTCATATTTTTTTCTTCCAACCCTTCTGTTGCCATTTGAATTTCGACTATCAGGTTTTTCATTTCCAAGGGCTCTTTCTGGTTCTTCGAACACTCCTTTTCAAAAGGCAAGCTTAAACTTATTTCCTGGCTACTGTATCTTCTATCAGCTCTCTGAGGATAACGTTTATAAACATAAGGGTTTTTCTAGAACTGCTTTCTTCTGTTCTCATTGTCTCATTCCTCCACGTTACTTTGCCCCCTCTGTTTGGGTTTCAGTCTCTTCACTGGCTAACACTACGAGGGGAGGGCTACAGAGCTGACCGGAAGCTCCTCTTCAGGAGGTGGCTTCACTGTGGGAGGGACTGTGGTGGGGGCTGGCTCTGTTGGGGAGTCACCGGACAACAGCAGCATCTGTAGGGCTTTTCTCATGGCCTGGGGGCCAGTGTCACTGTTCCGCATGCGGCTTCCATCTGAATCGCCAGTTTTCACCCTCACCCCTACCCTCCACCGTGTCTGCGTCCCTGAGGCTGAATCTTTCTGGGCAGCAAGCATTTAAAAAATGACATTTATTGCTGAATTCTCCCCACAACTCTGCAAGATTGGTGCTCTGGGTTTTAATCCAACTTTACAGAGACTCAGGGAGGTGACACCCCACGGCTAACGTGTAAAGGGCCAGAGTCACCCTCACTGCGTGAAGTGACAACTCCGGCTCCTCTCTGGGCTCTCCCAAGGAAGGCAGTGTGTATTCTGACTGAATACGGAAAACACTTCAACCTCCTCGGTGGAAGACACAGGGAGGCCCCTGGAGTGGACGGCTCACGGCACATAACAGCTGCTCAACCAACACGTGGTGAGTGAAGGAGAAAACGAAAGGACGGCGGCTGAGGACATAGGACATTGCAGAATGAAACCTGACTGCTAAACATATGTGCAGAAAAGCATTTTTGAGCATGAGAGAGCCCCTGACTTGGGGGCAGTGGGGGGAGGGGGGAGCTCACAAAACTCTGAAGGAGCGCAGCTCCGTACACGGACGTTTCAAGCGCCTTAAAACGTTCATGCCCTTTGATCGCGGGCATCTGTGGGAGAGACAGAATCCCAAATGTTCAGGAACATGTTTGCTGAGGGATAATTTATAATTTGAAAGCCATCTAAATGTCCAACAGTTAAGCAAATCAGGGGACATTCATCTGGTGGAATATTACACAGATATTAAAATTTACATCTCTTCATAGTAGCCAAAAAGTGGAAATGACACAAAGGTTCATGAGTGTGAGTGGGTAAAATGTAGTCCACCCACACACTGGAATGTTATCATCCATAAAAAAGAATGAAGCACTGACACCCACTCCCACGTGGACGGACCCTGAGAGCACGACGCTCAGCGAGAGAGGCAGACACAGAAGGACACACAGTGTGTGACTCCATGGATGTGAGGCGTCCAGAACAGGCCAGTCCCCAGACACAGGGAGGGGGCTCCTGGCTGCCAGGGGCTGGGGGAGAGGTATGGGTGTGGCTGCTCATGGGGATGGGGAGTCTTTTGGGGATGATAGAATGTTCTGGAATTAAATAGTGATGTTGATTACACAATGCTGTGAAAATACCAAAAACCACTGAGTCGCACACTTTGAAATAAAGTGATGAATTTTATATTGTGTATTTTACCACAATAATAATAATAAAAGATTTGTCTCCAAAGGTCTCCAGAAGAATTAAACTAGGAAAACCATATCTAAGTACACTGAGAACACAACTGGGAAACCAAAGTTGTTATAATGTCAAGTGAAGAAAAGGAGGAATCAAAATTGTATAAACAGCCCAACCATAACCAAAAGGGCAGGAAATGAGAAAACTGGACAGAAACACAGAGCATTGACAGTGGGTGACTTTGTTTCCCTTCTTACACTTCTCTGAAATTTTCAAGATTTTTGTAATTGGAAAAACCTAGTGCGTTAAAAATTTTTTATTGTGTTAAAACAGACATGAAATTTATTATCTTAACCATTCCTAAGAGCACAGCTCAGTGGCATTAAGCGCACTCACACTGTTGTGCAAACATCCCCACCACCGTCTCCAGGACTTTCTCATCTTCCCAAACTGCAGCTCTGTCCCCATGAAACACTGACTCCCCAGCCCCTCCCCCAGCCCTGGCCCTACTGTCTGCTTCCTGTCTCTGTGGATCTGACTCCTCTAGGGACCGCCTATGAGTGGAATCAGACAGTATTTGTCCTTGTGTGTCTGGTTTATTTCACTGAACATCACGTCCTCAAGGTTCATCCATGTTGTAGCAGGTGTCAGAATCTCCTTCCTTTTTAAGGCTGAGTAATATTCCACAGTCTGGGTGGACCACATTTGTTTATCCATCATCTGTTAATGGACATGGGGTGTTTCTACTCTTTGGCTTCTGTAACTTGTGCTGCTGTGACCATGGGTGTGCAGGTATCTGTTTCCCAGTACATTTTATTTTTCAGAACTTGGGCGGATGTAAACTCCCCCCAGCCCCCACCCCAGGATGCTTTCTCCACCCTAAGGAAGAACATGGGTGCTCTTGCTTGCCCACTCAGCAGAGCCCTAATGTGCTCACCTGAAACATCTTCTCAGCTCTGGAAGCCACACTATCAGAGGGGCAGGGAGCTGATGGAGCCAACATTCCCCCAAACAAGCCGCAGCCCGGCCGAGCCTTGGAGGTTCTCCCGCTACCACTGAGTGCGACTTATGTGGACCCGGGGAGGCAGCGTGTTCTCTCAGCTCTCTTTCTGTGCTATTGGTGACTTTGCAGATGGGATCTGCCCTTCCGTGTTCATCTCCCCTGGACTGCCTGCCAGGTCTGGCTCCAGCCCTGCCCACACGGCCCGCGTCATCCTTCCCACACTCACCTCCGTCTCCTAGCAACTGGGCTGGCCTGCCAGCATCCTGCAGCCTGAGGTCCCGCGTTGCTGTCTCGGGCTGCCTCTCTCACGGCAGCGGTCTGACTTCTCAGGAGCCTGGTCCCGCATCTCCCCGCCAGCCGCCAGTGTGCTCTGGGGTCCTCTGCCCAGTGGGAAGAGGGCTGGAGGGGAAAGGTGAGAAGCGAACACTCTTCAGGCCTGCAGCGAGCTCCATCACCCAGGCGTTCCTTCCATCTGGACTGAGTACATCACTAACCAACTGTTTGATTCTGTGGTTGCATTGCCTAAACTCAGTGTTTTGGGGTTACTAGGGGGGCAGATTTAACTCTCTGTCAACTGGATTGGTTTTAAACCACCTGGTGGGGAAGATCATATCTGTCTTCCCAAGGAGGCAGCGCTGGGATGGTGAGCGGTGGATCGGGAGGTTTCCCAGAGCTGCCACTGCCGGGATGTAAGGGAGGTCCGTGGCAGTGGGACAGGGGCCTCCCACGAAGGTGCCGTGACTGCCACCCCTGAACGCAAACCTGTTCTCACCTTCCTTCATCTTGTTGCCACTGCCTTAGGCGAAGTCTCTCACCCCAACGGGTACAATGATCTCCTGGGGTGAGATGGAAAAAAAGGTGTCTTCTCAACTGACAGGAGGCAAATTCCTCCAACAGAGAGACCCATTTTGGAGGGTCAGAGCACAGCTTCAATCATTAACATATTTATTGAACTACTATGTACTTGGTCCGCTCTAGACCTGAGGGTGCCGTGATAAGGTAGATACACTTCCTGCCTACAGACAATTCACAGCCACAGGGGAAAGGCAGATAACAAATGATTTTTATCAGTGATCATTTTCATAAAGGAAATGAATAGGGTTATGCGACAGGTTGAGGCGGTCAAGGAGGCCTCTCTGAGGAGTGGACACCAGAGCTGAGGCTCAAAGGAGGGGAGGAGCTGCTGGCCACACAGGGCAGGGGAAGAGCTTCCTAGGCAGCATGTGCAAAGGCCCAGGGGCAGGAACAATTTTGGCTGGTTCTCTGAGGAGCAGCAGAGACTAGAAGGTCTGAAGTGGAGCTACTGAGGCAGAGAGTGGAAGTTGGGTTCTTATGGGGGATTTGTCCGGATTTGGGGTTCTATCTAGAGTGGTGCAATCCTGAGTTTTATCCTGTGCCCCCAGCTGCTGGAGGGTTGAAGCTGCTGAGTGCTGGGAGCTGTGAGTGGAGAGCCACAGGAGTGGGATGGACAGGACTTCCAGATGGCTTGGCCTCGAGCACAAAGGAACCCAGGAGGACTCCCCGGTGGTGGTGGTGGTGGTCAGCCTGGGCAGTTGGGCGAATGGCAGAGCTGTTGACCGAGATGCAGAGGGAGAGGGGGAGTGTGGATGAAGCTGCTCTGCATGCAGTGGAGACTGTCCCCTGCGCTTGGTCGTGGCTGCAGCCAGGACCAGCTGAGGGTCACTCTACCTCCCCGGTGTTGTTGGGGTGCTGCTCCCTCAGGAAGGGGCTGGGAAGCAGAGGAGAGTGGCCTGCCCTCCCAGGGAGGTCGCAGTGGTCAGGCACCAGCCGGCCGCTTTCTGTTTCCAGCAGATACTGTGCCTGCTGGAATCAGCCTAAGCTTCGCCTGCATGGGGGGTGCCAATGCTCCAAGGGCCCAGCTCTGAGAAGCGGTTCCTGGCCATCTCCCTGCCCTGGTCTGTGCCCATGGGCATGTGCCACTCCCCCTAGAGTGGCCACTGCAACCTCGCCTGCCCCCTCCCCTCTCTGCCCCAGGGCTTGAAGCTATCAGAAGCTCAGCTGTGACCAGCTGGACCCCCTATCTGGACCCCCCCTCCATCCCCAGATGTTTGCAATGACGATTTGGGGAAACTGCAGGGAAACTCCTGGTAGGGAGCCTGCAATCAGAGAGCCACACCCCTCAATTCAGCTTGGCTGTCCCCTCTTCCAGGAAGCCTTCTGAGATCCCGACCCCCTCCAGTGGCTGTTCATCCCCTGGCCCAGGCCAGGGAGGGTTCCTTGAGTCGCTATGGGGTGTGAGAGCTGAGTGCTTCTTGGGCTGGGTCCCTGGGAGTGTGGGGTCTGCGGAGCCTGGCCTCTCTGCATCCCAAGGGGACGTCAGTGTGGGGCGGCCTGACAGGCCCACACCTGGGAGCACAGCCCTGGGCAGTGCCAGCTGCTGGGGCTTCCTCCCCGTCCGCACTCACAGCCTCAGGGCCTTGGGGAGAAGCGCTGGTGAGTCGGGCCCTGCCCGGAGCCCCAAAAGGTCACCACACCCCGAGGAAGGACTGTGAGGTCCACACCAAGAGAGAAGCGCATTTCGTTTATTCCCCTCCAAACGTCCAGGCAGCTCCACGAAGACATTAGACGTGAAGCCACACACAGGCTGTCCCTTAAACACAGGAATGAACTTGAAGCCGTCAGGCAACCAGAGATCCTGGTGGCCCAAAGATGGACTTTTCTCCTTCAGCACCACTGGGCAGCCGCTCCGAGAGAAATCGTCACAAAGAGGGAGGTTTGGACAGATCAGGGTGGGGGCCAGGCAGGGGTGTCCTCACCTGGTGTCCCACACCAGGCGTGCCTCCCAGACCCTGCCCCCTAAGAGCTGGGCCCTAGACCCACTGGGCTGCACCTACACAGGGAGAGTGGGAGAAAGATAAAGGCAAACCAGCCCTGAGGAAGACACACAGAGCGGCTCCTCCTAGTACAGAAGACGGGGTGCACGGGGTGCAGTACCGTGGGGTCACAGATGTTCCCAGGGCTCGAGGGAGCAGCCAGCTCATATCCTCACCACCCTCTGGCTCTGTGGCCCTCCCCACAGGGGCCGAGGGACGAGCCCAGATTAGGCCCTGCAGACCTCTGGCCAGGGGGCCACCTCCAGGCTGGGGCGGTGTGTTTGGAGCCCTCAGGCTTGGGCACTACTCCAGATCCTCCTGACTTGCCTTCTGAGGCCCGGTTTCCTGATGTGGGGCCCCCGACAGGCCTGCCAAAATGATTTCAAGTCCACACACACGGCTAGGGTGTCCACACGAAGCAATGGAGAAACCCCACACCCTCAGCAGGCCGCAGGGCGTTTAAAGCTAGCAGGGAGTACCAGGGTTAAAAGTTGTGCTGCACCTTCTAGCCGGGGCCAAGGCAGGCCTCGGGGTGCGGGGTGCTGCCCTGCAGCTCAAATCTCCAGATGAAGAGATTCCGCGAGTGATTTAAGCACAAGCGTTTTAAAAGAAATCTACGGAACATTACTGAAAGGAAAACACAAGTGTCCCATGTCAGGGGCATAGCAGCCACTTAGCGGCCCGTCAGGTTCCGCTGGGGAGGCGAGGCTGCTCACAGGGGCCCCTCTCCACCCCACCGGCCCGCTTCCTCTGACCGGCACCCTCCTCGGCCTCGCCCGCCTCCCGCGGCCTCTTCCGGAAGCGCGCCCCCAGCCGACTTTTGGGGGGCGGCAGAGGGTCCATGCCCAGGATCTTGTGGATCTGCCGGAACGCCAACATGCGCAGGGCGTGCTGGGGGCAGACAGCCGGTCAGGACCCTCCTGCCCGCACCCTCTGCGGACTTGGGGGCAAGCTGGGAGTCCAAGCTTAAGTCACCCTTGGGCATGAGGAACTGTGCTGGGAGTCACTCGGGCCAGCTGAGGGCGAGGACTTTGCCTGGAAGCCCCTTGGAAAATCAGTCCTTCCTCGCCTTGCTACAGGGACCCCAGCCCCTGTCTCTCCCAGTTCGGCTCTGATCAGGAGCAATCTGACTCTTTCCATTAAAGGCAATTCGTAAATGTCAGGCTCAATGTAGTTTTTTTTTTACTGCTAGGAGGCTTTCTTATAAATAAACTTGCAAATGAAAGGGAAACCACAGATGGGGGCTCTGCTGGGTGCTGTAGGCTGTTGAGGCCTGGAGGCCTTGACTGGGTGTTTCCAGACCATGGGGCGGGGCTAAGGGACCCACGAGAGTCCCAGCCCGTGAGGCCCCAAGCCTGGACCTCAGCACAAGGGCAGTTTTGGTTCTGGGCCAGGCTGGCCCTGCCCCCGGTAGCAGGCCTCTCACCCACAGGCCACCTGTCTCTGCAGGGAAGGGGGAAAGGGGAGCCACTTCCCAGGGACGCAGAGCAGAAGCAAACGGGGGCTGGGACCCGGGCAGCCTACAGCCGGGTTGAGCTGGCCTGAGTTGGGGAGCCTCGTGGGCCGGCCTCCTACCTGGGCACTGGCCGTGATGTCCTCCCGCTCCTGGAGGGTCATGGACCCCAGGGCGTCCATCTGGTCTCTCTCGCAGGGATCCTGGAGCCCAGGCCCATCTTTGCCAGGGGATGTGGGGGCAGCAAAGAAGCAGAGGGCACCCTCGTGAAGGCTGCAACCGCGGCTCTGCAGCGCTGCGGGGTCTGCACCAGGACCCCACGTGCCCGCAGGCCGCACTGGGCCGGTCATCCCTGTGTCCCCACACGCATTCAGCAGAGCTCCTCTCGGCCTGTGTGTGTGCGCGCGCGCGTGTGCGCACGCATGTGCGAGCGTGAGTTACACTAAGAGGCTCACACGGCGGGCCGGTGTATTATCCTCTTCGTCACTTCATACACTACCATCCCATACTGCTACCATGACTGGAAAGCATTTCGCATCTAGCATATCCTGCGGGCAGCACGCACGCTCTCCCCCAACCCCTGCTACTGTGAACGACGCCATGGTGAACATCTTTGTACACAGCCCATCAGGGAGCTCCCGGTTGTTTCCTTCAGAAATGTCCCCTGGGCTGTCCCCGGCTCCGCAGAAAGGGTGGCCGTGCCATCGGGGGACCCCTCCCCTCCAGCCTGCACCCACCTCTCCTTCCTGGCCCACCCATGCCTCCGCATGGCTCCCTTCCAAGTGACACATGTGTGCGTGTTTGCATCTACTGTCCTGCCTGGGCTGGACCAGGTTCTAGAGTGTCCCGATGAGGTGCCTCTACCCCCATGGTGGCCCTTGGTCTCTGCCACGTGCTCCAGGGTTCTGGGCTCCCTGGCCATTGCAGACTGACCTGTCAGGAGCGTCCCCGAGGCCACGCACTCCAAGACCCGTCTCACGGCGTCCCCAGGGCTCAGAGGCCCCATCGCGCTGCTCAGAGCCTTCTCCACCAGCAGCTCCATGGCCTGGGCCGGTGGGGACAGAAAAGGAGAACTGTGCGTGCCTTGGAGGAGAGGCAGCCCTGCAGCTGGTTCGGGCTCTCCAGGGGACCGGAAGGGAGGCCCCTCTCAGCTCTTCCAGCCTCGCCCACCCACCCCAGGCCCCTACAGGGAGGGTGGTCACTGGGCCTTGCCACCTCCTGGTGTGGCCCCGAGCAGGTTTGTTCACTCTCTCACCTCAGTTTCCCCATCAGCAAAATCCCATCTATGGTAACACTGCAATCTAGCATCACCAAGGTTAAAAGAAACTTGTTCTCTGTGACCGAATGTTCAGCTAGCGAGGGTCAGGAGGGTCACAGGGACTCAGGGACTCACTCAGGCCTGTCTCCTCCTCCAAGAAGCCACCTACCTGCGGGTTCTGAGGACACAGCTGGACGTGTGAGCTGTCGTGGGGGGTTTGTCTACCCTTACAGAGAAATGGGCTGTGGGGAACGGGGCCCCCCAGCGTCAGAGAGAAGCCCGCTGTCACTCAGCACAGGGCTGACCACTGCGCTGTCCACAGGGGGCGGTCCCGAGAGTGGAGGCCTCCCTGGGCCCTGGGCAGGAAGCCGAGGTTTGGCAGGCACCAGAGCCCTTGGTTTTGGAGATGGCCCCCATGAGTAAAGCCAAGGGTGGCAAGGGTCAGGGCGGGAAGGGTCCAAGAACCCGCCTTTGGGGGTGGGAGCCAATGAGCTGGCAGCAGAGGGCCAAATGTAAAATGCACACGTCCCTCCGAGGTCAAGGCGCTTGGCCCCCTTCCCAAGGATAACATCGTCCACCGTGGCTGGGGAACTGCTGGGTCTGTGACAGGAGAGGGACACTCAGGCACAAGACTCACTGAGGGGCGCACAGATGAGATGAAATTCCAAACACAGGGTGGAGGAACCCCAGAGAGGGCAGGAGCTGGGGTCTCACAGCCTGAAGGCCTGGGGATTTGGGGGACACAGGGGCCTTGCATCTTCTCTTCTCTCCCCCAAGAAGGGCTCCAGGGCCTGCTGACTGCCGGGAGTCAAAAGCCCGGAGGAGGTGGGGCTGCACCAGGACAGCACCCAGCGGCCGTCCTCGCCCTCTGCAGGCGCCTGCAGGTCTGGGCAAACACCCCACCTTCCCTGGGGCGCCCTTGTGTCTGCATGCTCCCTGGCTCCGCCTTGAGGTTGTGGCTTTAAGATAATGCAGTCAAATGAGTGTGTGCCCTGTAGCAGGCCTTGCCCTGCGGCCAAGGGACTCCGAGATGCCCCAGCCCGCTCCACCTCTCCCAGCGCTCAGGCTGACCCCGGCCCCTTCTTGGAGACCTGAGTGCCCAACCAGGAAACGAGGCTCGGGGCTGCAGGGCGGCTGCCCGGTGCTGCCTTACCCAGTCCGGCAGGGCCCCCCAGGTGGGCACGCGCTGGCAGAGGTCCCGAAAGACCCTGATGACGATCACACAGGGCTGCAGGCCGCTGGCTCTGGCCTTCGGGGAGAAGCGCACAGTCAGCTCCCAGGAACCACGTGCTTGTCCCACGGGAGAGGGGCGGAGGGAGGAAGGGCTGAAGCTGGGCAGAGAGCCCGCCGGGGGGCCCATCCTGGAGGTAGTGAGGGACTCCAGGAGGCATGGGCTGGCCTCGAGGGAGGTGGCTGGGAGCGGAGTCCACTCCCACATGGCCCAGGCCAAGCCACCTGGCCCAGGTCTGAGCCCTCGTGCCGGCCACGGGGTGGTGCCCCCACCCCTAGAGCGGTGGTCATTCCTTTCAAGTTCCCAACACAGTCAGATGCCGGGAAGAAACCTCCACTAGGCTACCTCTGGACAAGGACACGTGAGCCGAGCCACTAGCCAGGGAGCTGCCCCACACGTCTAACCCCCATTTGTACTGGGCCCCCTCCAGCCCCCGCCCCCTGACCTGGAACCACTTGGCGTGGCGGAGGGCAGCCAGTGACTGGAGGCATCTCTCTGGGCTCAGGACGTCCCCCGGGTCGGGGGGAGGGCCCTCCATTCCTTCTAGAAGAGAAAGGCTTGTGGGCCTGGCACCCCTTCCCGTGCTCCCGCCTCCCAGACTCAGTTTGGAGGCCTCGTTGCATTTATCCAGAAGACAATGGTCCCTCCCTGATGGCCCTTCCTTCGGGGCGCTGCAGAGACCACGGGAATCCCATCTCCCCCGA
This sequence comes from Camelus dromedarius, assembly GCF_036321535.1. NCBI lineage: Eukaryota > Metazoa > Chordata > Mammalia > Artiodactyla > Camelidae > Camelus > Camelus dromedarius. Next base: position 2,510,184 of record NC_087462.1, read on the forward strand.
CGTTCCGGGCTCCTCCGAGGAAGGAGCTCCATGCTCGTCCCCCGGCGCCATCAGCACTGACTCCCTGGGCTAGCAAACTGCAGTTCAGATGGAACACTATGCATGAAGCCAGATTTCCAGAAACTTCCTCATGCACGATTGAAAGGGAGACAGTGGGTCAGGCTTGAGCAGGGCCCCGTGTCTGAGGGAGATTCTGACCCGGTTCTTCTTGCTTCAGGAATATTCTGCTCCCCTCATCCTAGGAGCCCCAGCTTTTCAGGTCACAGGCAGGAACAGATTTCTCTTTCGCCCATAAACTATGCTCCCTACTTCCCGGCCCAGGCCTCAGTCTGCTCCTTCTGGCTGAGAGCAAACGGCAGAAGAAGCCAAAAGCTCCCCTCCCAGCAGCAGCCAGTGGGCTGTGGACATCGAGTGAGGAGTAACTCCTGGGAACCCAGGCCTCACGCGGAGGGGTTCCTGGTTCTCTCGCCCTCTCTGATCTGCCTCCTTGGGTGGCCTTGGACCCTGGACCCTTCCTGACACTCCCAACACCCACTTGTCTGAGCGGGAGCAGGGCCTCGCCGGGCCTTCCGCCGGAGTTGAAGGGCGGCACTGTGTCTCCCGCTGTTTATTTTCAGATAGCTCTCTCCTTATGGTGACTAGTAATGGCTTTCCACTTATGGCTCAAAGGCTCTCCTCTTTAAAAATTTAAGTGTCAAAAAGGAATTGATTTAAAGGAGAGCGTCAGTGGCTCGTGCCCCTAGGCTGTGACAAGACAACTGTCACTAAGGGGGTCCAAGGATGACTGGAGTTTGGGAACAGTCCTGTTCCAGGAGGTTCCATGGCCAGATGAGACGCCCACTGCGTCCCTGGCCACCTGGCCTGCACCCTCCCTGTCAGTGCCCTCTGGCCTTGCCCCACACCCTCTCCCACTCTCTCAGATGCTCATCTGCCTCAGGCCCCTGGGACCCTGCCTCGGCTGGAGGACAGGCAGAGCTGGTCTCCCTTGGGTGGGGAGCAGGTGCCTGCATGGCCTGGAGGCACAGGAGGAAGGGCGCTGTGCACCCCGCAGCGGGCTGTGAGCCACCTGGCACTGTCACAGCTCCCTTGCCCACTCCCTCCCATGCCCCAAGGCCCAGCCCTTATCTGACCAGGAGATCCGGGGCTGACAGAGGTGCTGGAAATTGGCAGTGGCAACCCCTCCACAGAACAGAGGCAGACGCTGCCCTAGACTGCCGTGTATGTGGGGAGGGGGGCTTGGACAGCAGGACCCTGCCGCACCTCGGTCTGCAGAGGGGTCCTCTCGCATCAGGGGTGAGGTGATGGACACGGTGACCTGCATCCGGGGCTCCTCACAGGAAGAGATGATGATGTTGGCTTCAGGGTCGGAGGAGACCTCGTATTTGTCCTCTGTCACCATCTACAAGGTGCAAATACAACAGGAGGCCGCATTACTCCCATTGAGAGGCAGGACGTGGTCGGGTGCCAGGTCCTGTGCCTGGCATCTGGAACCTCCTAGGGACTGAAACACAGCCCCACCCTCCAGAAGTGCACACGTAGAAATGAGTATAGATGACAGACTCAGCATCAAGGTGCCTTCATATGTAAAGAACACCCACAGCTCGACAACAAGATCAGCAACTCAACAAAACTGGGAAGTGATAGTTTGCAGAAAGAAACCAAAGTGACCCTGGCCCCAGATGTGACAGAAGTCACTGTCCTCCGTGGCCACACATTTAGACTGTTTCTGAGCTCTTTCCTGAACCCTCTTTGTAAAGGAACCCTCAGGTTCCACTGCTGTCTCTTATTTCTAGAAACAAACTGGTTTGTGCCTAACGTGGAAACTCGCGTAGCAAGGATGCGATACCCAGCTGGCCTCTCACCGGGAGCTGGCGGGGCAGTTGCTCAGCGACTCTGCGCAGCAGGGTGCGGGTGGGCTTCTGGGAGCAGAGCAGGATCAGCTGCACAGTCCTGTCCCCCCGCAGGAGGAGGCCCTTCGCCAGGAGGCCGACCCGCATCACGCCTTTCAGGATCCGAGCGGAGGGGCCAGGGCAGCTGCGAAGGCAAACCCGCAAACACATAAGCAGAGGGAGCAGAGGTGGGGACAAGGGCACGAGCCCCTTGCCAGACCGCTGTGTGCCTGCACCTCCTCATCTGTCAACTGGGAGCATGGCCCTTCTCAGAGGGCACTTGATCACAGGGGACACGAGGGGACAGATCTGGGAGAAACGCTGGGAACTGCGGCTGGGAAACCGTGCTGCTCAGCAGAGCCGTGGCTGTCACCTAATAAACTGCCCTCTGGAAAAGGCCACCCACAGCCACCCGCCTGTCGCCCCGGGTCTCAGCCAGCGGGGCCACCTCGTCAGCCCTTGGCTTGTGCTCCTTCTGAGCCGTCTCCGGGGCTGCTCTGCCCCCACCCCGACTCCTCTGAGGAGGCCCGGGCCCCCCTGCCCTCACCCCCCAAGGCCGGGCGGCCCAGCCACGCCCGCCTCACTGCCATGCCCCCACCTGCACCGCACCGTCCTGGCCACTTTCTGCAGGTGAATCTCATCGCCACGTCTGTCCGGCAGCCACCCTCCCAGTGCTGTCCCTCTGCAGGTTGGGGACACCTTAGCTTCTCCCCTGGGCCCGAGGCCCCCAGCTGGGCCCCCGGCCATCTTGCCACCATCCTCTCCTTTCACTCCCTCCTGAGGCTCCAGCCCCACAGACGGCCTCCTGGGTGCTCTTGCGTGGCGGGTGTCCACGGCTGTCGCAGCACAATGTCCCTTCCTTGACTCTAGAAGTGCCATCGGCTCCTGCCACTCCCTCATCACCATCTTATTTTCTCTGTGACTCTTCTCAGGACAGGAGATGACCTTATTTTGTAATGTGTTTGTGTGTTTCTCCTCTGACTGGAGCCTGTGATGAGGGGACCTGGTCACACCCACAGGGCAGGGGAGACTGGGAGGCAGCCGGCCAAGCCCAGGCCTAGGATGCCCACAGGACAAGGACCAGAATCTTCAAGGGAAGAGGAAGCAGAGAGGGCCGGGGGCAGGGCGCCTGCAGGCAAGCAGACCTACAGGCTGTCGATCTTTGTATCCTGACTCACACAAACTGCAGAACAAAATGAAAACTCCAAACAGAAAACCCGCATTACAGTGTCCGTGGGGCAGCTGCAAGTCTCAGCACTGACTAGGTGTCTGACGGAGCTGAAGAACTATTGTTGATTATTTTCAAGTGTGACAGTGGCATTGCGCTTTTGTTAAATGGAAAGGAGCTGTCGTTTAGAGACCATTCCAGCTGTGGGCTGATGCCTGATACTGGGTCCCACAGGTTTTCTTTAGGGCTGTGGGTGGAGGGGAGGGTACAGAGAGCAGGTGAGTCATTCGGGTTTAGGGATGGTCACTTGGGGCTTGTCACCTTGTGGGTGTGTTAGAGAATTTCCACAATAAAAGTAAAAAAAAATCCTCAAACACTAACACAAGCTTTGCAACAGCTTGGTAAACAACGGAGCAGCCACTGGGCGGTTTATCGTGTTCCTATTAAAAAACACATTTCCGTAGTGAACAAGACCAAAAGAATAGTGAAAACCCCAAACCACACCTCTGTGTTTTTGAACAATGTCTCGGGCGAAGCATGTAACCTGCCATCAATGTCATGTGAAGGCTTTAAAAAAGTGCAGTCAGTTCTGCTTTCAAGCTGGGTTTGGGGGGAAGCGTGGGGCTGGGGAAAGCACAGGCCCCTCTGCCGGCAGCAGGCTCCTGCCCTCACTGCGCGGGCACACGCGTCCGCACAGCGGGGGAGGCCCAGGCAGGGCTTGGGGTCCCCGAGGTGCCCACGTGGACGCCCGGCGCTGACACGTGAGAGGCTGCGTGATGTCGGTGCTGGGAAGCCTCGGGGGGAAAGGGGCTTGGGTCCTCTGCATATTATGTCTGCTTCGCGTCCATACTTCTTTCAAAATAAGGTCAAACAACTATCAAAACAAAACACGAGCACGAGCACGGGGAGGAAACGGGAGGGAAACCACCAAGGCTGAGTGAGGGGTGTCTCTTCCTCCAGAAGAAGCTGTGCGGAGCCGGGGAGGCTCCTGCGTTCAGCTGGTGACCCTGAGTAGCTCTCGTGCTCTTGTCGGGGAGCAAACACTGTGGCAAAAAGAAGGTACCGACTGGAATGGGCCAGACACAAAGGCCAGGTGCTGCGAGTCCACCGACGTGAACCGCCCGGAGCAGGCCGAGCCACGGAGCGAGGGAGCGGAAGGGTGGGTGCGGGGGGCCGGGCCGGGGCCGGGGAGCTTCACGGGACGCATTTCTGCTTCCGGTGATGAAAAAGTTCTGGAAGTGGACAGCGGTGAAGGTTGCACAACCCTGTGAATGGACTTAGTGCTGTAGTATTAAACACATCGAAATTGGTTGCGATGGCAAATTTCATGTTATGAGCATTTTACCACCAAAAAAATCAAACCCTTAAAAAAGAAAAAGAGGCCACCTAGACAGAAGGGACTCGGAAAAGCTAACTAACTCCCTCTCTGATTCTTTAAACCGTGTGACGACTCACGCCCGGCACTGGGACCTGCCCGGCTCCCGGCAGTCGCGGCAGCCGTAAAGATCCACGCGGAGGCTCGGCGGCTCTGGGAGGCGGAGGCCGGTCAGGACCGCTTCTCTCCGTGTTGCAGGTGAGGAGACAGAGGTGGCTGATCCTCTGTCAACTACATTTCTAGATGCGCCTTCGACAGGAAAAGTAACTTCTGGTGTCAGGACAAGAGCTCTCACCAGCTGCGACTGGACTCCCTTTGAGCCTTGGGGCTGCAGTTCCGAGCCTCCCTCGGGGAGTTTTCTGCCCAGGGACCCAGAAGGCACGAAGCCACCCGCCTCTGCCCTCCTGGCAGCCACTTCTTGTCTGGACCCAAGCCCTGCCTGGGGGTGAGCAGCCCTGGCTGCCCATAAGTCACCGGGGGCTCTGGACAGGAGGGCAACGTCCATTACCTGTGCTCCCCACCCTGCAGCTCTGGGCCCGCGGAGTCCTCCTGGGCCAGCGTGTCGGACACCAGCTTGAGGGCGCGCTCCGAGTGGGAGACGGCCTTCTGCGCTGCCAGGAGCTCCCCCTCTGAGGGGTAGATGGCGGCGTGCTTGCACATGACGTGCCGGTCGTCACTGGATTCCGGCCGCCTTGTGGGCTGTGGGGAGAGGTCAGGGTGGGCTGAGAGGTCCTGGGGACCCGGAGGGTGGGGACAGGACAGGCGTCAGCCTGCAGAGGTGTGGGGGCCCCCCAGAGCCAGGCTGGCTCTGGGGCTGCCGGGCAGGCAGCAGCTGGTGAGCCGGGCAGGGGAGTGACAGGTCCCACAGGGGAGGTGAACCAGCAGGGACCCGCAGGCCCCCCATGGGTGCCGGGAGGTCAGGCTGAGTGGGTGGCCAGTTGGCTCCGCAGGTGACATTCTCACATTTCTCAGCCAGAGGCTCCCAAGGCAGCTGGCGGGCCCCGCCCCTCAGCAGGGTGCAACCCGCGGTTCCCATCCCATCCTTCCCGGCCCACCTGGACTGACACTCAAAGGTCCCAAGGGATGTGACCACCGGGGCCGCAGGAAGCGTAAGGGGCTGCTGTGGCTGGAGGTGGAGCTGGGGCTGGGGCTCCTGTATGTGGCCCTCAGGCCCCTCCATCTCCCACCCGTGAGCATCCCTTGGGGTCTTGGTACAAAGACCTGCTCCTCATTCCTGGAGGATTCAGATCCTTCTAGTGAGGGTCAGTGGCTCTGTGACAGGAGGCCTTCAGGCACCAAGACAAGACCACCACCCACCAGAGGCTTGGCTGCGGGCGTGCCCGGCCTGCTCCTGAGGAGAAGCAGGTGCTGAGGGGGTGGCGAGCGAGCGGAGTGCGCATCCTGGACCTGTGGCTCCTCTTCCAGCCGCCTCTTGCACAAGTCGTAGCGCCTGCCGGGACGAGAGGGACGAGGAGCCGTGGCAGCCGCAGGACCCCTGGGCCTGTCACGTGGGAGACGCGCAGCCTCCCGCGCGGCCCCGGCTGAGCGAGGCCCGCGGGCCGGGGAGGCCGCACCTCATCTCGCTGTGCCAGCGCCGCAGCTCCCCCAGCCGCCGCTTGGTCAGCTGCCGCTGCTTCCTCAGCCTCTCCTCCAGGAGCTTCCGGACCCTGGCGCTGGGCTTGTCGGCAATGGGGAGATCAGGGTCCACTTTTTTCTGGAAAGATCAGGGACCTTCATTCAGACGAGAATGCTGGGTGAGCCTTGGGGCCTGGGGAGCCCCCACCACCAACACCCTCTTGCAGGGTTTAGACAGTGGAGAGCTCCAGTCCCCAGAGTCTCAACACTCTTTGTCCCCAAAGGCCATGGCGGGAAAGGGGGCCACCTCGGGGAACAAAATGACAACTGACTCGCAGAGCCACAGGTGTGACGTCCACCCACAGTACACCCAGCTGTCCACGTGTCTGACAGAGGAGCAGAGGAAGAAGACGCGGGGATAGCGCAAAGCGACCGCCATCAGTGATCGCGGGTGTTCACCGAGGATTCACTGGAAATGCTCATCCCCAACAGAGGAATTCAGGGAAGTACAACAGAGTGGAATCCGGCAAGGCATATTCTAAACAGCATCGCTAATTCACTCATTGGGCTTCTTTCTTTTAGCACTTAATTTCATCACTCAGAGAGTATAGTGTTGTCTAAGGATTATCTACTGGTGGAAACAACACAAGTGTCCTTTGGTGGGTGAAACAGATACACACCACATGTCCCTCCACACATGGGAGCATCGCTCAGCCGTGACCAGGAGAGCAGCCCTGACACCCGCTGTCACGTGGACGGACCCTGAGAGCACGGTGCTCAGTGAGAGAAGCAGACACAGAGGGACACACAGTGTGTGATCCGTGGATGTGGGGCGTCCAGAACAGGCCAGTCCACAGACACAGGGACAGGGTTCCTGGTTGTCAGGGGCTGGGGGAGGGGAAGGGAGTGACTACTAAAGAGGATGGCGTTTGTTTTTGGGGTGATAGAATGCACACTCTGATGAATGTAGTAGAAGCCACTTTAGATGGTGAATTGTGTGGCGTGTGAATAACATCTCAACAAGGCCGCTGAGAGCAGGAAGTGCCCAGAGGCCTTGTTTATCCCAAGGAGAGTGCGGTGTGTGCTGTGCACACGAGTGCTTGAGGCCCAACAGGCACGTGAGTGTAAACGCACACCTGTGGACACGTGTCCTCCAGCAAACCCGCGGGGGGGGGGGGGGAGGCCTCATGAGGGCCCCTCTGTGAGCCCGTGGTGCTGAAAGGCCCAGGGGCTCAGACTCCCAGAGGCAAAAGGTGTGTCTTGAGACGTGAGCCAAGGAAAGCGCAGACACCCCAAGCCCACCTTGTACTGCAGCCGGTGCCGCCGCCCCCTCACGTGCATGTCCCTGGCGTTGGCGTCATTGAAGCTGCACTCGCACAGTTTGCAGTGGAACCGGATCACTCTGCCTTCCTCGTTGCACACCTGGGACACAGGGCTCGGCTGAGTGCTGCCCGAGCCCCCCACCTGGCGGGTCTGGGCCCACCGGGGGGCCTCCTTCCCCTGAGGGCCTTGCAGGCCTCGTGCTGGCTTCCTGTCTGCTTTAGGCACTCAGAGGAGCTGCACTTCACCAGCGGGCCCTCCCAGGCCCAGGTACCCCGCGGCCACCACTGCCCGGCCCGGCCCTGCAGCCCTGCCCTGCCGAGCTCCCTCTTCCCGTCCTGATCTCGGTTTCCTGCGGCTTCTCTGCACTTTATCCCCTTGACTATCAGATGGCGGGGTCTCCGGCAGCAGGAAGACTGCCTGATGTGGTGACTTTGCAGGGGACAAAAACAGAAGGTGCTGAGTCAGTTGAACAAGAGCACAAATGTGGGGGCAGAAGAAATGCCCACACGCACGTCCCTGGAGGCGCGGGACGGGCTGCGACCCTGAGCTCCACAAGGCAACAGGCATCCGGGAGGCGCTGTGTGGGGCACACGCTGGCTCCTGTGCCTGAGGATGGCGTGTCTGTGGGGTACCCAGGGCATGGATCCCTCCTTCCCGCAGGACAAGGGGCCGCCCCATGGCCGGAGATGCCTCTGCCTGCCTTGAACCTTTCTTCTAAGACCTGAAGCCCAGCGCCAGGCCTTACAGTGAGACCCCTGCGGTGTTTTGGCTCACTGAGGTCTGCCTGGGGCAGGGTACAAATCTCAGGGGAACAACTGGGACAGGGCTTCGAGGCCTGACCCCCACCAGGCCCTTGTCCACCAGAGCCGGGGTGGAGCTGGGAGAGCTGGTGGAGTGACACACATTGTCTCCAGCAGAGTTACCTCCTCCACGTAGCCTGGGCCCACCGGCTGTGCACCACTGCAGCTTCCAGAAGCTTCTGCAGGGCCCCCGCAGGCAGGCGGTTCTCTGGGCCGCTCTGATCTGGGGTGTGCCAGCTTCCCCTCCAGGGGTCTGCGGTCTGCTGCCTGCAGCGCAGGAGGCCCTGGAAGGGAGGACAGTGTTACTGATAACTCGCCCCAGCCAAAAACCACAGCTGGCTCCCGGTCCACCAGCATGAGGGTAGGGCGCAACACCACCAGGTCTCCCGCTGCCCCCTCACCCCCTCGTGACATCAGCCAGCGGGCTCCATGGCCCTGTGAGACCCTTTCCCACCAGCCTGGGTCACGACAGGGAGAGCGAGGCCCTCACGGCCCTCGGGGCCAAGGTGGATGTGGCCACAGGAAGGCTGGGGTGGCAGGCCCTTCGCTGAGGACCCCCTAACAGTGCACAGTCTGCAGCCCTTATTAACCGACCGTGGAACCCCAGGTGGGCCAGGGTCATGTTCAACCTAGCCCCATTAGGCAAGTTCACTGAGCCTTGGCAGGGAGACATTTCTTTGTCACCAAAACTGCTTTATGATTTGATCTTAAACATCATGTTCTGTTCAAAACGCAGTACTGCCGAGGCTCAGAATAAAATAAGTCTCCCCCTCTCCCCTGCAAAGTGGCAGAGAGCAGAGACTGGCCCACAGACTTGCATTCCAATCCCACTTCCGCTGCTCACCGGGGCCTCGGGGCCAGCTGCTTCACCTCACCTCTCCCCGGGTCTCCATCTATCAAGGGACTAACGACAAATCTAAGGAGCCGCAAAGAGTAAGTCGGGCACCACACGTGAAGCCATGGGTGAAGCGGGCGCCTGACTTATAAGCCGCATAACCCACTCAGCACACGTCCCTCGGCAGCCATGACGCCCCTGTGGTCACAGCAGAGGCGTGTGACTCACACCAGAGAAGGCAGGGCTAGGGAAGGGGCTGCGAGGAGCCTGCCTTAATTCCCCGGTGCCCACGTGACTCATCAGAGCACGGGGTGTGAGGGGGCTGCTTCCAGCATGTGGGGTTCTCCATGCCTGGGGCAGGACTTCTGGAGCATGGCCAGCACCCCGGCTCCATCCCAAGCTTCAGGAGAAGAAATGGAAGCTGCTGTTCCACTGGTTCTGCCAAGGCTTCCCGGCGCGGACAGGGCAGCGGGGTGCACCCTGCCACGCGGGGATCTGGGAGAGAACAGTGTTCCGCCCACCGTCCCCGCCCGCATTCACGGGTCGTGCCTCCCAGAACTGACGACCATACACACAGTCACTGGACAATCCCGTCTCTGAAGCTCAAACTGGCTGAGTGGAGGGGGAGGAGGGGACGGACTGTGAAGCAGAGACACATACCTTCGTGGGAGGCCTTCGAGGCCACAGTTCTCTTGGCGGGCGTTGGCTGGCTTGGGGCGCACACTCCAGGGCCAGCAGGGGCCGCGGGAGGGCTCTCGGTGGCGCATGTGGCTGGGGCCGAGCTGGCGCTCCCTGGCGCCGGTGCTGTGGTGGGAATGGGCTTCCCCAATTTGGTGTGCAGCTTGAAGACCTGGAACAGACCAGGCCCTCGTCAGGGCCCCTTCAGGCCCGACCAGCCTTCCCCCAGGGCGGGAAGTGCACCTGGCTGGGTGCAGGGGAGCTGGCAGCCTGTGGAAGCGCGGGCAGCGGTCCCATCCCAGCCCCCTGGACCCTCCCCCGTCCCCAGCTCCCACTTAAGTCCCTTTGCTCTCTGGGGTGTCGATCCCGGGAGGGCCCTCCTGAGCTGTCTCCTGCTTCTAGGCCATTAGTCACCCGCGTGACGGACCTGTAGAGCTTGGACACTTCTGCTGGCTTACGGGGACCCCCTTCCTCCGAACTCCACCGACTGGGGCTGAAAAGCAGGGCTTTTTCAAGCACCCAAGTACCAGCCTAGTAGCAGCCCCAGGGAGAGCTGAAGCACGTGCAGATGAATGCGTGGACAGGGGCGGCCTGCTAAGATGTGCCCGTGTACACATCCGCAGCTGGTGTCCACATTCTATACACATGGACACATCCACGTTCTATGGGAACGCATACACACGCCCATGTCCACAGATTCACCTAGGATACGGTCACTACCCCCTCGGCATGCCCCCTCCCCGCCCCCGCCAAAGGCACTTCACTGCAAAAGCTCCTGGCTGGAAAGGACTGTTCCCCTGCCCTCAGAGTCTGCACCGATGGCACCAAAGACCATCTCAGACACGTTCTCAGGCTCAAAGTCTCTGACACTCACGGCTCAAACCTGCATCCTGACCCCAGAACAAGTGCTGGCCTGGGAGCCCTGACACCTGTAGCCCACCTGGCCTGGGTGCCACCTCTCCCACCTGCACCCCTGCTACCGCCAGGCCAGTGTGTCCCCTTCTCCACGCCTCACTGCTCCTTCTTGGTGGGGTGTGTGGGTTCGCTCCGACATTCAAGAGCCTGTCCTCGCTGGGCCAGCGAAGGAGGCCTTGATGAGTTGGGGGAGAAGGCAGGTCCCCAGGTGGGTGCTCAGGGAGGCCCAGCCTGCAGCGGGGGCTGAAGGGGGACAGGGTGGGCTGGGGCAGCTGGATGAGGTTCTGTGGACGGGGCAGAGTGCAGTGGCCACGGAACAGGGGCCTTCCTAATCCTCTCGCTCTTAACTGCTCGGCTCAGCAGGAAGCAGGCACCCCATTCCTCCTGTCTTCAACACACACCCTTAAGGTAAGCATCACCTTGCAGGTTCACAACAGCATCTGGGGGAGGTTCGCTGCTTTCCAAAAAGCACCACTGGACCACAGGAAGAGCACACGGGGAGGGCCCTCCCTCCTCTCAGGTGGGAGGGCCCATTCATTTCCCCATAACACGACATACTACAGGCATTTTTAAGACCACAGGAGAATGTAGGTATTAAAATAGTAATAAATATAAAAACACTGAAATTAAATAATTTAATATTAATTAAAACTTGGATATTAAAATATTATAACTTACTAATTTATTTTTAAAAAAAATAAAGACCCCCCCAAATGGAATACACCATTTCATCTTATCAACAGGCAGACTCTGGTTCATATAAACATACAGACACACGCGAGGCCAAGAACAGGTCCCTCTGGGGTCTGGGCACGAGCTGCCCTGCTGTCTGCTTCTGTTCAGGACCAGGTATGACTTTTATAACTGTAAGAAGGGGTTTGGCTTCTGAGGAAGGAGCACATACGGGCCCGCAGGGAAAGCTCCCTCTCGTGGGTGGCTGTCCCCCAAGGTCATCGGATGCCCCGCGCAGGGCTCCTACCTTCTGGTGCTTGGCCCCCCGCATGTGGGCGGCATAGGCCTCCGCTCCGGTGCAGGACACGGCACACAGGTCGCAGTGCAGCTGCGCCTGCACCCCTCGCGGGCTGCCGTTGGGCTGGACGCCCATCTTCTGAGCCGCCTCTTTCTTTTTGTGCTTCTGCCCTTCTAGGTGCTCACGGTAGGTCTGCCGGCAGAGAGCGAGGGCAGCCTGAGGGGTGTGTGTGCCTACTGGGCACCGTGCCATCCCCACAATTCTCGGGGGCCTGACGTCCCCACCCCTCCATTCGCAGGCCTCCAAGAGTTCTGTGTGCCGCCGCTTAGAGCCCAGTCAACAGAAGACTCAAAAACTCAGGCTAAAGACATAGGTTTCTTTGTCTTTTTTTTTCTTTTGGTTCTAAAACTCAATGTGTTTCTTAAGTAAGCATCTTCAGAGGATCACATATTTAGTTTGGGGGGCTGCTTAAAAGAATATTCCGGCTTTTCAGAATCTGACCTCAGAAAGCAAGCAAGGACGCGTGCTATGGAAGGATGCGGCGCCCACGTCCCTGCTAGAGCACCACGAAGAAGCCCGCGAGGGGCCGCCGCCCGGGCCCGGCTTCCCGCCTGCTGCGCCCGAGAGGCCTGGCGCCTCTGGCAAATGACTGAGCCCTCGCATGGCGTCCCAGACTCGTTCTCTTGGAACTCTTACAGCGGGGCAAAGTGGGCTGCTGCCCCAGCACCCTCTAGCACGCCAAGAGTCAACGTCCCACAGCACAGAGACAACTCTGGAAAACATACAAGGACCTGGTGACGTTAGCTGGTTCTGGGGCGGGAAAGATGCAGGGGCAGGAGTGGGAGGGGTGCTCTCGGAACATAGGAATCTGTTTCTATCTAAGCCATAGAACACACACACACACACACACACACACACACACACACACACACTCACACACATCATGGTAAAGCCTGTGGACACAGACGAGTCTGGAAGGATATATGCCAAGACGCCAACAGTAAGCTCCTCGCCGCCTTGTGCACATGCGGTACTAGTTAAGCACGGGGCGACGACAGCTGGGTCTGACCTCTGTCCCCATCACCACAACAGGTCTGAGCTCTGAAGCTTACTGACCCTCTCGGGGCACAGCCTTCACCCCCACGCGGAGGTGGTAAGGACGGGTTAGAAGGATGAGACTACCTGCAGAAACACTTCGCAGAGTCTGAACTCACAGAAAGAGCAAATGTTCGCCATTTATGTCATCCTGCTGCCAGACTCGCCACCATAAACCCAGATCAGATGTGGAATGAGAGAAAACCCGGAGCAGTGTTAGAAAGAGGCCCACCTGGTGCCCCGCGGTCCCTAAAGCTGGAGGCCACCCTCATGGCCCTCCACTTGCTGGCACTAAGACCACTCAGCCAGCCATGCCGTCCTCGACTCAGAGACTGGCCTTCAGAGAGGAGGCAGAAGTGCTCCCCGGCCGTAGGGAGGCCACACCGACCAGGTCCTCCCAGATGCTGAGGGAGGCCATATGTGGCTGCTTCCACGTTAACCGTGTCTGAGGCAGCGTTGGGTTGGGGGCAGGAGAGGCGAGTGGAAAGGGCGGCACGGGGACCCTGCGGTGCTGGGAAGGACAGGAGCTGATGCTATGCAGGCAAACTCGGTCCCAAGGGGAGACGGAGGCTCAGAGAGGCCGAGACACCTGCCCGGGTGATGGCCACGCACCTATGCTCCGTCCCACCCCACGTCCGCAGGGAGTGTCACACACTCAACACGATGCCACAAGGAGTCCAGAATCACAGGAGCAGACCTTGTGTTTGACCTGTGAGAGGAACCAAGAATCCCCACGACACAGGATAAAAATCACACGAGAAAGAAAGAAAGAGGGGAATAGGGAAAACCAACCTCTTGCCAAGAGTGAGTGTCATGTAGCGGAAGCAAGCACCCGGAGGGGCTCTGGCGGGCACTCTGAGAAGGGCCAGCGGCCGGGGGTCTGGGCTGGTGCTGGACGCCGCGGCCCAGCCCTGAGCGCGGGCTGCCTGGCCCTCGTCCCCCAGCTGGAGAGGTCAGGGCTGGGTGAGGGGTTGGGGCTCCCACACAGCTATCTCTGTAGCTGCGATGTGGAGTCTGCTCGTGCCTCCATGGCACCAGCTTTCTCTCAGAGTATTAAAGACAAGACAAAATCCACATGTGGTGTTTTGTGGTCTTCGCAGGGAGTGAGCTGGGAAGGTCCTTTGCTGACAGCAGCACACGCACATGCACAAGATGCTCTTACCCGCCTGCAGCCCTGCCTACACCGCCCTGCGTTGTGACTAGCCTCGGGGAGGGGCACAGACCACGCCCCAGGGCTGCCAAGCACCTCAGGGTACAAGGCCTTGCTTCTGCGGCCAACAGTCAGCTCTGTGCCTGCTCCTATGTCTTCCACAAGAACACCAAACACCCTTAAGGTAATCCTGATGTGCACCTGGCATCGCAAGTTTACTAACAGGCCTCTTTTGGGCTGGCAACGACCCTGACCTCTGGCCGGCCACAGGGGACAAGGGAGGGCTCTCCTAGCCGTGGGGGCAGGGAGATTCAGGGCCTGCCCAGCAAGGGGTGGGGGGCTGACCTGGGGACCAGCACAGCTGATCTTGCAGATGTCACAGTAGTGAAGTGGGGGCTGCTTGGGACCACCCCTGGGTTTCAGCAGCCTAGTGGGAACTGATAGACTTTCGGCGAAGCTGTCGGCAGAACCAGCACTGGGACTGCTTCCTGAGCCACCCCATGGGGACAAGTCCACAGGCTTTGGGAGTAGGGGGTGCTGCTCGGGGGGTGGCGGCGGCGGTGGTGGTGGTGGCGGCGGCGGCGGCGGCTGGGGGGGCCCCAGGGCAGGCAGGGGCTGCATCTGGGAGGGGAACGGTGGAGGGTAGTAAGGACTGGCTGCTGAGAACGAGGACACATTGTAGCTCAGGTAGCTTGGTCCTAAGAAACAGAGAGAAAAATGAGAGGGAGAGATGGGTTGGTTTCAAGGGCCTCGTTTATCTTGGCAGCAAATAGAGGCACAGCCTGGGCCTGCATGCGCGCGGGGGCAGCCTGCTGTCTCACCAGTGTACAGGGCGGAGGCCGGGCTGAATGAGGGCGAGGACAGGCTGTAGGAAGGCAGGGTGGAGACAGAGGCAGCCTCAGGCTGAGCGCTGCTCGCCGGGGGGCAGGTGTAGCCGAAGGCTGCGGTGCTGGCTGGCTGCCCGGCCTCAGCGGAGGGTGCCTGCGGCAGGGGCTGCACTTGGCCGTACCCACCACCACCACAGGCTCCTTGGGTTCCTGGAGAGCAAGCACAGCCTCTGCAGAGCCGGCCCTGTGGCCCCGGGCCCAGGCAGCAGAGAGCCAGAGCCACACTCCCTGGGACCAGGACCGCCAGCTGCTGGGAGCCTGCCCGGCCTGGTACGCGTGGCCGCGAAGCCTGGGTGTCTGAGCCACAGCTGGAGGCTGGAGCCCTGGGCTCTTCCATCTCTAAAATCCAAGTCCTCAGCAGAACCTGCTTCCTTCCATCCTGGGAAGGTTTCCTTAGAAAAAACTTCCAGCCTGCCTCAGTCTCCCCTTCTCTCTCTCACACACAGGCCCGCTGACTAGTGGAGACTTCAGGCCGGCGATCTGACGGGACAGCCCCGAGACCCACACTATTTCTGCAACTCCTGTGAATATGGAGTGTCTGAAACGTGACTTGACTGTGGTTCCTCCCGTGTAAGCGAAGCCCCCTGCTCCCGCCCCACCCCTGCAGAGACCCACCTGGAGGGCAGAGCGTGGCGGTGGCAGGGAGCGGAGGCTGGCCAGCAGCAGGTGGCGGGTACTGTTTGTTCTCATAGCCACTGGCATCTGTTGATGGTCCATAGCTGTAGCTGTCCTGAGAGAGCGTTTCCGTGGGGGACACAGAGCAGAGAGAAGGGCGCTCAGGATGGGGTGAGGCACCCTCGCTCGCTACCCCCAATCCCCGTGTGGCCCACATCCACCTGATTCCCAAGCTCCTGCTCTGCACCAGCCCTGTTTCAGGACCTGGGGATGCAGTGACCATGGAGGTGGATGTGGCCAGCTCTCATGGAAGTGACCGCAGCATCTGGGAGCAAAAGTGCTCGAGGAACGTCCAACAGGACAAGGGCCGCTGGTGACGGCTCGGAGGAGGAGGAGTGACAAGGAGACAGGCGTGCGGAGACTCGGGGACAGGGCTCCTGGCAGATGTCGGCAGGGTTCAGAAGCCCCGGTGGGAATCAGATGGGGGGCTTGCAGGAGACCCAGAAGGTGGTAGGAGCAGGGGACTGCTGAGCACAGCAGCAACCATCAGGAAAGGAGCTGGGAGGGCAGGTGGGGCCAGGGGTGTGGGAAGGGTCCGGGGCAGCAGGGAGCATGGCTGGATTTTGGTTCACAGCGGGGTCGAGCTGTTGGGTGGACTACATGGAAGTGAGGATGGAAGCACAGAGGCCAGGAGAAGGCCCTGGGCGCAGGGTCGGAGCTGGGTCTGGAGAAGTTCTGGAGGCCCTGGGGAAGCAAAGGGGAGGGAGGGGGCAGAGCCAAATGGCTGCGTGCTTGGCTGACCAGCAGCCTGTGGTACCATTTGCTGACCCAATCAGCAACAAGCTGCCTCAGGGGGGTTGGACCAGTGTGGGACGCCTTGGCGATTCCCAGTGGAAACCCAGCAGCCGGATCTGTGGGCCCGGAGCCCAGAGTCAGGACGGCGGCACTGTCAGCAGTGACACGGACAAGTCTGACCCCCGTCACCTCCACCAGCACGGGTCCCAGACTATCTGCCTCCACACAAGCTTGTCCAATTTTCAAGGGAGGACCAGTGCCAGGCAGAGAAAGTCCGGGCTGATACCTGGTAGGAGGGAGCTGTGGAGGGTGCCGGTGCAGGCTCCTGGGGCTGGCTGCTGTAACCGAGGTCCTGGCCGGAGTAGGGCTGGTACCCACTGTAACCCGTCGGAGTGACGGGCCTGGATGGCTGGGTGGCCTCAGGAAACGTCGGGGTCAGAGCAGGGCCCAGGCCAGGAGCAGACGGTGTGGCGAAGCTGGCTCCAGCAGCCAGGAGGGGAAAAGCCGTTGGAGGCTGGGCGCTAAAACCACAGATCAACACAGAACCCCGGCAGCATTAGATCCCGTCCTCCGAGAACCTGCGTCGGGCATGTGAATGCCACCTGACCCTGGACTCCAGCTGCTTGGATGCCGCCAGCCACACGGCACTGCCTGTAACACTAACACTGGCCTTTCTGTGAGCACAGGTGCCAATGGAAGCGCTTTTCACAAGTTAACACAATCCTGTAGCGACTCTGAGGCCGAGGCCATCCTTGTCTCCGTTTTCACAGTTGAGGAAAATCATGGAAGGTCGGTTGACATTACACTGAAAACTCTTTACCTCCGAGAACCAGCTCTTACTGGCGGTTTGCCCTGGGAAGCCCAGAGCTGAGGCCTTTCGTCAGCCTCACCTCATTCCCAGCTTCCTGCCCTCAGAGAAGGTGCCGCTGGCTGGCTGGCTGGCCGGCCGTCTGTTGGTCTGTCCCCACTGTCTGGATGAGGATACTCTCTGAGGACAGGTGACCTCAGTCAAGTGCTTGATTCAGACCCAGATCTTTCTGATGCCTGTGCTCCTTGCTCTGCTAAATATCTATCACCCAGTAGAGAGTCCTCAAATTCAAAAGCCCATTTGTTGGGGAAGAGTATCAGCAAAAATTTTAACCCAACACCAATAAGGATCATATAAGAAAGTTCCCACACCCTCCTACACTGTTGGTGGGAATGTAAACTGGTGCACCTCCATGGAGAACAGTACACAGGATCCTTAAAAAAACTAAAAACAGAGGTACCATACGGTCCAGCAAGCCAGCCCATATCCAGAAAAGATAAAAACTCGAATTCAAAAAGATACATGCACCCCAGTGTTCATAGTAGCACCATTTTCAATAGCCAAGATATGGAAGAAACCTAAGTGTCCACCAACAAACAAATGGATTAAGATGTGTATATACACAATGGACTATTACTCAGCCATAAAAAAAGAATGAAATCTTGCCATTTGCAGCAACGTGGAGGGACCAAGAGAAGATTATACTAAGTGAAGTAAGTCAGAGAAAGACAAATATTATATGCTATCACTTATATGTAGAATCTAAAAATAATACAAATGAAATTATTTACAAAACAAACAGACTCACAGACATAGAAAACAAACGTATGGTCATCAAAGTGGAAGGGTGCGGGAGGGATAAATTAGGAGTATGGGATTAGCAGATACACACTACTGTATATAAAACAGCACCGATATAGAACACTCAGATCACCGCAGGAAGGCCTACAGGGCAGCGCTGCGTTAGAAGTCACCGCGCATCACACACACACACACACACACACACACACACACACACACACACACACACTCTTTCATCTATTAAGCGCACGAGTGCCTCCATCCCCGTTAACTTTGTGACTAAGACTGTTCAGGCCCTGGAGAGACCCTTCTACCCATCTCTTGCTCTATGATGTGGAAGCAAAATGTGGTATCCATACACACTGGGAGTATATTCAACCTTAAAAAGGAAGGAAATTCTGACACCTGCTGTAACATGGATAGACCTTGAGGTGAAATAATGCAGACACGAAAGGACAGATACTGTCTGATTTCACTTGTAGGAGGTCCCTAGAGGAGTCAAATCCATAGAAACAGGAAGCAGACGGTGGGGCCGGGGCTGGGGGAGGGGACGGGGAGTGAGTGTTTCATGGCGACAGAGTTGCAGTTTGGGAAGATGAGAAAGCTCTGGAGATGATGCGGAGATGGTTGCACGAACGTGTGAGTGTGCGTAACGCCACCGCGCTGTGCATTTAACCATGGGTTAAACAGTAAATTTTGTTGCATATTATTTTACTACAATAAAAAGAAAAAAGCCCTTGTACCCACTAGCACTCACTCCCCATCTCTACCCATCTATTTTGCCTTTTAATGTTAATAGAAATTTCTGAATATTTTAGGAAAATAACTTTTTAGAAACATGAAAAATGACATTGATTTTTCAATGTTTCATGTTGAATTAGCATTTTTTCATGAAAGTATATTTACCTTTTGTACACTTTTTAGCTGCACCTTACAGCCGAACCCTTTAGCTCAGCCTTTCTCAATCGGGGGTCCAACAGAGAATGTAAATGTGCCCAGGCATCCAGTAGGTAATGAACTCATGGCTCCCTGAGGCACCGGGCAGGGTGCTGGCTGTGGTCCCCCACCGGGAGCCTCAGTCTCTGCAATCCCCTTCTATGTTCTGCAGTTCCAAGGCTGATCCCTGCTTGGGAAAGGGGCCATCCTGGTTTGCCAGGGCTGCTTTTGCAAAGTCCCATAGGCTTGGTGGCTCAAAAAAGAGATATTTATCCTCTCACAGTCTGGAGGCTGGACATCCAAGTTCAAGGTGTTGGCAGGGTGAGTTCCCTCTGAGGCCTCCTTCCTGGGCTTGCAGACGGCCGTCTTCTCCCCGTGTCCTCACATGGCCTCCCCTCTGTGCGTGTCTGTGTCCTGATCTCCTCTTCTTACAAGGACACCAGTCACATTGGATCAGGGCCACCTTAATACCTCATTTACCTTAATTATCTCTTTAAAGATCCTGTCTCCCACAGTCACATTCTTTAGTTAGCACTAAAATCCTAAGTCCCAATACCTAAACCCAAATACGAATTTTAGGGGGACACAAGTCAGCACATGACAGCTGCTTCAGGTCGTTACTGTAACAAACTCAAATGACATGAAAATCTTGATTACACAAACATCATTCATGCCGAAATAAAGGCACCTAAAATATATCTTACATAATCATTTATGAATTAGTATGTTTTTATTTTATTTAAGACATCCAAACATCATCAGCCCATTCAACAGAATGTCCAGACACATACAGTCAAGTTCAGTCACCTTTGATGTTTTGACAAGTGTAAACCGAGCGTCACTCTTTTTGTCCTTCTTGGTCGTTAGGAAGGTGTATCTGTTGCGGCAGGTGGGACAGAACATGCTGCATTCAGCTTTTTGCCAGCTTGGTCTATGAGGCCTGTATTTTAGCCATGGTGCGCGGGTTTCCATTTGTACTTTTGCCCCGGGCCTCTCAAACTGTAAAGGATATTCATTTGCTTGACTACATCATAGTTCATTTGCCTATTTTACTATTGGTAGATATTTATATTGTGTATCAGTTATCTATTGCAGAGTTAAAAATTAGCCCCAATGAATGTCAGTTGGTACAGCCACTATGGAAAACAGTATGAAGGTTCCTCAAAAAATTAAAAATAGAACTACCATATG
Organism: Camelus dromedarius; assembly: GCF_036321535.1. Taxonomy (NCBI): domain Eukaryota; kingdom Metazoa; phylum Chordata; class Mammalia; order Artiodactyla; family Camelidae; genus Camelus; species Camelus dromedarius. Next base: position 2,529,990 of record NC_087462.1, read on the forward strand.
ATCCAGAAATTCCACTTCTGGGTATTTTTCTGAAGAAAACGAAAACACTGATTTGAAAATGCACCACCATGTTCATCACAGCATTACTTATAATAGGCAAGATACGGAGGCAGCCTAAGTGCCCATCGATACAGGAGTAAGGATGACGTGGAACACACACACACACACACACACACGAATGAACGTACACACACAACAGACATAAAAAAGAATGAAATTTTGCCATTTGTGACAACACGGACAGACCTGCCGCGTATCATGCTGAGAGAAATAAGTCAGACAGAGACAGACAGACACCACATGATCTCCCTTATATGTAGAATCTAAAAAACAAAACAAGTGAACAAAGAAAACAAAACAGAAACAGACTCATAGATACAGAGAACAAACTCGGGGCTGCCAGGAGGGAGGGGGGTGGGAGGACAAGTGAAAGAGGAGAGGGAAATTAAGAGGCACAAACTTCCGGTCATTAAGTCAGTCAGTTGTGGGGATGTAATAACACACAGCATGGAGAACACAGTCAGTAATACTGCAACAACTTTGTGTGGTGGCAGATGATAACCAGACTTAAAATGGTGATCATTCTGTAATGTATAAAAATATCAAATCACTAGGTTATACTGGTAGAATATAAGCCAATTATACTTCAGTTAAAAAATTTACTCCCAATGATGTGGCTTCAAACTATAATAAATCTTTAGCATCTTCAGTTCCTGTGGGTCAGAACCTTGGGAGTGGCATGGGTTGGCTCTGGCTCAGGGTCTTTATGAGGTCGCCAGTAAGAAGGCAGCTGGGGCGGCATCATCTGAAGGCTCCGCTGGGGTAGTGGGCTCTGCTTCCAGGACGGCTCCTTTCCATGGTTGGCAACTTGGTGCTAGTTGTTGGCTGGAGGCCTGTTTCTCCCCATGTGGGCCTTTCCCAGCGCTGTCAGAGTGTTCTGGCAACTGGCTTCTGCCAGAATGAGAGATGAGGGGGAAGGGCGGGAAGGGGAGGGGATAGGGGGAGGGGAGGGGAGGGGAGGGGAGGGGAAGCACCAAGTGGAAGCTGTCCTTGTAACGACCCAGCCTGGGCATCCCATGGCATAGCTTCTGCCATACTCTGTGTTAGAAGTGAACTCCTAAGTACACCCTCAAAGGGAGAGGCTCAGGCCCCATCTTTTGAAGGGAAGAATGAGTTTATTTATGGGAATATTGAATATGAATTCTCAGACTGAATACGGGAATATTTTTAGACCGCCGCACGCTGTTTCCATTTTCTACTGCTACATGTGTTCTGTGTACATTCCTTATACGCCTTCTGGTGCCAGCTTCCCCTCACGGCTTCTTGTCCAGCCTGGGACCCACACCACCCACTCCAAACAGGGCACACCTGAGGGGAATGGGGCAGGGATGGCTGCCTTAGATCCATCATGGTTCCCCCTGGAGCTGGGGCCACCTTCTCCGAGGCGCAGAGGCGAGGCGTGGACCCCACTCAGACTGCCCAAGGGAAACAGAAGGGAGGGCTTGGGAGGACAATAAAAGACCACGCCGCTGAAGCCCGGCAAGGGCTGCCCGCCCTGCAGGGGCAGGAGCACCGGAGTCCAAGTGCTCTCTGGCTGAGCCCTGTGGCCTCCGCTGGCAAGAGGCCGCCAGTGCTGCACAGTGGTGCTTCCCTTCTCGCCTGGCTTCCCAGCATGCTGGTGGCCTCCACCTCCAGCAGGGTCTCCCCTCCCAGTCCTGAAGCCCCAGTGCACCAGTGGTGTCAGCTGAGGGCACAGAAGCAAGGGCCTTCTGGGGTGGAAGGTGAATCTCGTCCTCTAGCTGAGGGCCCCGAGGAGGCAGAGATAACCCTCAGGCTGTCTTCACCCACTCCCACAGTGACAAAAGCTGTCTCTGCCTGGTAGGCCCCACCTAGGGAGCCAGTGAGGTGGGTGGTTGTTGAATCGGTGTGGCCCGGAGATCAAATGCTGTGTTCCATCTAGGGCAGGGTTTCTCCTTTGGGGGGTGGGGGGTGGAGTGAGGTTATTTATTTATGGGGGTACCAGGCATTGAACCCAGGACCTCATGCATGCTAAGCAGACGCTCACCACTGAGCTGTCCCTTCCCCTAGGGCAGGGTGACATTTGCGACCTGGCTGTTCTCTGTGGGGGGCCGTCCCGGGCACTGAGGGGTGTGGAGCAGCATCACCGGCCTCCACCCACTCAGTGCCAGGAGCACCTCCAGTCGAGACAACCGCAGATGTCCCCAGACACTGTCCGGTTGAGGACGCTGGTCTAGGACAAGGCAGCAGGCCTTGATGCCCAGGCCACAGATGGACAGTCACAGGCTGGTTTATGCCTGGTCCTGACCCTAATCCAGAAGGTTCACCAGGACACTGCAGGCTACCCTCTGACTCAAGATCATATCCGAGACAGCACGTCTGCGAGTGTAAACTAAGAATCAGGGCATGTGTTTGTTGTATACGACCCTGAGCGGTGATGCTCATGCGCCCCGAGGTTTGAGGATCACTGAGCTAGACCAAAGTGAGGAGCAAAAGGAGAGTCTGGCCGCAGATGGCTGGGCTTCCAAGCCATTTGGCTTTGATATAACTCAGTGGTGGGACACCTTGCCAGGCGACTCCTGGCAGGTTTGTCACGAAGGCCTACAAACCTCACAGCTGTGAGCAGGCTGGTTGGCTGCGAGGCATACAGGGTCAGGGTCGGCGACAGCTTTGAGTTCTGTACAGGAGGGTGAAAAGCCCTTGACCCCAGCAGAGGTCACCACCCCCATCTGCTCAGATGACAGGATGAAGTGCCTCTCCTGTGCAAACAGCTGAGACGCTGGGGGAGGGGTGGGGAGACCCACCACCTCGGGAAGGACGATGTGTCAAGAGCCCAGCAGGCAACAGGAGCCTCCCCCTCCAACCCAGGGCCTGAAAAGGCCTCACTGTGAAGGGTTTCTGGGACTCCAGAGAGGCGCTGAGAGAAGGGCCTGGCACACACGAGAACAGGAGAAAAGCACAGGGGCTGACAGGGAAATAGTCCCGTGTGCTGAGGGACGGAGGAGGTGAGGTGACAGGAGGCTGGATGGAGGGCCTGGGGCTCAGGGAAGCTAGGCAGAATCCAGGTTTCATCTGGTAAGCAATGGGGAGTCACTGAGGTATCTCAGGACAGATCTGTCCCGTTTTAGGACCCCAAGGTGGTGCTATGGACTGAACTGTGCCCCCTCCCCATTCACATGAGGCTCTCACCCCCAATATGGCTTTATTTGGAAACTGGGCCTTTAAAGAAGTAATTAAATGAGGCCATAAGGGTGGGGCCCTGATCCTATAGGACTGGAATCCTTACAAGATGAGAGAGACACCAGGGGTGCCCACACAGAGGGGGGACCACGTGGGGACACAGGGAGAAGGCCGTGGTCTACAGGCCAAGGAGAGGCGCCTCGGGAGAAACCAGCCCTGCCCGCACCTTGGTTGTGCACGTCCAGCTTCTGGGCCGCGAGAAACAAACGTGCTGTTTGGGCAGCCCCGTCTGCGGTGCCTTGTCACGGCAGCCCAAGCAGACGAAGACAGGTGGAGACGGCTGTGGAGAGGAGAAGCTGAGGACAAGGACCGTGAGACGACATGAAACACGCGTGGTGGAAACGGGAAGAGGACGCACGAGACGTCAAGTCACCTGCGCCAAGTCCTGCCACACCGGCTCCCAACACCCAAACAGGGTTTGCAGAGCCATCAAGCGCAGCCAATGTTTGGCGACAGTGATCAAAGCAATAGCCGTGACCCTGGAGGGAACGCTATGCCCGCCTCACCCTGAGTAACTGCTCACGACAGCGCGAGGCAGCCTGCGGTCTGGGCGGGTGACACGCTGCCTGGCTCTGGTTTAGCGAGGCAGCTCTGAGGCAGCAGAGCGCGGATGCCCTGGAGCTGGGGGAGGGGTCTCACACCCTTCTCAGGAATGGGCTCGGCCACACCCTGATCCCAGAAGGAAGGGACAAAGGGAGAAACAGAAGGGATTTAACACAGGGCTCGGCCAAGTGTGGCCACATTTGCCCACTGCTTGCTTTTGTACGGCCCCCGAGCAAAGAAGAGATTTTGCATTTTTAAGCGGTTGGAGAAAGTCAAGAGATTAATATTTCATAACAATGAAAACTACAAAATTCACATTTCAGTGTCAAAAGGTAACAGTTTTCCTGGCACACAGCCATGGCTGCTCGTTTAGGTGCTGTCCTTGGCTGTTTTCGCCCTACGGTGGCCGAGCTCTGTGGCTGCAGCCCGCTGGTGTGGACTGAATGCCTGTGTCTCCCCAAATTCTTAGGTTGAAACCCTACTCCTCAGTGTGATTGTGTTAGCAGGTGGGGCCTTTGGGAGGTAACTAGGACTAGAGGGGGCACGAGGCTGGGGTCCCTTTCTTTATGAAAAGTTTCAGAGCGCTTACTTCCTCCTCTGGTCTGCCCCGTGTGAGGACGCAGCGAGAAGTCAGCATCTGCAGCCGGACGTGGGTCCTCACCAGACACCCACCAGCCTGCAACCTTAGCTGGCATCTAGCCTCCAGGACTCTGAGGAATAGACTCCTGCTGTTTACAAGCCGCCCGGTCTGCAGTGCTTTGTCACAGCGGCCTGAATTAAGATACCTGCAAGATGGAAAATACCTACTCTCTGGCCCTGCACAGAAAAGGTCTGCTAATCCCTGGCTTAAAACAGCCCTCATTTATTTCGTTCGTGACACTCCAGGCTGGACGGGACTGCAAGCGAGGACAGCAGCAGGCAGCGCTGCTTCTGGAGGGAAACTGGCTGGCAGACACTGAGGCTCTCCTCCCTGTGGTATCTCGTCCTCCAGTGGCCAGCCTTGAGTCCCTCGTGCGGCAGGGTCCCCCAAGGTGGAGAGGACACAGGCAAAGGTTCTGGAGGTCGAGGCTTGGACCAGGCATGGACAGGACTAGCAGCTCAAACAGATGCTGTAACAGAGGATCACAGACCAGGCGGTTTATAAACAGAGTCCTCAGTCCTTGAGGCTGGGACATCTCAGATCAAGGTGCCAGCAGATCTGGCATCCAGGAGAGCCCACGTCCTGGTTCCTAGATGGCCATCTTCCTGCTGTGTCCTCACAGGGCACAAGCAGTGAAGGAGTCCCCTGGGGTCCCTTTATAAGGGCACAAACCCCATTCACGGGGACCCCACCTTGATGACCCGGTCATCTCCCCAAAGCCCCTCCTAATACCATCACACTGGGGGTTAGGCTTCAGCACGTGCATCTGGGGGAGACATCAAGTAAACCTTTGGTCTGTGGCAGTGTCTCTTCCGCTGCAGTCTTCTGGCCAAGGACGGGCACAAGGAAGCCCAGACCGGGGAAATCAATGCAATTTCTAAGTGGGAAGACTGCAAGGTCATGGTGAAAAGGGAGTGGATATAAGAAGGAATGAAATAAAGGACAGGGACGTTTTGGCAACCAATATACTACGTGGAAGTTTTAGGAGTTGAGCTAGCCAAAAAACAGCTCGTGGGAAAAACTCTGCAGGCGTGGCCCATATGGTTAACCTAGGTAACCTGGAGCAAGGGTTCTCACCTGGGGTGACCCTGCTCCCAGTAGACACTGGGTGATGTCAGGGACATTCATGGTTGTCACCTTGGGGATACTCCTGGCATCAAGCAGGTGGGAGCCAGGGACTCTGCTCAACACCCCACAGCACCCAGGACAGCCCCACAGAAAACAACCTAGCCTGGATGTCAGAGGGCTGCTGCTGAGAAACTCAGATCTACCAGGTGGGGGTGCCCAGGGCTGGGGATCAGGGATTGGGGCCTAGCGTCTGGGGGGCGGGGGAAGCAGCTGAGTCAGTAGCAGAGGCTGCCGCTCCTGCCCAGGCTCCCTGCCCCAAGTGTGAAGGGAGAGTCCCCACACCCCTTCTCTGCCTGCTTTGAAAGGTCACTGGTCACCTTGCCTTCCCTCAATTTCTAATAGCCTTTTATTGCGTCCTTTTATTAATGAGATGAAAATTGTGACTTCCTGCCCTCTCTGATTCCCGGGAAATGGCAGAGTTTGGCCTGTGCTTCACAGGCCCCAGGTTAAGAACCCCTCCTGAAATGGGGTAGCAAAAAGCATTTGTTGAGGTTATATGGCAAAGTTTCCGTGTCCTTGTGTGGCACGATGTGTTCCCTTCTCTCAGGAAATGTAACAAATCCTCTTTCAATGGCATGACCGCCCCCTGTCGTCAGTCACCTCTATAGATTAAAATCTCACAGGCACAAATGAGGTATTTCTCTTAGAGTAAGGTGGAGAGAAGAGGCTGAGGATGCGGGGGTTCTGTGCGAGGACCAAGGAAGAGCTTGCAGGGGTGTCAAGCTTACGATCTGGGAGACGAGCCATGGCCCACCGGGATGGGAATGGGAGCCACACCACCTGCCTTCCAATCCTGCTTGCTGTGGGGCCTTGAGTGAGTCACTTATTCTTTCCTAGCCTTGGTTTACTCACCTGTAAAATGGGAACACCTACCTCTTTGGATGGCATGACAAACAAGAACTCACGTGCTACAGGGCCTCGCACATGGCAGGAGCTCACAGTGCAGCCCAGGGTTGCGAGATCTTCCAATTTTAAGCAATACCAGAAATGGGTTTTCGTAAAGTCTCACAATTTTTAAATACTGGCAACTAATTCAAATATAGCAAGCAAACAACCCCACTAAACAAACTGAAGAAAGCAGGAGCGAAACTCAGACGTGGTCTGCAGGCTGCCAATTTTCAACCTCTGACCAAGAGCAAGGAGTGGGAGATGTTGTTGATGAACGGGAATAAAAGGTCACAAATTTACTCTTGATAAAGCTGCCCCTTAAGCAAGGGGCCTAGGCTTTGTGCTGCTGCCGTCAGAAGTCACCTGCTACTCACAGGGGGAGTGTGCCATTGCACCAGAAGGCCCAGGGCTGCTGTCCCCACGACAACGAGGTCCCGGTAGGTGCCGCCTGCCCAGGAGGAAGAGCTGAGGCAGGAAGCTGGGGGCAAAGCATCGACATCTGTCAATGCAGGAAGAGGGGGACTGAAGTACACCGGTGTGACAGACTCAGAAGTCCTGGCTGCTGTCCTTGTCTTTGGGTCCCAGGCAAATGTCTTCTGATGGGCTTTTGGTCTGAATTTTTGTTTCGGGGAGTCAGGCTTTCTTGAGTACATCATTTAGATAAGATTTAGAATGCAAGGCTGGCAAGACCCATTGATATCATTTTGTTCAGAGTTACCTAACTGTGAGGACATGGAGGCCTGGAAATGGAAGGGACTCATCTGGGGAGGCCACATTCCCCCACTGAGGGCTCTCTCCTGTGGGACATGCTTGGCTTGCTTCTAAAAGGCCACCATAAAGGACACACTGGATCTTGAGTATGGACCTCACTTCAGAAGGGCACACCGGAGGCATTTACAGGCAGGCGATGAAATGTCTCAAGGATGGTCAGGAGGAAAGACAGGTCATTCTGGGTTTGCTGTAACAATTATTTCTGTTGCAGACTGCTTTCAGAGAATCATACTCGGTGAGAACACACACAACATCAAAACCATTTAGACTCTGAGAAAAAAATCAAGTGGAAATAAGATCTTCCTGGACTCACTGCTGAGAAACCTCTCATAGCACTCTCCTTTTAAACTACGGACTTCTTCCAGCACACAACTCTTTACCCAGTAATTTATTACCGCTTCTCCTAACACCCACCAAATGGCATAAACTAAACCTGACTGGGATTGAATCCGAGTGCCGAGCAGGTGGAAAGCTTGGCCTCGGCGATCACCTACTTTGCAGCGCTCAGGCTCAGTTTCCCTGGCACGGCTGTGATGACTCACAGGATTGAGACGTTCAGAGCTTAGATGCTGCACCCTGGAGGGAGATACCCGAGGCTCACATGCTCACAAAAGACATTCATCAGAGAGGATATTTTCAAATCTGTTTTATTGGCAATAAGGTCACATTTCAGTTACTTTACGTGTATACGCATACATACACACCCAGAGAGATTATTTCATTTGGGACTTTGGTTCACAAGGGTTTTATACTCAAAACATATAACATACTATACATTCATACCCATAACAATTCTGATTTTTCTAACAGATTTTTTTTTTACCGTGAGAGCCTTCTATACATTCTCCATGTGAAATGCCCATTTCAGAGCTGATACTTCCAGAAACCAGCCTGGAGTGGGGTCTGATGAAGTAAATCCTTGGGCTCTTGAGAAGATGATGGCAAATTTCATTCCCCCACCTCCACCTGCAACCTTCCTTACAATGTAGCCAGGAGTCTCCAGCTCCCAATCAGACCAGCCTAGCTCTTCAAGACAGCACTGGGCTGCTCATGGTTCCCGAGGCAGGGATTCCAGAGACCGGTGGTGGGCGACTCTTGAGACTCAAGGGCGAGCCAGATTCTGTTTGGTGGTGGAGCCCCAGGAATTCTCTTGTCTTCTGAGGAGGAATATGGTCCTCACATGGAGGGTGGCTACACGGTTAGCCCCGCTGGTCAGGTGCTTAAGAATGCTGTTTTGATGACACACGCTGGTTAAGCTAAAGAAAAAGCATTATGTACACGGCCTCCTAGAAGCAGTGCAAGTGAGAGGAGGCCCAACCAGGATCAATACGGCCATGCCCTTTTACTGCCGCGAGCCAAGTGGGTGAAAGGCCGCTGTGGGAGCAGTAGAGGGCTCGTCCATGGTTCCAGCCCTCTCCTGCTGCTTTAAGGGGCAGAAAAGCCTCCACAGCCACATCTATGCTGGTCTAGCACGTGTGCCTCTCCTGTCAACAGAGGGCGGTAGGACTAGACAGCCAATCTGAGTTTCTCATGAGCAAGTACAACAGATGTCAAACCACCAACCCTGGATTCAACAAATGACATTCAAAATTAAAAAGAAGGCAATGGGATTTTTTAAAAAAAACACTCATTCCAAGAGTCTTAGACATTATAGCTCATTTTATTCCCAGACAGCAAAAACTCACCAAGGAGTTAACCTTAGATAATGGAACTGACTTTCCAAACTACAAAATGCTATAGAAACAAAGCAAAGCAATTCTCAGTTCTTAGTAACAGTTAATCTAAAAAGGCAAGTGGACAACTGATGTGCCACAAATGCAACTTATCCTTGGGGGGAAGAAAACCTGCCCAAAGCGAAGTATCTACCAAAAAGAGAAGTCCTGTTCCCCTAAAATACTTACAAATGAATTTTCTACCTTAAAAAAAAAATCTGGCAACCTTAGAATTATCCTCTAACACAAGTATAAGAGAAAAGGACAGGCAGAGGATGTCAGTCCCCGGCTGGTGGCGGGTACCTTGGTACAAGAGACAGAACAAGGGAAAAATTACCAACCAGTTAGACCTTGGGTGGTGCCAAAAATCTGTCCTACCAAGATTCTAGAATACTCTATGGGTAAACAGCACACATCAGATTTAAGGTGCCACAGACATGAAAAAGGACATACAAAAAAGAGAGAGAGAAACAAGCAAAAAAACTGTGCTTTGTCAAATTTTCCTAATTTTGTTTTGAATCAGTCAGCATTCCTTGCCTTAATGAATAAGCTGTCTCAACAGCTCAGAGCTGTGATGAAAACAAAAACTGGTATTAACTTAACACACACAAACACAAAAACCCAGAGCCTTCTTAATCGATTAAAACCAGTCAAAACGGAGGACTCCTCCTTCCAGTTAGGATATTATACCTTTTAATTATCAAATAATCTATATCTTCAACATTATCCTTCTATGATTAAACATGTTAAGAACACAAAGCAGAGGTCACAAAGTGGAGGCAAGTGCCATTTGTCCCACATAGTCTGAATTTGGTTCTGGTATTTGAAACTTGGAGGATTTCACATAGAATGGGGAGTGTGAGTTCTCTAGGAAACTGGGAAAGCCTGCCACTCTGGGTTCAGTCTTATGTCTCAGTGACAAGTGGGGGGAGTGGGGGGTGCAGGGTCTTTTTTGGTCTCCCCCCATACACTCCCTACCATCTCAAACTCCATTCATTCGTGCACGTCTGGCCCTGACAAGGCCATCTGCAATCCCTGATCTCAAGTATCACAAACTTTCAGTTTACTAATATAAAATAAGGAATGAATACAAGGTTTATAATACCCTTTCAATACACTTCCCTTACTTTTCCAGGACTACTCAGTCACTCATTCAGATAAATGGTCTTTGTCCCCTTACCTCCATAACCATATAAAAGAACACCACTACACTCATGTGAAAAAATAATTTTAAAGAATCATTTGAAAATGCTTTTAAATTTTATGTATTTGTTCTGATCACTCTAACTACCCATGTTGGTAGATCCAGACAAAAAACAAAATATAAAATAAAACTGAAAAATTCAGAAACGGAATATACTCTGATATTGACAAGTTGACTTTTGGTTCTATAATGGATAAAGTGAAAATTCAAAATTCACACTTTAAAAATTTTAATGTACCTAATATACTTGTGATAGGAACTAAGACAGCATAGTTCTGTCATTTGAAAGATTTTCCTTAAAATATACGGATACCAGGTTTCATTTGCAGTTGAGAGCTGCCACCCAAAATGGCCTTCCAAGCAATGACTCCCTTCAGTCAATCCCTAGCAGGTATTTCAGCCTTACTGAGACGGGCATTTTAAAAAACAACAGCCACCACAGTCTAACAGGGAAACTCCTGTGTCTTGCTCGCCCAGGGTCCACTTCTGGGCACTCCCACCAGGAGTAAATGGAAGCTGCTGCTTAGCTGCAGTCACTGTCACAGGGCCAATTCAGACTTGGCCACAGGTTCTCACAGGCCCCTCTCTCCCGCTTTTGGGTGCAGTGGTGGGTGCACCCCAGCCCCTGAGGCAGTGACACCAGATTCTCCCAGGTAGCTATGCTTCTGGGGCCTAAGTTCAGGGGACGGACAGGCCTCGGAGGGTAAGGTTCACTCTAGAAGGGCCTGGAGACCTGGGGTGGGGAGGGGTGCAGGCAATGGAGGCTGGCCTGGGGATGATCAGGACCAGTATGAATCTGACTGCAGCCGCTCCTAACTGAACAGGGGGCTCCCACTTGGGGGTGTTAACGGGAGCTTTCCTGTATGGTAGCATGGGGCTGCCTGTGCCACTCCCCACGGCTGGCGAGGGCTCTGGTGCCTTTCCCAAGCTATCTGAAGTATCTGGCGCCTCTAAGAGGGAGTTTTGAGAGACACAGGCTGGGTCACTGTTACCATCCCAATGAGGCCGGACCAGATACTTCCTCAGCTTCCTCACTCTTGGAGGGTAATTTTTCAAGATATGAAGAATGTGGCTCTAAACTATAATCTGACTAGGACCCAAATTAAAGGGACAGGATCCAGGCATCAGTGTAAAGAATGGCGGAACCCAGTCTCCACCGGCAGGCCCCCTGCTAAGTGGCTGTGCTCAGGCTAGGTCTGCCACAAGTGCCTCCCTAGGCTCAAGCATGCCCTACCCTGGGGCAAGGGCATGGCCTGGGAGCCAGGCGGCCCGCATGCCTAGCCGGACCCCACCACTTGGAACACCAGGGATCCTACACCAGTTACTGAGCCCTAAGCCTCGTCTCCTCACCAGCAAAACGGGCATCAAAATACCAACCTCACAGGATTACTAGGAGGACTCGACAAGATATCAAGTGCCTGGAACTTTCACAGCACAGAGAGTTGGTAACCAGCACTTTTTATTATTACCCACCGCAAAGAGAGTTTGATGGAGTTCCAACCAGGCTGCCAACTTCCTGACACTGTCCAGATGAAGGAATTCAGCTATTAAAATTTATGCCAAAAGTTTGTTAATATAGAGCTTCTCCTGACAGGAAATCAAGTCTTACACCAAAATCCAGCAATCACCTTATTTATATTTAACAACAATGCAAAGGAAGAGGTAGCCAGCTACACTGGACGGGTAGAATTTTGACAAAACTGCCAGAAGGGAAATGGAAAGCAGACCTCGCCAGCCTGTCTTGCTCTGCCAGTGGGGACCTCCAGCACACAGCTCTGAGCGTTCCATGTTTTCACTACCAACATGACTTCACTCACACAGAGCCCTGTTGGATTTCTTGAGCAACTGTCAGCCTTACAAATGAAAACTGCGTTCAGTGCTAATTAAATGCACTGTCAGATTCAATTTTTCACATGGGATTAATCCTTAATTCTGAATATCTGCAACACTAACTCTAACTTTTAAAAAGCCTTATAAGATTTAGAAGACCACATGAAGTAAAATAAATGAAAACTATCATTATTAACAAGTAATTGTAAACCTGTCTTATACCTTTAAGAGTGAATGTGTATCCAATTCTTACTGACCAAGAATTTTAAAACAATTCAGATTCCAACCCCATTTATGAATGACAAAGTACGGAATATTCCTATCCAGGGCTATAGCTACCAATTTTAAAAGCCAAGAACACCTATGCAAAATTCCTCTAAGAAATAAACTGTTGTCTTTGCTTTGGTAATTTATGAAATGGGCTTTGTAAATAGTGTTATCCAAATACTACCATAAAGTTAGTATTCACAAATCTGTTATCTGATCAGTTTTTCCATGACGCATTGTGTAAGAAATACATACTTTGAAAGCAGCTGAAGTTTCCAAGCAAAAGTCATTTCCCCAAAAACAGAATGTCTGGTTAACTTAAAACCATTCAGATAATGCAGATTATCTTGTTTCAAGGTTTTGTGAGACTGAAATTTATTTTGCTATGATTCTCATGTTTTAGTTTTAGTTAAATCTCTCTTCTTTCAAGGAAGAAACCACACTCTTGGGTACAATTCTAAAGACACAGACTAGTTTGACATTGAGTTCATGGTAGTTTAATACCCTTAGTTACGTGAGTGTTTACTGTATCACCTAAGTCATCAGAATACACACAATAGCTGGGCCAAAATGTATACGCACATTAATTCAAATAACAAAAATATCTACTGAAGCACAGCAATTACCTAGCTGAACAGTGTAAATACGCAATTTCTCCTCTGGAAGGTAATTGTAATAGAAAGCCTAATATTCAAATAGTTTTCCATTATCTGAGTGAAGAATGCACTGAAGAAAGAGAGAAAAAAGAGAAAAAGAGAGAAAGAAAAGAAAGAAGTGGCAGCAAGCAGGCAAAGGGGTGAAGCATTTCCAAAAGGGCGCGATCTCTGACAGCCTGGCCGAGCTCTGATGCTCCCTAACTAAGCACTGGCGTTCAGAATACCACCAAGGATGATGGAAACAGGGGAGGATAACATAGAATGTAACACACTATTCCAGAAAACAGCAGGCCAGAAATTCCTTCCCTGATAGAAAATTCCTGACTAGCCAGCACTACACCTTAGAGACCACTCTGGATGCAGAAAACGTGAGGAGCTCTCCTAATTTCCACAACCCTTGCTTCCAAGCCCTGACCTACTTCCTTCTGATCCCAAAAGAAAGAACACGGCAGCATCACAAGGACAGGGTAGAAGAGGTGGCACTAACTTTCCACTAGCCTTGCCTATTTTCAGCGCGCTGAAATATAGTGTGAATGAAACGTGCAACACAGACCCCGGTGTAGCAGGAGCCTCTCAGTATCTAAGGGGTGGTTCGAATCCAGCCTGTGAGAAACTGGCCCCAGAGGTTCTGCTAGGCCAGCAGTTGGAAACTGACACTAGGGCAATAAATGAAAACAATGTGGGGAGGGGGACACTTCCCCCAGTTACGCCAGCCCTGCATCCCTGCCTGGGAACTGGTCTTGAGTGCCAGGCTGCAGGGCTGAGGCAGCAGAGAGGCTCGGAGGAGAAGCCTTGGAGAGTGGCGTGTGTGGAGGGGCTATGTTTGTACATCTGATGTACATAGATCCCTCCTTCCCCTGGCTGCTTCCCTCACCTCCATCTCTTCTCCAGGCTCCTTTCTCTCCCCTCCCAAACGTTTGGGTCCCTATTACTCGATCTCAAATATCCAAACGCCTACTCCCTTCAGTTTTGAGGTCCCAGGTCCCTCAACCCCTCTTTACTGTTCCCCCCTCCTCCAGGAGCCCACTCTCCCATTGGGTCTCAAGACTTCCCTCAGGTCAGGACTGCTACCCTCTTGAGTTTCTGCCCGACCCCCTAGTCAGACCTCAATCCTCTCCGCCATGTCCCTGCCTCTCCCTCTGTTACCCTCCCAAATCTCAGTTCTCTCACACCCCTCCCCCCACCAGGGGTCATACCTCCGAACCACCCCCCCCCCAGCCAGGCCAGGAACCCTCCCGTCTGTCTTCCCTTCCAATCAAGGGTCAGTTTCCCACATCCACTCCCCCCTTCCCCCGCCGAGGCCTCTGCTCCATCCCCAGCCCCGACAGGTACCCTGCCAGGTCTCCGTCTTCTCCCCACCCCGCACCCCCGCCAAGTCCGGGGTCTTGACGTGCCGCCGCCCTCCCTCCTTTGCCCTTGCCCCTCCCCCAGTCCGGCCACGTACCCTCCCAGGCCGGTCTTCTCTCCTCCACCTCCCAGGGGCAGCCTATCCGCTCGTCAGATCTCGACACCCCCTCAGGTACCTGCGCCCCTCAGGTACCATCCCTCCGACAGGTCCAGGACCCTCTCCCACGTCAGAAGCCCCTCCGCTCTCCCCGACAACTCGGAGCCGCGGCCTCCCCGGGGCCGCGGCCGGGCCTGGCGGCGCCGACGACGTGGGGGCCGTTACCTGTACTGTGAGCCGGCACCCTGCGCGAAGCCGTAATAGTTACTCGCCGCCATCTTGGCTTCTCTTCACAGCGTCAGCCCGCCGGGAGGCTCGAAGGGGCGGGGCCGCCGGCTCCTGACGTCATCCGGGCCCGCGCCCCGGCCGCGTGCCGCTCGCGCCCCGCCACGCGCCCCAGGCCCCGCCCCCCTCCCGAAGCTCGCGCCTTCTCTCTTCTTATTCCGCGTCTGGGGGCGTGTCTCTGCCTGGAGCCCCTGTCTTCGAAAGCCCCGCCCCTTACTTAGAGCTCCGCCTTCCCTCTGGTTGCTCAGCATCCGGGGTCTGCGGCTCGATCCTCCCATCCCCCCGCGACCCAGACCCGGCCCAGTTTCTGTTCAAGCTCCGCCCCTCGCCGTAAGCCCACCCCTTAACACCAAGCTCCACCGACTCTTGGCTGTTCTGCATCCGGGGTCTCTGCTTCGAGCCCCGCCCCAGCCTCCAGCCCCGCCCCTTATCGGATCTCAGCAGTACCTTGAACCACTCAACTTTGGCGGTTTTACTTTCTTGCGCACTTGGGTGGACTTAATTCCCCCGCTGACCGTTTCTGGCTGGATGGGTGTGGCCTTATTGATACTCCCAAGTCCTACTTGTCCCTTCTGCAGCCCCCGGGGTGCCAGTCTTTTCGTGGGGCCTTCTAAGGGCCGATTCAGCACCTAAAATTGGGTGGTTCTAAATTAGTGGTTCTCAACTGGAGGGTTTTGCCCCCAGGGGACACTGGGCATGTCTGGGGACATCTGTGGTTGTCACGACTAGGGGTGCTCCCGGCATTAAGTGGGTGGGACCAGGGATGCTGCTCCACATCCCCCAGTGCCCCAGGACGCCTCCCCACCCCAACAGAATATCCCAGCCCCAATGTCAGCAGTGCTGAGGTGGAGAAATCCTACTCTAAGGGTAATTCATTTGGAAAGACATTTCGTGATCCACTTATTACAGGTGGGGCCATCTTGGGGGATGCAGCGGTGAGCTATATGACATCAGTCCTCAGGAACTTAGAATCAGGGAAGCAGATCATAACCAAACTATTAATTACAATTATGGTACTCCTTTGTTAAGAACAGCTTTATTGAGATATAATTCACACACCATACAATTCACTCATCTAAGGTGTGCAATTCAGTGGTTTTTAGTACATCCTCAAAGTTGTGCAACTATCACCACTAGTTCCAGAATATTTTCATCACCCCAAGAAGAAACCCTGTACCCCTTAACAGTCACTCCCCACCCCTCCTCCCTCAGCCCCTGACCACCATTGGTTTGCTTTCTGTCTCTAGGTTTTGCCAGTTCTGGACATTTCATATAAATGGATTATTACTCAACAATGAAAAGGAATGAACTCTTGATATATACCACAACTTGGATAAGGCTCTTGAGAATTATGCTGAGTGGAAAAAGCCAGTGGCAAAGATCACACGCTCCTAGGATTCTATTTACATAAAATTCTTGAATGGTCAAAATTATACAGATAGAGAACATATCTGTGATTTCCAAGGGTTAAGAACATGGGATGGGGGAATGAGGCATGTAAGTGGCTATAAAAGGGCAACATGAGGATCCTGTGGTGATGGAAATGTTCCATATCTTGACTGTATCAGAAGCAATAATGCAGTAGCATGGATGGACCTAGAGATTATCATTATAAGTGAACTAAGCCAGAAAGAGAAAGAAAAATACCATATGATATCACTGATATGTGGAATCTAAAAAGAATTTAAAAAGAGGACACTAGGGTGGTGGGAACGGACAGACTGGGATTTCAAAATGTAGAATAGATAAACAAGATTGTACTGTGTAGCACAGGGAAATACATACAGGATCTTGTGGTGGCTCACAGCGAAAGAGAATGTGACTAAGAATATATGTATGTTCATGTATAACTGAAAAATTGTGCTCTACACTGGAATTCGACACAACATTGTAAAATGACTATAACTCAATAAAAAATGTTAAACTTTAAATAAATAGATAAATAAATAATAAAAAGAGGACACTAATGAACTCATCTACAAAACAGAAACAGACTTGCAAACAGAGTAAACAATCTTTTGGTTACTGGGGAAAGGGGGGAAGGGATAAATTTGGGAGTTTGAGATTTGCAAACATTAGCCATCATATATAAAAATAGATTTAAAAAATTTCTTCTGTATAGCACAAGGGACTATATTCAATACCTTGTAATAACCTTTAATGAAAACAAACATGAAAATGAATATATGTATGTATATGCATGACTGGGACACTGTGCTGTACAGCAGAAATTGACACATTGTAACTGACTGTACTTCAATTAAAAAAAAAGCATAGTGATCTTGTACTATAGCTTTGTGAGATGTTACCATTGGGTAACATGGTGGAAAAAGATACACGGGATGTTTCTGTATTTTTTTTTTACAACCACATGTGAATCTACAATCATTTTAAATGTTTTAAATTAATTCTTTTAAAGGCAAAAGAAAAGAGTACACTTACCGACCCTGATGGGGCAAAGTTCTTTTACCCCTTTTTTAAGCAGGCACAGGGCTAGTTAATTCTTGGACAGAAACCATGGCAAGCCCAGGGTGCCAAGGAAAGCCGTATGGGTGATTTAGTGGATGGCATTCTTCCATTTGTGTCTTAATGACCATGTGTGGTCACAAGGAACAATCTAGTGGGTCTGGCGAATGCAGCTCTGCCACCTTGCTCTGGCTAAAGGCCAGCGTGGTAATTACATACGGCCTCTCTCCAATTCCCTGCAGCTCTAACTAGATAACTCAGGCTGCATGCTTTTTACAAAAGCAGGTCTGCTTAAACGTTTTCTCTGGATTGCATACTATCTTCCCTTCTTCCCGTTATTTACAATAAGCACTGTGCTAAAGGCTTTACATGCACAATCTTATCTAGTCCTCACAATAGCCTTCAGAAGTAGATGCAGTTGATTCTCATTATTGGTAGCAGTTCTGCTCTACAAAGTTGCTGCAAACACTGAAACAGGAAATATTGAACCATTGCTCATACAGGAAACACAGGGTTAGGTTCCTGCAAGTCTCTGGTCACAACATTTTCGTCAACCGATCAATACATAACCTTGTGTTATGTGTGTTTTTTGTTTAAAGACATCTTATTTAATATCCCTTGTAGGTTCTTTAACATTGAACTCACAGTGAAAAGCACTGTAACTCATGCATGAAAGAAGCTTATCTAACATGTATTTTCTCCTCAAGGCACATCACAGCCTTCTTGTGCTAACAAACACTAGACAGCACTTCAGCACCATGCATGGGGGTCACTATAAACAGCAAAATCACCAACAAAAGAACAAAAATGTTAAAAGCACACCACTAGATAAACCCCCAAAAGAATAGCTGTTTACTGTTTAGGCTGAAATAAACACCACCTGGTTCAGCCTCAGCTGGGAACACGTGAACAGCCAACATTCAAACTTTTCACTTCTCTGTCGTCTACAAATGACCCTGGAAGCACCATGAGTATTTATTTTGGAGGTTACAAGTAAATTTCAGCCAGTAGGCAAATCTACAAATATGGAAACTGTGAATAATGAGGATCAAATGTAGTTGTGTGAACCCCCTTTCAAATTAGAAAAAGGAGGCACAAGAAGGTTTAGCAATTTCGTTGCCTCAACAAATTTTACTGACAACTAACTATGTTTTCGGGTATTCGGGTTTTTAACTCCTGCACTGTTGATATTTGGGGCCAGATACTTCTATTTGGGCGGTGTGGGGGGGGCCTGTCCTGTGCATTGTAGAGTATGTAGTAGCGTCTCTGGTCTTTACCCACTCGATGCTAGTATCTCCTCCCTCCCCCAAACTGTGATGACCAAATATGTTCCTATACATCACCAAATGTCCCCTAAGGGGTAAAATCATCCACAGGTGAGAACCACTGGTCTAGGGATTAAAGGTACAGCAATGACAAAAGGCAACATCTCTGATCTCACAAAACTTACATTATGGGGGAACAGGGGTGAGGAGTTAGTATTTAATGGGGACAGAGTTTCAGTTTGGGAAGATGGGACAGTTCTGGAGATGGATGGTGGGGATGGTCACACATTGTAAATGTAATACCACTGAACTTTATATTTAAATATGATTAGTCCACAAATGATAAATGCTGGAGAGGGTGTGGAGAAAGGGAAACCCCCTTACACTGTCGGTGGGAATGTAATTTGGTGCAGCCACTATGGAAAATAGTATGGAAATTCCTTTAAAAAACTAAAACTAAACTTACCATATGATCCAGCAATCTCACTTTTGGGCGTATATCCAGAGAAAACACCAGTTTGAAAAGATATATGCATCCCCAATGTTCATAGAAGCACTATTGTAAAGCAGCATTTTACAATAGCCAAGACATAGATGCAACCTAAATGTTGCAAAAGATGATTGGATAAAGAAGTTGTGGTATATATATACAATGGAATACTATTCAGCCATTAAAAATGAAGTAATGCCATTTGCAGCAACATGGATGACCTAGAAATTATCATACCAAGTGAAATAAGTCAGACAGAGAAAGGCAGCTATTACATAATATCACTTATATGTGGAATCTAAAAGAATGAGACAAATGAACTTATTTACAAAACAGAAACAGACTCACAGACATAGAAAACAAACTTATGGTTATCAAAGGGGAAAGGGTGGGGAGAGGGATAAATTAGGAATTTGGGATTAGCACATACACACTACTATATATAAACTAGATAAACAACAAGGTCCTGTGGTACAGAACAGGGAACTATATATTACTATCTTGTAATAACCTATAATGAAATAGAATATGAAAAAGAATATGTATATATACATATGACTGAATCACTATGCTGTACTCCAGAAACAAACACAACATTGTAAATCAAGTATAAAAAATACTGGTAAATAAATAAATAAATAAGTAAATATTATTAGAATGACAAATTTTATGTTATGTGTATATATATATTATATATACATATATATATACACATAAACCACATTTAAGATCAGGAGGCTTTTACTTTGTTGTTGTTGTTGTTTTTCTTTGAGTGGGGAAGTGATTAGTTTCTTCTTTTTAAATTTATGTTTTCAATGGAGGTACTGCGGATTGAACCCAGGACCTTGTGCAAGCTAGGCATGCACTCTTACTACTCAGCTATACCCTCCCCACTGTAAAAGAGATTTAAAAATCAACCAGGGGAGACTATAGCTCAGTGGTAGAGTGCGTGCTTAGCATGCACGAGGTCCTGGGTTCAATCCCATATACCTCCATTATAAATAAATAAATAAATAAACCTAATTGCCCTTCCCGCCAAAATTTTTATTTTAAATAAAAATAACCAGACAAGAGCCAAGTTTGGTGCACTCAGCAGCTTGGCGATGGAGGCTGCAGCACCACGGACAGCTCCCGGTGCGCTCTCATGGAGGAGTTGCTGCTGCTTTACAAATGGTCTTCTGTCCAAAGTGCCTTTCTCCCTTTTCTTCATCCATCCAACTCTAACTCACTCCTCAGGGCCCAAGTCACATGGTCACCACCCCTGCCCCGCTATGGGAAGTCTCCCCATGCTCCTCCCCACCTCCACCCTCGCCCCTCACCCCGGCAAGCCACTCTGCTCCAAAGATGTCTCTAAGTCAGCCCAGACTCCCTTGCCCATCTGCTTCTCAGAGTAGGAGTTCTATGAAAGCAAACTCTTATTCACGTTTCGGACCCCAGTGCCCAGCACTAGAACTGACCTGGATTTACAGTTCAGTGTCTCTCCCCAGAGCTCCACTTCCTCCAGCCAAGAGATGCAAAGTCCAGATCTTGTGCTGGAGGCTCTGGGCTCTCCTTCCCTGCTGTGGAGCAGTTAGTTCCCTTTATGCCTTGGGTGTAAGACCCTGACGTAGTGGGTGGGGCAGCCACGTGAATAGCCTGTCGTCTGAGATCCACAAGGAGAGCCAGAGTCTATGCATTCCATCTGCGTTTCCCCAACATTTCCTTTGTGCTGGGTCCTGCCGCCCTCTGCAGAGAACATTGCAGTGTACAAGACCAACCAAGTCTCTTTTCTCTTGAAATTTATATTCCAATAAGGTGGGGTCCTAGGATAAACAGAGAAACAAGTAAATTTCAAATAGTGGTGTTATAGTAAAAAAAAAAAAATCAGGCTCCTCAATATCTTAAACACAGAATCAGCGTATGTTCCAGCAGTGCAACTTCCATGTATATACCCAAAAGAACTGAAAACAAGGATTAAAGTAAATCCATGTACACCCATGTTCATAGCAGCGCTATTCACAACAGCCAAAATATAGAAACACTTTCTGTTTATCCACTGGTGAATGGATAAACAAAAAATAGCATATGTATACAGTGATTCAGCCATAAAAATGAATGAAGCCCTGGCACACACTACAGTTTAGATGATCCTTGAAAAATCATGCTCAGTGAGAGAAGACAGACACAAAAGATAGTGTAAATATATATTCCATTGATACGAAATATCCGGAAGAGGCAAATCCACAGAGACAGGAAGTGGATGAGTGCCAGGGGCTGGGGGGAGGGGGGATTAAGGGACTGCTTAATGTGTATGGGATTTCCATTTAGGGTGATGAAAAAGTCCTGGAACTTGATAGTGGTGATGGTTGCACAACATTGTGAATGTACTCAATACCATCGAACACATACTTTCAAATGGTTAAAATGGTCAATTTTTATGTTCTGTGTATTTTACCACAATTTAAAAAATCATACTGAGAAGGAAATCAGACTAGGTAATGAGATGGAGGATGATGGAGTGAGAGGCAAGATAGGGGGAGTCAGGGAAGGCCTCTCTGAGGAGATTACTTCTCAGCTGACACTTGAATAATGCCAACGTCTGAGGGAGAAGCACTCCTGACAGAGGGAACCAGCTTGTGCAAAGGCCCTGTGGTGGCAATGAATTTGATGTGTTCACAGAATAGGTGAAAAAACAACCGAGTGATTAAGAGGGACAGAAGGTAACAATAAGCATCTGTTCCTACTAAGGGATCACGCATTAGGTTCCTGTGGTGCCATAACAAAGTACTACAAACTAGGTGGCTCAAAACGATTTTTTTCCTCTCTCAATTTTGGAGGCCAGAAGTCTGCAATCAAGGTAGTCTAGGGACTGTAAGAGAGAATCCATTCCGTGCCTCTGGGACTTCTGGGGATCCTTGGTATCTCTTGGCTGCAGAGGTTTCACCTTGATCTCTTTGTCTCACGTGGTGTCCCCCCACACAGGTCTTCTCCCCTTCTCTTCTCTTATAAACTCACTTGTCATGTGATTTAGGGCTCATCTTAAATCCAGGATGACCTCATCCTTAACGTAATTCCATCCGCAAAGACCCTCTTTCCAAAGAAGGTCACATTCGCAAGTTCTAGGGGTTAGGAGACAGACATATCTTTTTTGAGGGGGGCACCCATTCAATCTACCAGTCTAAAGTTTTTTTTAAAGCAACACCGGAAAAAAAAAAAAAAACGTGCAGAGAACTTTTCTCATGCTGCGGCACTGTGCTAAGCCCCCGACGGGCAACATCTCATTAAACGCTGAAACGCCAGTACAATAAACTGAGTCCCAGAGGAAAAAATCACTTACCCCGCTGGGTCCCCCAGCTAGTCAGTGGCCAAGCCAGTGTTCAAACCCACTTATGGTCTGAATTCAGAGGATGCACTCAACTCTGCACCATTCTATTAAGGCCCTGAAATCTCCCAGGGCGGCGCTACCACACGCACAACTGCAGGGGGCGCCTTTCCCTCGGCGGCCCCGAGCAAGTGTGTCTGCAAAGATTCTGCCTCCCCAGCACCCAGGCTGGCCTATGATAGTAAGTGGCCTGCTGAGGGACCCATGACATGGGTCCATGAGAAAATTACTCCCTCCCCTCCTCCTAATCTAAGGAATGAGGCCATCGCCGCCACTTATTTATTTATTTATTTATTCCTTGTTTTGTTTTTAAATCTGTGATGCGCCATCAGGAAATCATTTCCGCTTCTGCCCCTGGTGAGGCTCTTAGAAATGCTCCCCTCTCAGCCAATGGAGAGCACCGATTCTGGCAGGGGGCTGTGCTTTTTGGTCAGCCCTGCCCCCACCCACCCACCCTGCACACAAAAGCAGCATAATTAACTGTCTTAAGGAAGCCGAGCCTCTGCCAGCAGCGAGCTGGCAAGAAGAAAACACCTCGGTGGCACGAGCTGTGACGATGACAGGGGACGCAGCCGCAGCTGAGCGAGGGGGAGCCGACCGCTAACTGCAAGCCGCTCCCCGTCCCTGGACAAAAGCTCCCTTCTGCGCCCGCCACGTTGCTCTGGGTGACCTTCCTTGGATGCAGAGCCGGCCCCTGCGTTCATCTTCCTCGGATGCTCTGAAGGCCCGGGGACCGCGCTCCGAAGGCGAGGGATGCCCGGCTGCATCCGCCCGGGGATCGTCTTTGTTTGCGCGTAGCCGGGAGAGGCCGCGGAGGTAGCTGGGACTCACGCGGAGGTGAGTCCCCTTTCCTCCTCCTCGCCCCGCCGAGGGAGATTGTCCCTAGGCGTCTGCTGCTGGCAGGCGGGGCGGGTGGGAGCGGAGACCCGCGGTCTTGTGATCCTTCAGATGGCAACACCTGCATTTTCCCCCACGCGCCGCACACACCCCCACAGTTCGCCTCCTCTCCCACCGTTCACCTGGAAGGCAGAGGACTGCACCATTTCCAGGACGTGCTTAGAGATCAGGCGGATCAAACCGTCCGCCCCTCTCCGGGACGCTTCCTAAGAGGCCGAAACGTACACGTCCCACCTCTGGGCATTTCCTATTTATAACGCCGTGAGCGGATTTGGAGAAAGGATTTGATAGGTGTGTACACAGAGGCTTGCCTATGGGTGGGGAGGAAGGGAGATGGTTGAAGACGGAGATTCCTCCTCCTCGGTCCGAACTCGTGTGTGACGTGCTAACCATTCGGCACCACAGCGGCAAGGAGCGCTTGTCAGCCTCCGCTCGCTGCCTTGCTCGCCGTCCTGGAACGTGAAGTCAGACCCAGAGCGCAGGAGCGTCCAAGCGCATCGGGGGCGCCCCCACACCCCGCACTGAGAGGAGTCTGGGGCCAATTCGTGTGACTCCAGATCCTCAGCTGTGGGTGGGGCGGAGGTGGGTGGTCCCTTCCGGGGGCTGAGGTCACACCCAGCTCTGGATAAAGAAAACAGGCGCAAAGACCACTCCCTTCGGAAAAAACGGATTTCTATTGACGGGAACGTTCCCTCGCAGGAAGGCTCTGGGGTGGTTGTTGCCCGTAGCATCAGGAAGAGATCTCTCTTTTTCCCATACTGCATCTTCCTGTCCCTCCTCCATGAATGAATGACGACATTCAGGGCAGTGACGAGAATCCAGTGAGAAACTCTCACTGAGGTGGGGAAGGGTCAAATTTCAGACATCTCCTCCTGCCCACCTGGCCCTCACCCGTCTGGGGCTGCCTCTGAATCCTCCCTCTCTGAGCTGCTACCCCAGAGGCAGGCCCACCATCCACAGGGGCTTCGGTCCAGCGAGGGGCTTTGGAAGACACACCCAAACTGACAGCCACAAACCAGCTCTAGAGGGGCAGCCGCAGCGGGGAGGGGGAGGGGGAGGGGTGGAGGCGGGGACCTTAGGGGCTAGCAAGTGAGGGTGACGACTTCTCACTCTCATATCCACAGACCTTTGGGGCCGGGCCCTTCTTAGTCACGAGGGGCCATCCTGGGCACTGCAAGGTGTGGAGCAGCGCCCCTGGTCTCCGCCTACGCGATGCCAGTAGCCCCCACCCCCCGCAACTTATGACAACCAAAAACGCCTTCAAGTATTGCCAGGCGCCCTGGGGAGGGGGAGTCAGCCCCGGTTGCGAACCACTGGCTTAAAGCACAGAACCTGTGCTGTTATTTGAGTCATGAGATCCTGGGTGTTACGCCCAAAGGGATCATGGAGATCGTTTCTAGACCAATTCTTCATTTACAGACAGGGAAACTGAGGCAGGGGAAGTCACCATGCCCCAAGGTAGACCCGAATTCAGCCTCACTCAGCGGTTCTGACCACACTCCCAGACAGCCCCGCACTTAAGCCACCACCTCAGCCCCCACTCCATCTCTGCTCCCAGCTGCCTCCTCACGCCGGTCAAAACAAAACTGGCATTTTGTAGTCGGTAATAATTATGATTCTGATTCTCAGTCCCAGTCACTTTCCGCACTGCCTTTTTCAATCCTAGGGTCAGGTTGTCAGGACTTGCTTCTTCATGATGGGGGTTGGGGGTACAGAGGGGCAGGACAGGTGGGCTGGGGCAGACAGAGATGGGTTGGGGTTAACCAGGTCCTGTTTGAATGTTGGTCCCAGCATGGGAGCTTAATCATATCAGTCATCAACATTTTGGTATAAATGGCATTAACTCACTTTATTGCCTCCCAGTTGAAGTCCAAGGTGGGGAGGGGCGGTGAGGGTCCCATGGGGAGGGTGACTTTCAGACCTTCAAAGGTAGCTTATAGCTGGAGGCTCAGCTCCTTATTTGGCTCAGACTCCAGACCCACATGGGTGGTCAGCTTTCCATGACTCTATTTTCTCACGTGTGAAATGGAGAAGCCTCACAGGGCTGGACAACGATTCCGTAAGATGATAGACCCAACAGCTCTTTGCAGATCGATCTCGGGGAAGTTCTGTGTGGGTAGGGGGTGGTCATTATGATGACTGTCCAGTAAAACCTCCGTCCATGGCCCTCCTTCAGGATTCATCCCTGCATCAAGTCAGTACCTCTTCCCAGCCCCCATGGGGACCACCGAAGCCACACTCCGGATGGAAAACGTGGACGTGAAGGAAGAATGGCAGGACGAGGCTCTGCCCAGGTACAGCTCCCCAGGTCTCCGTGTCAGCTGCGGAGGGAGTCGGCCCGGCCCTTCTCCCCGATGTGGTGCAGAGACACCCCAGTTGACCAGGCCAAGCACATAATTAACACTTGCTGAATTATTTAAGATTGATTCCCCACCTCCCCTCATCCCCACTCCTGCCAAAGTGCCCAAATAGCTCCCATTCCCACACTATTGTAAGAAATCAAAACATCCTTCTAGAACCATCTCATGGATGATTACAATCATCTCACCTGGGTTCCCATGAATCCTGGTAATAGTGTAGTTTTACCTGCAGCAGCCAGAGGGGCAGTGTCACACGCCTGCTTAAAAACCCTGGGGCAAATGTTCCTCCCACAGAACATCCGGGTTTCAGCCTCCACTTTCTTCTTCACCCTCACCTCCCATCACTCCCTGCCCCCTCATGCCCTCCAGCTCCAGCATCTGCCTTCCTGTTCCTTCACTGTGCTGGGCTTCCTCTGACTTTCAGAATTCGCATTGGCTATTCCCCATGCCAGGAACACTTTTCCCCAGACACCTGCCTCTGTCACCTCCTTCAGGTCTCCACCAAGAGGCCACCTTCTCAGAGAGGCCCTCCTGGCCCTTTCATTATCCCCTCCCCCAGTCCCTGAATTGTCTCCTTCCTAAGTAACAGCCCATCCAAGATACCCACACCCTAATCCCTGGAGCCGGAGAGCGTTCCCTCACATGGCAAAAGTCATCTTGCAAATGTGATCGAGTTGAGGATCTGAAAAACGGGGAGATGATCCTGGATTATCCAGGTGGGTCCTCAGCATAATCACAGGGGTCGGCAGAAGAGGAGGGCCGTGGGGGATTTGAATAGAGAAGTAGGAGTTGTGATGACGAAAGTGACAGCTTGGAGTCACGGGAGGAAGGGGCCACGAGCCCAGGAAGGCAGGCGTCTCTAGAAGCTGGAAAAGTCACCAATAAAGATTCTCTCCAGGAGCCCCCAGAAGGAACCAGCCTTGCTGACACCTCGCCTTTGCCCAGTGAAACTGAGTTCCGACTTACTTCTGGCGTCTAGATTCATAAGCGAACACATTTGTGCTGTTTTAAGCCACTAAATGTGTGGTAATCTGTTAGAACAGCCGCAGGAGAGTCGTACGATCTAATACGCTAAGTATTTCACATACTTCTCTGGTTACAGTCTGCTCCT
This sequence comes from Camelus dromedarius, assembly GCF_036321535.1. Lineage (NCBI taxonomy): Eukaryota > Metazoa > Chordata > Mammalia > Artiodactyla > Camelidae > Camelus > Camelus dromedarius. The sequence continues at coordinate 2,556,566 of NC_087462.1, forward strand.
CACCGTGGGACCCGTGAGAGCAGGGGCCTTTGGTCTGATCCCTGCTGTATGCCAGCACCACCGGAATGGAGCCTGGCATACAGTCGGCGCTCAATAGATACTGAGACACGGTCGCTGGTAGGAGTTGCAGGGAGGAAGTGGCGCTCGCCCACGGCTCAGATACTTGTCTCTCTCCTGTTTTCTCCTCCGCGTGGCGTGGGGTGAGAGAAAACGCCGTCAGCACAGGCTCCCCCTAACTCGTTGGCTGGACACAGCTGCCCAGCTCGCTCGCACTTTAATGCAAGGTGTTCACCCCCAGGAGGTGATGCCCAAGAGTTAGCTACATAACCATCTGGGAAGAAAGAGTCTAAGGGACGGGGCATGTTCACCCCGGAAAGGAGAGTTGGAGGAGGATCTCCAGCTCCACAAAACCTCGGTCAGCGGTCAGCAAGGCACTGAGGGCAGAACTAGGCTGATGGGCGACCACAAAACGGATGCGGACTATATGGACTCAAATGGCCCGATACGTACATGCTTTATCCGGCCGTCCCCATGCAAAAGGAAACGGGCCGGTGGGGGCCGTCTGGAGCTTCCTGCTGACTGTGTCCCAGGTGAAGCTGCAATGTTGAGGGCATCACCCCCTCATTTGAGAGTCTAGGCCCTCTCCCAAATCTAGTCATTCTCACTGTCTACATTTCATGCACATACTCGTGGTTCTGAAACCGATAGGTGTCCCATCTCAAAACAGCCGAGAATCTCTTGTCTGCCCAGTACCGTTGTCTGCAGGAATACAGGTATTTTGGGAAAGAGACGGCGATCTCGTTGGTGCCGGCCTCCGGTTCTCTCACTGTTAGAATGTCTTTTGCTCTGCGTTCCCTCCTACCAGTCTTTCTCTTCAACTCAATATAAGGAGTGCTAATGCCTAGGTGTGTAGAAAGGGGGTCTCATGGCGCACAGACCTGGCAGTTTGGGCGAATTAAGGATCATTTTTGGCAAGGACTCCTGGTGGAGTTAGCGATGCTCCGGAATGGGCAAGAGCTGCCTTTGAGAGCGGTCCCTCGCTCCAGGTGTGGGAGATAGGTTTCCTCCCATGGAAAAAGTGGAAGCAGATAGGTTTGGAGGCGTCTCCAACCAGTCCCAGCATTGCTTACTGTTCCGTCCACAAAGTCTGGCCCCTACCGAGACCAAAGCTTTCTTGGGTCCAGACTTCGAGAGCCTCCTGATTCAACCCCTCCTCCAGGCAGCAAACCCCAGCCCCTCCTGGATGTTAAAAATTCTCTGATGACCACAGAGGGCTCACCTTGCTTACTCTAATTTTATTTCAAGTAGCACAGGGGAACCAAGAGGGCACGAGCTGTGGAACTGAATGACTACAGGGTCTGATTCCAGTTTCCAATGGGCTTGCTCGGCCACCCTGAGCAGCTCTTCGAGCATCTTTGTACCTCGGTTTTCCTACCTATAAAATGGGGACAATAATCTCTGGCTCACAGTCACAGGAATTCAATGAGGCACGTGGGGCGAGGCGGCCGAGACAGGCTGTGAAAACGAGGAGGGCTGCCCGCAGGGGTTGCCACCCTCGGTATCAGCATCATTCGTATCAGCTCTATCTGATTCACACTGGTTCCTTTTTTCCATCCCCCTCCATAAAAAGAGACCCCCCCTCCCAAGCCTTGTGGAGACAAAATGGGGCTGATTGCAGCTGCAAATGTGAATTTCAAGTGAGCCTCCCCAGCTGCAGAGGGTTCCTCTCCCTTTTCAGTAGTTCAGTGTTTGCAGGACAGTGGCCTGGCTGTGTGGCCCTGGGTCAAGAACACGCTTTGGTCCAGGTGTCTGTCCTCCTCGTTCTGGGGGAAGTGAGCACAGCTCCTTAACACGGCGTCCAGCTGCGTCCCAACATAAGCACCTCTGTCTGACGCCAGACAACCCCCAATTCTATTCCTCCCAGCCCAGGGGTCCCTGCCTGAGGGCATCTTTGAGCTGCCCCAGGCGTGCCCACAGCCTCTCCTGCTGCCGTCATCTTGTGGCATCTTCCTGCACCGCCTGCTTTTCTGCAGATTCCTGTGGATCCTGAGCTGGGAGCAGCCTGAAGATGATCTGTCTCACGGCCTCATTTCCCAATTCATTCATTCCAGTGCTAGGTAGGCACTGACGGGATGCCACGCCCTGGGCAAGACACTGGGGACACGTGGAAAACGGGGGAGTCTGGGGCAGATGAACAGACAGAGGTGCTGGAAATTGCACAGAAGGAGAAAGGGCAGATTTATCTGAGCATCTGAAACTCCAAAATTGCTGATAAATAATTTTTGACGCCTTTCAGCAGTTTCCCTCTTTGGTTCCCTTGGCTTAACTTTGCAGGAGTCCTATTACTAAGCCCCAGTGCTGCTGGCCCAGCTTTGAGCCTTAGAAAAGCCTACTCACGTCCAGAAAGAGTTTTGGCTGCTACTGCGCACCAGAAGTGGCCACGGTCAGGCAGAAACAGAGGCTGGGCAGCCCTGGACGGGACACTGAGGTGGCACTGCCAACCTTCACGCCACCAAAGCTGGGGGCACCTGTCACGAAGCAGGAGGCATGGTCATAGGTCCTGAGGCCCACATTTTATGCCCAACTCCTTCGTTTCACACCATGAGTCACAGTGAGCCAGAGGCTAGGATCTGAGGGTAGAACTAGATCCGGGAGCTGCCTCTGAAGCCAGAACTATTGCAGCAACAGCTATTTCAGGGTGACAGGTGTTTCTAGATTTTGGCCTTCCCCTGCCACTTACATAATGTGGCACTCAGTCCTTCCTCACTCAGTCCTTCCTTCAGCCAACCCTTGCTGAGGGCTGCTGCTCCGCGGCCAGGCCTGTGACTGGCTCATCAAAGCAAGAGAGGAAGAGACACTTCCTCCCCTTCAAGGCCTCACAGTCTGCCCAGGAAGCAAGCACTTAGCACTCAGTACCGCAGACTCAGCGCTAGGGGAGGTTTCCGAGACAGAGTGCAGGGGCGGGTGGAGGTCAGGCCCCGACAGGGCCTCCTGGAGGATGCTGACCCAGCCTTAAAGGCGTGGCAGCTTCACCAGGCAAAGAAAGCAGGAAGGGGCCTCTAGGCAGAGGGGGCGGGATGCGCCGAGGCACGGGGGCAAAGAGGACCTTGGTGGCAGGGAAAGCAGCACGTGAGCCGGGCCGGGTTACGGGTGTCGGGTTGGCGGGCGCACACGCGCCACGTCCAGCAGGGGTGCCCAGGAGAGGGTCTTGGATTTCACGCTGAAAGGGTGCGTGAGTTTCCCAGGGCTGTCATGGCAAGGAACCGCAAACTGGGCAGCTGAAAACAGCAGAAATGATTCTCTCACAGTTCTGGAGGCTAAAAATCCCAAATCTAGGTGTCGGCAGGGCCATACCCCTGAAGGCTCAGGCAAGGATGCTTCCTGCCCTGCCCCTTCCAGCTTCCGGGAGTGGCCGGCAGTCCTTGGCTTGTAGGCGCATCTCTCCAGCCTCTGCCTCCACCTGCGCACAGCTTTCTCCTCTGTGTGTCTGTATCCAAACTTCCCTCTTCTTATAAGCGCACCACTGACTGGATGTAGGGCCCGCCTCGCTCCTCAGGATGACCTCATCTTAACTTAATATCTTCAATGACCCTGTTACCAAACAGGTCACATTCCCAAGTACTGGGGGTTAAGACCTATGTCTTGGGGGGGATGCAGTTCAACCCACACCAGAAGAATAGAGCCACACGGTACACCTGGAATATTAGGGGGAACCCCACTTTCTACATGGGGTAAATGTACACAGGCTGCCCGTCCCGGGCTGAGAACAAGTGCTTAGGGAACCACCTGGATCCATTTTAAGTTTGTGGAGGGGGTTCAGCTCTGCATGAGCTGAGGTGTTCTGGGAGCTTGGGGAAATAACTAGATCTCACCTGGCCCTGAAAACTGCAGCCCTGTGGACCTGTGGGGTTGGTGCACATGTGCAGACTGGGCACAAGGGGGCAGTAGAGGGCAATGCCTGGACTCGCCTCACCACTGGAAAGGGTTCAGCCCTCCAGGTGTCCTCCAGCTTAGCCTCAGTTTCCCCTTCTGTGAAATGGGCTTCTACCTGCCCCATAGGTATTCTATAAGGAGCAAATAAGATGCTGTCAACATTACAGCACAGTGAGTGCCCTGTCCGTGGGCAAATTATTGTTCCAGCTAATTCTGGAACAACAGGATTGCAGCCTGGGGCTGATGTGTGCGGGGGAGGCAGCGTAAATGAGGGAAGGCGCTGGAAGGAAATTCCAACACCCAGGTGAGCAGGGGTGATGGGCAGTCACCTCCTGGTGGTTTTTACCATGCACAAAGTGCAGATCCGATTCAAGAAAAGCCGGCAATCTCGACTTTTTTGTCACATCTCTGATTTGACAGCAAATTTTAAATGTGGGATGCTGTGTTGGCAGGACAAAACTGGGGGGGGGGTTGCATCAGCTGTCAGTCTCTAATTTCAGAGCGCGATTGTGGGTGACCTTGCAGGTAGGCGGTGCGCCTCCTGTCCTGTGGGACCCAGGACTTGCTCGTGAGTTGCCAGTGCCCTCCTCATGTTGAGAGCAGGGGCATCAGCTACAGACCAGAGGCACAGAGCAACGTGCACTGGGAATGGCGTGTGAGTTGAGTCTTCAGCCTCGATCTGAAAGAAAAGAAGATGGCTCTTTAAAACCTTCTGACTTCATCTGAAGCTTGCTTTTTTCTTTTAAAAATTGAGGTGGCGGGGAGGCTATAACTCACTGGTAGAGCGTGTGCTCAGCGTGCATGAGGCCCTGGGTTCAATCCCCAGCGTCTCCGTTAAAAACAGAGAAATGAGATGAAATTTACATAAAATTAACCATTTTAAAAGCACAACTCACATGTTGTGAAACTATCACCTCTCTCTAGTTTCAAGACATTCCATCACCCCAAAATGAAATGCCACCCCCATCAGCAGTCACCCCCCAACCTCCTGGCAACCACCTCCTGTCCCGTGGACTGGCCTGTTCTGGAGGTTTCACATCCACGGAGTCACACACTGTGTGTCCTTCTGTGTCTGCTTCTCTCACTGAGCATCGTGCTCTCGGGGTCCGTCCACGTGGGAGAGGCTGTCAGGGCTGCTCTACTTTTCACAGCTGAGTGGTGTTCCATCGTATGGATGGACCATGTTTTGTGGGTCCAGTCATCACCTGATGGACATCTGGGTTGTTTCCACCTCTTGGCTGCTGTGAATCGTGCTGCTGTGAGCATTTGGGTAGGCGCTTATGTGTGGATGTGTCTTCATTTCCTTTGCTATTTTGACCTTTGACCTCCACAGAGCAGGGCAACATCCATTTCATCCTTTACCTCCAAGACCCGCCAAAGCACCTGGCAGGCAGTGGTTACTCAAAGAGCATTCAAAACAAGGTGGATGGGTGAGAGGTGGGTGGGGCAGGAGGAGGGAGGAAAGGCATGGATAGATTGCCCCCGGCAGAGGGTGCCAGCTCGTGCCCTGCGAGGAACAGAGGCGCGGGAATAAATGGTTCTGTAAAAAGGAAGGAAAAAGCATTCTACCGTCCTTCCCCATCCCTCTTTTCAGCTGAGCTGGCACTGCAGTTACAGAGATGAATTAGCGCTGCAGTGCTTCCCTGAGTCAGCACGCCCTGCGGCCAGAGCCTCTAACGCCCCGTGCAGTCTGCAAAACCCTCTGCCTGGAACTGGGTATTTCCCTGGGGAGCAAAGGAACGGGAGAACCTGGGTCAAAATCAGGCAGTGTGAGCTGTGGTCCAAAAATCAGTCCGAGCATTGCCAGAGAAACAGGTCTTATTTTGCAAATTCGTGTTCCACCAAGCATTAAAGGGGCACAGATACAGAGTTGGCCGCCTTTCTTTTGTCTTTAAGGTGACTTTTTAGAAGTTTCAGATGTACAGGAAAAGTTGCAAGAATATTACAGGAAGTTCCACATACGCCCCGCATCCAGTTTCTCCTGTGGTTAACAGCTTACATTAGGCTGATATGTTTGTTACAGTTAATAAACTGATACTGATACACTGTTGTTAACTGAAGTCCACAGTGTATTCAGATTTCCACAGTCCTTTCCTCCTAATATCCTTTTTCTTTTCCAAGATCTCATCCAAGATCCCATGTAACATTTATTTGGCGGGGGAGGGAAGTTAATTACAGTTTTTATTTATTTACTTACATTTTTTTTTAAATGGAGGTACTGGGGACTGAACCTAGGACCTTGTGCACGCTAAGCACACACTCCACCACTGAGCTCTACCCTCCCCCCACCCATGTGACATCCAGGCGTCACGTCTCCTCAGGCCCCTCTGGGCTGTGACAGGTTCTCAGACGTTCCTTGTTCCTGATGCCCTTGACGGCTCTGAGCAGGACTGAGGTCAGGGCTTCCGTAGCATTTCCCTCGGTGGGAATTTGTCTGGTGCTTTTCTCATGGCTGGACTGGGCTCTGGGAGGAGGACCACATGTGAAGGGCCGTCTTATCCATCGTATCGGGGTGCCTGCCGTCAACATGCCTTGTCACTGCTGACATTGACCTTGGTCCCCTGGCTGAGGTCGTGTTGGTCAGGTGTCTCCATTGGAAAGCCCCGCCTCCCCCCTTCCCACGCTGTCCCCTTTGGAAGGAAGTCACCGTGCCCAGCTCACGCTGGCAGAGAAGGGAGTTACTCTCCATCCCCTTCAGGACAGAGTGTCTACACACGTTATTTGAAATTCTTTTGTGCTGGAAAAATGTGTCTCTTCTCCCCTGTATTTATTTACTCAATTATTTATTTATATCCATATGAACTCGTGGACATTTTATTTCTTACTTTGGCTCACAATCCAATCAATACTTCACGATTTATTTTGTTGCTCAGACCATGCCAGCGTTGGCCATGGAGTGTTCCTTCAGTTGACGGCCGTGTCTGTTGGACAACTTCGGGCTCCATTTAATAGCAACAATTCGTCGGAGATTTAACTCTGCAGGGTCAGACCATGAAGAATGCTCTTTATATTCCAAAGTGTGTGAAAATGTGTGACACTGGACGAGACCCTCCTTCTCTCTGGGCCTCAGCTTTCCCCAATCAGAAAAAGGGGGGAAAAGGGCTGAATATTTATTAGATGAGCTGATTGGGGCCCTCCAGCGCTGGTGGTTTATAACTTTCTGGGCTCATAAACAGATGTATTTTGTCCCAACATTTCCCAAAACTAAACAGATTTTGTTGCTATCACTTTGTCTGAACTGCACACTCCTGTGGCTGGACTTGTGATGCCTGGTGGCTGCTGTCCGCCCCTGGCTGGGTCTGCAGGCCACTCCCGGAAGAGACGGGCACGGACTTGCTTGGAAGCCCCACAGAAGACACAGCCTGTAAGTTTCCATGCGTGCGGAAATGGGCACACAGTCTGGGCTCTGCCCGGGACTGTAACTGTAGAAATGTCAGAGGCCATGCCTCCTTGGTGGAATGTCAGGGAAGGGGGTTGTTCTGCTCCAAGGTCTGCAGGGAAAGCCAGAGACGTGTGTTGGCACCATCATGAAGTTGGTACACCATGTTGCTGTGTGTCCTTGAGCGGGTTGCTCAGCCTCTCTGTGCCTCCGATTTCTCATCTACTATGTGCAGATAGTGAGCATCCCACAGAAGGGGCATGCAAGGATTCAATGAGATGATTTGTGTAAGGTGCCCAGGGGATGCCAGGCACAAAGCTAGCCCTGGAGGTGGGGGATTCTGCTGCCCCAAGCACTCAGGAGGGCTCATGGCTCTGAGGATCCAAAGCCCCAGACTTTGAGGACAAGGGTCTGGGACAGCCAGAGGAGCTGCCTCGAACTTGTGTTCTCCTCAACTGCATCTCCTTACAGAATCCTGCTGAGGGCCCCTTCTCTGCCTGCATCTCCTCCGTGTAGCCCATCACAGTGTTCACCCTCCAGGGGAAAGACCACCCAGAGAGGGACAGCTACATCCCTGAGGTCACACAGCAGTGAGAGCCAGCTCTACCTACCCCTGCTCCACACTGTGCTCGTGGGCCAGGTGGGGGGACCAACTTGTCCCAGCTTGCTGGGGCCCATCAGGATGAGGGTCACCCTACAGTACCAGCCCTTCTTCTGGCCTGGGCACATGGACTCTGTTCAGTGTTGTCACATCCCCACAGGGTGACCTTGGTTGAGTCCCTTCACCCCTCTGGGCCTCCATTTCTACTTCCGTAAAACAAGGGGTATGTAGCAACAGTATCCCCACTTCCTGTGTGTGGCTGGCCCCAGAGATATCCAGATTCTAAATCCTAGAACCTATGAGTGTTCACTCCCATGACAAAAGGGATTTTACAGCTGGGATTTAGTTAAGGAAATTGCAATGGGGAGATGTGACCGTTAATTGTATGTATGCACTTGACTGGGCCACGGTACCTAGATATGTGGTCAAGCATTATTCTAGGTGTTTCTGTGGAGGGTGTTTTTCAGATGAAATTTACATTTAAGTGAGCGGACTTTGAGTAAAGCAAATTGCCTTCCATTGTGTGGGTGGGCTGCGTTTAATCAGTCAAAGGGCTCAAGATGGAGGGAAAATACTCAGGTGTGATTCATCCTGGGGCAAAATTCCTCTCCTGCTGTGAACCCCTGAAATCAGGCAAGTTATCTGTTTCCAAAATACGATGGTGGGATGGGCGAAGAATAGAGATTATCATTCCAAATGGGAGAAATTGGAAGGAGGAAGGAGTAATGGGTCCTGGCAAGCCTGAATCGTGGCAGGGCAAATCCCACTAGGCATTTTTTAGGGCAGCTTCTATTAGGTTTTAAGGCTGGAGAACAATGTTTGTCTCAATGCTCTGTCCTCCAGATCCACGTGGTGGCATTACTGCCGCCTCCCTTCCCTGCCCCTTCAGTCTTACTGTCACCATGCTGGGACCTGCAGCTTGACCCCAGCAGGAAGAGTGGGAATATTTTAAATCAAGCACACCTGATTCACTGCTCCCAACCCACCTCCTGTCTAAAAGGCGGGTGAGCTGAGAGGCCTGGGTTCAGATCTCTGGGCAAATCACTGCCTCAGTGTCCCCGTCTGTAGAGGGGTAACACTGCCCACCACACAAGGTCATGGTGAGATCTAGATATCCTGTCAGTGCCCAGCACATAGCAGGCACTTGGTAAATGTGACTGTTGGGTTTTTATCATTTTCTGCCAAAGCATGCCTTTACATCCCAGGGTCCCTGAAGCAATCACCTCTGACCTACTGCTTAGGGACTGAGAAATTCAAAGTGAAAGAATTGTGACAAGCCAGTCCACGTAATTACAGATCAATGAATGTCATCGTCTGATACAAAAGGGGTGGGACTCTCCTACGGGTTTATGTATTTTGTCCTCACTGGCCAGGTCACGAAACTGGGGTGAATTCCCAAGGTCTCTGGAAGATCAGTGTCTTCCCCTAGATCTGGCTTTGGGGGAGGTGATGGCTTTTCTCTCACATAAGCCCAGAAACCCAGAAACTGGAGGGGCTAGTCTGCTCAGCTGGTATCAGACGGCTTTAGCCCCTTGGGGGCAGCCCACAAGGGGCCCAGAGTCCAGGCTAAGAGTCTCTAGGAGGAAGCAGTCCAAACCATGGGGAATATCCACCCTGACCGCTCCAGAGTGCTGTGGGAGGACCCTGGGCCTCTGTGCCTCCATTTGCTCTTCTGTTAAAGGGGACAGTAGCAGAGCTGGACCAGGAGAACGCTGGGGAGAGCTTCTCAGAGAGCCTGGCCCCTGCTACGCAATCAGCAAATGTTGGTTATTAAAGACTCGAGGGCAGAGGGTATAGCTCAGTGGTACAGCGCGTGCCTAGCGTGCAGGAGGTCCTGGGTTCAATCCCCAGTACCTCCATTAAAAATAAATAAATAAATAAATCTGATTACCCCCCCCATGCCAAAAAAAAAAAAAAAAGACAGAGAGGTAAAAAGCAGAGCGTGGACATTGTCTGCCAGCCTTACCCAGCGGGTACAACACTCACAGGTATTGGTAGGTCTGGAGCCCAGGCTGCCTAGGGTCTAATCCCCGTATCATTTGACCTTGGTTCCACCTTAACCTGACTCACCTCTTAAGAGTTCCATTTTGCAGACGGTAAAGGTGAGTCATGCTCAGAGCAAGGCGGCACTGCAGGGTCACAGAGCTAGTGAGGAGCGAGGTCAGGCTTTGAACTCGGGTCTGCCCAACGTCCAGGCACCCGCCCTGGACCTCCGAGCCAGACGGCTGCAGTAACTACTGTCAGGAAAGGACGGCCTCTGACTTCCCACCGCTCCCTACGATGGGGTGGAGAGGAGCCCCACAGGGTCAGGAACAGGAGAGAGGGGAAAAGAAAGAAAAACTGACTAGTTTGGTTTGTTTTTTTCTGTTTTCCTGTTGCCCCACAGCCCCTCCCAACACGCTGAACTTCAATGGGGCTCATCGGAAGCGGAAGACGTTGGTCGCCCCCGAGATCAACATTTCCCTGGACCAGAGCGAGGGCTCGCTCCTGTCCGACGACTTCTTGGACACCCCCGATGACCTGGATATCAACGTGGACGACATCGAGACCCCCGATGAGACCGACTCGCTGGAGTTCCTGGGGAACGGCAACGAGCTGGAGTGGGAAGGTGAGGTCAGGTGGCTCCACGCCTGCCGGGCCCCAGATCAGCCTCTAGTGCTCCTCTGGGCTTCCGGGACCAGCTTGCCAGACCCCACCCTGTCCATCCCCACAGGCTCAGGTGGGGCAGGGCGTCTAACCTGGGTCTCCAGGAACAGCCCCTGGGACTCCGTGCACATGTTTTAGTGGACTTGTGGCTTTTCTGGGGGGCATGGCCTTCACCTGATTCTCAAAGGTGACCAAGACCAGAAGGAAGTGCCTCCTCCCAGTTCCACAAGTGTTTGTGGGGCAGGTCCCGAGTGCCATGCGGTGGGCAGAGAGGGCAGGGATGTGTCAGAAATAGACGGTGCCCGCCTGCCTGAGCAGCAGTCGGAAAGCCAGGCCCTGGGTAACAAAGCACACGTGCACGAGGTGGTTGCGCCTGGTAGTCGGTGCTGTAGGGAAATGAGGTGGTGGAGAGGGCAGGGGGGCTCGCCTGGGTGCTTCTGCTCCTCCGAGGGACACTGGGTGGTGTCTGGGGACATCTGTGGTTGTCACGACTCGGGGGCTCCTGGCATCAGGTGGGTGGGGCCAGGGATGCTGCTCCACATCCTGCAGTGCCCAGCACGGCCCCTCAGAGAGAATAACCAGCCCCAAACGTCAGAAGTGCCCGGGCTGAGCACCCCAAGCCAGGGGAACCGGGTGGGGAGGCTCTTTTGCAGGGTTGCCTGGACAGGCCTTGCTGGGTGGGTGTTATTTGAGCTGACATCCCGAGGCAAGAACACAGGTCAGAAAGGCAGCGGTGGTGGTGGCCGTGGGGACAGAAGCTGAGCTGCCGCACTTGCTGGGTGGATGTGGAGAATGAAGGGGAAGGGGTCAGAGGGGATGCCTGGGTTTGGGGCCCTAGTCGCTGGGAATATGACAGGACCATTTTCTGAGGCAGGAAGACTGCAGGATGACAGGCAGGAAAGAAGCAGATGTTTCAAGAGTGGTTAAGAACTCGGAGAAGCCCAGAGGGGCAAAGAATGAGGCAAGAAACAGCTCTACCCAGACGACCACCTGACTGGGGGCTTTCCTGTGTTCCATGGTGTTCTTTGGGAAAAAAGCAAATTATTATTTGGGTGTGACTTTTCAACTCCCAGACCCTCCATTTTGCCCAGTAGCCCCAACCTAACACTGTCTGTCAGCAAAGCGCAGGATGAGTGATTTTGCCCGAGGCCTGGGGCTAGAGGAGTGGGCTCCGCAGAGAGGGAGGCTAGGACAAGATGTCTGGATTCAGGCACCCTTCGGCTTACCTTCCCCCTGGCCTGCTTCCAGATGACACCCCCGTGGCCGCCGCCAAGAATATGCCTGGGGATAGCGCAGATCTATTTGGGGATGGTTCAGCTGAGGACGGCAGTGCCACCAATGGGCGTCTGTGGCGGACAGTGATCATCGGGGAACAGGAACACAGAATTGATCTGCACATGATCCGGCCCTACATGAGGGTGGTGACCCACGGAGGTGAGACCACACCCCTCTGGTCCCCTCCCAGCTCCAGCGGGGCCACTGGAGGCCCATCAGTAGTCCTCTCTGGACCTCTGTCTCTTCTTCTGAGCCACGTGCCCGGGGGTGTATGGGGGGTGAAACTCACATGGGGGCAAGGCATAGACGTGCCGGGCACACACAGGAGGTGCCCATGAGGGTGGCTGGTGCCCCCCACCAAAGGCTGAGACAGGTCAAGGGTTTTCTGGCTTCTCCAGCCAGACTCAGAGCTGTACCCTCTGAGTGTGGGTAGCGGGTGGGAACGGGCTGACCAGCAACGAGGCGGGCGCATGGGGAAGAGCACAGGGCTGCTCACAGCTGGGAGAGGGCTCTGCCTGTCTCTTCCTGGGGGCGCTCACTGGCCGCCTCTCCCAGGGTACTACGGCGAAGGCCTCAACGCCATCATCGTCTTCGCTGCCTGCTTCCTCCCGGACAGCAGCTCCCCTGACTACCACTACATCATGGAGAACCTCTTCCTGTAAGTGGCCCACCCGCTCTGTCCCAGCTGCCAACCGATCTGGAAGTCCCAGCCGGTGGGCCAGACCAGGCTGCAAGAACCATGTTGGGCGGGGGGCTCGGCCTGGCACCAGGGAGGTCTGGGCCGCCAACAGCCCTCGATCTGAGGCCCCTGCTCGCCCACTGGTCTTTGTCAGCGCTACTGTCAGCATCACTGACATTTATGGGGTGTTTACTATGTGGCAGCCGTGAAGCTAAGGGCTTAGTAAGTGATAACACATTCCACCCCCCACATGACCCTGTTGCCTCCCATTCTGTGGCTTCAGAGCCTGAGGCACAGAGAGGTTAAGTCTCTTGCCCAAGGACACACAGGTCAGTTTCATTATGATGGAGACAGAGAACACTTATAATGCACCTGGCTGGTGACAGTCAGAGCTCAGTAAGTCATTATCACTCTTACCGTAAGTATGAAGATTTCCTTCACCAAGCAGGGCTTGGGTGCCAGGTGGGCCAGAAGATGAGGAGGTACCCAGGGATGGTCAGCTCAGAAAGTTACCCGAGATTCCAGGGAGCCCAGTCTCCCCAGTTTACAGATGGGGAAGTAGAGTCTGAAGGAGAGGTGGGGCTGGCACAGACCCCAGGCCCCTAACATCTGGCCCAGTGGACCGCCCACTGTGGGTGCCTGCCCCCCAGGTATATCTGGGGCCGCTGAAGCCGCCTCCCAGGACGAATGGAGATTAGTGGAGACATTAGATGATGTCACGCGTATAAATCTCTTGGCACCCAATAAGCGCTCAATAAAATAGTTAACTGCTACAATCATTACACCCACTGGCACAGACTTGGGGCCACCCACCCCCACCCTGAGTGTGCCAGCAAGGCCAACAACACCTGAACAGGTGTGGCTGGCGCAGCTGGGGCAGGCAGAAGCAGAAAGGGCAGGTACCGCAGGGGTTCAGTCCAGGCACCGGGGCTTCCTGACCCTGAGCCCCTCTCGCCAGGTCCCCTGTCCTCTGTGCCCCATCACCAGGTACGTGATCAGCAGTTTGGAGCTCCTCGTGGCGGAGGATTACATGATCGTGTACCTGAATGGTGCCACCCCCCGGCGGAGGATGCCGGGCATCGGCTGGCTGAAGAAGTGTTACCAAATGATTGATAGGAGGTGAGCAGGGGGTGGGCGCGGCTGGAGGACCACCTCCGGGTGCACGGGGCCCAGTTCTGGAGGCTAGAAGTCCGAGGTCAAGGTGGCTGTAGGGTTGGGTCCTTCTGGGCCCTTGAGGAGAATCTGTCCCACGCTCTCTGCCAGCTTCTGGTGGTGCTGGCAATCTCTGCTATCCCTTGGTTTGTAGACACATCACTCGATCTCAGCTTTCATTTTCATGTGGCCTTCTCCCTGGTGCATGCCTGTGTGCAAATGTCCCCTTGTCATAAGGACACCAGTCATAGTGAATTAGGGACTGGCCCTGCCCTGCATCCCCGGGGATGAGCTCACCTTAACTAATTACTCCTGCAGTGACCCTGTTCCCAAATAAGGGGATGCAATTCAACATGGCTCAGAACCAGGGGGCCCAGGATCTCTTTCAGGAATGGGAGGCAGTGTGGCCAAGTAGTCAAATGCTCAGACTCTAAATTAAGAGACAGCCGGAACCAGACATCAGCTCCGCCACCTGCGGACTCTGCAAAGGGGCTTAGCTTTACCAAGGCGGCACCTCTTCCCTGTGAACGGAGATAATCACCACAGCTACCGCGCACAGAGGAGGAGACATCGGGCAGCTCCTCCCTCCCCGGGGCTTTCGCGAGGAGCCCATCTCTCTCCCTCTGCCCCCACCCCATGCAGATTGCGGAAAAACCTGAAGTCCTTAATCATCGTCCACCCGTCCTGGTTCATACGCACTGTGCTGGCCATCTCCCGCCCTTTCATCAGGTGAGACTGTGCCCCGCCTGGGTTTTAACATGTCTTTTTTTTTAATGTGGATTTTCCAGCTCCTCTATGATGAATCAATATTGTTGCTTTAAACACTTGAAAAGCATGTGCATTGTTATTAAGCGGCTAGGCGACCAACCTCGCAGGAAAACCAGTAACACCCATCTCTCCTATACTGAGGCTGGGTGCCTTCTGACACTGACGACCACAGCCCTACGAGGTCGACACGGCCGCACCCATTCCGTGGAGGAGGAAACGGAGTCACGCAGAGACATGCAGCAAGGGCGCTAGTCCACTAGGCACTCCCTCAGAAGGGAGCCGGCTCCATCCACTCCAGATTCTGTGAGGAGGGGCGTTAGGGGCCACTTGCCCGGACAAATAACGCGGTGAACCGCCACATGTACTTTGAGGGTGCCCAAGACCGGCCTCAGGCTTAGTGATGTTCGAAGAGGACTCACAGGGCCCAGGAAAGCTGTTGTGCTCACAGTCACGGTTTATTACAGCCAAAGGGTGAAGGGTAACACTGGCAAAGGGAAAAGGTGTGTATGTGAGCCCAGGAGACGCCGGGAGTGGCTGCGAATTGCCCTGCCCCAGAGGAGTTGTGCCAGCACCGTAATTCTCCCTGCAACGACGGGTGACCTGTAGGAAGCACTGCCCACAGGGAGGCTGACCGTGGTGTCCAGGGCTCCCACTGCTGTCCGGGGCTGAGCCACACGGGGACGGAGTGCCCACATGGCCGCCCTTAGGTCCTCAGTAACTGATACGATGGCCCAAGACCCCGCCACGAAGCATGTCTTTAGCACAGACTATGGGCTGGGCTCAAGGCCCCAGGGACCTGGAGATGCTTACCAGGCAGGACAGCCCTAGGGCTTACAGGTGGCCGTCCCGAGTCTCAGGGGCAGGTTCTTCCTCCGGAATGTGTTTGGCCAGCAAGCGCCGGAGAAAAGGAGCAAGGAAGACAAAAGCAGCCATGACAAACGCCCTCGTCCGTCACATAGACCTGCACGTGCCTTTAATGGCATACAATTCAATACATTGAATTAAGTCAAGACCCTTCATTTCCACATTCCCAGTGAAGAGTGTGATGAGTTTAAGAGACCGGGCCAGACTTTGCCTTGAGAGAGGCTGTACCATCACAGCGCGAACAACTCGCAAGAAGGCTTCACATGCTCTGTGCTCCGTGATTCCTAAGAGCCCTGAAATATTAGTGCATTAGTGAAATCAGGCCTTTCATGCACTAATTATGGGACATTTGTGCTAATGCCGACCCCACGGGGCCAAACACACTTTAGCCTAACAGCATTGCATTCCATCCTGACATCCCTTAATTCAGGAATCGAAACTTGCCTTGCACGCGGACCATTCTCTCACTTTGGATTGCTTTTCCCACGGTGAATTTTGAGGGTCTCATCCTGAGCTCTCAGAGAAATAGGAGAGAGGAGAGGAGGGAAGGAAATCTTCCTCGTTCAAAAGATGAAGAATGAAGGTAGACTCTGAGCCCTAGCCCTGAGGCCCCGAGATTGTAACTCAGAGAGAACTGTTTGTTCCACGAGCTCTGAACCTTGGGAACGTGCCTTGCCCTGGGCTGGAGTTCTCCCTCCCAAGAAAGAGCCCGGTTCACAGGCAGGCAGCGCCACCGCGCAGAGGCTGGGCGTCCGTCTCTGACAGCGGGCGCGGCCTTGCCGTGGCATCTGGTGGTGTGACTTCACCTGTGTGTGTAGCCCAGTGCCCAGGCCACAGGCGTGCCTCTGCGCCCTGAAACAAGACCTGTCCGGCAAAGCAGGAGGCCCGCCCTCAGAGCCCCAGGCCCGACGTATTCGGGTAGAGGGCGGGCAGGACTGCTGCCTGTCGGTCTGAGACTCACTCCCCTCCGTGGGCCCCTTACCTTTCTGCCGCACCTACTGGAGGGAGAACTCATGCTCCAAGAATAATTATATTTAATTAAAAAAAATTTAATTTCAGCTGCACGAAAGCAGTTGGAGTTATTCATTCAGGCGCACACGGCCGCTCTGTGACTCTCCTCGGGAACCGCCTGTCATTCCCCGATCGGTCGCCAGCGGCCTCTGCTGAGTAGCCTGTTTATTTCCCTTATGGATGCTGTGGACTGCGTCACTCCCCCTGGGCCTCCCCTCGCACCGGATGCCAGAGAGCTTGAGCCGCATTTTTCTCTAGTCTCTGGAAATAGACGTGAAACTTCCTGCCACAGTTTTGTAGCCACATGCCTCTGTCTTACTGTTTTTGTCGTTGTCACTTGATTGTTCTATTGCTTAGGGCACTCACTGTATTCTCTTGGCCTTCTAGTTCCCATCATGAGAAAAATTTGATTTGACCTGAAAAAAGTTTATTTCACATTTTACCAAAATTGGGTTAAAGGTGATTTTTTAAATAATTATTTTATTTTCAAAATTACTTTGACAGGTGTTACTATTCTACTTCTTTAAAAAAAAAAACACTTCCACTTCATTGTTTTTTTGGGGGAGGGATGGAGAGATCATTAGGTTTTTTTCTTTAATGGAGGCACTGGGGATTGAACCCAGGACCTCGTGCCTGCTATGGATGTGCTCCATCACTGAGCTATACTCACCCCACTAAGTTGATTAAAAAAGTGATAATAATCATGAGTTCAAAGCAACATGTTGGTGATGATGACGAGGCCCCTCGTGGCAGCAGATGGGCAGAGACGGGGTCTGGGCGGGAAGGAGACGTTCATCCCGAAAGAGCGGAGAGTGACTCAGCAGTCCCACTGCTTGCCTGTGCCCGGAGGATTACGGCGCCGTCCCGGTCGCGACGAGTCTGCCAGGAACGCTTTCTTGAGAAGGTTAACCCGGAGGAGCAACTCCTCAGGAGGATGGAGGGACAGCCTGGAGCCCACTAGCATCTCTTCCCTCTCTGCTTCCTTTAAACCAGCTCCTCAGCTCTGCAGGGACTGGTGTGGGATGCGCGGCTCCGCACCCTCCCCTTCTTGCGAGTTCTGCTTGGGCCTGGGTTCTGCTCTGTGCCCTCCACTAGGGGCAGAGGGCAGAGGCTGGTGGGGGCCAGGAGGGAGGCTTGGGCCGAGGTGCTAGGGGCATCCCGGAACAGGGTTGCGTGCGTCTCTGTCTGCCGTCGCCCCTTCTGGCCCTGAGGAACCGCTGCGAGCTCTGGCTTTCAGCTGTCTCCCTCCTCCTCCCGCCAGTGTCAAATTCATCAACAAGATCCAGTATGTGCACAGCTTGGAAGACCTGGAGCAGCTCATCCCCATGGAGCACGTGCAGATCCCGGACTGCGTGCTACAGTGAGTGACCCCGTGCTGCCTGAGAGCCCCCCGCCTCCGCCCCCGTCACCCCCAGGCTGCTCGCCTCCCAGCTGCCCCTGCTCAGCCCAACTGACCTGAGTGGGAGAGCAGAACAGAGGGAAATGCAGTGAACCAAGCACGTGTGAAATTACAGATCACGGTGGGCGGGCCATCTAGTGCCGGGCAGGGGCCAGCGAGCCACAGCCCCCGGCTTATCTTTATAAATAGTTTTACTGGCACACAGCTACACCCAGCCATTTACAAACCATCCATTGCTGCTTACGAGCTACAACAGAATCAAGGGATTGCTGCAGAGGCCAGCCTGCAAAACCGAAAATATTGACTCTCTGGCCCTTTACAGAAAAACGTGGCCCTGATGGAGGGGCCTGTAGACCAACCACGTCAACAAGGGGGAAGCTTTATAATGGCTCCGCTCAGTGCTGAGGCAGACAACGTCCGCTAAGTTGCATCTCTACCAGATGCTGGAACATGCCAACAAAACACAGTCCCTGCCCTGGGGTAGGGGGAAGTTGCAAAGCAGCTGCAGGAAACACACAAAAAAACAGCAGACTGTCGGCTCCAACTGCACTTTCTGCTCTAAAGCCTGGCATGTATTCAGATCTGACAATGAGATCGCGCTCCTGGTCCTGGGGGAAGGGGATTCCCAGGCTGCATGTGACGTGCTCTCTCCTCTGTCTCTCTTCCAGGTACGAAGAGGAAAGACTCAAGGCCAGGAAAGAAAGGTTTGTGCAGAGCGGCCTGGGCTGGGGCTGGGTCGGAGCTGGCGCTGAGCGGGGCCCACATCTGGGAGGAAACCAGTGGCTTTGGCTGAGCGGGAACCGAAGTCAGGCGTGCATGTGGCTCTCCAGGGCTTGAGGTCAGACCCAGGCTCGAACCCAGGCTCCCCACCCAGTCACGGGTGGCGTTAGGCAAGTGAAAAGTTCACAGCCACCCGGAGGGTTACTGTGGGAAATTAGGAACAAGGTAACCCATGTGGCAAAACTAGCGGGCTCCGCAGAGAGTCCTACTAGTCTTCACGATCGTAAGTTCTCCCCTTACGTGGGGAACACAGCTCCCTGCCCCTCGCCCGCGGCAGACCCAGAGCTGCCCGTTTGCTGCCTTGCTGGCTCAGTCTCTGAGTTATACTGCTCACCCTTCCGAGCCTGCTGTGGACGGAGCAGAGAGAGGACAGGGCCAGCAGGGCGCCCGCCGTCTGGAATCACAGGCAGGGGCGGCAGCGCATAGAGGCCTCTGCGGAGATAAACGCCCCCAAGGAATGGCCCAGCCCTCTTCCTCCCAGCTGCCTCCGTCTTCATGAACCCCTGGCCATCACTCTCTCCATCCTCGGGGCCCCGGTGCTTCCCAGGGGCAGCCAAACCCTCTCCAGATTACTGTCAGGCCACGGTGGGCCCAGGGAGCCAAGAGCCCCTCTGCCCACTCGGCGGGCTGGTCACCCTGGTCACCCTGGTCACCCCTCTCTGTCCCCAGCGTGAGGCCGCAGCCTGAATACGTCCTGCCCAAGTCTGAAGAGAAGGCCGAGGCGGCGCTGGAGGACAGGTAAATAGGCAGGTGACCGGGGGACAGCTGAGCCCACCGGGGGCTGCCCAGCCCACCAGGACATCCCATAAAAGTGATCTGCTGTTATCATGATGCCGAAATAAGAACACAGGTGTGAGTCAGCCAGCACGAGGCCCACTCCGTCGAGCCATGTTCAAGTGCATTTAGTGCATCCAGTGCTGGGCGACCAGCACTTCTCTAGTTCCGAAACAGTCCATCAGCCCAGAAGGAGGCTGTATCTACCCGTTAAGAAGTTGCTCTCATTCCCTTCTCCCTCCTTTTGAAAAACATCCTGCAACTCTCTCCTCATGACTGCCTGTTTTGGCTCACCTGTTACACAGCAGACACACACTGATGTTTGCTTTGTGCCAGATCAGGACGAAGCCTTGCTGGGGCTCACAGCCAAAGGCCAAGGACCCACAAATAGGTGACTAATGCTGAGACTCCTTCACTCCCCACAGGTCTGCTCTGGCCACAGAAGATCAGGAAACGAGGTGGGTGGGAAGCAAGGTGGTCTTGCTGCCTTTTTTTCTTTTCATTCTATGTGGAGCCCAGGATGAGTGTCCCATGCCTTACTGTTGGTGGGGGGAGGATGCTCCACTGGGGAGGCAGGGAGACCATGGTTACCATGACAACGGGGCCTCCTCTGGGGCCAGGCAGCCAGTTCCTGCACAACTCCAGGGGGCGCCATTGACAGGAGGCCCCAGAGCAAAGCCATAAGGCAGCCCTGACTGTGATGTCCACCCGGAGCCAGAGCCCCTTAAGCCCAGGATTTAACGCAGCCAAGAGATGCCTGCCTGCCCGTGGCCTGTCTCAGTGTGCCCGCCTGGTGCTGGATGCCAGGAGAAGCCTCCTTGTGGGTCCTGGAGCCCCCCTCGGGGTCAGTGGTTTGCCAGGAGGACACTCACAGGGTTCAGCAAAGCTGTTCTGCACACAGTAATAGAGAACAGTGGAAGGGTGGAGAGAGACCAAAATCAGCAACAGGAAAAGTGCGTGGGGCGGGGCCCGGAGAGACAGGCGTGAGCTCCCAGTTGTTCTCTCCCGGGGCAGTTGGTGGGACCGCCCTTAACTCTCCTGGCAGCCAGGTGTGGCAGTGCACACCAAGTGCAGCCGACCCGGGGTGCTTGCCCAAGCCCTGGCTTTCAGGATGTTTATGGGGGGGTCAGCCATATGCGCGGCTGACCGCCCACATGGCTACCCTTAGTCTCTAGCGCCTCCGGAGGTTGAGCTGGTCCCACATGGTCCAAGGCCCCTGCCCTAAATCACACTGTTGGCAGAGACTGTCTGGCAGGACCCAAGGTCCCAAGCAAAGATGCTTTTATTAGGAAGGACAAGGACTTAGACGTGACCTCCCAGGAGCTGGGCAAGGGCCAGATCTTCCTTTGGAATGTGCAGGGTTAATCCTTGACCACACCCTCTCCTACAAATCTGTAACATGGGCTGGCCACATGCCTTAACACTACCCACGTGGCCCAGGAAGCCCCAAGGCAAGAAATAAACATCAGAAACAGTCTTAGAAAAGCAGTGTCCCAGGACACAGGGTAGAGGCAAGCTCTCGTGCATTTCCGACAAGGCCCCGTCAGTCCATGCGTCCTGGAGAAGAGCGCCCGCCCACAGACACAACACACAGGGAGTCACTCACCGTGAGAACGAGCCAGCAGATACAGCGAGAGGCAGAACTAGACCCCTTCCTAGGAATCCTTGTGTGGAGATGACACAACAAGCATGTTTAAAATGATTAAATACATTAAAAAAGGAAAGGAATGGTACAGAGCAACGGATGGATAGACAGATGGACAGACAGATGGTTGGGTGGATAGGGGGGCGGATGGATGGATGAATAGGTGGATGGGTGGGTAGGTGGATAAATGAATGTATAATAGATGGGTGGATGGATGGATGGAAGGTAGATGGACAGGTAGATAGGCAGATGGGTGGATAATTGGATAGATAGATGCGGATGGATAAGTGAATGAATGATGGATGAGTGGGTGGACGGACAGTTGGCTGGCTGAATGGATGGTTGGCTGGCTGGCTAGATAGACGGATGGATGGACGGATGGGTAGGTGGATGGAAGGATACAAAGATGGGTTGGTGAGTGGATAGGTGAGTTGAAGCCTCCCTTTAGTCTGATCGAGGGCTCCTGCCCTGGGGCCTGTTCTTTGGCTAGGTCCCCTTCAGAACCACACCTAGAAGGTGGGTGGCAGATGGCAGACCTTGAAGGGCAGGTGCCACTCTTGCTGCCGAGGGCACAGCAAAGCCAGATTAGATCATCCTTTGGGATTCCGTGCACATGGAACATTTTCCACTTTCTTTAAAAGCGATAATAATAACTTGACTGTGTTTGTCCCTCTCCAGCATGTCCTGAGGTGATGTGAGCACAGAGGAGGACACGGAAGAAGATCCCAGATGCCAAGAAACCTGTGTCAGATGCCCTCCAGCCTGGGTCTTGTCCCCGCCTCATCCTGAGTCAGTCTCCGGGAGATGCCCGTCTCCTCCAACTCCGAAACCCAGCATCCTTTCTAGCTGCTTGAAAACAGTTTTTTCCAAGTGATGCAGTATCAATGCGTTCTGGAAAAGGACCCAGCTCTCAACCCTCCACCCTTCCACACTCATGTGCTCACAGCCCAGAAGAGCGAGAAGCGTTGAGCGTGGCCCATGCGTCCTTGGCAGCCTCTGAGACCCCTCCCGCTGCACAAAACCCTGGCCGAGACCCTTCTCTTGCCCGTCACCCGGCCTAGGTTGGAGCCACAGGTGCCAACCGCCTCCCTGGCCGGGTCTGGATTCCTTCTTGTGCCTTTCCTCCCAGAACGGCCCCTGCAGCCCTGGGCATCTGGCCCGGAAGCTGCGTTTCCCACCGCAGGCGGCGCCACGCCCCGGGGACCACCTGGCCTTCAACCTCACGGCTTCTCCTTTGACCAGTCCCCCTTGTCTCCTCTAACTCCCACCTTCTTAGGGAGCAGCAGGGCCCGCAGCACCAGGGAGGGCTGCTGATAATCATCCTTGCCCCACAGTTGCGAAACTGCACTCCCCTCAATCTAGAACATTCTCAAGCTCCTTGAACGCAGAGGCCACGCCACAGGGCAACCCTGATCAATACCTCCTACTGAGGAAATGAGCCTCCCCACTTCCCCGATCCCCCACCCCCAGCACAGGGCTGGGATGCGTCCCTCAGGCTGCCGCCAAGAGCAGAGACTGAGAGGCCAGCTCTGAGATAAGCTTGTCTCAGAAGCGCAGACCAAGAAAAAGCAAGATACAGGGCACTGGACATTTGATGGTTACAAAGGTCACTTGGGAAAATAAATCTCAGCGGCCTGGATGCTACAGCCACCTGCATTCAAAGGAGGCAGATTTCCTTAGGACAAAAACCAGACTTTTCTAATGTGGCCCAAACACCAGTCAGGTGGGCTCTAGAGGTAGTGAGTTCCCAGTCTCTTGAAGCATTTAAGAAAAGGCTGGAAGGTGCTTGCAGAAAGTGGTCCTCTACCATCCCCTCCAATCGTAAGAGTCTCTGTTTCCATGAATCTGAGCGGAAGTCGGGCAGGCGCATTGTCCAGCCCCTCTTCCTGGCTCTGTGGCTGGCTTCTTAGCGGGTGTCACCCAGGTTTGATTGAACCCCACCCCCGACAATTTCCCAGTAGGAGATTCTTGGCCTCAGCGGAGATGTCAAACGCTTCTCCACCTAGGACATCAGCGGGGTGCATCTGGGGTTGTCCCAGTGGCAGGGGTGGGTGGCTGGTGGGGTCAGTGCTGGGGAGGGCGTGTGCTGGGCTTCCTGCACGTCAAGGGACTGTCCCACCCCAAAGGCTGGTGGCTCCGCCTTGAAAAATGCGGGGTTTCTAAGCAGGTTTGGGCCTGCGTCTCCTGGAACCCAGCACTGCTCGCGTGGGGCTGGGGCATTTGGGGATCTGGTGGGGTTTCTTAAAATTTGGGTTTCTGCTTTTTCTCTCAAATGTCAAAGAAAGGACAGGGACTGTGTCCTGGGCCCAGATGAGTTACCTGGAGCCTAAGGTGGAGGGGCCTCTGCAGGATGTTCTGCAGAGGGGGGAGTGCCCCTCCATCCTGGGGCTGCTTGTCCCCCGCCCCTGCCCAGAGAGCCTCCTCTTACAAACGGTGCCTGGGCATTTGCTGGGCTGCCCCACATCCAGGTTCAGGCAGCCGGCTCTGCTCATCCAAGATGGACGTGTGGCCCGAAGGCCCCAAACTCCCACCCCCAGTGACTGCAGTAACTTCTGGAAGGCCGGTGTCTCACTGAAAGTGCAAGAGGAGCCAGGAACAGACGCACTCTACCCAACTCGACAATTGCTGGGCGCCTGCAGACGGCAGAGAGTGGAAGCTACAGACCCTCCTGCCCTCAAGGAGCCTGCAGCCTGAAGGTTCCGGCCGCAGAAACAAGAAACTCCAGCATGGCCCCCTGGCTCACCGCGGCCCACCCACTGTCCCTCCGGACCACCAGCAGCCACAGACAATGGGTAGGCGGAACCAAGGACCCCCAGCTCTGTCACCGCAGCCCCTCCAGAAAAGAGACCCCTGGGGAGGCTGTCTCCAGGCTGGCCACCTGTCCACAGGTGTGTGAAGTTTCCAGGCACAGCTCCGGCCAGACAGGGCCGCCGTGTCCTGGCGGGCTGCTGCCCACACCCTCCGAAATTGGCTTTGCGGGAGATTTGTATCTCCGGGGCAGTTCTGGCCAAAATGGAACGGACGTCGAGCCCTCCTTGTAAAGGGACGTTGGGTTTTCCTCTTGTGACACATGGGATGCGCTGTTAAGTCCTCCCTCAGAGTCGTAGTTCACACGCCCATCCTTCCGACGGCACGTTTTGCGGTTTTTAAAAACAAAAATGATTCGTTATGATTACTGTTGTGATGTGAAGACATCATTTCCATGAGCCTTGGGGGGTTTTTATGTGAAATAAACTATAGTGAGAGGGGAGGTGTGTGACTTTTGTCCAAGTCCAAAGGGATGTGGCGCGGGTCTTGGGCGTGTGCAGAGGCAGGAGATTTCACAGGCCGGGAGGGGCACGGCTCAACGCTGAGCGACCTTGGGTGACCTTGAGCCATGGCCTGTCTCCTCTTGCTTCTGTCTCCCACCTGCAGAATGGGAGCCCTGGTTGGATTCTTCCAAAAGCTCTGCCTCTGTGTGACTCAAGTTCCCTTCCTGCCCCACCACTCTCTCTAGAACCAAACTCAGTTGACAGTTAATAACACTCATTACTATTATTAAGCAATTCTCCAATTCCCAGCAGACACCAGGGGGGTGTCCCAGCATTTAACTTAGCCTGACACCACCGGTTAGGGTTGACCTGACCAGACTGTCCCCACTTCAGACACCAGTCAGTCACAGGTATTAGCATAGGATACAGCTCAGCAACAGTCAGCAACAGGCAGCTGGAAGAGTTGCCCAGGGCAAGGCGTGGTGGGCAGGAGGCAGAGCTTCCACGGCCCCTCTGGGCACCACCTCCCCAGCACCTCCCTAGCACCTCCCTGCGTCCACCCACCTGAAAGATCTTCAAAAATCATTTGGGAATTTTTATGGAGACGCCATCACGCAGGCACGACTGATTAAAGCCCCAGCCACTGGGGATTAACTCAACCTCAGCCCCTCTCCTCTCCCTGGAGGCCTAGGACGGCCGGCAGTCGGTGGGTTCCCCTGGCCACCAGCGCTCACCCTGTGGTCGCAGGGCCTTCCCAAACGCCACCTCGGAGGTGCAGTTGAAAGGGCTTTCTGCGGACAACAAAGGATGCTTCTTTGATCTTTTCTGGAGCTGTTTCAGGAAACAGGACAAAGACCGAATATTGTAACAAAAGATGCTCTGTGTTCTCACTTAGGCAATGACAAGGGTTTTAGGAGCCATGTGCTGAGAACTTGGACTAAAACCAAAGACATGTTTCTTATTGTGAATCACAGTATCACAATAATCATAACGACAGTAATGCTGATAGTGGTCCACGCCCAACCTAGCACGGTCCCCGTGTTACCGAGGGGAGCGTGAGGTGCAGAGAGGTGACTGCGTGGCTCGCCTGGGGTCTGAGGTGAGTGATGGGTCTGAGGCCCAACCTTGTGCTTCGTCCCTGCTGGCTGCCCCATCTCATGGCTGGGGACCCACAGCCCTCTGCCAAGCAGGACATTGAGGCTGTGCTCCCCAAAGGGTCAGAGTGGATCCTCCCACGCCAGGTACAGGGGGAGTCCTCCATTATCCATGCCTGGGATTATGGGCCTTGCTGGTGGCAGGGATGCCAGGATGGATGTGACATCCACACAAAGTCACCATCAGGCTGACAGCAGGAGTCGGCAGGTGGCAGCCCACCTGCCCTGCCCCTCCTGTCCCTGTGACGTCAGGGAAGGTATCCTTCACAGAGCGGGTGGCTTCGCGGGGGCTGGGAGGAGGCCTCACGTGGAGGGGGCGAGCTTGCATGGGGGTGGCGAGGAGGGAACGGAAGATGGCAGAGCTGGTCCTGGGATTATGGGATGCTGCGCTCAGGGGGGCGGACCTACCCCTTTTCCCCACCCCACTAGGTCTCTGATCATCCTAATGGGGTCCTTGCAAACCTCACTCACTTATTTATTCATTCATTTATTTGCTGAGCACTGGGGGTCCCTGCCACCAAGCATCCCTCATGTTGCTCCCAGCCCAGTGGGAGAGTTTGACATCAGGGACCAGGAGGAAAGGCCAGGAAGGGTCCTCTCTGATTGGAGACCAGACTGAGAAGCAGCAGGGAGCCAGGCCCACGGGCAGGTGGAGAGGTGTCCCTGGCAGAGGGCCTGGTAACGGCCAAGGCCTGGAGGCCGCTCAGAGCCAGGTGAGCCAGGAGCAGGAGGATGAAGGGCAGCCAGAGGAGTGTAGCCGGACAGGGCCTGGGGCCAGATCGGCTGCGGTGGGGATTCCGGCGGAACCTGGGACTAAACTAGGGCCCGGTCACTCTTTCCGTTGATTTACATCGGTGGCATTGCGCACACTGACAGTGTAGTGCACTCATCACCTCCATCTAGGTCTGGAACTTTTCCATCACCCCAAGTGGAAACCCTGCCCCCATCAGCAGTCACTCCCTGTCCTCTCCCCCAGCCCTGGCAACCATGAACCCACGCTTTGCCTCTGCGGATTTGCCTGTTCTGGACATTCCATATACAGGGAATCACACACTAAGGGACAGGATGGTCACTTTTAATGTACCAGTGGGCTGTTTGGGGACAGGCTGGTCTATATTGGGAGCCCACGTGCCAAGGTGACTAGGCAGCCTCCCAACTGTGTCCTGCCGGGACCTCTATCTGGGCATGTCACTGTCACCCGTGGCCTGGGCCACATGCCCCACAAGGAGGCTCCCAGGAAATTCTTGCCATTGAAACTGGGCCAGAGGTCACAGCCCGAGCCGGCTTTCCCCACTGCCTGCCGGGCACCTGATGAAGCCCAGGGCCATGGGTCCAGCCACGCTGCCCCGAAAGGGAACCAAGGCCCAGCGGGGCTGGAGGGGAGAGGACGGCGGGGCCGTCGGGCAAGACCCCTGTCAAGATGCTTGCTCGCTCTGCCCCTGGTGGCCGCCTCTGAAGTGAGGACCACCAACCCCAGTGACCTCTTCTGACCTCCATAACAGGTCAGTCCTGCCTGGGGCCACTAGGTGAGTCAGTTAACCAGTTGTCAATAAGATCAGTCACTTTCTGTCTCCACTACTGGTTGGTCCTGAGCAGCTGTCTTGGCTGGTGGAATGGGGGGAGGGAGGTCATGGGGGGCCAGACAGGGCAGGGCCCCAGGGGTGAGGACAGTGGGCTGCTTTTAAATGCACATGAGGATGGGGGAGGCACAGGAGAGCTGGACCAGAGGGAAGACAACCCTGGTCTGGGTTTTTCCGAAGCTCCCTCTGGCCACCGTACTGAGGGGCAGGTTTAAAGCAAAACAGTGCCGGACAGCACAAGCCCTAGAACCGACTGTACTCGGGAGCCACGGCAGTGGGGAGGGACCTCCAGGCAGAGCCAGGCTCCACTCCTGACACAGCGCAGGCAAGCAGTCTCAGAACCAAGGAGCAGGTGCGATCGGTGGACGGAGGATCGCTGGGAGGGGGCATGAGGAGGAAGGGGGATTCTGGCTGCACTGATTCAGCTGGATTCTTGCTGAAATCCCCTCGTGTTTCACCTGGATTCAATGATCTCCCGCCCCTTTCTGATTTATTCATTCCTTTCAGTACCATTTAGGCAGCCTCTGCCTTTTATAGGCTGGCCTTGTTGTGTGCACTGGGGACATATCAGAGAACAAGACCCATCTGGCTCTGCCTGCCCCGGAGGGAACCCACGTGTGGAGGGAAGGGTTGGGGATCCAGAAAGGCTTTCTGGCGGTGGGATTGTCCAACTGACACAGGATGGCTTAGTCAAAGGGAGGAAGGAGGAATGGGTGAGAGGAGGGAGTTCCTGGAAGAAAGAGCGGCATGTGCAAAGGCCCTGTGGCAGCAGCTCTGGCTGCTGAGGGGCAGGTTGATGACGGGTAGGAAAGGGCATCCTCCCTTCATAAAACCTCCTGGAGGTGGGAGCTCTAGGCCAAAGAGAGCCTCCCTCCTTCAGTTGAGGCCAGCAGTTGCCCATTATAAAGAACAGAACACTGAGGCACAGAGAGGCGAGGACAGGGCCCGAGCTCCTTGGGCCAGCAAGTGGCAGATTCAGGATTCAAACCCAGAATTCTAAACCAGAGGTTCTTAAAGTGTGTCCAGGGAAGGTGAAGGTGGTCTCTGAGACCCTTTCAGGGGGCCTTCAAAATCATACACAGGCAAAAGATCCATTCAAAGCACAAAGATAGACTAATGAACTTTAATGGAACAGAGAACGAAATAGAACAGCCCACCTTCATAAATCTCCACCTGGCCAGTTTGGGTGCGGGACAAAGATGACTGCCTGTGATGATCTCAAAAGGCTACTAAAATCCTCTCTCCTCTCTCTCTGTGAGGCTGGGTTTTCTTCCTATACGTCAACCAGAACAGCCTATGGAAACGACAAGCAGGCGTAAGAATCCAGCTGCCTCCTACTAAGCCACACAGAGATTTGCAAAACCGTAGAACACCACCATTCTTCTACCTGAAAAGGAACTCTTTTGGCTTCAACAACGTGAGTTCATTCTCTGACAGTTCTGGAGGTCAGGAGTCTGGCACAGGTCTCACGGGGCTAAGAGCAAGGCGTGGGCAGGGCTGGTTCCTTCTGGAGGCACCAGGATATACAACCTGCAAATCTTTTCTCCCACTCCTGCTTTGTCTTTTCACTTTCTGAATAATGCCGTTTGATGCGCAACAAAAGGTTTTTTTTTTTTAATTTTACCAAGTCCAGTCCCCTATTTTTTTATTTAAAAAACTGTCATTGCCTCTCATGGCAAGCACTATATTTATGTGACCATGTGCTGGTTGGTTATTATTTTTACACATTAACAAATCTTTAATTTTTCTCAGTTTTAATTTATAATGTGTAAATATTATCCATGACGATAATCCACTTAAACAGAAGCTCCTTGGGGTCCTCAGTCCTTTTCAAGGGTGAAAAAGGGGCTCCTGAAGCCAAACGGTTTCTTCCAGGGGAGAGTGTGGTCTGGGATGTGATAGGCCCCAGCCGGCCACCACCGGGACGGGGCAGACCAGAGACCAGCAGGGCCTGCTTCCTGCAAGCCGCTCCACCCCCCCGCCCCCACCCCAGCTGCCAGGGGTGCCTGAAGCCACACGCAGTGACTCCAGGCCTCACGTGGGCACCAGATGAACGGCCCCTGGTGTCACGCTGAGACTTTCTGGCGGCCAGGGTCCCCAGAGCGAAGCTATCTTGGGATTCACTACTGTGGACCTTACTTAAGCCCATCTTGGCAGCAACCCCCTTAGAAAGGAAGTTGCCTGCGGTGCGGCGCCCGGAC
This sequence comes from Camelus dromedarius, assembly GCF_036321535.1. Lineage (NCBI taxonomy): Eukaryota > Metazoa > Chordata > Mammalia > Artiodactyla > Camelidae > Camelus > Camelus dromedarius. The sequence continues at coordinate 2,585,658 of NC_087462.1, forward strand.
CTCTCGGGCCGGCCTGCTGCTGTGGCGGGGACAGGAGTGAGAGGGGTGGGGAGTTCCTTTCCTCAGCACCAGAACCGGCTTCAATGTCAGGGTCAGGCGCGGGGACACCCTGGGCCGGATATTTTTAGGGAGGGAAGACGTGTGGTCGGTTATCTGCCCCGTGGGCAGTCTGGCCAGAGGAGGGAGGAGGAGGAGGGGAGCGAGAGCAGGAGGAGGGAAGAGGCAGCGAGGTGACATCCACCCGCACCCCCCTGCCCTGCCGCCCGTGACTAATTTAGGAAAAAGGCAACGTGGAGCTATTTCCATCCAGCGGGAACAGGTGCAGGCGCCCCCGCGCCCCTCCCGCGCAGGCCCGCGCTCCCCATAGGCCTTCGGACCGCGCCGGCCTATAAAGGCGCAGGGTTTTCTCAATGAAGCCGCCGCCGCCGCCGCCGCCGCCGCCGGGAGGCGTTCGGGAGCGCGCTTCGGGGTGCCGGGGAGTCGGGAGTCGGCCTGCCGAGCGCGGTCCCCACCGCCCCTCCGCGCGGAGATGAAGTACATCGTGGGCATCGGAGGGTGAGCGCCCAGCGTCCCCGGCGGGCTGCTCTGCTGGGGCGGAGGCGCGCCCCTGTGCGTGCGTGCGTGCGTGAGGGCGGGCGGGCGGGGGAGGCGCGGGCCGGCCGCCGGGGAAGCGCGGAGGGCTGCCCGGGGATGGGGTCGCAGGGGTCGGCCGCCCAAGGTCGGAGGGCGAGGGCGGGATTTCTCTCTGCCCTCGGGGGCTCTGGGCCCGCAGCGGTATGCGCAGGCTGGGCACGGGGCCCAATTTTAAATTCCAAACGGAAGTTGCTTTTCCCTAACACACACTGAACTCTGTGGGGGATAGAAGACTTTATAAAGCTCAGGCAGACCCTCCTTAAGGTGCTGGGCCATCCGTGGGGGTGGGGGTGGGGAGACATGGGCCCCCGGGAGGCACGTGGGCAGGTGGGGCGGGGAGCCCAGAATGGCGCTCCCCTGATTGTGGCACCTGCTTTTTAAGCCACGGCTGCTGACCCTCAGGGAGGGGCCTTGCCTTTCCCAGGTTTCAAACTCTCCGTTTTACTGCTAATAACCAGGCCTTTTAAGATGATGCCTGAGAAACATGAAGCATAAGCAAGGCTGGCGTGGGGCTCCCTGCCTGGGGCGGCCGGGTCCTTCCCCGTCGGTTTAACGCTCCATCACTCTCCTGAAATTCCTGGTAAGAGTGAGACCAAGGGCACCCCATTTCTTCCTGCGGGGCGAGGCGTTCTGTAGCCAGCCCTGAGGGCAAGGTGTGCCTTTCAGCAAGAACCCAAATGAACATCAGGCGTGTTCTAACCTGCTCCCCATAATCTACGGGGGTCGCCTTTCCCATCGGCTGCAGCTTCCCCACTTCCACGCCCAGATTCCCACCCGATTCCTAGATCCGGGACACACAGGTCAAAGGGACACGCATTTCCAGAAAGGCCTGACAGCTACCCTTCTCTGTCCTTCATCAGCCCTAGTCCAGAGCTCTTGGGGGTGACCGTCATTCTACTTTTCCTGGGACTGAAGTGTCCCCAGGACTTGGAACTTTCAGCACTAAAACCAGAGACATCCCGGGCAAACCAGGATGAACCGGTCATCCTGCTTTGCCAATTGCTTTTTTAAAATCTTTGTCGTAGGGTGATTGCCTCTTCCCAGTTTTGCAGTGAACTGCTGGTTTTCCTGTCACAAATATTTTTTCTCCCCCAGCTTGCACTTGCTTTAATGTTTTGGGTTTTTTTAAGCCCTCCTGAGGCTAAGTTACACTTAGGCCTCAGTTTCCTCATCTGGAAAGCTCTGCGCCCCGCCTCCTGGGTTTACAGTAACGCTAAAGGAGTCTGAACACAGAAAGCAGTGCTTCCATGACCCCAGCTAAAACCGCGTGTTAGCTTTTTTGTTTGTTTTCATACCCTCTGCCCCTTTTCTCTGTTTCGTCAGGCAGGCACGCACAGGCCTGTGCCTGGCCCGGGCAGCCCGGGCTGACTGCTTAGAAAGCCCTCTCTGACCGTGGGTGAATAAACATACTCCCTTAGCTCTATGGTTTTACAGGCCCGTGTTTTCAATTTGAGTCTGATCCTGGGGTGGGGGTGGGGCCTCAGATCTGGGGGGGCCTCAGATCTGCGCAGGCCCGGAGAGGGGACCCAGGTAGCCTCACGTGTGTGCTCTCTCCACAGCGTGACCAACGGCGGCAAGACCACACTGACCAACAGCCTCCTTAAGTCACTGCCCAACTGCTGCGTGATCCACCAGGATGACTTCTTCAAGGTGGCCGCCCCGGCCGGGGGTTGGGGGAGGCAGCCCCTGAGAAGGAGCCTCGGGGCAAGCAGACCTCTCCAGGGTCACCCTGGGCTAACCCACGCTGGGAGAGCGAGGGACGGGCATTCTCGATTACTGAGCACCTACTGTGCACCTGGCACATTCTCTCAGCACACCCGTCCCCCATGGGACCAATGAGGAAACTGCAGTTCCCAGAGGGGGCGTGCCACCTGAGCAGTACCCTTTATCCTCTGCACCTCCACTTTCCCATCTGCAAAATGGGCTGAGTATACCCTTGATGTTTTGTGGAGGGTGAGGGGTAAGGAGATGATGGACGCACAGTTGCCCCACTCCTGGTCCCAAGAGTTACGAGGCTGGGGAGGGGCTCTGAGTGCCAGTCTGAGTGCCTGGGACCTCTGAGCCTTTAAGCATCAGCTACAGGGGGACGGGACAGGCAGGTGCTCCCGGACCCCCACTGTGGCCTCTCCAAGTGCTGTCACCCCATGGTGGGGTAAGGTGGGAAGGCGGGCACTGAGCCCGCGGCTTGGGCTCCTCTGTTTCAGCCCCAAGACCAAATAGCAGTTGGGGAGGACGGCTTCAAACAGTGGGACGGTAAGGATGGACGGCAGCCCCCCGCCCCCTGCCCACACTGTCTCCTGGCCCCCTGCCCCACCAACGCCCACTCTCCCACCCCCAGTGCTGGAGTCCCTGGACATGGAGGCCATGCTGAGCACCGTGCAGGCCTGGGTGAGCAGTCCCCGGAAGTTTGCCCGCGCCCACGGGGTCAGTGTCCAGCTGGACGCCTCGGACACACACATCCTCATTCTGGAAGGCTTCCTGCTCTACAGCTACAAGTGAGCCTCTGTGGGTTCAGGCCCCAGGCAATCGAGGCCCTCCCAGGCCACCGAGTTTTTATTTCAACGGATGGGACACCAAGGCCTGGGTGTGTGGGAGGTGCAGCGGGAGGCTCAGTGCTGCGGGCAGTGCTGGGCTCAGCTCAAGGGTCCGGGGCAAACATGCATACTTCTTGGGGAAACTCAGCTTCCTCAGGCAGAGCTGGAGGCTGGGTGGGATCCCCAGCCTTTCTGTGTGACCCCAGGCAAGACAACATACCTCTCAGTGCCCATCCAAATCGGGGGAGAGGGAGGACTCTGTCCTCGGGGAGGGAGGCTGCTGCAAGGATGCTCCTGGGCGCAGTAGAAGACTGGCTGATGCTGGTCCCCTCGCTCACCCCTAACTAATCAGGTCAGAACCCCCAGCCCTCACCAGCCAGGAAAGCCCCCAGAGGCCAGGGCCCTGGGGGGTGTGCTTTGACCATGGGCACTGACCATGTCCCCCCACGGCCCAGGCCCCTGGTGGACTTGTATAGCCGACGGTACTTCCTGACTGTCCCGTATGAAGAATGCAAGTGGAGGAGAAGGTAATTCTGGAGGCCCTGTCTGCATTCCCAGGTGGGACCAGGAAACCAGGTAATGCCTGTGGACACAGGGCCACCCTGAAGGCAGCAGGCTCCTGGGTGGCCAGTGCTGTGTTCCAGAAGCCCGCAGCCTGGGGCTTGGATAGAGTGGCCCACTCAGGAGCTGCCCCAGACATCTCCCAGACCTGCCAGTGAAGATGCTGGAAGTTGGGGCACCCAGGCCCCATCGCAGAGCCCCTGACTCAGTGGGGTCCTCGTCCCCTGTGGTGCTGCCCCTGACCCAGTTCTCACACCCGAGGTTCTGCTCATGGCACCACCCTTGGGTGACATGGGTATCACTCACTCTCATCCATCTCCTTCCCCAGTATTCGAAGCTACCCAGTCCCCGACCCCCCTGGCCTCTTCGATGGCCATGTGTGGCCTATGTACCAGAAGTATAAGCAGGAGATGGAAGCCAGTGGCGTGGAAGTAGGTAAGTCCCTGAGTAGGATGAGGCCAGCCCTTCCCCACTGAGACCGTCTGGGAAACCTGGAAGTCCCTCCTCGAGTCTCACTACTAGTCTCTCTTGCCTTGGGCCCCAGAGGCCAATTCTGTTCCAGCAGCCTGACTCCGTAGGTCAGCTTCCTCCTGACCCAGCAGTCCACCAGTCCTCTGTGAGCCAGCCACCTGCCTCCTGGCAGCAACCCCAGTGACCCGGCCCTCGGCAAAGTCCCGAGGGGCCCTGATTGTGGCCTTTCTGATTTCAGTGTACCTGGACGGCATGAAGTCCCGCGAGGAGCTCTTCCACCAAGTCCTGGAAGACATTCAGAACTGGCTCCTGAACCGCTCCTAGGCGTGACCAGAGAAGAGGGGCCTTGCCCCCGACTGCAGGGACCCACACACTATTCCAGCCACAGCACGGCCAGGCTGGTCTCATCCCAGCCAGACACTGCATGACCATTGCCCTTTGGGGAAGTCTGTATATATGAGAGTGGAAGCCCCGCTCGCAGCCCAGTGTCCTGCCCTGAGACGCCTCTGTAACCTCGACGGCGGCTTGTGTATTAAACCTCACCCTGTTTTTCAATCGTTGGGGTCCAGCCTGTCGTGTTTGAGGTGCTAAGAGGGACACTCCTGCCCCCTCTCAGTGCATTGGTGGCCCGTGGGGGGGCATTGAGAGCTCTGGGCAGGCAGTCTCTACCTGTTGGACCCATGCCAGCATGACCTTGGAGGGCTACTGGGGGTACTTTGGGCCTGGTTTCTCCAAAAGCAAAATTTCCCACCAGCTTTCAACAAACAGTACAGCACAGCCCAGGCCAGGGACTCGGAGGCCAGCCAAGCCTGAGGGTGCTCTTAGCTCATAGCTGAGCCCCACCTTCACTGCATGCCAGCACCTCCTCTGTGATTGGAGCTGACACCTACTTTGTTGTGTTATGGGGAACCTCTGAGGACCCAGGGTGCTTGTAAGGACACACTTCCTATCCCAGGAACCACATCGCCCTGAGCCTTGCCCAGAACGTTGTGAGACAGTTTATCATGTACACCCATTTCACAGACAGGAAGACTGAGGCTCAGAGATGGTCAGTGGCCTAGGAGCTGGGATTTGATCTCAGATCTCCTCAGATGCTATTCTTTTTGCCCAAGGGAGGTTGGGTTCCCATAGAGACTGAAGATGGGGGTAGATAGAGTAGGGGGAGAGAGGGAGAGGACAGGGTGCCCCCTGACCAAGGATGACGCCCCAGGGCCAGCCGTGGAACTGAAGCCACCTGCCCCAGTCAATCCAGAAGGGCAGTAAAAACCTGCAGTCCAGCCAGCTTTGAACAAAGCCAGGGAATATTTGGGGAAAAAAAAGAAAAGAAAGAACAAATTACCATATAACCTAGCAATTCCACTCGTAGGAATATACGCAAAAGAATTGAAAACAGGTGTTCAAACAAGAACTTCTATATGAATATTCAAAGCAGCACTATTAATAGTGGCTAAAAGGTGGGAGCAACCTAAACATCCATCAAATGATGGGTAAGCAAAATGTGGTCCATCTACACACTGGAATATTATTCAGCCTTAGAAAGAAAGAAGTTCTGACACCTGCTCCAACAGGGGTGAATATTGAGGACGTGATGCTCAGTGAGAGAACCAGACACAGAAGGACACATACTGTCTGATTCCACTCATATGAAACGTCAGGCTAACCCGCAGAGACAGAGAGCGGATTCCTGGCTGCCAGGGGCTGCGGGAGGGGAGGAGTGACTGCTGAAGGGGGCAGGCTTTCTATTCGGGGTGATGGAATGTTCTGGAATTAAACAGAGGTGATGGTTGCACAACACTCATTTAAAATGATTAAATTTAGGGGGAGGGTATAGCTCAAAGTGGTAGAGCACATGCCTAACATGCACGAGGTCCTGGGTTCAATCCCCAGTACCTCCTCTAAAAAGTAAATAAATAAACCTAAGTACATTCCTCCTCCCCAAAACAAAATTACTTAATTAATTTAAAATTTTTTAAATGATTAAATTTATGTTGTGTGAGCTTCACCTCAATAAAAAGAAGAGGGAGGGAGGAAGGGCGATCAGGTCCGGGCGCAGGACGGGGCACAGGCGCAGTGAGGGCCCCGCGGGCTGTCTGGCTGCACTTGCAGTCAGCGAGGAGGCAGCGGTAGGGTGTGGGGTGCGGGTGTCCAGAGCCCTGCCCCTCACTCGCCACACAGCCCAGGCCCTTCATTTCACCGCCTACGACAACCCCACTGTCCTGCAAGCTTCTCACGGTGGGGTCCGTGGACTGGGGTCTCCATGTGCCCAAAGGATCCCCACCCTTCGCCACAGAGCAGGCAGGCAACGGGTGGGTCCGACAGCTCCATCCCAGCCCGGGTTTGGGGCCCCAGGCTCCAGGAAACTGCTCACTTCCTGTGCCCCAGGTGGGAGCCTCCCGACGGGCCGGTCCACCTGGCTGCTGCCCCTTCTAAACACAGCCTTCCTGCTGACAACATTCACCCAGAACAGCCATCACTGCTGCCCTCTGCCCTTATGGCCTCAAGACCCAGCACAGAGCAAGACACACAAGACAGAGTGCTGAGCAGACAGACGGACGGCAGCAGAGCCAGGAGGACCCGCTGGGCCTGGCGCTGGTCCCTGGCACTAGCTTCAGCTGAGGCCCTGCGCAGCTCCTTCCCCACCAACCTGAAGACCCAGTGCAGGCCGCTAGTAGGGTGACCAACTGTCCGGATTTGCCAGGGACTTCACAGTTTTAGCACTAAAAGTCCCGCTTCCCCAGAAATCCCTCAGAACCGACCAAGATGGTTGGCCCTGTACCTGCTAGTCTTCCGGGACCCGCAGAAGACGGGTGAAGGGGCCCACAGGCTGAGGGTCGGGAGGGCGCGGCTGCCGTCCCCACCTGGCTACCGACGAGCTGTGCACCTCCGCTCTGGACACCATGTCCTGGTGTATCTGAGCAGGATTTGAATCTGTTCTCTCCTCACTTCAAACAGAAACAAAAGCAGAAGAAAAAAAAAAAAAAGAGACACTCATGGGCTGAACTGTGCGCCCCCACATTCATGTGTTGAAGCCCTGACTCCCAGGACCTCAGCGTGTGATTATATGTGGAGGTGATTATATTAAGATGGGGTCCCGAGGGTGGGCCTCAGTCCAATATGCCTGGGGTCCACATAAGAAGAGGAAGCTGGGACATGCAGTGGGAAGACCCGTGAGGGCGCAGGGAGAAGACGCCCGTCTGGAAGCCAAGGGGAGAGGCCCAGGGGGACGCAGCCTGCAAACCCGGACACAGAAGGTGGGTTCGCGGTTGCCAGGCGCTGAGGAGGGCTTGGAGCGTGACTGCTAACGGGACAGGGCTTCTTTTGAGCGGGGGTTAAATATTCTCAAACCGATTGTAGTTGATGGTCGCACAACCCTGTGAATACACAAAAATCCCTGACGTTCACATGTCAGATGGATAAATTGTATGGTGTTGATTCTATCTCAATAAACCTGTTTTTAAAAATCTCTCAGGATTTTTAATAAGAAAAAAAACCCCACCCAATGTACCTTTTATTTTATTCAGTGGCATTTTCAACACTTGTGTCTTTAATCAAAAATGCAGGTGGGAGGGTATATGTCAGGGCTGGAGCGCATGCTCAGCAGGCACCAGGTCCTGGGCTGCATCCCCAGTACCTCCATTAAAAAAAAAAATCACTGCTGACATAATCACTAACAGTACATTGCTGTCATGCTAATAAACTGGGCACATGGTTTAATGGGGCACTAAACATTATTCACTTAAACATTTATTTTGTGTAGTATTTGGGGAGGGAAACTATGGCGCATGGGCCAAATCCAGCCCACAGCATGTTTCTGTAAAGCCCTCAAGCTAAGAATGGGTTCACATTTTCAAATGGTCATGGAAAAAAGTAACAAGAAGAATTAAATTTCATGACACATGCAAATTACGAGGAATTCACATTTCAGGGTCTATAAATACAGCTGCCTTGGCCGGCAGCCAGCCCATCCGAGTGCGCCGCGGGGCTGCTTTCAAGCTGTCTGACTGAGTGAGGCGCTGCGGCAGAGACGCGCACGTCGGTACAGCCGAAGTCCCTTGCCGCAGCCTGCGCGGTACATGCGAGGCCTGGGCCGGAGGGCCCTGGGGAGAGGTCGCTGTGTCCTGGAGGCCGCGTGGGAACTGGTGCCGGGCCAGGAGGGAGCGCAGGCGGGCCTGCCAAGGCCTGCCCTTTGCCACAAGCACGCAGCACTGTGAGGCTGGTCTGCCCGTCACCAGGCCTGATTTAGTCCAGGATGGGACAGGGACATGGGAGAGGTGACTCCGGGGCAGCCAGAGCCCTGCCTGGCCACCAGACTCCTCAGTCTTTACGAGAACAGTAGCAATAGGGGGACCTCTTGGTCCCAGTTTGCCCAGAACTTTCCCGGTTTCAGCACTGAAAGCTCCCCCCCGGGAAAGCCCAGGCCCAGGGAAACAGGAAGCTGGCCGCCCTGGCCAGGGGCCAACCACCTTGAGAAGTCAGATTACTCTATGACCCACCTCTCTAGGATTCAGAGACGAAAAGGACATGGCCAACATCACTGAGCAGAGCTAAGACTTTAAGTCAAATCTCAAATGCCGATCCAGGGCCTTCTCCAGCCAGGGTAGGATGCCTCACCCTCACCCCATCGGATCTTCCGTCTTTCCATCCACGTCCCAGGAAGATTCTCTCGTTCCTCCCATAAGCACTTGATGGGCCCAGCAAATCCAACCCTGCTGTTGCCTGTGCCGGGGCGGCTCTGGGCAGTGATGACGCCAGTTAGACTAACCTGTGCCTTTCCTGCAGCCCCTGCCCTCCCCAGGCAGAACCCCAAGACACATCTGATGCGCCCCTTCTGTGTCCACCAAGCACCCCCAGGGGTACCCCTCAGTCAGTGCCAGGTGGTCTCCTCTGGCCCCAGGACAGGACACCCTAAGACAGGACAGTCCAGGGCGTAAGTGGGCAGCTCCGGAACCCAGCGGCCTCAGCCCCTTCCTTGCGAGAGGTCCCCGGGCACGCAACAAGTGCCACTTCCGCGCCTCGCTCCCTCGCTGTGCTGGGGATGTGCACTGCTGATTTTTTTTGTGGCCGGCGTAGCCACCCACCATGATGAGGACCTGGGGCCCGGCTGCGCCCCTGTCCTGTGCCTGGCCGGTGGCAGGACCAGGCACTGCCAGGCTCCCCCTCCCCCAGAGAAGCCTCCCAACTCCCGGCGCCCCCGCTGCCTCTGAGGCCACTCACTCTCCTCCCGCCCTCACCACGGGGCTGCGGACGCCCCCACGGTCACCACAGTACTTAGTTGTTGTCGTTGTTGGTTGCTTTTATGAGTCTCGCTTATTTGATGGATTTTAACTAAATTCATTCAAGAGGACACTTTACGGCCTTGCTGTGGAAGGGAAAACGTGAGTTTCCTGACACACATTAGAATAAAGCTCATCACTGCAAACACTCAGAACACCTGCCCACCCATCCCCCAAGACCGCGCTGGGGCGCCCAGCAACAAGCACCCCGCCTTCCCGAAACACTTGTTCAAGGCCGAGAACCGCCTCAAGTCAGTGCTTCTCAACTGGGGGTGATTCTGCTCCCTGCCCTCCGGGACACGGAGCCACGTCTGGGAATGTCTGAAATTGTCAGACTGGGGTGCTCCTGGTACTAAGGGGGTGGAGGTCACGGATGCTGCTCAACCCCCCACAGTGCCCAAGACGGTCCCACAACTGAGAACAATCCAGCCCAAATGTCAACAGTGCCAAGGGGGAGACACTCTGGACTAAGGGCAGAGAATTGGCTCAAACCCTGGTCCCCTGGAGGTGCCCTGAGTGGGACTCGCTGTGTGGAGAAGGCTGAGAGCCCAGAACGGGACAGATCCTGACACACACACACATGTGACACATACGCCCACGTGCCAGTCGTCCCGTGGCTGACACCCGCCTGGGCCAAGTCATCCCCCACCACGAGGAACTCGGCCAGGCCTTCCTGCTGCCCCCTTCCTTGATCCCTGTAGGGCCCTGGGTGCAGGGAGCCCAGGCTGTGGGGGAGGAGGAGTGGCCCCCGCCTCCCAGGGAGGACGTGTGGAGGGCTGCCTGAGGAGGATCAATGGGGGCTAAGGGGGCTGGGCAAGATCCCGTGGGCCTCTCGCTGCAACCTGGCTCCTCTGAGGTCACCCCAATAAGGAGGCCAATCTGAAGCCTCTGCCCTGCTGGGGAGAACCTGCACACCCCAGCCCACTGCTGACACACAGACAGGCAACCTTCCATGCAAAGCATCCCCATAGGAGCCCCCAGCCCCTGGACGCTCATACTACCGGAGCTGAGCCCTGAGGCCCTTCCCCAAATGTCCTAACAGCCATGGAAGGAGACAGATGGAGGCAGAGGCCCTGGGAGGCGGGGGTGAGGCTGCAGCCCCATCTCCCTGCCCCCTTTTCTCACTCTATTTCAGGACCCCCCCACCCCAAGCACTTGCCACTCACATCAAGTAGCACTCAGCCAGCCCTCTTAATCAGCAGTTACTCTGCCGGTGCCCTCACCCTCACCCAGAGCCCGAAGCTGTCACCTCTGAGCGCCACCCCCATCTCAGGCGCCCTGCCTGCCAAGTCCCTGAGGGGACATTCTTGGGGCAGACTTGCGGGGGCCAGCCAGTGCCTGGGGGAGGAGCAGGTTAACTGAGACAGACAGGACCAGCCACATGCCCTCGGCTGCCACCCAGGAGCCCCCCAAATCTACTCAGCACACTGTGAAGGGAGCCCCGGGCCTCCCGGTTCCCTTTAAGCTTCTCTGGCATTCAACCAGTCAGGGAGGGAGGGGGTGGCAGGTGGGGTCGGAAAGCTCCCAGAGTGGAGGCGTCTTGGGGTACAATCATGCAAACAGGGTTCATTTCTGGACTGGTCCGTAAGTCCTTCCATATAGGGACCTTCAAAAATAAAGAACCCCGGGGGTAGCATGGGGGACACAGGGTGGGGTCTGGGGACAGGGGTGGGGTAGAGAGGAAGCCGTGAACTCCCTGAGGGGAGCCAGCACCACGGCCACGTCACTGCAAGACACACATGCATCCTGGGGTCGCCTGGCCGGGGCATGGTCCCCAGATCTGTCCCCTCTAGGACAAAGAAAATTGAGGAAGAAAAGGCCCAGCCCCCTCCTTCTCCCCCCCGCCAGCCCTCTTCCCTCCTGGGCCAGTTAAGGGCCCCCGCGGCTGTGTTCCACGCGTCCTTTGCAAGGGGGCATGTCTTTCACCACTGTTCTGTGTCTCACTTTCAGGCCACCGAGTGGGGCCGGGCGGAGGGACCAGGGGATGGTTTCGGTACTTACTTTTCTTTTTCTCTCTGTACAACAGGGGGGCTAAAGGTCTCGGGGGCTGAAGGAGCCTCTTGGGGCTGGTGGGGCTGGCTTTATAGGAGCCACCCGCCACCCTGCGCCTGGTGGGCCTCACCGGTTATTAATAGCGGCCGCTGCCTCTTGCCCAAGTATGGTCAGGAGCACAGCAGCTGTGGCCCGAGGGCGGCCCTCTGACCTACGAGAGGCAGGTGCAGGACCCAGCGTGGCCGGGTGACTCCGGTGCCTAAGCCCCCAAATCTAACAAGACTCATGCCTAGTGAGGGGTGCCCGGTGTGTGCCGGATCCCGACACAGCCTGTCCTCCAACCCTTGCTGCCACCCCAGGAACCACTGTCCCTAAGGAGGACAAAGCTGTACCTTGTCTACCAAGAACCAATCAGGCTGCGTCAAACCCAGGACCATCTGACTCATTTTGCAGATGGTGTGTGACGAATGCACAATGTGGTACAAGGCCTATATTCTGGCTCCATCTTCCATCTGCCAAATCCGGGAGGGCCGCTCAGTGACCCCCACTGAGGCCCCCACCAATGAGGCCCTGCTTCTCCAGGGCATCTTGCTGCCGCCCTACGCTGCCTCAGCTCCCCACCCAACAGAAGAGCAGGAAGTCATGCAAGGCAATGAGCCGGGAATGTCACTGGCTGCCCTTGTGCCAATCCCTGACATGGGGTATCCTTGAAACTGTCTCCCCTGAGTGGGCCATGAGACCCCCCACTCCTCCCCTGCCTCACCCCGGGTCCTGCCCCTTCTGACTCTTCTCTGCTGGTCCCTGGCAAAGCCAGGAGGCTTTCTGCCCACTGGGGAGCTTTCCTGCAGGGCCTGTTGCCAGGTTCCTCCTAAAGGTGGAACCAACGGGCCAGATTCCACCGGGGGCAGTGAGACGGCTCAGCCCAGAGCCGATCACACCAGTGCCGTATCCCCGCCCAAGGGAGCCAGTGAAAGCACACAAGGTAGGGATCCTGGAGAAACAGAACCAGGCATGGCTTTCTTGACATCAGGGAAGCCATTTTTGACCTAAGCCAGTTTGGAATCTAAGCCTGGCCACAATGTTTGTCCTTGAACAGGCCTCAGTAATTAAGGGAACAAAAGAATGCAGGGAGGAATGACTTACCAGGCAAGAGAAGTGACAATAGCAAAGATAATAGATCAGCTGTAAGGGCTCCCAGCTCTGGCAGTCATGGTACAGATTAGCCTGAAGCACCTCCCTTTGAGTGCTCAACCACAAGATCAGCCGGAACCTAAAGGATGATGATGGTGACCTTTTCTGACCCTCGTGACTTCAATCAAATAAAGCTTGGACTCTGTCAGCTGCCCCAAATCTGAGCCCTCCCAGACCCTCTCCCTTCCCTGTGGCGGGGGTGTGGGGCCGTGTGGCTCTAGAGGCATCGCTCGTGACCCCTGTGCCCACCCTTGTCTCACTCTGAAGCTGGTGTCACAGTGTCCATTTAGAGCACTTGACCTGCCTCGAAACACCAGCTTTGCTGGTCTCAGGTCAACCCTGGGATGCAAGCTGCGCCGCTATGTTTACACAGTGCTCTGCAAGTTCCCACTTACTCCTCGTAGCATCTCCGGCGAAGGAAGGAATCACTACCTCCATGCAGCCAGCAAGGAGGGGGAATCTGCAAGTTCGGCACAGAGCTGGCCCTGGAACCCCAGCCTCCCTCACCTGCCTTCTCCTGCGCGAGCTTCACTGAGAGAAATACAGGCTTTCAACCCTTTCCTTGCAGAGTTTCACATGCACTGCAGCCAAACCCCGAGCCAGTCTTGGGCCAGGTACGGCCTGACTCCCACTAGCCTCCCACCAGCTGGAGGGACAGGGTCAAGGCTCCCACAGTTCATTCCAACACATCTTCAGCAGCAGGCAAGAAAACATCCTTATTTTGCACAAGGCAAAACCAGATGCAGGGAGCCCTCACTCTGCAGACCTGAGAAGGTGCTAACATGCACCCCCAATCATACCCCTGAAAGAAAAGGGCTGAGGGATGGGGTGCCTAAAGGGGCGACTTGAGAGTCGGATTGCTCAGTAAACCTGGGAGCAGGCGCAGTGCACCTTCATCAGTGTGAGTCAGCTACTGCTGCGTAATAAAGCACCACAAACTTGGTGCCTTAAAGCAATACACATTGTCATCTCACAGCTGTGGGTCAGGAATCTCGCAGGGCTTACCTTGGTTTTCTGCTCAGGGTTCCCTGGGAGGCTGCAATCCAGGTGTCAGGCCAGGCTGGATTTTATCCAAAGGCTCAACTGGGGAAGGATCCACCACTAGGATCCCTCATGTGGTTGGCAGGCTTCATTCCTGGCTGGCTGTTCCTTGCCATGTGGGCATGACAGCTCGTTGCATCAAAGCCAGCAAGGGAGAGCCAGCTAGCACGATGGAAGTCAGCCTGTGCAGCCCAACCATGGACATGACCTCCACCTCCTTCGCAGCACTGTCGGTTAGAATCTGCCACTAGCCCGGCCTGCTCTCACGGGAGTGGGGAGTAGGAGTCAGGGCTCCTTGGAGGCCATCCTAGGGTCTGCCTGCCACAGGCAGAATAAATTAAGTGTTAGCCCCACAGGCTCTGCAGTGGGACAGTGCCAAGTGCTTAGGTGGGCCAGATACACTGGTGAGGTACTTTATGACCACAGCGTGGTTCCCTGTGCCCTGAACTGACAGGCTGAGGAAGCTGAGGCTGCGCTGAGCTGAGCCAGCCAAGATAACCCAGGTCAAGGGGCGCGGGGCAGAGGTTGTCTCCAAAGCGAGGGTGCCTACTCATGCCACCGCTGAAGGCACTGGGGAATTTGCCCTCAGTATGGAGGCGCTTTGGATACTGAATGGGCAGGTGTGAGTCCAAAGGAAATTTTGAGTTCTACCCAGTCTTCATCAGAAAGACTGGACGGGTGAGGGCCCCCGCCTCTACCCTCATCAAGACAGACATTGTCTCCACTTCCCACTCACATCTCCAGCATCTGACGTGGCGCCCACAGTGGGAGATGACTGGGTAAAGTTGGCTGGATTAATGCTGTTTACTGGGCCTCTGGGATCTCCAGGGAGCCTCTGGCTAACCACCCTTGGTGTCTAGAGACCCTCCAGCACTGCAGAGAAGCGCCTCCTTTTCCACAGGAGGCAGGTGGCACCCAAGATGATGCCCACTGATCTTACACAAGCACCCACACTGCGCGCCCCTTTCCTGCCACAGACTGACCACACTTTGCAACGTACCATCTGGGGATGTGCTGCTCAGAGCCCTGTCTTGAAGCCCTAACAGCCAGGTGCCAGCTATAAAGGACAATCATAGACTGACTGGGGAAATCTGACCATTTGACAAAAGCTGAAATTTACTGAGATTTTAAATGGAAGTTGTTGACCAAAAAGAGCTATAAAAGGATGAATTTTATGGGTTGTATCTCAGTTTAAAACTAATTAAAAAAAAAAACAAAAACGAGTGATGTGCCCCTCAATGCATGGAACGAGGTAACAAGACTGACTGGGCCACTCAGAAAGCAGCAGAGGACCAGAGAAGCCGTCCTCGGAGCCCACTCCACACCCAGAGGCCACAGAGTGGCAGCAGAAGCAGCAACGGCGCCTCCTCCAGGTGAGCCCAAAGCAGGGCAGGGGAGCCCACGTGTGACCTGGCAGTGTCCCAAGGGGCACAAAGGGCAGGAAACCCTTCTCGGCCCACTCTGGCTGCTCAGAAGCCTCCAAGTCATCGCAATGGAAAGAACCAGGGTCCAGCTGAACCCCAAGATCAGGGCAGCCTCCAGGGCCCCCCAGGTCTGCCCTATTCTGCCCAAGGAGCGCAGGTGCAGGCAGTGACAGAGGGAAGGAGACACAAGAGGCCAGAGAGGCTGTGACACCAGGTGACCACCAAGGCTGGCTGTCCCTGCCCCGGCCTGAGCAGAGAACAGCTGGACGCCGGGAAGCCAGGCTTTATTTCCCTTTTCTAAGCAGGCACATGCTTAGAGACATGCATGTCATACAATGGAGGTCCTGAGGGGGATACAGCGGGCCCACCCCACCAAAGGCTTTGCCAGCCCCACAGCTAGGTTCCAACGCCCTCCTCGGTCCTGCAGGGTTCTGTGACCTGAGCCCCAACCAGGGCCACAGCTGGAGTACCCGCCCACCTGCCCAGCTCCTCCTTGCACTCGGCTGGAGTTGACCTCCATCCCGAGGACTCCTCTTGGGCTAAGGGGATGCTGCACAGGATCCCTTGATTAACACAACCAGCAACAGAGAATTCCAAGTTCAGGGCAGCCACAGGCCAGGGACCCACGTTTCATTGAAGCCTGGCACTTCCTCTGGGGTGCAAATGCCGCTCAAGGGCAGCACCTAGTGGCACACTGCGGAACTGCTCGCTCAACCCCCTTAACCCTCTGGTCCAGGGCACGCTCTCCCAGGGTCCTCCCACAGGCGTGTTCCTGCAAACACTGGGGAGGCAGTGGAACGGGATGCTCCATGCACGGGACAGCATGGAGCATGGGCAGGGAGGTGGTTGTAAGGGTCCCTGGGGCTCTCTAGGGAGGGGACACTGGGAACATGGGCCTCTAGCAATTACTCCACGGAGCCCACACGAGAGCTGCTGGCCTGAAGCCCTAATGGTTCCCAAGGCAGCCCTGGAGGAGACAGCGAGATGGGGCAGGGGAAGAGGCAAGGGTGGGACCCTCACTGATGGCTCTGGTGAGTCAGGGGCTCTGTGCTGTCGGGGAGCTGGAGAGAGGATGGCTCCACAGCCTGCCCCACTGGGGAGGGCCGCGGGCAGCCGCAGCTCTTCCCCGCCTGGCCCCCAGTGGGCCCGCCTCACGGGGGGGAGTGGAGACCCCCTTTGCAGCTAGCTGTTTTCTCTACTGCATTCTGGCACTGTGCCTGCCACACGGTCTCCCCAGTACTACCCCAGACCAACAGCTCCTTGAGGGCTGGGTCATCTCAGCTCTGGCCCTGGTGCCCTGCCCCAGGCTGGGGACAATGTGAGGGGCTAGGGATCTGAAGGGCCGGGCTCAGAGGCCACCTCCACCACTGACCCGGGAGGAGCAGCCTCCTGTCTGCAGAAGAGGAGCTGGGGTGTCCAGCAGGAGCCCATCAATTCTGAGCCCTGGGGCGAGCCCGGGCACTCAGAGGCCCTCCCCAAGGCTCCATGCACTTGGGTCACATGGAGGGCCTGAAGCTGCTGGCCCAAGCCCTGGGCACAAAGGCTGCCACGCTGACACCCCCAGGTGTGAGGCATCTGTGTCCACTGTGGCCAGTTCCATACTGGAGATGTCAACTCCTCACAGAATTCAGAGTTCCTGAGGGGACACTGGCCCAGAAGCCCCCAGAGTTGAGTTGCAGGACAGAGGGGCTGAGCTGGGGGGGGGACGCAGGCTCTGCAGAGGCCAGACCAGCACGTCCTCCCGGGGCAGAGCCGAGCCAAGGTCCTCCCGTCGGCCGTGAATTCCTGGGCCCCGCGAAGTGCATTCCAGACCAGCGCTCTTCCCAAGTCAGCCTCCAGCCTGCGGGCCCTCCAGGGAGAGCCACACCAGGGTGATGGGGGCGCCACCCAGAGCTGCGGGACACCGCATACCCCAGGAGGCCCTAGCGGAGGCTGCACTCCCCACCCTGCAGCTTCTCCCGCTCCATGGCGCGCACCAGATCCTGCACAAACCGCATTTCTGAGGCCACCTGCTTGGCCAGCGCCTCGTAGCGGCTCTCCAGGCGGCTGAAGCGGCGCTTGAGCCCGCGGGCCCCCAGCAGGGCGCCCTTGGCCTCCTCCTGCGCCTGCCGCTGGAGCGCCTCGGTCTTGTGCAGTTCCTGCCGCAGCCGCCGCAGGTCCTGGCCGATGCTCTCGTTCTCCTCACGGTACCAGGCCTCCTTCTCCTCGTAGATGGCTGTCAGCGCCTCGATGTCCTCGTGGAACAGGCGTCGGCTGTGCTCGAGCCCACGCAGGCCCTCCTCAGCCGCTGCCACCTCCTCCAGCACCTTGGAGAAGCGCTCGAAGTTGATGTAGGTGTTGTTGGGGGGCATGCTCGAGTGCGACTTGATGGTGTACTCCTTGAGGCGGGCGGTCTTCAGGCGCCGCCGCTCTGGCTTCCGGCTGCTGTCCTCCCGCCGCACGTTCCGCCGCCGGATGGCCTGCAGCAGAAGGGAAGGGTGGCCTGGACCCGGCACCAGCCCGGGCAGCCCACCCAGGGCCATGTGCAACCCTCTGCTCACTTTTGTAAGTGAAGTTTTATTGGCACACAGCCACGCCCACTCAAGTACACATGGTCCTTGAGCTTTCCTGCCCTGAATTCTAATTCTGATGGCAGTCGTGTCAGAGACCGAAGAGCTAAAAATAATCACTCTCTGACCCTTTATAGAAGGTAGCCAACCCTGACCCTGGCCTGCAGGTGACCCTTTTCTGGGACGTTTCTGGGCAGGGAGCCCCAGTACATGCAGATGGGCTGTGTGTTCCGGCTGGTGTCTCAGTGAAACGGCTCCAACACCACATCAGTGAACACCGCATGCCCCGCACCATCCAGGACCACTCCTCTGTGCTGAGCACTGGGCACGCCTGCCATGCCTACATGGGGACAGCCCCACCACCTCACCTTGATCCAGGAATGCTCCAGGCTCTGGGCGATGGTCATCCTCCTCCTGGAAGAACCCCCCACCCTAGTTAGTCTCACATGGGCCACCTGCACTGTCCTCCCCCAGGGCAGAGAGCAGGAAGGGGTGGTCCAGGCTCTCCCCACTGCAGCTCCGGCTCCCAGCCCCCACATATGGCTGATTCAAGCACCTGCCCCTGGGGACTTCCAATTCCCTAAAGTCACCATCCAGCCCAGCAACAAGTCCCTGAAGCCACCATGGAAGTACAGGCACAATTAAGAGCTCCCACCCTGCTTGGCTGAGCACAAGGAGCCTACCTAGGGGCCTGGGGGTGCAGGCCCCAGGGTCTCTGTGTTTTCTGAGGGATTTTGTTAACAGTGCTGAGACCCAACACTGGGGTCTCACAACCCAAGCACCCAGAGGAGGAGCCTGGGGAGGACGGTATCCAACGGGGGCACCTCTGTGTGAATGAGGGCTCCGTGCTGCCAGTATTTTTTTTCTAGGGAATAAAAAATAGTAATCTGGAATCTTACATGAAACCTCCTATCTCAAACATTGGCAACAAATTAAAAGCCAAGACACAGCGTCCTAAGAGGCCAGCCTAAGCCCTCTGTGTGCTCCCTCCAGCCAGAGCAGAAGCCACGCCAATTCCATTACAATAGGTAGCAGTTCGGCCACACGTTTTACTTGTCCACGACCACAGTGCCCATTCTGGGGGACTCGCTGGGCCCTCCGTGCCAGGCTGCCCCGGACCCCCCTGCCCAGCCTGGTGCTCCTACTTGGGGTCTTTGACGAGCAGCCGGCGGATGAAGTCCTTGGCCAGCTCGCTGGTGTTGCTGAAGTACTCCTCGTCAAAGTCGTAGTTCACGGCCGAGATGTTAGTCAGGGTCTCCTGCTTGGTCTCGCCCAGGAACGGGGATGCGCCGCTCAAGCTGGCAGGCAGACACGGGGCTCAGTGGCGCGAGGCCATGACCAGGCTGCTGCCCAGGCCACCACCCAATTCTGCCATGCCCAAGAAGGGGCCACACGCAGAGGAAAGCGACGCCAGGCCCCGGGCCATCACCCACCCCCGACCATGCCCTGGCTGCCACCCAGAAGGCAGTGAAAATCCACCATCCACTGACAGGCACTGAAATGAGAGGACAAAACTCGCCTCAGAAACTCAAAAGTATCTACACAGGCACGTAGTCTCGAAGCACCTTCGCTGAAGCATTTATTTGTTAGAGGGAAAGTGGCTAACTTTCGGAGGAGTCCTGGCCGGCACTACTGCAGCACGTGGCCGAGTGCAGTCACGAGTGACTATTCAGATGTCATGTCTTCCTGACATGCTGCACTGAGGCCACACCACCACCCTGTGGGGTTCTGGGCATGTGACACGGTGACTTAGGGTGAAAAATACACATTTAGTCTTCCATTCCCATCCTTGGGCACACAGATCCTAACACCCCTGTAACTTCCTAAAGCCAAGGTGGGAGCATCTTTTGTTGTAATATTCGGTGTTTGTTCTGTTTCCTGAAACAGCTCCAGAGAACAGAAGCATTTTTTGTTATTCACGACAAGCCTCTTCCAGCCACACCTGAGTGCATGCCAGTGAGGTGACCCTGGGACGGCCTGAGGAGGGGCTGGTGGCCGCGAAGCTAGCAGAGGGGTTAGAGGGATGGAACTTCAATCCTCACCCTGATCTCCAGGGGGGAAAGGCGCTGGCGGCTGAGTTAGTCCCCAGTGGCCTGCAATTTAATCAACATGCCTGAGCTGCCAGCCTGCAGTTGAGGGGGACATGCTGCCCTGGCAGGCACCTTGCATGGTTATTTCACACGAGGGTGCCCTGCCTTTTGAATTCTCCAGAACACATCTCTCACTCCTGCACAAATTCATTCATCCACCCATCCAGAGTCACTGAGCACTGCGACGGGTCAGAGCGCTGGAGGTCCTGTGTTCTGCTCACTGCCCCCACACAGAAGCCTCCCAGCCCTCCTCCTGACCCAGCAGGGCCCCAGGAGGGGGCAGGACGCGCCAAGCAGGTACTCACAGGATATAGGTGATGACGCCGATACTCCTGGAGAAGAACACACAGAAGAGACAGGGATCAGTTCTGCTGTAGGCACAGCTCCCCAAACCCCAGAGTCCCGAGGGGGCCAACCTTTGTTCTAAGGCAACAGTCTGTCTGGCCCTGACCCCACAGCTCTAAGGCCAGAAGGATGGGCTACACCCCAGCCTGTGGCTGTGACCTGGCAGCTCCTGGGGACAGGCAGGGGATTCCCTAGGGAGAAAGGACAAAGGCAGCCCTGGGCCCGCTGCCCCCTACTCACCACATGTCTGCCTCCAGACCCAGGGGCTCGTAGTTGACAATCTCGGGAGCTGCGGAGACAAGGAGAAAGGGTCAGGTGGCGGGTGTGTCTAAGGGGGCACAGGGGACATGGCCAACAGGAGCAGCACAGCCCTCAGGCAAGGCTGGTTCTTAGCGAGGAAGGCCAGGACGGTGATAGCACCAACCCAAGGCCTTGAGGTCCCCATGCCTGGCACCAGGGGCGGGAAGGGAAACTTGAGGCCGGTGGACCCACCTTGCTCGACGCCAGCCAGAAATCCCCCAGCGCCCCCCAAGGCCCAAGCCAGGCCTCACCCACAAACTCTGGGGTGCCGAAGATGTTCTTGAACTCGTTCCCTGCTTCGATCTTGTGGGCGATGCCGAAGTCAATGAGCTTGATCCGCGGGTTGGGCACGTTCTTGTCCAAGAGCATGATGTTCTCTGGCTGGGAGCGGGGCAGAAAGGCAGGGCGCTGCGGGGGCGCTCTGCTGCAGCCCGCCCAGCGTCTCTGGTGTCTCTGGGAGCAGCACTGAGCTGCCCCTGGGCTCCCCTCAATCCCAGCGTGTGGGTGTGGGCACGCTGACCCTCTGCACAGGTCCAGGCCTGAGCCAGTCAGTCTCCTCAACACCCTGCGCAGGGACATCCTGTGCCGAGGGGAGGTGGACCCTCTCGACCCCCACCCTCGCCTGCTGTGGCCAGGCTGGTCCAGCGGGCTCACCTTGAGGTCGAAGTGGGCGATGCGCTTGGAGTGCAGGTAGTGGACGCCGTCCAGGATCTGCTTGAGGAACTGAGTGGCCTCGTCTTCCGTCAGGGACTCCTTCTCGGCCAGGAAGTCGAAGAGCTCCCCGCCCGAGACCAGCTCCAGGATGAGCACCACGTCAGTCTTGTTCTCAAAGATGTCGTGCAGCGTGATGATGTTGGGGTGCCGGATCTCCCGCAGGATGTTCACCTCCCGCTCGATCTCCTCCCGGCTCACACCCCGCCGGCTGGACGACAGGCGGCGCTTCTTGATGAACTTGGCTGCATACTCCTTCCCGGTGCCCTTCTGCCGGCATTTCCGCACAATCGCAAATTGGCCGCTGCAGGGACAGAGCGGGGCAGGGAACAGGCACTGAGAGGGCCGCGGGGCTCATGGGACCTGGGCCACCACTCGGACAACACAGCCTTCTCCAACAGCACGTCCCAGCTCCTGGCGCCACGAGGATGCACATCCCCACCACGTTGAGAGTCCACCCCACCCGGCACGTGCTCCCACGTGACTGCAAAGTGGCACATGATACAGTGACTGCCTGGTGCTTCTCCAACTGTGAAAGAATGGAAAGGGCTCCACGGTTAACAAAAGGGAACCAGACTCCACCATGGTAAGCCCAGGGTAATTTTATGCAGTCGTAAAAGAGAGTGACTCTGTGCTGACAAGCAATACACCCGTGAAGACCTGTACCGTGAAGAAGGCTGCAGAATAACATGAGGAATGAGATCTCTCTGCTTAAAAAAAGTACATGCTGTGCTGACACTTACAGGGACGTTTACGTGTGTGTATGTAGCAGAAAGGCCTGAAGGACACACACCAAGCTATGAGCAACACACATCTCTGAGCAGCGGGACTGAGGACAGTGAAGAGGGGCTTTTTTACTTTTTATTTGATATGATTCTACATGATTCAACTTCTCACAGCGTATTTCACTGTTTTTTAAAATCTAAAAATAAAAGAGGAAAAGCCATTGAATTCAAAAGAGCTTCCCATTCAACGGGCATAGTAAAAGAAGTACACACATTTTCACAAGGGAGAAGAGCGAGGATGTGGAGAAAGTGGAACCCTTGTGTGCGGCTGGCAGGGATGCAAAATGGGGCAGCTGGTGAAACGTGAGTTCCCCTCAGACCCAGGAATTCCACTCCACAGAAGTTCTTCTTCTACAGATGTTCACAGCAGCACTATTCACAGTAGCCAACAGGTGGAAATGTCCCAAATGTCCATCAACGGATGATGGATAAACAAAATGTGGTCTACTCACAAACGAATATTATGCAGCCATGAAAAGAAGTGAAGCATTGACACTCACTACAACATGGATGACTCTTTAGAACATGATGCTCAGTGAGAGAAGCCAGACACAAAAGGCCACACAGTGTGTGATTTCATTTATGTGAAACATCCACAGACATGCAGAGTGGATATCTGGTTGTCAGGAGCTGGTGGAGAGGATGGGGAGGTGACTGCTAACGGGGATGAGATTTTTTTTTTGGATGATTAAAAACAATCTGGAATTACTTAGTGGTGATAGTTCCAAAATCCTGAGAAATATAGTAAAGATTATTAAACTGTATACTTTAAATAAGTAAACTGTATGGTGTGTGAATTACATCTCAAGACAGCGGTTATTTTAAGAGAAAGACAGAAATTCTATTTACTGCACTCCAGGGAGCTGTCCAATGTCCAAATTCTTTTGCTGTCTAGGAACTTAGTTTTGTTAACTTGCTTTTCACTCAGGAGTTGACTGAAAAAGGCCAGAGGGTAAATATTTTAAGCTTTATTGGCCATCTGGTCTCTGTCACAATTCTTGTGTGTTTTTACAACCCTTTAAAAAAGTAAAAAGCCATCCCACATTCACGAGCGGGCCACACTAGGGCTGGAGGTGGCTCACAGGCCGTGCAGCACGCACCTTGGCCTCAAGAGGTTATATGTACACACACGTAAGTGGAGAGACTAATTTGAAGACAGAAGGCACACGTTCCAGACAAGAAACTTCAACAAAGCACCATCAGGGGTCCACAGAAAGGAGACCAGGTGACTTTCTGACATCTGGTGAGAATGGGGGGCGAGTGAGTGGAGGAAGAAATGGCAGACAGGCCTTGGGGACAGGAGGGATCTCTGAGGTTGGCGGGGCACAGGGAGGACAGCACAGGCAGAATGAGACAGATGAGTGAGGGTCACCTCTGTCAAGCCGGCAGGGCCCTCATGACCATGTATCCCAGCAAGCGGACCTCACTGGGACACCCAGGGCTACCTGCAGCCAGCAAGTACCTAAGTCGCTGCCCTCGTGAGCACTGCGGCACCAAGGCACCCACGGCGGGCCACCACAGACATGCTCCACAAATACCTGGGCAGGTGAAGTTCAAGGTGGGCAGGTGGGAAGAACAAACTGCTGCACCGAGGTAGGCTAAATAATGCTCCACATTTAAATCCTCAGAACCTGTAGACATGTCACCTCACGGGGCAGAGGGAATTTGCAGACAAGATTAAGTTAAGGCCCCTGGGATGGGGGTGACCCTGGATTCCCCAGGGACCCAGTGTCACCACAAGGGTCCTTATAAGAGGGAGACAGGAGGGTCAGTCAGAGAGAGACAGGAGACGCTGCATTGCTGGCGGTGAGGATGGAGGGGGGTGGCCGCGAGCCAGGGATGCGGCGCCTCTAGAAGCTGGGAGAGGCAGGAGCCGCTTCTCCCTGGAGCCTCTGGAGGGACCAGCCCTGCAGATTCATTTTAGACTCCAGACTCCCAAAGCTTTATGATAATAAATGCATACTCTTCTAAGCCACTAACTGTGGTAATTTGTTATAGCAGCAACAGGAAACTCAAACACTAGTCTAAAAGCCAGAGCATAGGTCAGTTGAAAAATGTCAAATGTTCCTGACCAGGCCTCAACCCCCTACCCAAGTCCACCACAGCGGTCCCCTGGGTACACTGAGCTCCTGCCCTCTGCACATCTTAGCTAATGTCCCCCAATCTAAAATGTCCTTCCTTCTCCCCTTGGCCTACATCAACCAAGCAGATTCTTCCAGGCCCCGCTCCCACCCCACAATGACACCCTGATGGCAATGACCAGAATGCTGAGTGTTCACCACTTGCTGGGAGCACCGTGCTAAGCACTGGACATGTGGCCTAACTCTCAAATATTCCAAGTTGGAATAACAAAGACAAGTAAGACAGAGCTCATGGGGACAGGGACAAAGACACTGTTAGGTGTTGAACTGTGTCACCCCCCAAATCCTAACCCAGGACCTCAGAATGTGACTATTTGGAGATGGGTATTTAAAGAGAGAATTAAGTTAAAACAGGTCACCGGGGTGGGTCCTGATCCAGTATGACTGGTGTTCCTATAAGAGATTAGGACACAGACACACAGAGAGAAGACCCAGTGAGGATGTGGGGAGAAGACAGCCATCTCCAAGGAGAGAAGGACTCAGCCCTCCAGACACCTTGATCTTGGACTCCCAGTCTCCAGCACCAGGAGAATCAATCTCCACTGTTCAAACCCCCGGTCTGTGGCACTCTGCCACGCAGCCAGCACTAACCAATACAGACACACACAGCACTCCGTCACGTGGGGGCCAGGCTAGATGTCCACACTGACCGACCACAGATTAACTTATTTCCCAAGACCGTCAAGGTGACTTGAATTGGGAGGAAAGAACCCTCCCTAAACATCCACACTCACTCCCAGTTCCTTCAGCCCTGTGACTCCTGGGGAGAGAACACAGCCCTGCTTTACTCCAGGCCCAGGTCACCACGGCGATGCCCCTAGACAGTTAATAACCAGGTTTGGGAAAGACTCAGCTCTGCTCGAAACCGAATTCCAGCGGGATCCAGCCTCTGAGACCCAACACTTCTCACAGTAGCCAAAGTCAGAGTGTGCAAAGTGAGCGTCTGAAAGTGGGTAGTGTCTGGGCAGAAAGCCACACTCCCTTCCCAACATGCAGGGCTAAGCTCGGACATGTGACATTGGGGCCATTACTGGAGTGGGCGGAGGAAGCTGGACGCCCACCACTGGTTCCAGCACGCCTGGGCTTTGTAGCCAGCAGGGCATGGTCTCTAGGTCTGAATCCCGTCAGGCCACTGATGGTCTATAAGGCCTTGGACAAGCTGCTTCCCAGCTCTCAGCCTGTTTCTTTATCCATAAAATGGGGTAATAACAGTACCTGCCTGGTAGGGCCCTTCGCAGATGAATGAAAGTGTAATATAAAAACAGCCCCGAACTCCGATGTCCAAACAACATCTACACTTTATACAAACTGCAGCACAGTATGCACAGTGTTTTGTGGCATTAATCCTTCATCCCACGTGTTTCCAAGAACATTCCAGATCATTACACAGGGCAACACTGTCCAAGATAGCAGCCACTGACTGCACGGAAGCTGTCAACTGAGACACTTGAATGGAGATGTGCTGTGAGCATGCAAGACACATCAGATTTCAAAGGCTCCCTGTCAAAAAAAAGGCAGGGGAGATGAAGAGAGCACCCTGAAGCTGCAGGAAGCACCCTTCTCCCCTGGAATCTGACTTGGGCTATGACTGTGAAGTTTCCTGTCAGCTTCTGCAGAGAACAAAATCATTGCATCTGTGGCAACCTGGAAATCATTTCTGCTTCTGAAAAAAGTCATTTTTTTAAATGGTTTTCTTTTAATCAAAATGAAGATTTGAAATAGATTAATTTTGGGGGGGAGGATATAGCTCAAGTGGTAGGGCACATGCTTAGCATGCACGACATCCTGGGTTCAACCCCCAGCACCTCCTCTAAAAATAAATAATAAAACCTAATTACCTCCTCCTGCCAAAATAATAATAATAATAATAATAATAATAATAATAATAATAATAATAATAATAATAATAATAAAGTTTCTTATTACAAAAGCAAATTATGTGATTTATAGAAAAAAAGGAAATGCAGGTAAACACAGAATAAAATGAACACCTGTACACTCCCTTCCCAGGAATAAGCACTGTTACCCCTTTAGTGGCTATCCCTGCAAGTCTTTTTTCGCGATACATACATATATATTTTCCACAAAAACTGCTATGCTATTTTACAATCTACTTTGTTCACACGTAAGTATGTCCTAAACACCTTTTCATATCAATAAATGACCTTCTATAACAACAACAAAAAGCAATAAACTGTTTCATTAATAATTTTTATAATGATCACAAGCAAAATGATAATAGTTTGACATATCAGGTGAAATAGAATATATTATTAAAATTGCAAAAATTGACACAGCTACTGGAAAATCTCAATAGACTTCCTACATGGCTCACGTCACACGAGGTGCCTGGCTCTTTTTAATGGCTGCATAGTAGTCCATCCGTGAGGTGGCAGTACTGAGGTAGCCACTGAAGAGGGTTCCCTCATATAAAATTCTTAGGGTGACTCTCCCTGTCCCTAGATCCTTAGGTCCACGCACGAACTAATCCCAAAGAATTAACCCCAGAAGTGGGATCAGTGGATTGCAGGGAATACACATATTTTTGCTGACTTTTGCCAAACTACCCTCAGGAGACCCTAATACATTTTCAGCAGGAGTATGAGATTTCCTTGGGGGTGGGGGACAGCCTGCATTCTCTATCACTCCGACAGGGGAAATTTCTAAAGGAGAGACTTCAGAATCCCAAAAGAGCCCCACACACTCTCAGCAAAGGTCTGATGAACGGCTCAGTTATTTACATTCCCTTCTGCTGACATCACGGGGCAGCCAAGGCGGCTCTGGGAAGGCCAGCCAGCAATACACTCACCAAATAAGGTTTGAGGCTCTGCGGAAAAAGGATGGTGCCTGGCGAGTCCTAGGCAGGGGAGCTCCCAGGGGACAGTTCCAAGGCCCAGCCAGGCAGGAAATCAGCTGCCAGGCTGGATCGGGAAAACTCCGCTCTTTCCCATAAGAATGCTAACAATTGGCAAGGGTGTGGGCTCCGACAGGAGGCCTTCCCTGGAAACGTACTAGAGCTGGGGAGACTCAACTGCCCCCAACAAGAAAGGATTAAAGAGAGGGACAGACCTTTACCAACAAAACCTGCAAAATCTTCTGCTCTCACGCCATATACCAGGCACTGTATTAGGTACCATATATACTCAGTTATGTTTTTCCCCAAAGAAAATGCACAGAGAATGTCAGAGCAAGAATTCTAGGCCCTGACTGGCAGACTCCAAGGCCCAAACTCGTTCCACAGCACATGATACTGACTCATGCCTTCTCGGAGAGTAGGATGAAGGACAGGAGAGGAAATACTTCCAGAAAACCCAACAGTGACTCTCCCCCCTTCTCCAGAGCCCCATCAGAGGGCACACTGCTCACCTGCCCAGCTCCTCCCCCATCTCATAGTGGTCTTCCACATCTTCCTGCCTGAATGTGGACATGGTGGCCGGTCTGCCTTCCAGCACCTTCCACTCCAGTGAAAACTGTCACAGTGGCCCGGGGAATCCTCTAGCTGTGACCCTGGAGGAGACAGGGAAGTAGGAAAGGAGATGCCAGCCATTACTTCTAGGTGAACAGACTCGCTCCCCAAAAACAGGTTTCACATCACCCCACAGTGAAACTCCACGCTCCTCACAGAAAGCACTTGCACTTGGTGGGTGGGGTACTTTCCTGTGTCATCTCATTTAGCTATCACACCACCCAATAGGTCAGTATTAGCCCCACTGTGCCACCTTCACTCCCACAACTCCCGCCAAGCACATACCTCTGGTTCTCCACAGTGCCCCAGTCTTTCCCTGCCTCTCCTTCCCAGGCCTCTCTCAACATGTTCGTCCAGAGCCCCACACATTCCTGCAAGTTCCCCCACATTCTTCACACCACCAAACCCTGGGGCTCCCTGATTCTCTGACAAGTTTCCTAACTGGTTCCAGTCCCAACACACTCCCATCTCCCTGCCCATCTGCAACCTCAACCCCTCCCTGTCCTTACCCGCGCTACTCCTACACCCCCTCCCTATCTCGGCTGGTCTCTTAAGACGCCCCGCAGCAGTGCTCACCCCATCTCTTACTCCCCTCAGTCTTGAATTCCCCGGGAACTGGACAATGGCTTCCAAGCTCCTGCAAGGTCCCTACTCACTCTTGCCTGCCCCTGACTTCCACTGTCCTAGCAAAGCTAACTTCTTTCTCCTCGCTCCTCGAAAACGCCCACCCTTCAAGGTTTCAAAGTCCCCCACCCCGAGTCTCCAAGCCCCAAACGGGACCCCGCAAAGGGCCACATTTGAGAGTCTCCTCCATCGTCCTTCACCCCCAGCCTTCTCACAGGCCCCAAGGCAGACCCCGATGGCTTCCGTCATAGAAGCCTCCAAGGTCTCCCCAACCCCTAACGCCCCTGCTCCAGCGTCCCAGATGCCACCACGCCCCTCACAGGCCCCGGTCCACCTCCTCCGGCCAGGTCATCCCAGGGGTCCCTAAACGTCACCCCTCAACTCCCCCGAGGGCCCCTCCATCCGCCAACCTCAGACCGAGCCCATTCCGCACCCTCCTCGGCCCCGCACCACGGACCGGCCCCTCAGCCGCGCTGGCCGCCGCCGCGTCCTCGGGCGCCGCCGCTTCGGCTGCCTCGAAGTGCCGACCCGTGCGACGTCACCGCGCCCGCCAGCTCCCGCCCCCCAGAGGCAGATCCCACGGCCCACTGGTCAGTGCGCCCGCCGCTCACGAAGCCCCGCCCTCCACCACCTTCCAAGCCCTGGCCCGCGGGCGTCCCACCCTCCTCAGCAATGCTGTCTCTGGAAAAGCCTCGCCTTCCTGCAGCTGATTGGCTGTACTGAACGCCGGTCAAGCTTACGGAAGTTGACCTTCCGACTTCCGGCCCCTGGTCCGCCCCGCCCATTCTCCGACGCGGCTCTGAAGTCGGGAGGCGGGATGCTGAAGTCCTGCGTCGCTCTTCCTGCCTTTCTTGGGCATGATACGCGAATCCAAGGACCAGAACCGGTATGACAGCTCCTGGGGTGGATCCTGGGGCTGTTTAAGCCCTTGAGTGGCAGTTTCCTCCTCTGTAAAATGTTACCCAACTTCCAAATACGTAAAAACGCGAATCAGGTCAGTCAGGTGTTGCCGTTAACTCTTGAGGATTGTTTCGTGACTCCTTTTCGACCTAAGATAAATGATAGCAGCTACTGCTGAATGAACCTTAAATGCGTACCAATCAACCTGAGAAGGTAAAATACAGTAATATCTTTACCCACTCTACAGTTGGGGGAACAGATCCAGCCAAAGTCACATAGCCCTTAAAGGCATAGCTGAGATTCTTTCTATGCAGAACTACCTTAGATGCCGTCTGACACAGACCCTGTGTCTCTTTGTCTTTGCTAACCGCCCTGACTTTGGCAAGTCTCCCTCTTCTTCACTCCAACACGATTTGTCTTCCTTCCCACCTCAAACGTCTCATTTCCGCCGTTGTTTTGGCACAAGCTGTTCCTCCTGCCTGGAGATCGCCTTCCTGCACCCTTACTGAACTTCAGTTCACAGCTACAGCAGTGCCTTCTCCCATATCCAGTTCTCCCTATCATTACATCTTACATTAGTCTGGTACATTTGCCACCACTAATGAACCAACAGTGAAACGTTAACCAAAGTCCATACTTTATTCAGAATAGACTCCCTTGTTTTTCCCTAATGTCCTTTATCTTCCCATGTCACATTTAGTTATGCCTCCTTAGGTTCCTCTGGGCTGGGACAGCTTCTCGGTTTCCGATTTTTAATGAGCTTTGAGGATTGGTCAGGTATTTTATGTAAGTCCCCTGAATTGGGATTTGCCTGTTTTTCTCATGGTTAGACTGGGATGATGGGTTTTATGAAAACCACAGAGCAGCATTCTCATCACATCAAGGGTCTACATTATCATGATTCATCACTGATGTTGACCTTGGTCATCTAGCGCCAAAAATGTCTGATATCGTTACTTTTTTCTCCTCCTTCCACTTAGATTCAGCAATAAAGCTGAAACCTCATGGACACATTAGTGAAGCTTAGGCCTGGGCAGCCTGGCCAACCTCCTGGCCAATAACCCACCAGTACTTCACTCTCCCCATCTGCCTGAGGACAACCCGTATATAACAAATCCGAGTTAAACTCTTTGACAAACCCAGAGAATCTGACAAAGGAATCTTCACTGCTGCTCAAGGAGCTGGTACGAGCACAGAATTTAGGTAAGGGGTCTTTACCACATCCTAGGAACTTTTACAAGTGAGCCCCTAGCGTGCTTCACTAGTTACAAGTTTTGATGGGGTAAGACAAAAAGCAATTTTATAAGCCTGCACTAACAGCACCAGCCCCGTCAGGCTATGGAAATGTAGTTAAAACTAAAGGTCAAAAATCTGGTTCTGGGGCTGCTCCAGTTTCAACTGCTCAGGAGACACATGGAGCCAGTGGCTGCCCCTCAGAACAGCACAGATGCAGGACAGTTCCACCATCACAGAAGTGCCATTGGCTGGCCCTGGGTGACAGATGTACTACTGGACCGGCCTGGATCACGTGTCTTGGACCCGCTGGTGTGACCTTCTGACACGTTGAAATGATACTGAACACTGTACTGGGATAGCACCAACCACCACGCACTGGCAGGGGCAGCCTGAGTGGATGGTGAAGGAACACGTGGACACACACACACGATCACCACCGTATCAAATTTATTATTCCAATGGCACTAGTACAGCTGGAGGTGCTCATGGTGACACTGCACAGGATTTCCTGCCTTCTAGTTTCTGTCCAAAGAGAACGTCTACCCGCTTGTTCCTTCCCCCTTCTAGAGGAAAATCCACTACGGACCATTTACCCAAATAAACCTCTTAATGCAATTTGTTTTAATTTTTTTATGGACATTTGAGTTTCCCTCTGAAGAAACAAAATCAAGTGTTGGGTGTCCCATCTCCCCATCCCCACAGGCCAGGTAAGTCCCTGCTGTAAGGATATTTCTGTTGCCTCAAATCTGGAAATAAATATCGAAAGAAAACGTCATCAAGTGTTCATGTTGAGCGATGGCACGGAGTAGGCCCCAGAAACCGGTCAGGCAGAGAATTACTGGGTCTGGACAGTCTCAAGGTGTCGTGGAGAATGTGGGGGCTTGTTGCTGTGGTCACCTGTTCCCAGGCGCGGGGGCTGCGCTGAGTCCCACCAGGAGGCAGGCTGCAGGGAGCCCGCCTACAATTTGTCCAGGAAGTTGTCCAGGGCTGGGATGCCTTCCTTCAGGCCTTTGCGCTTGCGCGTCTCTGCCACCACCTGGCTAGGGCGGCTGGTGTTGTCAAAGGGGTCCCCGGGCAGGATCTGCCAGTGGTCGAACACACACTGGGGGAAGGCCTGGCCACCGGTGTTGGACCTCAGGTCAGCAGTGAAGCCTGCAGAGAGGAAGAGGTGGCGCTCACTGGCAGCCCCGGGCGTAGTGCTTCACAGCCCCTTAGCAGCCCCAGAGGGGAAGGCGGGGACACGGGCCCACGCCAGAGGATCAGAGCCAAGCCAACCTGGGATGTGTCAGATGTTAAGCACACAACCCCAAAACTCCCTCAAAGACTACTGATGACCAAGTGAGGGAGTGCTGCCCTTTTTGGGCCTCTGGTCTCCACCCACTCCTTCTCCGGATGAACCCGGGATAAAGCACAGCTGCTCTGCAAGCCTTGCTCTTCAATTTACAGACCCAAGGACCCTCCCCTCTAATTCCTGAACCCACGTGAGAAAAAGGTCACCTCAACTATGCTGCTCCCACCTCCCAAGTAAGACAGAGCAGAAAGCACCAGTTAGCAGATTATGTCAACAGCTCCCATCAGACCCAGCCCGGGCCCCATGTGAGGACCTAAGTGGGGCTGTCCTAGACCAGGTGGGCTCTGCTGGGCTCCACTCTGACGACGGTGAGCAGTGGCTATCTGAGGGCCACACCAGGCTGGCACTCACCAAATGACTCATTGACAGGCAGGTAGGCCTTCACAACAAACATGGGGGTGCCAGCCACCTGGGACTCCTCGAAGACGTGGCCCCGCTTCCTGTTCAGGACACCATAGATGCCACCAACCACTTGTTCCGGACACTGTCAGGCAAAGAAAAGCTGTCAGCAGCTCTTGGGCAGGACGGGCCCAGGAAGAGGAGCCAGATGGCCAGGCCTCCCTACCTGGATCTCCACAAGGTAGATGGGCTCCATGAGCCGGGGCTGGGCGGTCAGCACGCTGGCGTAGAGGCAGCGCCGGGCCGTGGGGATGATCTGGCCACCCCCGCGGTGGATGGCGTCTGCGTGCAATGTCACGTCGTGGACGTCGAAGCGCACGCCCCGCATGTTCTCCTCGCACAGCGCCCCCTACAGAAAAAGGCAGCAGACACCACCATCAAGAACCTGCCTCCACTGCAGCCCCTAAGAACAGCTCAGCCACATAGCTCTGTGCCAACTCCTCCAGGTCTCCACCCACAGGGAAAAGTGGGTCTTGCCTAACTCGGCCTTCCTAGGTCCCCTTCCAGGAGACAGGACCATCACCCCACTTCAACAGGGAATCAAGCACAGGTTATCTGGAGACTCCCACGGGAAAGCACCCTGCTGAGACCCACCGGTGCGCTGCCTGAGCAGCCCCTCACCTCCTTGGTAGCCCACTGGAAGCCGGCCACCACGCTGTCCTTGATCTCATTGAGGTACTGCACACCCTTGGTGATGTCAGTGAGGATGTTGGGGCCGGTGCCATCAGGGCCAAAGCACCAGATCTTGCGGGCCTCAGCCACGTCCCATTCGTACTTCTCGGCCAGGTAGCGGGCCCGCTGCTTGAGCTCCTGGCGGGCAGACACCTCGCCCTTGTCGATGTCCTCAGCCAGGCCGTCTGGGAAGGGCCGGGCCTTCATGTACAGCCGGTTGTGCTTGTTGGGGGACTTGGACAGGCAGAGTACATTTGACTCCTCACTGACAGTCTCACGGTACGAGACAACTGGGTCAGATTTCTGCAAAAGGAGTATAAAGGTCAGGCCTGCCCATAGGCAGCAGAGGCACCCAGGAGTCATCTGAACAGAAGACCTTCCTAACGAGCGCCCAGGAACCAGAACACATCTGATCTGATGGCAGAGCCATGCACGTCTCACTCCAGTCTAAGCATGAGGTGTGCAGCTATTTGCTTCACACAGAGGATGCCCACTGGTTAAACACAAAAACGGACAGCTCAGTTCCCTGAAAAAGCAGAGAACACAAATCAGAGCACACCAGTCAGGTGCGGGGCTGGGGCTAGAACCTCAGTGTCTGCACCCTTCAGAAACTTCTAGAATTTGTCTCTAAGAAGCAGACCCCTCCCACCCCAGCCTTGGAGAGAAATCTAAGCCACTGCTATCACAACAGTACATATTACTGGCAGGAATGAGCACAGAGGAAGGAGGGAGTGCCCCAATCAGCCGGGATCCTGGTCTGTGCTCTCTACCCTCTTCCTCCTGGGAACCTTGGGCCTCCAGCCATCCGACCCCACCAGGCTTCACCTTAATGGGAATGCAGGCGTGGTCCTCCTCCAGGTCCTTCAGGCAGATCTCCAGGTGCAGCTCGCCAGCCCCCGCGATGATGTGCTCTCCAGACTCCTCAATGATGCACTGAAAAGGCCCCAAGAAGTCACCCCCTGTGCACAAACCCCAGGACAGATTCGGGGAACCCAAGGGATTCTAGGGAACAGGTGGAAAGCCGGATCCAAGCTTCCACCCAGCTGGAGACTCCCAAAGTGGGTTTTTTTGGGGAAGGTGCCAGGGCCCTTCAGGTGGTTTTCAGCTTTGGCCTTCTAGTGCTCGACCACTCTAGACACCTTAAGCAGCCTATGAGAGAGGGCTGGAATCCTGGGTAGGAAACCACCATCTACATAACCAGGCAGCAGCTCTGCCAGGGTTGGTGTGCCCAGCACAGGTGATTTTCCAAACAGTTGGAAATCTCTACTTTCATGAGCAGCCACTAGGATCTTTCCTGCTCAGCCATACCACATAGCCAACCAGTCACCCCCTGCATGGACTGCCTCTGGTCAGGGGCCACCCACCTGCACCATGGGGTCTGACTTAGCTAGTCGCTTCAGGCCCTCCACCAGCTTGGGCAGGTCGGCTGGGTTCTTGGCCTCTACGGCAACCCTCACGACAGGGCTCACGCTGAACTTCATCACCCGCATGTTGTGGGCATGCTCGAAAGTGGTGATGGTGCCTGTCTTCACCAGGAACTGGTCCACACCCACCAGCCCCACGATGTTCCCGCATGGCACATCCTCGATGGGCTCCACGTAGCGGCCCATCATCAGGATCGTCCTAGGGGAGACATAAGGTGTCAACCCAGCAGCACCAGGCGCCAGATCCCCAAATGATCAAAGCTTCCTTCGTCTGCGGTTGTCACTCGTCTGGAGCAGTGCCACCCCACCCCCAAGCAGTGAATATTGACTGTCTAGAGGAAATCACTGGTGACACGGACTGTGTAAAGCAGAGCCTCGTTCACTACCCAGGGGTCACAGAGCTGCAGCAACTGGGAGTGAGACAGCTCATTCCTCCGGGCCATGTACAGAACTCCACACCCCGGCCTAGGTCAGATGTGAGCACCACAGGGAAACCATGTGGCACCCAGTATACAGCCAGAGCCCTGAGGAGCTAAACTGAAGGCAGGCTGGCTGAGGCGGGGGAGGCAGAGGAAGCAGTCTCAGCTCACAGGTGCTACCAGGCACCCTCACCCCGCTGAGCTCTCACCTCTGGATCGGCTTCAAGTACAGGTCCTCCTTCTTCCCGGGCGTGTAGTTGGGCCCCATGATCCTGACCTTCAGGCCAGTGGACACCAGCCCTGAAAAGACCCGGCCGAAGGCGTAGAACCGGCCTTTGTCGGAGGTCGGCACCATTTTGGAAATGTACATCATAAGAGGGCCTTTGGGGTCACAGCTTTTAATGCCTGAGGAGCAAGAAAGGGACCCCCAAAGGGGACATCGTGATTCCCTGCAGCTCAGCTTTCCAGCATCCTGAGACCCGAGGCTCTGCCCAGTGTTCTGCCCCTGGGTGCAGGCACACCCCACATACCCATGGCTGCCTCATCATCCGGGGGCCCCTCATACAGGAGCTCGCAACGGTACTTCTGCGCCGTCACAGGGGAGGGCAGGTGGATGGTAATCATCTGCAGCAGGGCATCCCCAGCGGGCAGCCAGCGGCGCATCACAGCCTAAAGGAGGCATCATGAGGCTCAGGAGGAAGAACCACGTGCTCCCCAAGGTGATTCTCAAAGAGCAGTACCAACACTTGGGAGTGCTCCTGCCCACCCCTGCTGGTGATGGGGCTTCTGCTGGTGACACTTTCTAAGAACCAAGGCCCAAGCCCACAAGGAAGAAGGGCTGGCGGGCCACCCTCTAGCCCCCACAAGCACCCAGAGCTCTGGTGGGGACTCCTGAAATGGACCCTCCACTCACCTTCAGAAGCGGTTTGCCTTCTTTGTCTTTATCCTCACTGTCCAACTTGATGTCTAGTTTTTCAATCAGTTTTGCCGTCTCTTCTTTCTTAAAATTCATGATCGCATCAAACACCTAACAACCAGAGGTGGCAAAGTGGGTTTGGGAACATACCGGGAAGCCTGCTTCTTGCTAAGGAGCTTAAGGCCACAGACAGAGTAAGGGTAAGGCTGCAAAACTCCTCACCATCAAAGGCCTGACCCACTTAAACAAGTCATTGAAAAATCTCCTAAGGAACAAAAAAAAACCTCACAGAACTCGAGCACGCTTTAACTTACAATCAGTTAAAACTCCCCAGCTTGCAAAGCCCAGACCTTCCTACCTCATCCCACCTTACACCCAGGGGCCTGGGAGACTAATAAAATCAAGGCTGAGAACCCCGAGGGCCTCCAGACCCTAGTGCTGCCTTCCCCCTCATCCCAGGAGCTGCCTTGAGGCCTGGCCCTGCCCAGCCCCATGGCATCTTGCTGCAGCAGGCTGGATGCTCAGGAAGCCCAAAGACAATACAGGGGATACACATCCATCAAGCACAAGCCAGCTCAGCTCACCTTGAAGATGGGGTCCAGGATGAGCTGGCAGAATGTCCTTGGCAGTTTCTTGCCATCAGGGCTAGTGGCCGACTTGCTGAATTTGCCATTGGATGGATCAAAGTACCTGTCAGAGAATCCCTGAGTTAGGGGAATCTGGGGAGACCCGGGTCAGAAGACCCCAGACACTTTAGCTGTGTCTCCAGCACTCACCGGTCTCCCCACAGCTTCTTCATCATGTCCTCCACCTTCTTGGCCCGCTCAGCAGGCCTCAGCTGGCCCTCACCCTTGGCGGCAAACTTGGCCACATACATCTCGGCAAACTGCTTCAGGGTGAAGGCCCAACCATGGAGACCAGACCCGAAGCCAACAGTACCAAGGACAGGGTCAATCTAAGAGACAAGAAAGCTTTGAGTAGGGACAATTGGACAGAAAAACCATAGCTTCAGAGTCCCTGGGCATCATGGGCCTCAGACGTTCGATTTCTTCAGTTAGCCATCAGGTCAAAGTGAAGAAATTTTTAGTCATCACACACAGGATGCCCAACTCTGCCTCCACCCCCCTCCCCAAGGGCACTGCCCCATGCACTTCTGAGCAAGGGTGACCCACTGCCCAGAGCCTCCCAAATCCAGCCCCCTTGTCTCTCCAAAGTTCCTGGCAACCCTGCTTTCGGATCTCTGAAAAAACCCCAGGAGGCCACACAACAGTGGTTCCTCAGGGGAGAAGTGGGAGGGGGTACTGGGAATGCAGCAGGGGAGGCAGCGCCCCTACCATGATGTTGCCCATGGGGCCACTCTCGCCCTCCCCATAGGTGGAAATGATGACGTTGACGTTCTCCACGATGCGCTGGAAGGTTTGGTAGAGCTCCTCAGGCTCCAGCTGCAGCTCGAGCAGGGCCCGGTCCATCTTGTTCATCATTAGCACAGGTTTGATGCGCTCGGCAATGGCCTGGCGCAGCACTGTCTCTGTCTGCACGCACACACCTGTGGACGGGCAGGGGACAGGTCGCCACTGGCCAGAGAGAGAACAGCCCCAGGTCCCAGGCCACCTGTAAGGGCCACCCACAGGTTACCTGACACACAGTCCACCACCACCAAGGCACCATCAGTGACACGGAGGGCAGCTGTCACCTCTGAGGAGAAGTCCACATGCCCCGGGGAGTCAATGAGGTTAATAAGGAAGCCAGAGCCATCCTTGCTCTGCTTGATAAAATTCAAGTCGTTCTCTGAGAGCTCATAGAAGAGGGAGATGGCCCTGAAGGGATTGGGACAGGTCAGGTAGATGAAGCCACACCTCAACCTGGCTCTTAAACTTTGCTCCCAGAATTCCTGGGGTCACTCAGGTTCCTACTGAGAGCCACGGCTAAAACTCTTGATCTGTAAGTGAAGTGGTGATCTAGTAAGAAGCCAGGGAGACACTACAACCTGTCTCCTCCCCCAGTATTACTCATCCCCAGAGATGAACTTCAGAATTCCCATGCAGGAACCATCACCTGCAGCTCCCTCAGCCAGGAACACCTACCTCCCTGGTACCAGGTGTAAAGGTACCAAAGTCCTCCCAGGTTCAACACACCTGATTTAAAGAGCAACTACACCATCAGGCAAGACCTAGAAACCCCAAAGACTACCTTTCACCCTTCCCTCCCCCTGCAAGCCCAGGTGATATTTCAGAGCAATAACCAAGGAAAAATTGCCAAAGGGAGACATTTGGTAGTCAACTTTTCTCGGATTCTCACCCTACTGACCTCTGGGGCCAGAAAATTAAGAGACACCTGCCAAGTGCAGAGCAGGATTCTTAGCAAGCATTATTCTCAGATGCCAGCGGCCCTCTCCTAGACTTCTCCAGGCACTGCCAAGAGCCCCTTGGCCCCCTTTCTCTCCAAAACCCCTTAACACCGCCCATCGCTGTGCTCTCCTGCTGGAAGCAACACATCCTATCTCGCTAGATGCCTCACTGTTCCTCTCAGTTCAACCGAAGTGCTCCGTCTGCCCAGAAGTCTCTCAGGAAAGTGATGGCATCTACTGTCTGTCCTTCCTACCCACCATCGAAGGCTCTGGTGCGTGGCAAGCACCTTCCCTCCCTGACCCCTCCCCGGCCAGAGGGCAGCAGGGCTTGCTCACGTTGACTTGATGGTGATGCAACGCTCCTGCTCATCCTTCCGGGTGTCAGTGAAGCGGGTCTCCCCAGCCCTGGCGGAGGCGATGATGCCCGCCTTGCACACCAGGGAGTCTGTCAGAGTGGACTTGCCATGGTCCACGTGGGCGATGACAGACATGTTCCGGATGTTGGCCTTCTTGTCCATGATGGCCCGGATCTGGTCTACTGTGAAGTTCACCTGGGGGCAGGGGAAGGGGACACTCAGACTGCGCACTCCAGGAATGGGGCTGGCAGGGAGACTTTGGTCAAGAGACTGCTACGCCACTGCGAGTGGGGTCTGGTCCTGGGGCCACCCCACCACCCCCCAAACACACCGTCCCGTTTCTTGACATCCCTTTAAAAATGCAACTCATCCCGTCCCTGAAAAGCAGGATCCTACTTGTCACTCAAAAGAGACAAAGCAGAAGAACTGGGGAGTAGGTCTCAAAAGGTGACAACAGATTTCCTTCAGGCTGAGTACAAATACTGGGGTGTCACGAGGGTCGTCATAGATCTAAGCTCCCAAAACCGCTCCGTATTACCAATCGTATATTCCCAAGGTTTCCGACCGAAGGGCTTCTTTAAAACCCAAGGTCATCTCTCTCGCTTGGAGGGGGGGGGGGGCCAGACAGAACCATCCCCGCACTAAATGTGCCACCCCCGGTCGGGTGGGAGGCTTGCGCAACCCTAACAGGCTCAAGCCCTCCACTTCATGGTTCCGGAGTCAGGTGTTCACAACTAGGATACGAAAGGACAAGGGAACCAGGCCCAAGATTACAGAGCGCAAAGAGAGCCTTTCTAAAGCCCCTACTTCCCCCTCCTTTTCCCATTTCTTTGCTGCATACCGCTCCCGACAGAAAACCGAACTCAAACTCCCGGCCCGCGAGTTACATAAGGCGGCTCCCCTCTCCCCGCGGCGCCCGCCATTACAGCGTCTGCCACATCATCGTATCTGCCCGCCCACCCAGCTTCAGCCGGGCCCGGGGCCCCGCGAGGCCGCGGCGCCCCCGGAAGCGGAGCTCGGCAAGCAGTGCGGAGCGTAGACATGGCGGCAGCCGCTTTCCCAGCCCGCCGGCCCGCTGGCCCCGCCACCGCCATGTCTCCTCTCGGTCAGGAATGCCACAGTGCTCGAGGCCCGGCAGCGCCGACCCTACCGGGGCCCCGCCGCCCTTTCAGACAGCCAGCTGGATAGCGTTGCTCACCATGGTGGCGGATGGCGGCGGATTCTCCCTAGCAGATCCAACAGCTGTAAGCCGCGCCGAGGATGGCGGCGACGACGGCGGAAGAGAACACTGACGTCAACACCTGAGCTTTTATAGGCCGACGCCGGTTGGGTGGGTCATCTGATCGCGCTTCGAGGGCGGGGCGAAGCGACGCCGCGCGCAGGCGCATGGACGCCCTTCCCTCGGGTAACCCCTTAGGCGCAACCCCTTAGGTGTCCGTGCGGTCGCTCTAGGTTGGAAGGTCTGCCTTCCGCGCTTGGATTTCCCTGGGGCGTGGTTGGCCCAGAGCTGCGTACAAGTTTCCAGGATGCAATACTCAGATGCAAAAAGCGAAGAGCGCCGTTTTAGCTGAGAACGTTGTATCACAGCAACTGTATCAGTTTGCAAAATGCCAAGCACTTCTATTTAAAGCATATTACAATCCGAATAGGATCTGCAGATTGTACCAAGGTCAATTTCCTGGGATTGATATTGTTATGTAAAACGACAGCACTAGGGGAAGCTGAAGGAAGAGTACTGGGGACCTCTCTGTACTATTTTTGCAACTACCTGTCTATTTCAAAATATAAAGCTTTTTAAAAACCAGGTATTAATCATTAGTTTATTCCACAAAGACAGATTGAACATCTACTATACCAGGCATTGCTATAGATATAGCACTGTGGGTATAACAGTGAACAAAACACCTTACTAGCTCCGCCACTGTAAGTGTTCTTACACTAGATACTTGGATTTTCTTCTATTCAGTTTCCTCATCTGCACAATGAGGGTAATCAGTGCT
Source organism: Camelus dromedarius (assembly GCF_036321535.1). Classification (NCBI taxonomy): domain Eukaryota; kingdom Metazoa; phylum Chordata; class Mammalia; order Artiodactyla; family Camelidae; genus Camelus; species Camelus dromedarius. The sequence goes on from NC_087462.1 coordinate 2,625,809, forward strand.
ACCTCACTGTTTGGGGGAGAGTAAAATTAACTAAATAGATGTAAAAGGACTAGCGCTGTGACTGACACAGTTCTGAATATACAGATTAGCTACCATGACTATTAATAAAGCATTTCAGGGACTGTTTTGCCATGTCGCAGGCACGGGGGCTCAGAGCTTGTTTACATACGCAATCTCATTTTCTGTTTCATTTCTTCTCCAGGAGGAGGCGCAGGAAGACTGTTTTGTGTTTGTGTCCTAATATGACCCTAAGAAACGGTTGTAGTTCCCAAATCTTTGGCTCCAGGGAACGAATTGGCATTCAATTCAGTATATTCATTCTTAATAAAGAGCCCAGCTTAATGTCTGGTTCACTGTAGGCACTCAGTATTTCTTGCATCAATGAATAGTATTCTTTTTAGCGCAAATAAATCCCCTTCAGTAAATCTCCTAAACTCACTCGGTCAAAAGGAGGTGGACTGCAGTGCTTTCCCTGCGCTAGGAGAAGGGGAGATGTACATCTGTAAAAAGCCACGCAAGTTCAAGTCTGAACTCTAAAATAAGCCTGTGCACTCTTCCTCTTCTGGAAAACGCTTTGCGCATTTTGCTTTGTAAAGTGCTGTCACAGCCCTGATTTCGTGTAATCGAAGATTGCTAACACCATACTGCGTTTAACCAAGGCAGGTAGGAACTGCTCAGTAAATATCTGTTGAATAATCGAGGCTCAGAGCGGCAGTGTCAGGCAGCAGACGTCACTCCCCGTGCTCAATCCGGGATCTTCAAACACCTGCACCTGTGTTCGTGACCCTGTTAATTTTACAAGGCAAGCGCATGCGCTATTCCGGGGACGTGTATTCAGCAGATGGGTATCCAGTTTCCCGTTCTTAATATATGTTTATTTTAATTTTTAAAAATGTTTAAATGCACTCAGCACCCATTGTGTGCTGGGCTCGATATCAGGCACTTCGCAGCACTTCCTTGCAAATTGGAGCATTTCAGAGATGAAAAGCAAAGATTTTCATAAACAGGGTTGAATTTGCTCGCAAGTGAATAGACTGCTTATTGAGAAATTTTAACTTAGTGTAAGGTAAAGAAGCCGGGGAGAATTTGAAGAGAATAAGGAGATTTAAGACATTCCCTCCCCCACTGTAACCCTCCATGCAGAGATGTAAAACCCCACAGCAGCACGTACAGGTTCGCAGGGGACCTCTCCCCACTACCATCCCCAGACCCACGTTTAGCAGGAGCCTAGAGAAGGAGCACAGCTTCAGCAGAGAGCAAAAACAGCCACAGCCAGGCTCAGAGTCTGCAGTAACAAATAAATGCGGGGGTAAAGGGCGGGGAAGAACCGCGAGAAAAAAAAGTACCCTCTGCAGGGAGGCTCCGCTGCGCATGCGCCCGCTGCGGCGCGGGGAGGGCAAGGAGGCCGCGGCAGCGGCCCCTGCTGACCAGAGGCCGTCACTGCACGCCCCTTACGTCTCCGTTTCCATGCTGTTGAGGGCTTATTTGATGCCCATTACCACTCTGAAACAGTTAATTCACTTAATTCTTTCCACACTGGGGGCTTTGTGTGGGCTTATTTATGCAGGAGCAAACAGGCTCAGAGAAGTTTAGTGATTTTCCCCAGGTCATATAGCTAATAACGGCGGAAGCAAGTGACTCAAAAAGGCATGGCTTAGTGATCCATCCATAGAGTGGAATACTATTTAGCCTTAAAAAGGGAGGAAATTCAGACACAGGCTACCACCACATGAATAAACATGATGCTCAGTGAAATAAGCCAGACACAAAAGGACAAATACTGTATAATTCTATCTATATGAAGTCGCTAGAGAAGTCAAATCAAAGAGACAGATAGTAAAGTGGTGGAGGCTGGGGGCTGGGGGAGGGGAGGGGGAGCCAGTGTTTAGTTGGGGGCAGAGTTTCAGTTTGGGAAGATGGAAAAGTCCTGAAGATGGCTGTTGGGCATGTTTAGTGCATTAAGTACATTACAAAAACGATTAAAATGGTAAATTTTATGTGATCCATATTTTACCATAATTTTAAAAAGCATTTTTTAATCAGGGAGCAAACTCTGCCCCACTACTATTTCCTAGATGTATTTCAGAATTGATTAACCTGAAGCCAGAAATCCTGAGTTTAGGTTCTGCCCTCATGGACTGTGTGACCTTGGGCAAGTTACATAACCTCTCTGAACCTCAGATTCTTCATGTAAAATGTTGACTAATAACAGAAACCATTTTATTATGGGGCTTTTGTGAGTCTTAAACACGTTAAAATAAACAAAGCAAAATAAAGCACCTAACACAGTGCCTGGCATATAGGAAGCCCAATTGATGACTACTCCTACATTGGGCTGAATTGACCCCCCTCCCAAATTCATATACTGAAGTCTTAACTCCCCAGTACCTCAGGATGTGACATTATTTGGAGATAGGGCTAGAAAGAGGCAATTAAGTTAAAATGAGGTCTTTAGGGTGGGCCCTAAACTGACACTAGTCATATTAGGAGATGACTGGCTCAGAGGGAGACCCTGTGAAGACAGAAGAAGCAGGCAAATTTACAAGTCTGCAAGCCAAGGAGAGAGGCATTGGCAGAAACCAACCCTGCCAATACCTTGATCTGGACTTCTGGCTCCCAAAACTGAGAAACAATAAATTTCTGCTGTTTAAGTGACCCATCCTGTGGCGTTTTGTTGTGGCTGCCCCAGCAAACTAAAACACTGTGAGACAGAAACACTAGATTTTGTATATTGCAACCATTCCTTCCAGGAACATTTGTTAGCACTCCTGCTCTGGTGCAGAGAGGGAGGCATTCTCCTCGACCACAAAATTTAGGGAGCTCCAAAAACTGTCATGATGATATTTTAACATCACTTTTTAAAATTCAAATAAATGCCAGAAAAATCCATGAAGAACAAAGCATCAAAATTTAAAATAAAGATAGAAGGAGTATTATAGATTTCTCCTTTTGCCTCAGGGTCCAGGATGAGTGCGAGCAGGGTTGGGTCGTCCTACCATATGCTCTAGGAAGGTTCTGTAGCATGGAATGTTCTGGTATGACCTTAGGAAGGGATGTACTACCTTCTCTGGATGGTTGGACAGTTGGGTTTAGGGAGGTCTAGCGGGGCTGCGTGGTGAGAATGGGCAGTCCAGGGTTGGTTCCTAAGATCACTGAGCTGTGTAGACAGGTTTGCTTGGCCCCTTCAGAGGGGTCTAGCTGTGGCAATCCAGTTTATAGAGGCTAAAACTGAGACTCCAACAGGGCAAGTGAAGGTTAGCATCAGTTCAGGATTCAGCCTTCAGTGAGGGCTCCCAGCAGGCCCTTAGGGACTTGATTAGAGCCCTAGGCAAACTGTTTTGCATTTCACTGTTTGTAAGTTGTCCCCTGGGACCTCCAGGCCGAGGGACTTTCCACACACCCCGCCCTTCCCCGCCTGCAAACACACCCATCAGCTTTGTGGCCTGGCTCAACCTTTTTGCCTAGAATTCCTCACATCCCTCAGACTCGCCACTCATCGGTCTAACAAATGTTTTCCTGAGAGCCCGTGGTAGGAAAAAAAATAATCCCTGCCCTTGGGGAGCTGACCAGCTGGTGAAAGAAATAGTCAAACATATGCACAAATTGAAACTTTTGAATTGCTCCAGGAAGCAGAGAGAGAATGAACAAAGGAGAGGATAGGGCGGAGAAGTCTATGATCCAGCCTGGGGAATCCTGGAAGGCTGCCTGGAGGAGGTGACTCCTCAACTGTTACCTGAAAGATGGGAAAGCTCTCGCTGGGCCAAAGTGGGAAAGGACATTCCAAGGAGAGGGAACAGCAAATACCCTGAGGTGGGAGGCACAGTGAAGAAACAGAGTATGACTCTGTAAAAAGAGCAGAGGGGGCTGCTTTAGATGGACTGGTCAGGGCATGACTCTGAGACAAAGGTCAGCTAAGCTATTTCTAAAAAGGGCCAAGTAAAAACTATTTTGGTTTTTCAGGCCGCATGGTTTTGCTCCCAGCTACTCAACTCTGCACATAAGCAGCCACAGATGACATATACACAAATGGGCATAGCTGTGTGCCACTAAAACTTTACTTATGGGCCCTAAAATGTGAATTTCACACAATTTTCACATGACATGAATTATGTTTCTTTTGATTCCCCACCCCCAATCATTAAAAAATAGCAAAAAAATTCTTAGCTCCTGGGGCATACAAACGCAGGCAGTAGGGGGGGATATGGCCTGTGGGTCATAGTTTAAGAGCCCCTTGCTCTAGGATAAGTGTGTCCCCATAATTCATCACCTAAATAGGAAAACTTTACATCTCAAAATTGTTTTTTGTTGTTTTTTTTCCTTTTTAAAAAAATGTTTGGTATTTACATTTGCAAAGTTGTGACTGAAGTTTAAATAATATGCAGAAAGGGCATAAGTTAAATGTATAAAATCTGACGGTGTTCACAAGCAATGTGAAAATCAAGATAGCGAGTGACCAGCCCTCAGAAACCCCAGAAATCCCCCTTGTGCCTCTTCCAGTCACTACCACCCAAAGATACCCAGCATCATGTCTTTCAACAACAGATCTTAGGGGGCCCTATTTTTGAATTTCCTACAAGTTGAATCACGCAGCATGGCTTCTTTTAAATACGGCTTCTTGCACTCAACATTTATATGGTTTGTCCAGGTTATGGATGGCTGAGCTTTATCTATTCTCACAGCTCTGTTCTTTTGAGACCAGGGTGCAATTTATTTATCTTTTTCATTGCTGGTGGGTCTTTGGGTTGTTTCCAGTTTGGGGCGGTTATGACTAATGCTGCTATGGAACATTCTAGCACGTGTCTCAACAGCATTTGTGTTGGGTACGTCCCTCCGAGAGGGATTGCTGAGTCATACACTGTGCCTGATTCCAGTTTGAGTGGATGAGTCCGTTCACCAAAGTGCCAACCATAAGGATTCTGAAAGCAAAAGGGATGCTAATGTGTTTACACCAGGAGGATGATTGTAAACTAGGTTTATCCCAGGCCCCTGGGATGTGTGGCTCCCCAGAGTTAGGGGAGTATATGTGTGAAGACCCCAATGAGCAGAACCCCAGTACTACCCGTGCCTGATGTAAGCTGCATTCGTAAGATGAACTCAGTAATCCTACATCACTGGAACATATCCAGGAGCGACCCTGCCCCCAGGGGACCCTGGGTCATATCTGAGGACATGTGTGGTCATCACAACTGGGGCTGCTCCTGGCATCAAATGAGTGGGGGCCAGGGGTGCTGCTCCACACCCCCCAGTGCCTGGGACAGCCCCGCAGAGAATGATCTGGTCCTGAATGTCCATAATGCTGAGGTTGAGAAAAACCTTATATTTGATTATTTACTTAAATGATGTGCTCTAAATTTTTACTTTATTTTTTAAATTTGTTTTTTGATGGAGGTACTGGGGATTGAACTCAGGACCTCGTGCATGCTAAGCATGTGTTCTACCATTTGAGCTATATCCACCTGCCTGATCCAAACGTTTAGAGAGCAGATGGTATTCATTCAACTGATACATATTTAGTGAGCACCTCCCATCATCCAGATTTTGAGTGAGAGCAAGCATTCCTGTCCTGGTGGGGTTTATATTCTAGTGAGAGATGGTGGGGGGGGGGCAATAAATAAATATATGCCATGTCAGATGGTGAGAAGTGCTCTGGAGGGAAGTGAAATAGGGTTAGGGAACAGGGTCCTGGGGGCAGATGATAGCAGATACTTTATAGGTATAAGGAGATATCAGAGCAGAACCCTGAAGGAGATCAGAGAGGGGGCAATTGCGGATGTCTGGAGGAAAGGCATTCTAGGTGGGAGGAACAGCCTGTGCAAAGGTCCTGGGGCAGTACCAATACTGGTGTGCCGGAGGAACTACAAGGATGTGATTGAAGCAGAGTGAGTGAGGGGGAGAGAGGGAGGAAGGGAGCGAGTCCGGCAGGGCTTGTGGGTCACCAGGAAGAATTGGGCTTTTACACTGAGGAAAGTGGGATCCCTGGAGGGCTGGTGGGCTGTGGGCAGAGGATAGGCAGGACCTGACTCAGGTGCTCATGGTCGCCCACTAGTGGCTTCTGTGGGGAGGACAGACTGTTGTGGGGGGGCAGGGCATGGCCTTGGGGATTGTGCTAGTCTACAGAGGAGACAGTGGGGGCTGAGGAATGGATAAAGAAAATGTGGTCTAGCCACACAGTGGAATATTATTCAGCCATAAAAAGGAATGACACGTGCTACAAGGTGGATGAACCCTGAATACATGATACTCAGTGAGAAAAGCCAGACACAAAAAACCACATAGGGTATAATTCCACCGATGTGAAACCTCCAGAACAGGCCAATCCACAGACACAGAGAGTGGATTCGTGGTTGCCAGGGGCTGGGGAGGGGGAGGGGGTGACTGCTAATGGGGATGAGGTTTCTTTGGGGGGTGACAGAAATGTTTTAAAATTATATTATTGTGATAGTAAAACTCATTAAATTGAACAGTGAAAACAAGCCCTTTGATTCTGTCCATTTCACCCCATCCTCTCTGGCCCCCACCTTGGTCCAGGACCCCATCATCACGTGCCTGGGTGACTGCACCAGGCTCCTCCCAAAGACAAAGCCTATCTTACCCTGGGTGCTGGTTAATTTTATGTGTCCACTAGGCTGAGTCACAGTGGTGCCCAGATACTTGGTCAAACAATACTTGGATGTTTCTATGGTGTTTTTGAGTAAGATTGATCTTTAAATCCATGGACTGTTAAGTAAAGCAGATTCCCGTCCCGAATATGGATGGGCCTCATCCAATCAGACTAGAATAAAAATCTGATCTCCCCAAGCAAGAAGCAATTTCACCAAGAGACGGCCTTCAGACTTGAGCTGCAACTTCAGCTTTTCCCTGAATATTCAGATGCAATTTCAATGTGCTTGTTTTCCTAGGTGACTTGGGCAAGTCACTTAACCACTCAAGATCTCGCTGTTCTCATCTGTCAATTGGACCCAATAACGGTACCTATTGCACGGGGTTGGTGTGGGGATGAAATGGTGACACAATCTGAGTGCTTAAAACAGGGTTTGACAGTATTAGCCGGTATTATTCCCATCAGCAGCATTGCAGTGATTTCTATGGGAAGTGGAGTTGGTGGGTCAAAGGTTAATCGACCTCGGTTTTTCCAAATGGCAGCCAACCCAGCCATTTTCCACACTGGCCCTTTTAAATGTTCTCAGCTTCTCTTTCTTTCGGTTTTTCAAAAAATAACATACTTATCATACTGGAGAAAGGGTACAGGGTAAAGCGATCACAAAGATCAACTTGGGAAGCGGTGGGTCTGGCAAAGAAGGGATGGGGCCTTGTACCTGTTTAACATCTTGTCCCCTAGAAGAAAAGGCAGCCGGGGGGGGGGGGGGGGGTAGAGATCAAGTGGCAGAGCGCATGCTTAGCACGCACAAAGTCCTGGGTTCAACCTCCAGTGCCCCCTCCAAATACAAATAAATAAATAAACCTAATTACCTCCCCCCAATAAAAAAAAAGAAAAATAAAGGCAGCCAAGTACTTTTTTTCTTTTTTTATATTTAAAAAAAACTTTGGTAGGATACATATAACATAAAACTAGCTCTCACTTCTATTCCGCTGGTCTGCGTGCCTGTGTGGATACTGGGACCACACTGTTTTACTTACGTAGCTTTATAATAAATTTTGAAACGAGGGAGTGTGAGTCCTTAAGTTTGTTCTTTTCCAAGATTCTGTTGGCAGTTTGGGACCCACTGAGATTTTCTACCCCTGTAAAACATGGTTGGGACTTCAACAGGCATTGCATTGAATCTGTAGATCGATTCGGATCGTATTGACATGGTTTTTTTTTTTTTTTTGGAGGGGGAGTAATTAGGCTTATTTTTTTTATTTAATGGAGGTACTGGGGATTGAACCCAGGACCTCATGCATGCTGAGCACGCACTCTACCACTGAGCTGTGTAGCTTCTCCCTTGACATCTTAATACTATTGTCAGGCAACCCAGAAAATGGGAGAAAATGTTACAAAACATAAATCTGATGAGGGATTAATGTCCAGAATACATACAGGACACTTACACCTCAACAACACAAGAAACAAACAACCTGTTTTTGAAAAAATGGGTAAAAGACTTGAGTTGACATTTTTTCACAGAAGATATACAAATGGCCAATAAGCACATGAAAAAAAATAAACCCAAAGAGAATCCTAATCATTAATCCTTAGGGAATTCAAATCAAAGCCCCAATGAGATACCACTGCACATCTGTTTGGATGGCTATTATTAAAAACACACAAACAGGTAGAAAGTAACACATGATGGTAAAGATGTGGAGAAATTGGAACCCTTCTGCACTATTAGCGGGAATGGAAAACAGTATGGAGGGTCCTAAAAATATTAAAAATAGAACTGCAACATGATCCAGCAATTCCACTTCTGGGTATTTACCCAAAAGAGTTGAAAGCAAGGTCTTAAAGGGCTATTTGGACACCCATGTTCATATTAGCAACACTGTTCACAACATCCAAAAGACAGAAACAAGTGTCCATTGACAGATAAATGGATAAACAAATGGCCCATCCATGCAGTGGACCATTCACCTTACAAAGGAGGGAAATTCTGACACGTGCTACAACATGAATGAAACTTGAGGACATGATGCTCATTGAAATAAGCCAGACACAGAAGGACAAATACTTTCTTATCCCACTCACAGGAGGTCCCTAGAGGAGTCAAATCCATAGAGACAGAAAGTAAACGGTGGTGGCTAGGGTCTAGGAGAGGGTCTGGGGGGGGGGGGTCAGTGTTTCATGGGGACAGAGTTTCAGTTTGGGAAGACGAGAAAGTCCTGGAGATGGATGGTGGGGATAGTTGCACAAAAATGTGCATGTACTTAATGTCACTGAACTGTACACTAAAAACGGTGAAAATGATAAATTTTATGTTATGTGTACTTTGTCACAATTAAAAATTTTAAAAAAACACGGGATTTAAGGAAAGAGGAAAGGGAAGGAGGGAAGAAGGAATGAGGAAGAAGAAAGTGTCAAATCTAGCCTGACAACTGTCTCTGTACAGCCCCTTGCAGGAAATGTTTGCCCATCTCTAATTCAAAACAGCCTGGCATAGAGTAGGTATTTGAATATAGGGGGAGATTATCACTGAATATGGGACATTAGAGTCTGATGCAGTTTACAACTGTGGTGTTTGAAGAAGGTCAGACCTGGATTAAGATTCTGGCTTTGCCAATGTCTGGATTTCATCATTAGAAAACTGGGGTCCACCAGATTGCTGACCATAGGGAAAGAGCCTGTTCTGGCAGCTCTGGGAGAACTCAGAGTCTTACCTACTGAATATCATGACTCCCTCTTGAGTCTGTCCTCAGGCCTCAACAATAAGCAACTGACAGTCCATTTTGTTTCATCTATCCTTCCCCAGGCCCTCCTCATTATTGTAAAGCAAATCCTATACCATTTCCTCTGTAAACATGCCCTCCTGTATTTTTCACAAAGACTCAGCCATAAATAAATAAAATATAGCCAATAATACCATTATCACACCTTCAACTGTTCGAACCTTGATGGTTGTTAAGAATTTACATGAAATTCAAATTCATAAAACTAGACATCGCCACCACCACTAACAAAAAAGGTGCATGTAAAGACTGGTGAAATCCAAGTGCCTGTACCTCAGCTGCCTGCATGGTATCAACATCAACTTCCTGGTTTTGACAACACACTGTGGTTATGAAAGCTATTACCACTGGGGAAAGCTGGGTGAAGGGTACATTAGAGTGAAGGGTGCTAGTTTTGCACCCTTTTCAAAATAAAGTGTAGCAAAAGTAAAACAAAACCCTGCAGAGTCATAGTTCGGATGAAGTGAATGAACTGGGGTGAGGTTTAGGAGGTCACGTGTGCAACCGCAGAGATGGATTCTCTCTACTTAAATGAGTATTTTCTTCATCATGGATTATACTTTTGCATTAATTTTTGTTTAAAAAATATCACACATACTTATCTTGTTGACTGAGTCATTTGGGACGCTTTCTTAAATTTCGCCTCATTCTTGCCCTGAGACTTATAATTTTAAGGGATAAGCCATGAAATATACATTGTTTTCTTGCTTCCTGCTTTTGATACAAGAAAATTTGAGCTCCGCGGCCCGTGGGCACCGGGGAGCCATGAAGAGCTCTTGAGCAGGGTAGGCTGCGGTTCGTGCAGATTCCAAGGGTTTACTGTGGGTGGGGAGGCGGAACTAGCGAGGAGCAGAGGTCTGCTGGAGTGAGGGATGCACGAGCTCACGGGAACCGGGCAGGGGGCCAGCCGTGGGGTGTAACGTCCGCGCCCCCGCTGCCGTGCCAGGACCCGGATGTGCAGCGCGCGGGGCGCCGGGTCCACCAAGGCTGCACCGCGCTGCGCTGCAAGGAGCCTCGCCGCCCGCACTGGCGACTGCTGAGCAGGCCAACCGTCTCCTCCCCCTGAGCCCCCTAGGCGCCCGGTCACACACCTGGCGGCCGCGTCGCGCCAGGAACCGCAGAACCTGGCTGCATTGTTGTCGCCGCTGCTGTCCCCTCCCTCCCCAGACAGGACCCAACACCCGCCCCAACCTGTACGGGGCTCGTGCCCCTTTAAGAAGCCAGAGGCGGCCAGGGGTGGGCGTGGCCGCCGCTAGCGAAAAGGGAGGGGCTGTGTCGGGCCTCCCTGATAGGCTCGAGGCCCGGGCGGTGGCTGCGCGCGCCTGCGCAGTGAGAGTTCGCGCGCGCCCCGGGGAGGAGGGTGCGCGGGTGCTAATTGGCCGCAGCGGCGGCCCCGCCCGCGTGTGGAGGGTGGGCACGTGACGCGACGGCTGGGGGCTCCCGGCGCGGGGGACGCTGGTGGCCAAGATGGCGGCGGAGCTGGTGGAGGCCAAAGTGAGTGAGCGGCGGCGGCGCCGGCCGGGACGGGCGGTGGGGCAGCGGCCAGGCGGCAGGCCGAACTCTGCGCCTTCCGCTCCGGGCCCCATGGCGCGGCCTGCCGGCGGCTCGGCATCCGGCCCCTTCACCCGCCTCTGGCCCCGGGGCTCTGGGTGCGGGCGGGGCTCAAGGAGGCCGGGGGCGGGGCCCCCGAAACCTCACCCTAGTCTTCGCGCTGGGGTGTCGGCCCCCGAGCTTGAGGTTGGCTTCCCCTCTTCCAGCCCAAGAGGTTGGGGTCCGAGTCCGCCTAAACACGGTCATAGGGCCGCGCCTCCCAGCTTGAGGCACAGTCCCCTCGGACAGTATGACGGGCTGGGCTGCTCGTCCCGAACTGGAGTCCGCGCGTTCTTTGGCCTGGGGGTGTGTCTGCGTCTCCCCGACCTCCTTGGTACAGTGGGCTGGCACCTGGGTTTCAGCTTACTTGCCCAGCAGACCAGACTGGGTTTGGTGACTCCTTGCTCACAAGGATCTCCTGACTGTCCTACCGCTTCCACAATCCTGGGTGAGGAGATAGGGTCCTGAACCGCCCCCAGACACAGCGTGTCTTTTGGAGTCTGTACCCCAAGCTTGGGTTTGGAGCCCATATTCAGCTCCCGCTCTAGTCCCAGAGCCCCGCCCCCCTCCTGACACCATCCGCACCCCGGAGTGAGCGCGGTATTAACTCAGCTTGCCCCACTCCGTGGGATGGAGCCCTGGCCCCTGTGTCCAGGGCCTTCCTAACTCTCTCTTCTCAATTTTGGGTCTTGGGCTCTGTGTTCCTCCTCCCTCTTTCCCCTCAAGACAGCATCTGTGAGGCTTTGGACTCTGCTCCTGGGGGCTCTGGAGTCCACATTTGAAGGATCAGACCTCATTTCCAAACCTTGGCTGCTTCGCTTGTACTCTCCTCCATCGTGGTCTACTTCTTAGGTCACATGCCCTTCCCACACAGCCCCCAGAAGTCTTGCTTTACATCCATTTTGTACTTCAGCTCTGGCATCTGAGTCCCCCCTCTTTCTGCAGGTTCCTGGCTGATTGCAGGGTATGTCTCTTTCTTTAGGATAGTTCCTAGTGCTTCTCTTCTATGTTCCTGTCTTGGGTCCACGTCCTATAGATGTCACCCCCCCCTCCTAGTTTGGGCTCCAGTTAATCCTCTTGGGACCGAGCTGGGAGCATCCCTCTCCCAGGGATGCTCCTTTTCCCAGGTGCCTCCCCGAGGTGAGGCTCCAGAGCTCTTGTCCCCGAGTAACTAGACTAGGCTCCTTCCTTCCTTCCCTGAGTAGTTTACTCAAAGCCACTGATCCCAGGAAGGTAGGGGACAGGACCTTCCCAGGACCCAGGCACAGTCCCCACCCCCTTCTGGTCTCCCCTTCCCAGGGTCCTGACCTGTAATTATTTTCTTTCGCTCCTCCCTCTCCTTACATTTCTCTTCTCTTCCCACTGGGATCTAAAATGCAGCCATCAGGGTTTTGTGATTATAGGGTATTACCCTCCCTTCACCTCTGAGCGCGCTCCCCCTCTACCTGCACCACACATGTTTCTGCCTCTCTCTAGAGTTTCGAGAAATTGAGATTTGCCCTAGAGATGTGGAAGTCTGAACTCTGCAAGCCCAAGGCGGCAGCCTGTGGGCTTGAAGTCCCTTGGAGCCCTAAAATTTAACCTCCTTGGGGCGCTGTAGGGCTGTGGCTCTGGTCTGTCGCCCCCACCCCAGCCAGAGATGAGGGTCTGAACTCTTATACTTTCCAGGGCCTTGAAATATGATCTGATGAACTCTACTTGACCCTCTGGTGGCTGGGGCCCCCCCACTCCAATTAAATCAAGTTGACCCTTTTTTCAAGTTCTCTAATCAGGACTGCAGCCCAGCTTGCTCCGATCCTATGGAGCCTTCTTTCTTTTTTAATGCCTTACTCTCACCGTGGGGTGCCTTCCACGCCATTGAAATGTCTCCCTCTTATAGGCACTTTCCCAAGTGTCTCAAAGAGCTGGAGATTTTATCTTTTGGGGTGCAAAGTGGGCTGGTCCTAGGGTAGAATGAGGGGGGCTTGTTAATAAACTTGGAAATCTGAGAATTTTAATCTGAGGCCCCTGAGAGGAGTTGGGGGTGGGTGTCTGAGAACTCCCTGAGACAGTGTGTAGCGTTTTGTACAGAGCTCCTATTTCTTGGAGAGAAGAGCCCCTGTTAAGTTCCACGCAGCTGCTCTGTCCAGGCTGATGTTTCTCCACAGGGCTCGGAAGGCACCCAGAGTTGAGACTCTGGAAGCTGTTGGGGCCTGGCGCTGTTTATAAACACAGATCTGAGGGGCAGGCGGGTCAGGATGAAGCCACGGCAGGAAGTGATCTGCGAAGTGCTCAGGGCTTCTTCCTGAATGTTTGCACCCTGCTCACGCTGCCCCTCCCCTCCCGTGTCAAGGGCAGGCCCCTTGGTGGTGGCAGCTGCGGAGAAATCTGAGTCGTGAACATATGGTAGCTTGAGGGGTGTGTGCTGGGGTGCGTGTGCATGAGGCAGCTCCGGATGTCCAACCTGGTGGAAGGGATAAATGGGGGCAGGGGCTCGCAGGGGTGGGATGATGTGTGGTGGTCAGACTCCAGTAGGCCAAGCCCACTTGCCTTTGGCTCTGTGGCCAGCGGTCAGCTCCCACATGACACTGCCTCTCCTTTTGAGTGCCTTGGGCCTCTTCCAGAAGAAACATCTTGTCTGCAAGCATTTCTTCTCTGCTCAAGGTAGGAAGTCAGGGTGAGGGAGATGGAACCTCTTTGTTTTTATAGTATTCAGTCTCTCTGCTTGGGTCCCGAAGCAGGTGGTGCTCTGGGGAGTGAGGGTCTCTCAGGCAGATGGGTGCAAGTGGAAATAGACAGCCTTAGGAGCCCGATGGTCCCAGGTCCAGATGCCAGCCCCGTGGTTGACAAGCAGGGAGGTCTGGGGCCAGCTGCTTCCCTCTTGGGGGCCTCAGTTTTCTCACCTATATAGTGGGCACCAGTCCTCTTGAGAAGGCCCTTGTGGTGCTTGGTATTGGTGACACTCCACATTTGTGCAGGAGTGGAAGGAAGACCCGCACATTTGTCTCGTGTCATTTTGAGCCCACCTGGCCATCAGCCGGAGCCTGGCGCTGGACAGCGGGAAGGAACGTTGGAGAGTTCCCGTCTTGGAACTCCTGGAGGGCAGGCCACTGCCAGGCAGTCCCAAAGGAAACATGGGGATCCACTGCACTCATGTGTTTGGTTTGATTTCATTGGCGGGACCCTGCCAGGTAACAGGTGTCAGACCTCGTTCATCACTTCGCTGCAGCTCAGTTAACAACCTCTATGGCTGGTGGAGCCGTGTGGTTCTCAGTTGGGATTGACTCTGCCCCTAGAAGACACTTTGTAATGTCTGTGGGACGTTTGTGGTCATCACGAGTGGGGCTTGGGGGGGCTTCTCCCATCTAGTGGGTGGGGCTCCACACCCTGCAGTGTGCCCAGGACGGCCCCCCAAGGAGGATGATCCAGCCCTGACATCCGCGGAGCTGAGGGGAACGCCTGCTGGAGGTACTAGCAGACACTTTGATGGCTTCAGCCGTGTTCAGCTCTGAGTCAGTGCTGGGACAGCATGGTAAAGAGGAGCCACCACTGGCTTCAGAGTTGGGTTTGAATCTTGTCTGTGACAAGCTCACCCAACCTGGCCGGGGTGTTCAAAGGATCAGAATTAAGCATATAATCACATGCCCAGCTCAGTCCCCAGCAGGTGAGCGGTGCTAAGCAAGTGGTGGCTGCCAGCCTCCACACTGAAGGGAAAACATGTTTGTGACCGATGTTGTTTGAGCACTCACTCTGCTTTTCACCTCATTTGGTCCTTCCTGCATCCTGATGAGGTGGACCTGTCATTGTCCCTGATGAAGAGACTGAGGGTCAGAGAGGCCTTCAGTGTCCTCGGCTAAGGAGTGGCTGAGGCTGTTTATGAGGAATGAAGATTCCCAGTTCCTGCCCTGGAGATGCTTTCAGGGTTGAAGATGGGAAAAGAGAACCCAAAATAGAAGCAGTTGAGGGGGCAGTCAGAGGAGCTTCTGCTGCGTTGGCGATGCTGAGGAAAGTTGGAGGAGGAGGAGGGGAGCAGGACTGAGCTGGGAGGGGACATCATAGGGAAGGGTGAGCCAGCAGCCTGAGCTCAGGCGTGGAGGTGGGACCAAGCCCAGGCCAGTGGAACTGGGGCTGAAGCCACCATCTCCTGGGGGGCCAGCTGCTGACAGGGTCTCACTTCTCTATACCCTCAGTCAGAGCGCAGGTGGCTCCGGAGAAGGCCAGCGTCCCCTTGGTGGCCCCTCACTCTGACACCTCCCTCTAAGCATTTGTGTCTGTGGTTGCTCTTCCCCAGAACATGGTGATGAGTTTCCGAGTCTCCGATCTTCAGATGCTCCTGGGTTTTGTTGGTCGGAGTAAGAGCGGACTTAAACACGAACTTGTCACCCGGGCCCTCCAGCTGGTCCAGTTTGACTGTAGCCCCGAGCTGTTCAAGAAGATCAAGGAGCTCTACGAGACACGCTACGCCAAGAAGAGCTCGGAGCCCGTGCCCCAGCCCCACCGGCCCCTGGACCCCCTGACCATGCACTCGACCTACGACCGGGCCAGCTCAGTGCCCAGGACTCCCCTCACAGGCCCCAACATTGACTACCCTGTGCTCTACGGGAAGTACTTAAATGGACTTGGACGGTTGCCTGCCAAGACCCTCAAACCGGAAGTGCGCCTGGTGAAGCTGCCCTTCTTTAACATGTTGGATGAGTTGCTGAAGCCCACCGAGCTGGGTGAGTCATCGCCTCCCCTGGGGGAGCCCCACCTTCTGAGTTCTCCTAGTACCCGAGGCCTGCCATGAGCCAAGGGGCTGCGGGGGCTTGACCGTCCCAGGAAGTACAGGCGCCACCTCTGGGTCCTTGTGTTATTGACCTGTTGCTGTGTAACAATTTACCCCAAATCCCAGCAGCTTGAAACAGCCAACATCTGTTAGCTCTCAGTTTCCGAAGATCAGAACTCAGGAGTGGCCTGGCTGGGTGGTTCTGGCTCCAGGTCTTTCAGGAGGTCACAGTCAAGCTGTCGGCCAGGAGCTGCCTCATCAGAAGGCTCGACTGGGGCTGGAGGTGGGGCGCTTACTCACGTGATTGCTAGCTGTTGGCTGAAGACCCCAGTTCTCACCATGTGGGCCTCTGTGGGCTGCTTGGGTGTCCTCCCAGCATGACATGGTGACTCGAGTCCCCAAGAACCAGTGATGGGGTTGGGGGTTGCTGTAGTGGAGGGAGAGAGAGAGGAGGTAAGTGTGTGCACACGTGTGTGTGCATGACCCAGCTGGAGGCCACAGGCTCTCTCTCTCATAACTTCAGCTTGGAAGTGGCATACCTTTGTACCTTTACTTCTGCGGCACTCCACTGGTCACAGATACCAAGCCTGGTACACCATGGGCGGGGGCTATGCCAGGCTGGACCACCGGGAGGCAGGGGTCACTGGGCCACCTGGAAGAAAGGCTGGCTCCCGTGCCCTTAATCCCTGTGGCATAGGGGCTGAACATTCCATCCAACCTTCCCTCCTTCTCCTCGCAGAAGGCTGTTTCCTAGTGGGCAGCCAGCGGGAGTGACAGTGGTCAGGGGGTTCAGGCTTGTCAACGTGGGCCAGCCTGCCAAGGCACATCTAGGTGTACGCCCAGGAGGTGGGGTGCAGTCGCAGCCGGAGGAGGTAATGCCAGGGAACCTCGTATTTACGTTGACTGCGCGCCTGCTGTGTAGCGGGCCCCGGCCCCTCCCAGACAGCTCTGATGACAGAGCTGGGGGTGGATGTCAGCCTGGACTCAACCTCAGATACTGTCTTGAGCTCCAGGCCGGGAGGCCAACTAGCCACATTTTCTAGGGCTGGAGATGGGGTGGAAGGCAGTGGGGCTCTTGTCGCTCCTCCAGTTTTACCAGGTCCCTGCTTGTTCCTAGAGAACCCCCTCATCCATCCACTCACTGGTTTATTCACACGGCACGCATCTAAGCGCATGGAGCAGACAAAGCCCCCACCCTTGTGTAAGTTCCCTTCTTGCACTCCTTGTCTGGGGCCTTGGGTGCCCCCAGCCTGTGCTGGCCCTCTGGGTCCTGCAGCCCATCATGGTGAGCCCTGCGCACCGTGGCAGAGGTCACGGCCCTTCCACCCAACTAGCCGCTGGGCCCCTGGCTGCGCGGTTCTCTCCCTCCCACCCTGCTGACCCAGCGGCCTGCCTTGCTTGGCCAGGGGCCCTCTCTGCACATAGGCTTTAGTTCAGCCCCACGCCCACTGGCCCTCTCGGTCCTGCCCTAGGTTTGGGAAAGGGGAGGGGGACAACTGCCTATAGTCCTTGGACTTGGTGAGGGTGGGTCGGAGGGGCTGTGGTTCCAGGCGAGGCTGCAGGAGGCCATTGAGAGCTCTGGTGGTGGCCTGGCCCTGGGATCTGAGGGCCTACGCTCCAGCCCGGGGCTCTGCCCTCCTCTGCTTTCTCTGATTTGAGCAGGCATTTCTCGCCAGCCTTCAGGTGGGGAGCAGGTTGCCTCAGCAGCACCTGTTGTGGGAGTGACGTGGCAGCACTGAGGCCCAGAGTCCCCTCCCTGCGTTTCTCCGGATGACCTCCCCTGCCTCTGCTCCCCACAGTGTCTCATAGATGCAAGGACCGGTTCCCCCACCCTGCCCCTAACAGGCTTTGAGGCCTCAGAACTGGCTGGCTGGCTGTTTCTGAAGGTCGAGCTGATGATTTAGGCTCCTAAGGACTCCCAGCATGATCTTTGTAACAAGGAGTCTGGGTTTTTACTGGGGAGCTGCAA
Organism: Camelus dromedarius; assembly: GCF_036321535.1. Lineage (NCBI taxonomy): Eukaryota > Metazoa > Chordata > Mammalia > Artiodactyla > Camelidae > Camelus > Camelus dromedarius. Next base: position 2,643,496 of record NC_087462.1, read on the forward strand.
GGCGGGCTTGGCATTGGGCGGAGGATGGGGCTGGAGGTGACTTTGAACTCAGGGCGGCAGCCTCCCTCCCCTGCCTGGACCGTGGGCTTCCTTCCTGCACGGCGAACGTGCAGTCCTTCCGCCCCACAATGCATCACTTTGCCCTGAGCCCCCGGGGACCCCGGTCACCTGATCTCCGGGAGAGTCTGCTCCCCTGTCTATACCGGGAATTACTCTGCTGGCGGCTCAGAACAAAGAGGCCGACCCCACCCTGCCTTTGCTCCCACCCACTCCCCTGCCCCATCCCAAGGTGTACGCTTTTCTCATGACTCTCTTTTTTCTCGAGGACTCCCAGCGGCTGCCCGGTTTCCTAGGGAGGGGCCTCATCCAGCACAGACGCTGGCCGCAGAGCAGGCCAGTCCCTTCTGTTCCAGGAGAAGTGGTTCTGCCTGCCCAGCCTGCACCCTGGGTGCCTCCCTGTGGTGAACTCTGCAGCGCTGGCGTTGCCCAAGGGCCACTTCAGGAGGTTCTGGCCAGCTTCCCCTTCCCCCTCGCCCCTGGTCATGACCTGCCGACCAAAACAAGGCCCAAACAGTCTGGTCCTGTTTCACCAGAAGAGCCGCCAGCCGGCTCCGGGATGGAGACTGAGCTAGGCCGACAGGAGACATAAATCACAAGGAGAGGAATGTTCGGGTTGGGGGAGGGGAGGGGAATAATAGAACCACAGAGCGAGAGCTGGAAGGACCTTAGGAGACAGATGATCTGCTCCAGCAGGGGGTGAGGACCGGTGCCCAGAAAGGTCAGGAGACTGGCCCAAGGTCACACAGTCTCCTGAGGAGGGGAGTCTGGGGCTACGTGCTCAGCCATCTTCCCAATTCTCACCCCCTCCCTGCACTATCAGTGCCTTGCTCCCCTGTGGGGAAGCACCTGTTCTGAACCACATGAAGCTTCTGGACCCCAGGCCTCTTCTCAGGATGGGGACCCCAGCCGTCTTCCCCTTCCCAGTTGGGAGAGGGGCCAACGGCCAGGCATACTGGGACCAGAGGCTCTCACTGCCCAATGATGGGGTGGGGCTGAGAATGCAGCCTTGGGTTATGACACTGCTGCTGGGGGCTCACTGGATATCTGGTGACCTGAGGGTCCCCCAAGCCTGGCCCCTTGGGGTGTCAGCAGCCAGAGTTTGACTGGTGACTGTCATGAGACTCAAGGACCGACAGAAGAAAACACAACCTGGCCTGGTGCTGAACCTGGGCTCCTGGCATCCCCGTGGCCAGCGCCTTGCAGGGTGGGCCCACTCCCATGGCCCAAGAGAGAGAGTAAGCTGTCCCTGGTACTCCAGTGCCCAGAGAAGTGGCTGATCGAGAGCCAGTGGTCTAGTGCCCGCTCTGTCCTGCAGAGCCCACACATGTCCCTCATTCAGGCTTGACGCCCCTTTGGTTGGTATTGCCCAAATGACAAGCAAGGTAATAGAGCCCTGGCCTGGTGCATTTTGCCAGGAAGCTGCACTGGAGGTGATGATAGGGTGATGGGTGAGGAATGTTCTAATCAGGGAGGGCAGGGTTCCCAGGGAGCCAGTAATATTTCAGTACCAGGAGCCCCTTATTGCACATTTGTGGGGAGGTGGCAGTCAAGGAGGCTTCCTGGAGGAGGTGGCATTCCCATCTGGATCTGAGGGATGAGTAGAAATTAAGCTGGACCAAAGGAGGTTAGGGGGTGTGTGTGTTTTTTAGGCAGAGGCTGGGTGGTGAGAGAGGGTCGTGAATGGAAGCCATTGTGACTGGAGCATGGTGTGGTGCAGGCTTGGGGAGGGAGAGCAGCCCAGACATGGGCCGCAGAGGCCAGGAAATGCAAGATGGGTAGGCCATTGGGAACAGTGGGAGCCAATTGGACTGTCCTGAGGGCTTCTGAGCTTTTCCAGGTCTTGTTTTCTTGAGTCCTTTCTGCGGCAGGGAATATCCTTGAGGCACAGAGGTAGGGTGGCCTGCCCGCCACCCCATAGCCTGGAGTAGTTCATACCAGGCCCCTGGTGCCTCCGTGGCATCAGGTCCATCTAATGCCCTGGGAACCTGGACAGTCATGTGGCACCCCATGTCCTGTGTCCCAGCTGCAGGGCCGGTGGCCTGTCCCACTGGGCTGGTTGGTGGCAGGAGGGGCTCTGCCAGCTCTGCCGTAGGTGCCTTAGGGAGCATCCAGCACAATCTGTGAGGAGCCTGCAGGTGGGCATGGAGGTGGTCCTGCCTTCATGCTTTCCCCCCAGCAGCCAGAGGAAGCTTTTAGACTAGCAGGCTGGTTACGTTCCTTCTCTGCTCAAAACCATCTCATGATCTGGTTTTTCTTCTCTGTCCCCTCTATGCCCTTACCACCTCCCTCTTGCCCGCCCACCTTGCTCACTCTGTTTCAGTCTCCTCCAGCATTCCAGGCCTGATCCTGCCCCAGGACCTTTGCATGTGCTGTCTTCCTGTCTGTCACACTCTTCTCTATACACCCACATAGTCGTTCTTCCCCTATCGTGTAATCTGAAGCTCATCTGCCTCTTCTCCTTGCCCTCCCTCACCACTCTCTCCTCCCAGCCTGACATTATTCAATGCCTGGGACTGGCTTGTTCCCCCACTGCATCTGCAGGATGGAGTGGGGTGGGGGCAGAATGAGCAAAGGCTTGGAGCTGAGGAGCAACCTGGGGGCTGCAGTGAGAACGACTTTGAACTCACGTTCTCTTTCAGTGCTTGTTCCTCCCACGGCCCCACCAGCAGGAAGTTGGGAGCCCAGGTCCCTTGCCCCGTGAGTGGAGGAGCGTGGTTTTGAACCCAGAGCCCCCAACTGGAGTTTGTGGTACCCGTCTGCTCCCTGACATTTTCGAGGCCTCTGTCCTCAGCCCAGGACACCTGTTTTCTGGCCTTGTCCATGACACCCCCCACATCCGACCAGCACCACCTGCTGGGGCGGGGCTTCAGCCTGGACGCCAGGCCTGGGGCCCCAGGGGGCTGCCATCTAAAGGACTTCAGGCCAGTGGGAGAGACACCAGTCCCATCCGATAGAATTCTTAAAAGGTCTTTTTCTTCCTATTTAAATTTTTGTAAATATGTGTTCATCATAGAAATCACAGGTTAACACCAAGGAAGCCCGTTGTCCAGGGCAGGGGCGGTCCCTGTGGGCGGTCTCGGCTAGTTCTTGCCACCGCCTTCTCTGTGTGTGTGCGACCTACGAAGTGTGGTGTGTCCTGACTACTGGTGTGTCACCTCCTACCCCCTGGTATATCGTGCGCACCTTCTGAGGTCACTAAATATTCTTTGCTAGTGGCAGTTTGCGAGGCTGTGTGGTAATGCGTATGCCATGCTCTGTGTTGGGGTCTCAGATCGAGCAGGCAGCTAGTTCCCCGTCTCCCTGGTCCATTTGCTCCTCCCGGGATTCCAGCTCCCCTGAGCACCCTGGAACAGGGGCTCTCCCTTTAGTCTTGAGGGGCGCTCTGCCTGGTGAGTGTGCTGGAGGCTAGGAGGGCGATTACCTCCTCCGCCCTGCTCCACCTGTGCAGCATGGGTGACAACAGAGGTACCTTTGGCACAGCGTCCACAACGAACCAAAGACATGGGAAAATTGTGTTCACTCTAAGAAGATAAAAGTTTTGGAGAAAACAGAACAGGGAAGGGGGTGGGGAGCGCTGGAGTTGCAGGTGGGTTGGGGTGGAGGTTGTGGCTTTTAAATAAAGGCACTCAAGGGAAGACTTCTATTCCAGGGGCATTTGCGCAGACTTTCTTAAACACCAGGACTGTGCAGGTACTTGAGGAGGGGAACGTTCTGGAAGAGGGGATGGCAAGTGCAAAGGCTTCTAGGCGAGATGTTCTTGGCAGGTGAGGAGCATGAGGAGGTGGCTAAGGTGGCTGCCGTGGAATCAAGGCCACCAGGGCTGGGGACAGAGTGCCCCCTAAGGTCCTGAGCTGAGGGAGCCAGGAGACCAGCATCGGGTCTGCATTCTGATCAGATAAGCACTGGCGGAGAAGGGACCACCCTGGATGCATTTGGGATTTGAAGTGAGCAGGATTGGCCTCAGGAGCTGATGGTGAGGATGGACGCCACATCTCAGCCCTGAACAGCCCGAAGGGTGGGGCCGCCACTGGCGGTGGACGGCTAAGGCACGGTTTTGGGGGACCCTCACCCCCTCCTGGTGGTGTAGGGTGTGCTGTGTCCCTGCTGAGGTGGCAGCTCACCTCCCACTGGCCATTTGGCTCCCTGGGGAAACAGTCACAGCCGCCCCAAGCTGATGGCACAGCAGAAAATCTGGATTCAGCATGCATCCCCTGCCCCCACAGCAGCCTCACCTAGAAGTAGGAGTCCTTCTCGGAAAGGGACCCCGGATTCTAGTCCTTCAGTGACCTTTCTTGCAGTTTCTACTGGCAGAGCTCCCTGATTACCAGGTGGACCGCCCCCCTCCCCTGCCTTCCAGGGGACTCGGTGGGATCTATCAGATGTGAGACCCCCTCCCCCATAAATAATTGCCCCAACTCTTTGGGCAGGTCTGGGCATGTCTGCAAGTAGCCTCCCTGCACCCAGCCCTCCAATTAGGCGGCCCTTTTCCAGGGCCCCAGCCAGGACTCTGGAGGGACCAGCCCTCCTCAACAAGCAGGAACTGGCGGCAACAACGTGGCAGTGTCAGTGGCCACCTCTGACTGGCTCCAGCTCCAGACCTAGCCCTGAGAGATGGGTCCTGTGCGTGGAGGCTGTCCAGGCTTGGGTGGGGATGGAGGTGTACAGGGCTGGGTAGAGCTGGGGTACGAACCAGTCCGAGCTGGTTTCAAATTTGAATTGTGTTTGCTTTTTAAATAGCCTCCCCATTGTGCTGCTTTGGACTTCGGAAGTAGGGGTGGGCCGACCAGGGCCTGTTCCCTGCTGGCCTTGGCCACGCCAGGCCTGTGCTCAGCTCTCACTGGCGGCTTGCGTGGTGCAGGGCAGAGTGGGGACGTGGAGGCATAAGCCACGTGGCTTACAAAGCCGAAAATATTTACACCCCTACTCGTTACAGGGACAGTCGGGCCATCGCTCTTCTGACGGGTTTGCAGTATGAAAAAGGCAGACGCCTTACCTCGTGGCCACTCCAAGGCTGACATGTGGCCAGCTCTCGCACCCCCAGAGACAGCTCTTGCACAGAGCCCCTCCCTCGGTTTTGGGTTTTGATTACACAAATAGCAACCCCTGCTCCGCACCTGCCTTTTTCACTTAAAACCATCTTGGGGATGAGTCTGTATCGGAGCACCTGTTTTCACGGTAGCATAGTATTCCCTTGTGTGGGGTCCCGTGTGGATGTTGACCAGACCACACGGGTGGGCACCTAGGTCATTAACAGTCTTCTGCTGATAAAAACCATCTGGAGTCGCGTCGGGCGGCAGGCGTGGTCCTGCTGCGCGTGCGCGCGTCTACCGGCGCCGGTGGCCGTGGTCCGGGGTCTGTTCCGGCTTCTCCGCAGAGCCTTTCCCTCCTGCCAGCGCGGCCTCGTCAGTGTTTATCAGACTTCTCCACCTCTTCCAGTCTTCCAGTCACATGACTGCCCAGTGTAGTGGGTTTTGTTGGGGGGGGGGGTATTGGTGTTATTTGTGTTTTGGTTTTTTTGCTTCATCAAATTTATTTTTACATTGAAGTGAGATTTTTTTTTTTAATTGAAGTATATAGTCAGTTTACAATGTTGTGTCAGTTTCTGGTGTACAGCACAATGCTTCAGTCGTACATGAATATACTTATATCTGTTTTCATACTCTTTTTCACCGTAAGCTACCACAAGATATCGAATATAGTTCCCTGTGCTACACAGTATAAACTTGTTTATCTATTTTAGGTATACCAGTCAGTATCTACAAATCTCAAACTCCCAGTTTATCTCTTCCCACCCCCTTCCCCCTGGTAACCATAAGTTTGTTTTCTATGTCTGTGAGTCGGTTTCTGTTTTGTAAATAAATTCTTTTGTCTTTTTTTTTTTATTGGATTCCACATATGAGTGATATGTCATACAGTATTTTTTTTTCCTTTTTCTGGCTTATACATTGAGTAAGATTGACCTATAATCTGATATTAGTTTCCGGTGTACGACATAGTGACTTGGTATTTTTATGCATTACATAATGATCACCACTTCTCAGTGCAGTTTTATATTTTTAATCATTGAGGTATAATTTACATACAGTGAAATCCACAGATATTTAGGGTGTAATTTGAGTTTTAGCAAATGAACGTACCCGAGTAACCCAAGTGCCATCAAATACAGAACATTCCTGTCACTGTTAAGTTTCCACGTGCCCCTTCCCTGATAGTCCTTGCCTACCCTGGCCCCAAAGGCCACCATTGTTCCGAGTTCTGTCACACAGGTTCATTTTGCCTGTTCCGGAATGTGACACAACACACAGGCAGCACATACTTCTTTGCATCTGCCTTCTCTGGCTCCGCGTTTTGGGTTTCAGATTCCATGTCAATGTATAGATAACAAGTTTTATTTTATTGTATGATTGTAACACATCTTGCTTGTTCTTCCGTTGGCAGGCTCTTGAGTTGTTTGCAGTTTAGGGCTACTAGGAATAAATTTACCAAGCATTCTTGCACAGGTCTTTTTGTAGACGTTTATTTGGGAAATACCTAACAGCAGATTGCTGGTTATAGGGTAGGTTTAGATTTAACTTTATTAGAAAGTGCCCAACCATTTTTCCAAAGTGATTGTACCATGTTACAACCACCATCACCCCCAGCAGAAAGTTCTGGTTACTCCACATCCTCATCAGTTGGAATTGTTGGTCTTATCATTTTAGCCATTCTAAGTCGACGTGCGGAGGTTTTAAACCAATCTTGCATTCGTAGGCCAAATCCCAGGGGCCCTGGCTGTCTGCTAGTATTTTGTTAAAGATTTTTACATCTATGTTCATGAGAGCTGTTTGTGTTTTTCCTTTCTTGATGCATTATTGTCAGGTTTTGGAAGCAGAGTTATGCTGCCTCATAAAATGAGTTGAGAAGTTTTCTTCCTTCTCTGTTTTCTGAAAAAGTTTATATATAAAGTTTATATGGATTCTTCCTTAAACATTTGATAGAATCCACCAATCTGGACCTGCAGTCTTCTTTGTGGAAAGGTTTTTAATTATGAATTCAATTTCTTTAACTGATAAAAAGCTTTTCAGACTCTCTATATCCCTTGGTGTCAGTTTTGGTAATATGCATCTCTGGAAGAATTTGTTCATTTCATCTAAATCGGTGAACTTACTGGCATGACGTTGCTTACGACTGCCCCGATTGAACCGGAAGGCTGTAGGGTCTGTCCTGTTGTCCACCTTTCGTCTCTGATAGTTCATGTTCTCACTGTCTGACTGTCCGGTCTGACTAGGTGTTTATCAGAAACCTTGGGTGCTGTTGGGCCGTCTGTCGTGTGCTGGGCTTTCTGTTTCATCGGCTTCCATCTTCATCTCCTTCCTTCTAATGGCTTTGCTTTTAGTCTGCTCTTCTTTTTCTAGCTTCTTGTGGAAGGAGGAAGCATATGTCATTCATTTTAAACCCTTTTCATTTTTTTTTAATAGAAGCACTTAAACCTATAACTTTTCCTCTCACGACTGCTTTAGCTGCCTTCCACACACACATTTTGGAAGGCTGTGTTTTCTCATCCAGGCCAGAGCACTTTCTGATCGCACCTGGGGTTCTCAGTGCAGGTACGACTGAGAGTAAAGACCCAGCTCTTCACCACCAAGGTCTCAGTCCCCTGGCCGACTCCCCTAGCCTCTAGGGGGTCTCCAGTGGGTGCCTTGTGACGCGAGCATGGCTCTGTGTGCCCTGGCCCTGCTGCCCTCCTCACACTTCCCACTGTGAGCCAGGCCAGACTGCTCTGTGACTCTGATTTTGTGCACTTGGACTTTTACTGCTGGTTCAATTCCTTATCTCCTCGGCCAGCCCGTGAGTGCCTGAGGCAGGATTTTGTTCAGCTTGTGCCCTGTCCCCTCTGGCAGTGCTGTGCAGGGCCCACTGAGAACCCATCACGTGCAGGGCCTGGGCCGAGTGCCTCACGGTTGGGCACGTGCTCACAGGTGCCTGGAACAGCCCTGCGATTTAGGGACAGGGCAGTCACTGGTGTCTCTCGGACCTGGAGCAAGCGGCTGACCTGAGGGCACTTGGCCTGTCGTGCTGTCTCCTGCCAGCCTGCCGGGCTCTTCTCCTGGCACGAACAGCTCTCAGTCCTCTTGAGTAGATGCCTGAACTCTGGAGGGCTGAGAAGGCTGTTACTCCCCGAGTGGCCCTCAGTGGGGGGCGTGGGGGACACAAGTGTTCCCTGAACCATAGGCTGTGGTTAGTGGCCCCAAGAAGGGGCAGGATCCCTCATCCCTGGAGGTCCCCCGTCCAGCCTACATGTCCAGCCACATGGATGGGGCTCAGCCTCCCATTTCCTGCTTCCCAGTCTAAAGATGGCCAGGCCTGTAGGAATGACCATGGTCAGCGCCTGCGCCAGGAACCAAACGTGTCCCTGACCCCGAATTTGTCTCCAGTTCCACAGAATAATGAGAAGCTTCAGGAGAGCCCATGTATCTTCGCCTTGACGCCCAGACAGGTGGAGCTGATCCGGAACTCCAGGTGCGCCAGGGCCACTGCAGAACCTGGGCTCAGCACTGGGGGAAGGGAGGCCCCAGCCTGCTCAGGGCCCGTGCTCTCATGGCCTTTGACCCACAGCCCCGAGGCAGGCCAGCCGTCCTTCTTTAACAGAGCCCCGCCTGGGTGCTGCCAGCATCGGGGCTTGCGTTCTCTTGGGGGGGTGTGGAGCAGACTCCCTGGCCCTGCCGTCCCCATGCCAGGAGCGCCCCGCCATGACCACCAGAGACATCCCCAGACATCACCAGTGTCGTGGGGGCGGGACTGCCCGGTGAGGACACTGGGCTGTAGCAGATGATGGTTGGAGGCTGGTTCCGGGCTGCGACTCTGCTCTCTGAGGCCTCCATCTCCAGCCATTTGTCAGGCACCCACTAACCCACTATCCACACCAGCCCCCCACTTTTCAGAGAGAGGAGGTCATTTGCCCAAGTCACCAGTGAGTCAATGGCAGGAGAGAATGTTCTAGATAGTACCCCTTGGCCTTTGGTTGTTATAGAAGGTAACAGGTTAGTCCACCCAGCTGGCCCAGGAGGGGCCCACAGTCCCCAGCAAAGGATCAGAGTGGCTCCCGGCACGCTCCCCCACTGACCCCTCTTCTCCTCCCCGTGCACAGAGAACTGCAGCCCGGGATTAAGGCCGTGCAGGTCGTCCTAAGGTAAGCCCAGGTGTGCCAGGACCCCGGGTGGGGGCACGGCAGGGACCCTTACCTGACTCTACCTCCCTGACCCTGGGTGGCCAACGTCCTGCCATGTCCCGCCCCAGGCCCCTCTCAGAACCCCCTGCTTCTCCTTTCTTGTTATCTGGCCTTGTCTGTGGGGCATCACTATCCAGCCCCACTCAGGCCAGACACGGGACCCCTGACACCTCCCACTTACAGTCCAGCATTGAGATCTACCCATCAGGCCTGACAGGGCCTCTGTCGCCTCCATCCACCGTCTGTCCTCCCTGCCGTCCCAGCGGGCCCTCCCGTGCCCGAGGTGCTGCGGCCCTATGGTCCCCACTGTCCTTGCAGAATCTGCTATTCAGACACCAGCAGCCCCCAGGAAGACCAGTACCCACCCAACATTGCAGTGAAGGTCAACCACAGCTACTGCTCTGTCCCGGTGAGTGCGGCCCTGCCTCCGGCATCTGTGGTGGTGGGGGGGAGGGGGCAGAGAACAGAGAGTAGAGGGGGTGACGCCGAACACCTCGGCAATGGTGTGAGCTGGTCTGTTTGCTCTCAGGGCTACTACCCCTCGAATAAACCTGGCGTGGAGCCCAAGAGGCCGTGCCGCCCCATCAACCTCACGCACCTCATGTACCTGTCCTCGGCCACCAACCGCATCACCGTCACCTGGGGCAACTATGGCAAGGTGAGCGCGCCCTGCCACCCCTGCCCTTTCCCTCCTACCCCCTCCAGTCACCCACCCTTCCTCCAGCTCAGTCTTGACTCCCCTCCCCCGCCTCAGAGTTACTCCGTGGCCTTGTACTTGGTGCGGCAACTGACCTCCTCGGAGCTGCTGCAGAGGTTGAAGACCATCGGGGTTAAGCACCCGGAGCTGTGCAAGGCACTGGGTGAGCCCTGGGGCCTTTGTGCTGATGGGTGGGGCTCCCACGGCCCCCGGGGGTGGTTGCAGCTCCATCATCTCAGACGTTCCCTGTCCCGGGTGTGAGGTGCAGGCCTAGTCCTCATGGGAGCGTGTTGCCTGTGAGGGGCCCCCTGACAGGGCACCTTGACCTCCCAGGGCCCAGCTATCACCCTGGGGGTTAGGGAGCTCTGAGAGGTCTCTGGAGGGTGTGGAAGGAGGAGGGGGAGCCAGGCAGCGAACCGTCAGTGCAAAGGCCCTGAGGCAGGGATGAGCAAGGAGTGCTGACAGGCCCCAGGGAGCCCAGTGAGTAGGGCAAGGAGAGCTAGGGTGGGGGCTGTCGGGGTCCACCGGCCAAGCACATGCGGCAAGGAGCCTTGGAGCCTTGCTGGGAGGGGCCGACCCACGTGGTCTGTGCTCAGGCAGGTGCTTCTGGCTGCCCTGCAGGGGATGGGGCAGGTCAGGGTCGGGGCCGGGGCTCAGAGAGTTGGAGCAGAAGACGGGCTCACGGCGGAGGTGCATGCCTGGTGATGAAGGTCTGACCAGAAAGCCGAGACCACTCATTTGCTGTTGTGCTCTAACAACCGAAGAAAGGGGGTGAGAATACAGAGGGCATTTTAACGAAGCCAAAACCTCCCCTTAGACCAGCAGCGGAGCGGGGCTGCCCGGCACACAGTAGTACTCAGGAGTTTCCTCCCGGGTCGCCCAGACGCCCGCCTGGCTTGGCTTCTGACCCCAGCCTCACAATGGCTCTGGGCAGTGGGACCTGGCCGTGTCCCAGTCTGACCAGTGGGGACAGACGTTGGGGTGCAGAATGGCCGAGTTAGGGGGCTGTGACCCCGGGACCTCTGCCTAGGCGCCCTGCTCCACCACCTCTCTCTTTTCACAAAGGGCCCTTTTCCTTCAGCCCCACCCTCACCTGCCTGTTGGCCTGCAGGGACGGTGGCCAGCTTGACCAGAGGAGGCAGGCTCCCCGCAGCAGCTCGGCTAGCCGCAGTGCCTGTTGGCAGGTGCACGGATTGGTGCAGGGCTGGGTAGGGCTCATCTAGGCAGCAGGGGCTACAGGGGGGGGACCGGCTGGTGGAGGCCTGGCTTAACTCCTCAGTGACCAGCCAGGAGCCAAGGCCTAAGGCAGTGCTGGGGGCCCTCAGGGTGTGTGTCGCTCTGTGCGTGCCAGCCTGGGCCTGTGCTGGGCAGGGCTCCCTCTCTGCAGCCAGCCTCCTGCCGGGCATCACCGCTGCTGTGTTTGTTCCTCTCTAGTTTCGGCCACGAAGTTCTGTTGAACCTTTTCTGCTGCACACGCCTTGCCTCTCTTAGGTAGGGGAGGAAGAGGCCTTGCTTTGAAACAGTGGATGCTGCATCCATTCTTAGCTGTCCTGGGTCTTTTAGAGGGGCCGAGGCCTCTGGGTCCACCATCAGTTAGCACTTGTTAGCCAGAGAGGGGAGCCACAGGGTAGAAATTCATACTGAGGTGTGAATGACTGGTGTGACCTTAGGGACAGTGGGGGAGTGGTGGGGGAGAGGGGGCAGGGGGCAAGCTGGCAAGTCACCCTCAGCCCCCTGTGGGATCGGCTTTCTGGAGGAGAGGGCGCAGGAGTTGTGTTGGGGGAGGGGCAGTTCCAGGCCCCTAGCAAGGTGGCCTCCCCCACTGCAGGGCCCGGGGTTGATCTTCTCCTGAGCCATCTGGGAATGAAGTTTAACGAGGTGCCCCTCAGGTGCGTCCGCCAGCCTCCCTGCACCCCCTGCAGGCCCATCCCCAGGGCTGCAGTGGGCGAGTTTCCTTCCAGGCTTTTTCCAGCCTTGTGTGTTTGTGGTAGGGTGGCTTTAGTGGCAGGTACCCACTGTCTTCTCATCTGATAGAGAAGCAGACTCAGATGGTGCCAGAGAGCCGCGCTCGTGGGCCTGCTCTTGCCCCCCGGGTCCGCGGTAGGCACTCCTGACCTGGCATCAGGGCTTCCCAGCCCTTGGAGTGTGCAGGAGGCCGTCGGCACTGCCTCACCCACCCCAGAGTCCTCAGGGATGGTTTTCATGGGAATTAACAGTCACAGTAGGTGGCCTGTGTTAGCTGCTTGTAGCCTGGATCTTTTCAGAAAAGTCACATGGGTCATGAAAAGCCCCAGGAGGGCAGGCTTATTTGGGGGGCCTGTCCCCCATCGTCACGCACCCAGAAATAACTAGCTGCTGCCCAGAGGTTTTTAATGTAGGTGGTCTCTGTAGCCCCTGGCCCTGGAGCTAAAACTCATGTCTCATCATCCTGGAGGTGGGTATTAGGGTGCTCGTTATGTGAAACGCTGCCCTTCTGAAACAAGGGTGCCGAGCGTGCTCGCTGCTGCCCTCCGAGCACCTCTGAGTGCTGCAGAGAACCCGCCTCTGGCCCCAGGCCTGCAGGCATCTCCGTCCCTTCCCTGCTGATCTAGGCTGCCCCTTCCCCACAGTCAAAGAGAAGCTGCGCCTAGACCCTGACAGCGAGATCGCCACCACGGGCGTGCGGGTCTCCCTCATCTGCCCGGTGAGTGAGGGAGCGCGGTGGCCTGGGGCAGCCAGGCGGGCGGTACTGGGCCAGGTGGCCGCTCACACCTTGTCATCTTCCCGGCTCCGCAGCTGGTGAAGATGCGGCTGTCGGTGCCCTGCCGCGCGGAGACTTGCGCCCACCTGCAGTGCTTCGACGCCGTCTTCTACCTCCAGATGAATGAGAAGAAGCCCACCTGGATGTGCCCGGTGTGCGACAAGCCGGCCCCCTACGACCAGCTCATCATCGATGGGTGAGTCGCCGGGGCGCTCATGGGGCTGTGCTGGGCTCAAGCTCTCACCTCTCAGGGCCCCTGTGGAAGGAGGAATGGAGCCAGGCAACCTGTGAGGCCTCTGTGGCTCCTCCTCCTGGGACCTCTGGGCAGCCCTGTGGGACATGTCAGGGGTGTTGCTGTGCAGTGGCAATGGTGTCACTTAGGGTTCAGAAGCAGGGCTAGGGAGGTCCACTGTTGCTTTCCACGTGACCTCGCTGCACGATTCAGGAAGCTGCTTCCTGGGTGGCATTCAGCACAGGCTCCGTCACATCCTGCATGTAGGACGGTGAAAGGGATATGTCTCCCCAAAACTCTGGCCCTTTCTGTTGGTCCCTTTGCTAGGTAGTGCCAGCTTGTGGCCAGTCTGCCTCCCCAGTCTGACTGGCAGGCCCTCCCCTTGCCACAGGGGAACGAGGGGAAAAAGGCCATTCTCCCCAAAAAGGAACCTTTGCTCTGGTCTTAGGTTTCCAGAAACTGAGCCTAGCACCTGACTGACCAGCTCCTGCCAGGCGCCAGCCACACCCGTTTCTGTCCCCAGAGCCGGGGCAGGGGAGGGAACAGGGTGGCCCAGGGAGGAGCAGGCCAGGGGCAGCATGGCTGAGTCTGGTAGCCACTCTCTGAATCACCGGCTACACGGCCCACACCAGTGCGTGGCGGCCGAGGTGCAGCTAGGGCACATGCTGTGGGGAAGGGAGTGGCCGCGACCTGCAGTGGCCACATGTGAGTTGTCCCCACGGTCAGCCACTTGTCTCCATCTGATCACCGCACGTGAGGTCCTGCCAAGCCCTCCCTCTCAACCATCCTGGGAGCTGGACCTTGATCCTCTCCACCTTACAGATGAGGAAACTGAGGCTCAGAAGGTTCCCCCCAGCTCACAGGTGGCCAGGCTGGGACTCTGACCACACTATGGCAAGCTCTGAGCCTGGGTCCTCTCCCCAGGAGGACTGAGCTGCCACCCCCATGCAGTCCGGCCTCAGGGTAGAGTGAGGAGGCCCCTGGGGCCGGGCACAAGGGCTGGGCCTGAATGGCAGCTCTGTTCCTGGCCTGGCAGCTGTGCGGCCCAGAGCCCGACTTCCCCCCACAGGCCTGGAGTGGGCCACCCAGGCTTGGGTGGTGGTAACTGTGACAGCTCTAGGGACAGAAAAGACTGGGGCTGGGCATTGTGACGGTGTCCCACACAGACTGCAATTCCACTAGCCCACGGAGCCTGGGTGTAGCCAGGGAGGCTTAGGGTCTTTGATTTATGCATTTATTCCTTGAGGCTCTACCACTTTGTTCCTGGCCCTGAGCTGAGTGACTCAGGGGTCCCCAAAAGGACTCTGTCCCAGACTCTGCGTTCAGGGAACTCCCAACTGGGCATGAGGGGTGGGGGGACCAAGCCAGACACAGATAATTCCTGTTGTCTGTGCTCTGCCTGGAGACAAGCCATAGAGTGGGGCTTTGGAGGGTGAGTAGGAGTTTTCCAGGTAGTGAAGTGCATTGCAGGGAGAGTTGTGTTCACACCAGGGTAACCCTGGGGTGGTGGGTCTGTGAGTGTGACGGTGGAGACAAGGCCTCAAGGTGGGCCTGGGAGGGTCCACGTCAGCCACAGCAGTGTCCTACACAAGGCTTCCCTCCTGCGTGACCACGACCCAGGTGGTCGAAGTCACCTGGAGGCAGGTGCAGCGTTGAGGTTGAACAAACGCTGGGGGCTCTGGTATGTTCCCTGCACCCAGCCTGGTATGGGCACTTGGCCACTCCTCAGATCCCTGCAGCTGCTGGAGATGGTGGGCCCTGTGCCTGCCTCATCCTGCAGACAGAGAGACCAAGGCTGGTGGTCAGGAAGTAGCTGGGGGTTAGGACCTGAACCCAGGCCTGCTGCTGCCTGGCCTTGTGGCCTCAGGAGGACTCACCTCCCCATCCCAGGCTTCAGTTTCCCCAACTGTAAAATGGGCCTTGCTGGCCTACCTCAGAGAACAGTGCCCAGGGCCACAGCTCGCCATGGGGCCCTCTGGGGTTGCTGCTGGCCATATGGGAATTATGTGGGCTCATTCTGTTCCCAGGTGAATTGAGCCTGTTTCCTCATCTGTAAAAACAGGGGCAACACAGAATCAGGATGGGAGGGTGGGAGCCCCTCATTTAGGGGGTCAAGTGGCCCCCTAGGCCTCATGCTCTCGAGTAATTGGAGGGCAGGCCCCATTCTCTGCCCCGGCCGGCTGTCACCGCAGTCCCCTTGCCACGAGTAGCTCATTGCAGGCCCTCCTGGAACCCCAGGTCACCAGGCCTGGCCAGTGCTGCCCCAAAGCCGCTTCTGCAGAGAAGGAAGTGGCTCAGCAGGCATCTCACCCCATCCAGGAGAGCAGGGTGTGGCCCAGGAATCAGCACCCACTCCTCCCGCCCCCAGGCTCCTCTCTAAGATCCTGAGTGAGTGTGAGGACGCCGACGAAATCGAGTACCTGGTGGACGGCTCGTGGTGCCCGATCCGCGCCGAGAAGGAGCGCAGCTGCAGCCCCCAGTGCCCCATCCTCGTGCTCGGTGAGGCTTCACCCAGGCTTGACCCAAATCCCTGTTCCGGGGTTTGGCACTCTTTGAGTTAGACTTGTATCCACTGTGTGGCCTTTTTGTCTAAAACACAACCATCCCGGGGAGTCGATCCCCTTGGAGCAGGGTGGCTGAGGTGGTTAGTGAGTGCTCGCTGTGTGCTGGGCCCTGTGCAGAGCGTGGGGGACCCGGCAGCGTCAGGCCACCTCACCCCGTCCTCAGAGGTGTGCTGCGCGACACGGCTGGCCTACCCTTCGCCAGCCTCAGCTCCTCGACAGCCATCCCGAGCATCTGTCCCTGTCTCCCGCAGGCACCTCGGACGCCAGTGGGCTCCTACCCACCCCCAGCGTCAACAGCGGGGGCGGCGGTGCTCTTGGGGGCACCGGAGGCGGCGGCGGCGGGGGTGGGGCGGCGGGCGGCCTAGAGAACGGGAAGCCGGGAGCTGACGTGGTGGACCTCACGCTGGACAGCTCGTCGTCCTCAGAGGAAGAGGAGGAGGAAGAGGAAGATGAAGAAGACGAGGACGAGGAAGGCCCCCGGCCCAAGCGCCGCTGCCCCTTCCAGAAGGGCCTGGTGCCGGCCTGCTGACCGCCCGCCGCCGCCGGCCGGACGCGCGACTTCCCTGGTGCTCACCGCGCAGAGGGCGCAGGCGGGCCTCGGGCGCAGAGGGAGGGGTGGGTGTTTTTTTTTTCTTTTTATTGTTGTTCATTTTGTTTTTCCAACCCTTTCCCTGGCTCCTGGCACCTGTACCTCTGGACTCTATCGGAGGATTAAAAAAAGTAAAATGACAAAAAAAGTACAAAAAAAAAAAGAAAAACAAAACAAAGAAAAATCAAACTTAAAAACAAGGCCAGCCACCCACACAGCTGCTTCCTCGGCCGGAGTCAGAGCCCAAAGACAGCTGACCCTGGGAAGGGCGGGCGGGCCCAGGATGCCGCGCCTCCGGACGACCATTCCAGCTGGTGCAGGGGACCGGGCGGTGGGGGCTCAGGGAGGACTGCCGGGCATGCGGCCCTCTCCCCGGCAGCAGACACGACTTCGACATTCGTCTGTTCCTTTGCTTTTTCTCTCTTTGCAAACGTGTCCTCTCCTGAGACCCTGGAGCAGGGAGCGTTTTAGCCAAGAAGCCATGGAGTGGGTGGGGGCGGGGAGGGGATGATGGGGGGCGGGTGGCAGGGGTGGGGCAGCGGGGGGGGAAGTGGTGGGCTGGGGAGGGTTTAGCCACAGATGTGTTGTATTTTTTGAAAGTGCAATAACTTGGTATTTTGAAGACCCGGCATGTGGCCAGGACCGCCTGTGGAAGGCGGGGGCCCCAGAGTGCGGCACCGTGTGGCGTGGGGGGGTCTCAGTTTTCTAGCCAGCTACCTCGGTAACTCCAATTCAGGTTAACTTCCCTACGGAACAGCGCAGATGTCCACGGGTGCCGCCGTCACCCGCCCCTCCTCAGCAGGGCGCGGGGCGGCCACTTCCAAGGGGCAGCAGGGACCTGCCCGGCCTCTCCATTTGGGGCAGTTCCTTCCCCCTTTTCTTGCTCTTGGGTTTTCTGACGGGTATGAGGCCTGCCCGGCACCCCCTCCCCCTGGGAGCCTCAGTCTCGTCTTCCAACAGGACTGGGCTGGGCCGCCCTTCAGCTACCCGCCTGGCCCCAGGTGGCCCCCGGCCTGGGGTCCAGCGACCACGGGGCTCCCACAGCTGCCCCAGATGCCTCCAGGGACCCGCAGCTGGGTGCCCAGCCCCCAACCCAGCACCCTTGCCCCCGGAGGCCACCCCTGGTTCTCCAGACTGCCTGTGCCCACCGTCCTTTTTGCTTTTCTTCCCCACGCCCCCACTCCCAAGCCCCAGAATAATTTTTCTTTGTATAAACAGAAATCTAGTCAGGAAGCAATATCATTTCAGGTCTAAAGAAGAAAGGGACACAAATCTGGTCGAGGACAAATTCAGTTTTACTGTATAAACTCGGTTGTGCAGTTCGGCCCCCACCGCCCTCCGCCTGCACTGGCAGCCGAGGGCCGCTGTTTTCTAATATTTGTATTCTAATTTAATTGTTTTTTTAAAAACGCAAATAAAAAAGTCAAGGTGAAGCCACTGAGGCGTCCGCTTCTCTGTGTATCGGGGCTGTGGCGGGGAGCAAAGGACAAGACTTCCCGCCACGTGCTGCACAGCCTTCGGGTTCCAAAGGCACAGCATTTGGTCAAATGAGGAAGATTGCATCTTGAGCTGCCAGGTCCAGTGTGTTTGCTGGGCCGGACAAGGAATTCAGACAGCCACTGAATCCCAGGACCGTCCCTGGCCCCCTGGGTGACCAAGAAGATACGCAAATGCTCAGTAAGCTCAGAAAGATGCTCAACATCTCCAGTCACCAGGGAAACGCAGCTCACAACCACGGGAGGCCGCCCCATGGCTCACCCGCACCGGGTCAGCGAGGATGAGGACGCAGAGCCCTGGAGGGCGCCGGTGGGAATGTGAGATGGGGCAGCCTTGGTGGAAGGGTCCCAGGTTGGAGTTGCCATCTGACCCAGCGGCTCCTCTCTGAGGTATCTGCCCCAGGGTAAATGGAAACAGGTTCACAGAAACACTGGCACGTGTGTTCGTAACAGTACGATTCACAACAGCCAAAGGTTTGTTGGGAAGCAACCTGGGTGTCCATCGACAGGTGAATGGCCACACAAAATGTGCTCCATCCGTGCAGTGGAATGTTAGCCTTAAAAAGGAAGGCAGTTCTGACACCCACTACCACGTGGACGGACCTTGAGAACACGATGCTCAGAGAACCAGACATGGACGCACAGTGTGTGATTCCATGGATGTGAAACATCCAGAATGGGCCAATCCACAGAGGTCAGAGGGTACCAGGGGCTGGGGTAGAGATAGGGAGTAACTGCTAATAGGGAACGGGTTTCTTTGTGGGGTGTTGAAAATGTTCTGGAACTAGATAGAGGTGATGGTTACATAATTCTCCAAATATGCTAAAACCTCTGTTTCACTAGGGTGAACAGTGTGTGAACTTGATGAAGAGCCAAAGCCTCCCCCCTCAGCGGAGGAGACAAGGGAGCGTGAGCGAAGACGCCCTCCAGGGCCCAGTGGCTTAGAACCTTCCTCCACCGTTCTGACCAGAGGCCTCCAGTCTCCTTCATGGCTGGCTCACCGTCCATAACATCTTCTATTTGCACTGGGTGCCACCCAGCCCGAGCAGGAGACCTGGGTCTACAGGAACACAAACAAGCGACCTTGCTGCTGACGGAGGACCCCCACTCCCCACACCGAACCAGCACTCCGAACCCCTCCCCAAGCTCCTGCCTTTGTGGCATTTCCAGGCAAGGGCCGTCCATCCTCTCCCAGGCTGTGGCGTGGCCATTGTGCCCCCTTGGTGTCCCTCCATCACCCCACCCCCAACCCGGCCCAGGTGGCCCCAGTCTGATTTGGGGACTGGAGGGAGGGCACTCCCCAGGGCCCTAGAAGTGGTGGTATTTGGTGACCCCAACCCAGAGGAGGGGTCCGCAACCCATTCCCCCCAGGGGTTGGGGGAGCAGTGAGCTCAGATCATGGATCATGTCACAGAGACCCATTGTAGGGCTGCATCTTGGGGCCCTCTGGCTGACTTGGGGCTCCCTGGCCAAGGCCACCCCACCCAGGGCCTCAAAATACCCTGCAGTTGAAGGTGACCAAGGAGCCCGCCCAGCCGGTTCTCCCCACCCACCCCCGCCCTCACCTGGTGGCACCCGCCTGTGCCCAGGGGTGTGGGTCACCTCCTCTGTAGGGGCCCTGGGCCTGGCACTGCTGGCAACACCCACCCCACCCTGGGAGCCCAGAGGCAGGGTCGCTGCGTGCAGACCCCTGCCTCCCAGGCCTGGTAGGAAGAGTCAGGCTGAGCTTGAGGTCCCCTCCTGGAACCCGAGTAGAGGGGCCCCCCAAACCCTCCATCCCCACTCCCAAACCTTCCCCCAACAAAACACAAAGAACATCAAAATCAGGCAAATGAGGCAGCAGCGGTCGTAACAGGCTGCGTTTAGTGGTTTTTTTATGTACAAGAAAAATGATTTTTTTGTCTGGTTTTTCATCATCTTTTGTCCTTTTGTTTTTTTTTTTTTTTATTACTTTCAAAGCTTCTCCCTCCCCACCCCCAAAAAGTGCATTTTTATCAATTGTTTTTTTTTTAAATCTCCCACACTTTATAAAGACTCTCAAATACAGTCTATGGAATGTCTGCTCTGTGCTCTGTGACCCTGTGGGCGCTGCCCCCCCGCCCTTCTCCACCAGGCCTGGCCCCCCAAAGTCCAAGGCACCTCGTGTCTGGGCCCGGGCAGGGCGGGGAGGACCCTGGGCATCAGGACCCCTGGCCGCAGCCTTCAGGCAGGGATGGGGGAGGTTCTCCTTAGCCCCCTCCATCTCCTGCCCTGCCCCCATCCCACATGTAAATCTATATATTTAGTGCGAGCTAGTCTCACTCTGAGGTTATGGCTCCTGGGGTGCCCGAGCCCCACACCCTGACCCGTCCTGCGCCAGCCATCATCGCCCATTCAAGGAAGGCTGCTTCCTCAGCTTAAATAACTTTTTTAAAATAAAACTGCAAATATAAATATCTTTCTTTCTCAAAAAATAGGATTTTTGCTCTTTTTTTTTTGTTGATTTTTACTTTTTTTCCCCGCTTTTCCTTTCACTCTCTTGGTCTCACCTCCTACGATCCCGGCTGCCTGGACTGCCTCGGTCCTGGGGGGGCCCTGGCCCCTGCCTCCGTCCCATGACCTGTGATGAGGCAGTCACAACCACGGCCAGTGGGTCTCAGTAGTGCAGACTCCCCAGAAGACCCTGGAAGGGGCTGGGGGACTCCCTCCCCTCCTACCCAAGACACCCCCCACCCCTTTAGAAAGAAGCAAAGGGACAGCCATGTACAAACAGGGTGACAAGACAGGATGGCCACAAAGGGCCTCCTGGGCAAGCCGCCCATGGGGGCAGACTTTGGTACGGCCCGGGGGAGCCCGCAGGGCCCAGGCCCAGGCCCACACCCGAGCCCGGCTGGGCCTGGTCCGGCACTTTACATTCACTGGTTTTTGATTTTTTTTTTTTTTTTTTTTTTTTTGCTTTTTTTTTCTCTTAATCTCAAAAGGCAGGGTGGGGATCAAGGTCGGGGCTAGGCAGGTGCAGCAGCAAGGGTGCTAATCTCTCTCTCCCTGGTCCTGAAGGCTGGCGACCGCTCCAGGTGAGGGCTCCGTCCCCCACCATCCTGTCAGGGACCCCTGCCCCTGCCCCGGTGTGCCCCTCTGGAGCCCCCACCTGGAGCCCCCCACCTGGACCTCGCACACACGCGCACACACATCCACACAACTTCACCAAGATGATGGAAATAACAATTTTGCTGTTTTTCTTTTTTCTTTTTTTTTTTTTGTACCAGGCAGTTAAAAAAACACCCCAAAAAAAGAAACCACAAAAAAAACCCCAAACAACCAAACAAAAAAACTTTTTGCTGTGTCCTTTCTGACCAGTCAGCACGTTCCCCTCAAATATTTTTGTTTGTTTGTTTCCTGAAACGCAAGAATTCAGCAGTATCTTTGGCAACACTTTATCACGACCTTAATTTAAAGAATAAAAATAAAATTGATCCACGTCTATATACAGTATGTGATTGCGCGGAGTTGGGGGACTGGGCTGGGAGGGCGCGGGTCCCGGCACTGGGCCCATGCAGATGCTGCGGCCCCCGGGACGGGCTGGCGGGCAGCAGGAGAGGGGTTAAGGCGGAGTGGATGGGCAGGGCTGGCAGAAGCTGAGCGCAGAGCTAGGGGCAAGGGTTTAGTGCAATTCCCGAGGAGGTTTGTGTTAAAGTGTGCTCGGCGGGGTTCGGCCCTTGCCCCCGCCATAGTCCCAGAGGCCTCGATCCCCCAAGTTCGGTCGCCCCCACTGGCCAGGACGACAGCTGTGATTTTTTCAGTTGGTTTTATTGCGAGGGGGTGTATGAGTAGTGGGGAGAGGGCTGTCCCCTCGGGGAACCTCTCTGGGAGCTGGAGTTGGGTGGGGGGGTCCCTGGCCTGGGCACTTGAGCTCTCCGCTCGGCCTCCACAGATGGTTCTCAGCAAGAGCTCGCCCCATGACGCTGGGTTGTGGACGGGGCCACCCGGCCCTGGGCTCCCCTGCCACCCCCCTCAGGAGGGGGGGTCCTGAGACATTTGGGGGGCTGACGGGCTCGGGGGGGTAGGGGGAGAGCAGGAAGAAACAAAAACTATCCTGTAGAAACAATGATGAAAGTTGCCTTCTGAAAAAGCTTCCCTTTAAAAACAAGAAAAAGATGGGGTTTGTCACAGAACAAAGGGGCATGGGGTAATGGGCCAGTGGCTGGAGGTGGGGAGCAGGGACACCCCCACACCTTGGGTATTGACGAGGAAGGGTCTCAGCTCAGCAGAGTGTCTATTTACAGGGTCCCACGCTAGGGTTGCATATGCGACAGTCGGGGAGGGGGGAGGGTGCCCTGGCCTCTGGCAACACGGTCTCCCTAGCCCTGGCCCCAATCCGTGGCCTGTGGCTCGGTCAACACCGGGCCTTTGGGGAGCCAGAGGCTGGGGGGAGGCAGGTGCCAGCCCCCAGATTACAGTCAGTGCCTTTGAGTAAAAAGAGGGGTGTCGGGGAGGGTGTAAGGCCCTGGAGACGGGGCCCCTGGTCGCCCACCTCGACGGGGATGGCATATCCAAGATGGCAGCTCCTCGGTGGCCACAAGGAAGGGCGGCCATGTTGGAGGACGGGGGACAGCGAGGGTTGGGGACAAGGGCAGGGACACAGGGTTGCTCTGGCTGGTTGGAAGGCCAGCCCTCTCTCAGGCCCATCCCTGAGCTGGGGAGTCGGTAAGGAGGGTCCCCGTGGACGTGGGTGGCCACTGAATGGCTAGCAAGTAATGAGACATCTCCAAATCAGAACCCAAAAAAAGGACAGGACAGGGTGGGGGTGGAGGGGTTGGTGGGGACACGGCAGAAACACAAAAACCCCACAGTCCTGCCTGCAAGGCAGGCCCCCGTGGTAAAGCACAAACGCCTCAGAAGGCCTCACCCTCACCCGTGCCTTCCTGACCCTTCTCACCTCGGGGAACAGAAGTGGATTCTACGTCTGCAGTGGGTTTCTTTTTTTATTATTTTGTACAAAAATAAATCGACTTTTAGGAATTTGTTTGCTCTCTCTCGCTCTCTCTCTCTCTCTCTTTTTTTTTTTTTTGTCTTTTTGACTTTTCATAGAAGTTGGTTGCAACTTGTAAACATGTTTTTTAAATTAAGAATTAAGATAAAGAGTAGTACCCGTTCTGTTACAAAGTGCCAAGACTTCTATTTGTGGTTGGTTGTCTTGTGTTTTTTTTTTTCTTTTTTTCCTTTCATTTTGTAAAATCTTGTTTTTATTGCTTTTGTGACATTGGAACTTCTGGACATTCTCTCCCCTCATCCCTGCCACCGTGAGACCCTGGGTTCCCTCTCCTCTTGGCTCTCACCCCACACTGTTGCCTGCTCCTCTGAGGAAAAGTATATTTCATATATATATATATATATCTATATATAAATTTTGTTTTTAAGGAGGAAGAGAAAAAAAAACCTTAAAAGTGCTTTAAAAAATTGGGAGAGGGCTGGGGGAGGAAAGAGGGTGAAGACAAAAAGTTTCGAATCTCCAAACATCTCATGTGGTCTGGGGGGCTGGGGTCAGGGGATGAAGACAGGGGTGGCAGGGAGCCCTGAGCGGTGGCCCGAGGGTCACGCTGGGTCGTAAGTGCCATGAAGGAAGGCAGTGGGGACCCCGGGGAGCCTCCCTGGTGTCCCCCCCACCTCGTCTTCTCCCCTTTCTCCACACCTGGAAATAAATAGATTTGTGTCCCAGTGGCCAGGAGATACGGGGGACCACAGGCAGGAAGGAATGGGAGGCGGGGAGATGGAGGGGGAGACCCCCACTTAGGAAGTGCCCTGAGGAAGGAGGGTGGGGGTGGGAGGATGGGGCCATTTTAACGTCCGCTCACAGCGGACAGAAATCATTTAAGGTCTTGTCTAAAAGACTCTAGAAACCAGCGAGGAAAGGAAAGGAAAAGCCCATCCCGTCCCCGGCCCCCCGAGGCCCCACTCACCCCTGCTGGGGCCCAGGGCCCTGACCGAGCCTCGGATGGGACCCCAGACCCCGAGCCGGCGGCGCCCGGGGAGCTCAGAATCCTTGTGTCCCACAAAAACCCCAAACCGAGCCCCGAAAGCCATTGTCGGGGTGGGGGGAAGAGGGGCCGCAGGTGGGGGTGGGGCGAGGGTCCCCGTGGAGGGAGAGAGCATGAAGGAGAAGAATCTGAGAAAAGCACTACCCTAGATTCTGTGACGCTTCATATATATATATCTGTATATATATATATATATATATAGATATAGATATCTGTATATAGATAGATTTTCTTTTTTTGTGTTTTTGGGGGGTGGTGGGTGATTCTCTCTCTCTCTCTCTCTCTCTTTCTCTCTCTCTCTCTCTCTCTCTCTCTCTCTCGGGTTTCTGTTTTCTCTTTTTGGTTTTCAGGCAAGTCCAGCCGCGAAGCTGCCATCGGCGGTGGCCCCGGCGCCCCCGTCGCCTCCCCCTGCGGCGCCCGCTACATTCAACCTGCCCAGGCCCTCGGGGCTGGCCTCGTCCTCGTCCTCCTCCTCGTCCTTAAAGTGCTTCTCCTGGCCGTTGCGCCGCGCGTCGGGCGAGCCGGGCGGGGCGGGGGCGCCGGGCGGCGCGGGGGCCCCCGGGGCGGGGGCGGGGTCGGGCCCCCCGAGCCCCCCGCTCCGCACGCGGGGCTTGCGGCCGCGGCGCGAGGGCACGCCGTTGCAGCCGTCTTTCTTGAGGTGTCTGTGCAGGTGGTCGGAGCGCACGAAGGTCTTGCAGCAGCTGTCGCACTGGTAGGGGCGCAGGCCGGTGTGCACGCGCATGTGGTTCTTCAGGTCGTAGTTGTGCGCGAAGGCCGCCCCGCACTGCTGGCACAGGTACGGCTTCTCGCCCGTGTGCTTCCTCATGTGCACCTTGAGCTTGTCCTGCCTGTGGGCGGGTCGAGGGTCAGCGGTCGCCCGGCTGGGCCCCCGCGGGGGACAGCAACCCCCCTCCCCGCCCCTGCTGGCCTGGCGCTGAAAACCTGGACCCTTGTGGAAAGGGGAGCTGCTGCCAGAGGCGGCCCGGGTGAAATGGGGCCAGCGGGTGCAGTTTCCCGTTCTGAGGACAGCACCAAGGGCCCCTGAAGGTCTGAAAAGCCCCTTGGACCCTGCTTGCTGCCTGGTCTTGGGGAAACAGCTGAATCTCTCTGAACCCTTTTTCTTAACCACAGAAGGAGGAAGATAACAGGCCTCCCACCCCCACGGGCTCTACTCAGTGGCAGGTGCATGCCTTCACAGCACAGGCATTTATCGAGCACCTGCTGAATACCAGACCCTGTTCCAGGTGCTAAAAATGCTACAGGGAACAACGCAGGATGCCAGAGTGGTAACAGAGAGGGTGAAGCTGTCCTGGTTTTAGCACTGCAAGTCCTATGTCCGAGGAAACCCTTCAGTCACTGAAAAACCTGGGCAGTTGATCACAGCAGTAACCAAGTCCTCACTCTAGGGATCCCCCAAGTTCCTGCCAAGTCTCCATTCACCTCTGGCTCACTCTGCTCTGGCCACACTGGCTTCCTGGCTGTCACCCCCGCATGCCAGTAAGCACAAGCCTACTTCAGGGCCTTTAAACATGCTGTTCCTGCTACCTGGAACACTTTTTTCCTCCCAGATCTTCACAAACTTCAGTCCAAAGGCGACCTTGCCAGAGAGGCCTTCCCCCACTCCCCCATTCCTGGTCCCTCACGGCACAACCTTGTTTCTCGAGAGCACAGACCGAGTGTGATTACAGGGCCCCTCCCTGCCCATCTCACCCCACAGAGAAATGTGGACCTGGTTCAGTCTGGGGCTTCCAGCCCACAAAGCTGGTCACCATATCAGTCCTGGGCTGACTATGGCCCAGTCGCTGCTCTGTCCCCAGCCCTTGGCTGTCCAAAGTGAGATGTGTAGGAAGTGCAAAAGGCACACCAGATTCTGAAGACTTCATTTGCTCAATGCAATGTAAAATATTCCATTTATAATTTTGCATATCAATTACATGTTGAAATGGAACTAATGGATTATGTAAAATTTGATTAAAATTACTTTCACCTGTTCTTTCTACTTTTTAAAAATGTGGCTGCCAAAAAATGTAAAATTACGGAGGTGGCTCACACGATATTTCCATTGCACTGAGCTGGTCCGTACTGATTGGGCTGTATTCCTTTGTGGACTCCACAGGGCATGAGCAGGGACCTAGGTCTCCAGAGCTCTGGCTACCATCTGATCTGCCCCTTGCTGCAGCCTTTTGTGTGCCTCTGAGCCACTCTGGGTCTCTTCCTTCTGATGCCCACCAGACTGAGAGGTTCTTCGGTGCCAAGACTGACAAACTCCTACTCATCCTTCAAAGCCCCACCTGAAATGCCCTTCCTCCCCCAAGAAGCTTTTCACAACCCCCAAAGACCTAACTGCCTCCCACCCTTGGGGCTCTTCTAAGTCCCTCCCTCTAGCACCACCCACACAGCTGGTGTCCCTACTTGCTCCAACTCTTCTTACGGCTCCTTACTGTCCTGAGGATCAAGACCTGGCCCTTTGCAACAAGACCCTTGCCTATTCTCTGGCTTTGTTACCTCCAAATGAGCCAACAGAACTCAGGCCACAATGAACTCAACACTCCCTGGATTAACTGGGACTGTTAACAAGGGGCAGCAATCACCAGGAGCTCCCCTTCCCCCGGCCTCCCTCAGAGCCCACTAACATGGTCTCCCAGCTGTCCTGCTCAGATCTAGGAGCCAGCTTATGGAGGGGACGGAAGGGACTCAGACTGTTCTAGCACTAAACAGAGATTTCCCCAGCTGAGGCTTGGAGGCTCAGAGAGGGGAAGTGACTTGCCCCGAGTTGCACAGAGGGTTGGGGGCTGCGCCAAGTTGGGGTGGGGGTGGAGGCAGCCCCAGTTTCATCACCTCAAGCCCCGGCCCGGGTAATTATAGCCCCGGCCGCCACAGGCCCTGCTTACTCAATTCTCTAGTGTGACTCAGAGGGGCCCCTGGGCTCCCCAGCCTGGAAGGAGGGGTGGGGGCTGGGGCCCTGGGTGGGGGGGCAGAGAAGAGCCAGGCGGGTGCATTGGAGGAAGGGGCCTGGCCTGGTGTCCTTCTCTATGCCTCAGTTTCCCTGACTGGCAAACAGGATCGGCCCTAGGGTGGGATGGCCAAGAGAACTCCAGCTCAGAATGAAACCGAGCCTGGGAGGGTTCAGTGGGGGTCACCTACAGGTACTCTGGCTTGCTGGGCCTCCATCAAGCTGTTCTTCCCAGGCCCAGAGACCCTTGAGGGTAGGACCCACAGCCATCCCAGACCCCCCATCTGGAGGAAGAGGTAGCCCCAAGACCACTGGCACCCTAATCTCACCAAAGGGAGAAACTAGACTGCCTTCCTCCCAGTAGCTGCCCTTTGCCCCTGCCTGGCACTCCTGGGCCCTGGAGTCCTGGCCACACCCTCCTCTCTTGGCCTGCTGGGGAGGGGGCTGGGGAAACTGGGTCGGGGGTCAGTCCCTAGATCCTGTCCCCATTGGGGTAGGGCCGGGAAGCTGGGACAATGGCTTCTTTCTTCAGCCTGGGTGGGCGTGGCTGGGGGAACCCCAGGGCGGGTGGGGGTAGGGGGTGGTGCTGAGTCATCCAGCCTGGCCAGGCCCCTGCATGCCAGCCCCCCACCCCCACCAGGCTGGCCCCACAAGGCCTAGCCAGTTACCTCTGGACTCTTAAGACCAAATCACAAATTACCCCCAGCCTGGCCTCAAACTCCTCCTGTCCAGGGACCAAGCCCAGTGGCTCCTGTGCCCTTTTCCGTCCACTGGCTGTAGTGATCCCCTAAGTGAACTAGCCTCTGGGCCTTTGCACTGGCTGTTCCCTCTGCCTTTCTCTTTCCCTTTCTCCACGGCTCCCTCCCTTTCCTCCGTCAGGTCTCAGCCCCTGGGGAAGCCTCCCTGTTTAAGGCAGCACGAGCACGCAGCATGAGCAGCCACCCCCAGCCCTGTTCTCTGCTCTCTTTTCCTCCCAAGCACTTTCCACCAACCAGTGCCATCAGTTCTGTGGTTTCATCTCGCGCATGCTCTGTCACCCCCACGGGGATTTTGGCTTGCTTCTCCACTTCAAGAACAGGGTCTGGTACCCAGTAAGCACTCCATAAATGTTGGCTGAATGAAGCAAGTTCCCCAAGTGACACAATAACCAGGGTTCCCTGTTCCCAGTGGGGCTGCCGCCCTCTCTCGTGGCCCAAATTCTCCAGTTGGAACAGGAAGAACCACCCCAAGAAAAAGAAGAGCGACTCCTTGGGCCCTTCCTTCCAGCCTCATGAGGTTCAGCACCGCCTGGCACGCTTTACATTTATGTAGTCACCTTGTTTAGGGCCTGTGCACCCCCCACCCACAGGCTCTCGACAGGCACACAGGGATGCCCTGATGGAGAAGGCACCCTGGCAGGGCTGGGCAGTGCTGGTTTTACAAGCGCACAGGCATGTGTGTGTGTGACGGGGCAGGAAGCCCCTGCCACCCCCGGCCACCCCCCACCACGGTGGCGCCAGCTCACCTGGTGAATCGGACTTTGCAGATGTTACACTCGTAGGGCTTCTCGCCTGTGTGGGTCCGGATGTGCCGCGGCAGCTTGCCGGCGCCCTGGATGACCTTCTCACAGATGGGGCACTTCTGGAAGGCCTTGGCCCGGATCTTCTTCTCCACCTTCTGAGACCAGGCCGGGTAGACGTCGCCATCGTGGGCACTGCTGAAGTACTTCAGGTAGTAGTCCACGACGCCCTTGTCATCAGCCCTCGACTCTTCGTCGCTGTCCCCTGCCGTCGCTGCCCCAGCCCGGCCCACAGACGACATCATCTGCTGCAGCAGAGTGCTGGCCGCCAGCCCGTCCGCGTCAGCCCCATCCCCGTCCTCGCCCTCAGCCGCGCCGGACAGGAAGCCCGGAGAGTCGCCTGGCTCGGGGGCCGCCTCTGACAGCGAGGCTGCCTCCTCCTCCCCACCTCGGCTGTAGTGGCCATTCTGCGTGGCGGTGGACGGCGGGGCCACGGGAGGTGGGAAGAGACCCCCAGCAGGGGCGTCCTCGTCCCGCTCTGGCCACAGACCCGGGTTGCTGTCGCCCTCATCCCCATCCCCAGCTGGGGGCCGCTCAGCCGGGGGGCCCGGCCCGTAGAAGTCCAAGCCGTTGCAGTCGCCAGCAGCCACAGCAGCCACTGCAGCAGCCACAGCCTCCTTGGTGGCATCCAGGTCATCATCAGATGTGCCAAAGGCAGACCACGGGAATGTGGCAGCGGCGGCAGCAGCGGCGGCAGGCAGGCTATTCATGGGGTTGCTCTGGAAGAACTCGAGGTACTCCTTGGCGCGAAGGAGGTTTCGTTGATCAATTTGATCTACGAGGTCCAGCTGCCCAGCGTCGGCGCCCGCGTCAGCCGCCAGGATCTGCCGATCGAGGAGGTCGGCGCAGACGTGGCTCACGGCAGGGATCTCAAGTAGGCGGGCGGCGCTGAGGATGTCGCCCACGTTGGCCGTGCTGACGGTCAGCGTGGCCGTGTAGGCGAAATCCATGAGGGCCGTGAGCGCCTCGGCACTGACAAAGTCGATCTCGTACACGTTCTGCTGGTCCACCACGGCGCCCGACGTGAACAGCTTCTTGAAGTACTGGCTGCAGGCAGCCAGCACCGAGCGGTGTGTGGGGAACTCGCGGCCCTCCACCAGAATTACCACGTCGCACAGCAGGCCCTGCGTCCTCTGCTCGTTGAGTCCGCTCAGGATGTCACTGCTGTGGTCGGGGAACGGGATCCCGATGGGGCCGTCCACGCCGCCGGCCATCTTCCGCGCCGAGACCTGCAGTGCCGGGAGGAAGAAGCGGTCATGAGGGTGGGGAAGGGCCGAGCCAACTGGCCGGGGTGCAAGACCCTGGGAAAGTAGTGCCCCCCTGCCCCCCAGACTCAGTTTTCCCAGCTCTGCACCAGGATGGTCGATGTCTGGTTCTGCATTATCCACGTGAGATTATGCTGACAAAATCCAACTGGGCACTTCAGAGATGAACACCAGCACCCTCCACCCTTCACTAGGAGGCCCACTGGAGTGCCCATCCAAGGGGCGATTTGAAGTGGCATGGGTGCACACAGTAGGTGTTTGATAAATGCCCAACACGAGGTGTTTCCCAATGCATCTGAGCACAGGCTTCTGCCCACGCTCTCTCTAGGGGGCCACAGCGACATAAAGCACTCACTGTGCGCTGTCGTGGCCGAGCACCCAGCAGTCCCACAGCCAGCACCATCTCCGCTGCAGAGGTGAGAAAAGGGGGCTCAGGGAGTCCCAAGGCCCCATGGCTGCACCTGACCCAAGAGCCAATATCCAAGCAGAATGGCCATCCATCCCTGCCTGCCCCTTCACCTCCCTGACCTTCCCTCCTGCCTCTTGGTTAGGCCTAGTTCTCCTGGGGGGGCTTTGAGTCAGCAGGAAGGGGTGAGGCCAAGACCCAGGGACAGGGCTAGGGTCACTGGGGCTGTGGGCGTGCCCCAGTGGGGTGGGGTGATGACTCTGCAGGACAAACCCCTTTCTGCTCTGCGGAGCCCCTAGGATGTGGCTCCCCTAGTACTGAATAATGAGGGAAACCGGACCACTGCCCACCGAAGCTGAACCCCCTCAAAGAGTGGGGGTGCTGAGGGCCTCCTGCTCAGCCCTCTCCAACTTCTGGCCACCCTGCCTGCGCTGTTCAGCCCAGGACAAGGCCCTGCCATACTCTGGGCCTCAGTCTCCCCATCTGTTGAATGGGCAGAAGCCACTGGAAATACAGGGGCGGGGGGGGGGCTCTGTCTGTCCCGCCCCTCTCCCCCCCTCCTTTTTTCCGCCTTCCCCTGGGCTGTGACTCATCCACCCACTCGGGCGCTTGTGCAACCCTCTGGCTCCTGTCCCCACCCCTCCACCCTCTCCGGGGAGAGCCCCCGGCTGCCCTAAGCCACCCAACACAACCCACAATCCTCTTGGCCCAGCCAGCCTTTCAAACCAGAGCCCCCGAATGTCTCTGGAGAGAGGGCCCAAACCAGACCTTTCTCAGCCTCCTAAAGACCCGGGGACCCCAAGCTGAGTGACCCAGCTCAGCTCTACCCTGATCCCTCCCGCTGCGTCTCTAGTGGGATGCAGGCGGTTGGCCCGGCAAGGGAGCTGGGGTTGGTCTGGGAGCCCCAAGGCTAGGGCAGGACTGTCCCGAGTCAGGCCTGCCCTGGGAGCGGGCTCCAGGCTGCGGGGCCGACACAGAGGCCTTTGTGTGGTGCGCAGGCGGGCAGTGCACTTCCCGGGACGCCTCTCTCTGAGGCCCGCCCTCTTTCCCGCCGACCGCACCAGCTGCTCTGCTCCCCCCCTCTGTTCCGCCAGCCCGCAGTGGGTACGGGGGGAGACTCAGATGTGGCTGCTGGGAGCAGGAGGATGGGGGGGGCGCGACCCCATCCAAGGCTCGGCCATGGGAAGCCTTAGCGGAGCCCCCTATGGCGGCTTCCACCCCCTGCCACCATCTGCCGTCTGGCCTCGGCCCCAGGGAGCAAGTGGGCAGATGGGACTCTGGATCAGACCAGCCTCCGCCCCTTCTCGCCCCCCTCCTCTGATCCAGGCCACCGATGTGCCAAGATGGCCACCCTGGCCCTGCTTGCCAGTGTCCCTCAGGTGTCTCCAAGGGCTTCTAGGTCAGGACTTGAACTGGTCCAGGTGACTCACCCCTCCCCATGGCCACTCTACCCCATCTTCCCACCAACACCCAGCCCACCAGGCCTACTTCAAGCATGAAGCTGCCAGGTGCCCACTTGCTGGAAGCCACCCAGCTGGGAAGGAGCAAGCTCGGGCCTTGAACCCAGTACCCGGTCTGGGGCACTGGATGAAGCCCTGGGCCTGGGTCTCCACCAGCCAGCTGAGCAAGGCCACATGCAAAGAGCCTGTTGTGTGGGACAGCCCTTGAGTCTGGGCTGAGTCTGAGGGTCACGTCCCTGTCCTCTCCCAGCTGGGGCTGCTATTTCTCCAAATAAGCAACAGAGACCGTCCCCCAAAGGGCAAGGCCTGGAGAGACGCCAGCCAAGGACAGCCCCCGTGACAGTAGCATGATCCCCTACTTACAGACGAGAACACCAGAGAAGCTGGAATCTGGGCCAAGGGCGCCCAGCAAGGCTGATCCATAGGGCTGACCCAGGAGCTGATACAGGCAAGAGGCTGGCCCCTGCCCTCCCCACCTGACACCTCCCAGCAAGCCACAGCCTCTTCCCTCCCTCTGGAAACTAAAATGGTCCTGCAGACATCTGACCCAGCCCTCTCTCCAGGAACACATGCCACCTGCCTGCCACGTCGGGCCACTGCCCCCACCGGGGCTTCTCAGGGCCCCCCCAAAAGGTGCGAGGTGGGGGAGGGAAATCAGGTAGGGTCCCGGCAATAAAAAGCACCGATTACGAGCACCCACTGTGCGCCATGGCATCTTCTAACCATGAGAGGCTTGTGGCTCCCTTCCTCGCTTTATGAGGCCCTGCTGGCACCTGACACCTAGTAGGTGGCCCCACACGTGGCGGTTTCCTCTAATGACTAGCCAACGAAACTTCTCTCCTCCAGGAAGCCCCACCCCCACGCTGGCCAGGTCCCCACCCTCAACGGCCAGGGTCCCCTGAGCTCAGGCCCACACCCACCCAGGGCCCCGTCTTTCATCACAGCTCCACCCCCACACTCGCCTCCATGGGATTTCCGGGGCTGTTCAGTGCTGACTCGGCGGCCAGCCGAGGGGCAGGCCTCAGCAGGCTCCTCCTGGGCTGGAGGTGGGGCGTCCTCCTCCCTCTGGGCTGCTCCCAGGCCCCCACACCCAGTCCTCTCCCGGGCAGCGCACAGTAGGGATGTAGCAAATGACAGGACAAACCAAAGACCAAAGAGCTATGCGCTGGAGAGAGCCCACACCCAGTCCCGCCCACTTGGCTGGCAGGCACACCCAGTACCAGGGGACTGTGCCAGTCCCACCTCCAATCTAACCTAGGGTCACTTGCTGCACCTACTTTCCAAGGCAGCGGGACCCAGGCCTGCTTTCAGCCCTCCCAGGAGCCTCCTCTGTGCCTGAGAGCTTTCAAGAACCAACTGGGCTCCTTTATTTTTCACCCTCCCCACTGTAAAGCCCTGGGCTTTACAGATGAGGAGAGGCTCAGTCAGGGAGGTGATGGAGACCAGAGTAAGGTCCCACAGCAGACCAGAGGCCAGGTTGGAACTCATGCTCTGACCTGAGCTGCCACCACTGAACTGCTGGAGATGCAGGGTGAGGTCAGAAGTGTCCTGACCTGGTGCCGGGAGCAGCAGGGGCCGCCCAGGAAGGGCCCCGGGATTGCAAGGAGGGTACCCTGGGCATGCGGACAGCAAGGACAAAGGCCTGAGGGTGGGTGCCTGGGAGAGGGGCAGGGGGAGGAGGAGGCTGGGGACTCCCCAAGGTCAGGAGCAAGGTGAGGGCTGGGGCCAGGCCTCCTACTCCCAGCTATACTCCTCAGGAAGGAGGGGCGGCCAGCAGGAGGCAGGCAGGTAACTGCCACCCGACGCCTTCCTGAAGGAGTGTCTAGGGATGGGGGCAGCTTAATGAGGTCTTAAGGGCTCCCACCCCCACCCCTACTCATGGAGAGAATGAAAGAAACTAAATAAGGGACCTCAAACACCTACTGTGTGCCAGGAATGGCAGCTTGGGTCCAAATCCTGGCTCCTCCACTTCCAAGCTCAGTGACCTTGGCCAAGACACAGCACCTCCCTGTTTTCCTCAGGGGTTGGAATGGTAGTAAAGGGTCCCACTATCGTCCATTCAACAAACTTTGGCCTAGGACCTACTGTATGCCAGCGCCAGTTCCCAAAGGCCCAACAAGACTGTTTACCCCCTCCCTTGTGAATTGGGGGACTTTGAACTTCACTGCTGAACATTATTTTGGGAGTCCAGCCCCCTTCCCACCTACTATGTGCCAAGGAAGTGTGTGGTGGGCCCCAGGAGGAAGCTGAACCATCATCTGGAGGGGAAAGCCAGGCCCAGAGAGGGTGGGCAGCCGGCCCAAGGTCACACAGCATGTCTGGTGCCCAGGTGTGGCTGCCAGGCCAGCGCCCAGCCACCCCCACCCCCTCCCAGCCTGGCAGCCTGTGTTGCAAGGTTGGTCCTGACGGGTTGCCCCGCCCTGACCTGGTGCCAATCCCCGCCTGGCCCAGTCCCCGGCCCGGGGTTTAATGGGACAGGAATGCAGTGTCCTGATCGGGGGGTGGGGGGCACCAATGGCTCAGGGTGACTGCTGGCTGCCAGCTGTCAGCCTGCCCCCTGCCCGCCTATCCTCACAGGCCTCACTCCAGTCAGACACCAGCAAGCAGGCCCTCGGCCATTTTACGTGTCCATTTATTGCCCTAAATGGGGAGGGGCTTCCTGCCCGGGCCTTAAAGGGCCAGAGGCAGGAAGGCTGCGGGCCCAGTGGGAAGTGTGTGTGGGGAGGCTGCTGGGGTGGGGATTAGGAGGTCATGGGGATCCCATCTCACCCCCAACTCACGGGTGGGGTTAACGCCCACCCTGTTCTCACACTCCGAGTGCTGTCAGGGGCCAGGAAGTACAGCCCTGACACCAAGACCGGGTTCCAAGAGGAAGCCCCACGAAGAAAGAGCCGTTCTCGGCGGAGTTGGAAGAATGAGCTTCCCGTCACTGGGAGTAACCAAAGCCAGGCTTCACAGAATCCCATCACTGTCTACCCTGCCCTCAGCTCAGGTTGCACCTGCTTATCCAAGACCTGGATGACCTCTAGGAGTCCTGCCCCTCTCTACCTCCAGACTGCTCCCTTCCTCCCCTGAGGCATGCTTGTCACCTGGAGACACCTGCACTACCACCCCCAACCCTGGCAAGTGGAGGGCTCAGCCTGGAAGCCCCAGACAAAGGGGTGCTCAGCCTACTGGGGCCCAGGGTCCCGTGCCTACAAATCCAGCCAGTTCCCTCCCATTAAACACATCCTGATGGGAGGTGGGACCTGGCCTTGTTTTCCAGTCAAACCAGAAAGGCGTGGGTGGGGACGCTTCCACTGAGTGGCCGTCCACAGCCTGCTGGGGGGACAGATGGAGGGACTGGTCCTGTGGCCAGATTCTCCACAGGGCACCTTCCGCACTTTGGTGCTCCAAACTCAGGACTCAGGCCCACAGGGCAGGGGCTGCTCCTCAGTGGGGCTTGGTGGGGGACCTAGTCTTGATCACCTCAAAATGGATCCTCATAGCTTTGGGAGGCAGGCTCTGCAACCACTGCCACACTTTACGAGTCAGACAGCCGAGGCAAAGAGAAAGGAAGCAACTAGCCCAGGGTCACACAGCAGAGCTAGATTTGAACGCAGGTCGTCTGTCTGCCTCCATCTTGCCTAACTAGTCCTCCCAGGGCTCCACCCCCACCACCCCCACCATTGCCCCCAGGTACCAGCTGGGACTAAATCCCCCTACCCTGGGGGCCTAGAGGCTGAGGACAGCTTATTCTCACACCTCCTCAGAGCTGCATGATGATGGCTCAGAAAAGGAAGAGGTTTGCCTTAGGTCTGGGGCAGGGCTGGAGCCTGGGGCAGGGCTGGAGCCCAGCTGACATCTGTGAACTCAGGGCATGAGGACAGGGATGCAGGAGGGGCTCCTCCAGGCCCTGACACCACACAGCAGTCACTCAACAAACATTTCTGGGCAATCACTGAGTAAATTCTCTGTACAACACTTTTGGGCTAAAGGTAATCTCCACATTGTACTGATGGCAAAACTGAGGTTGGCAGTGGGAGGTGACCTCCCTAGCTGGACCTCAGGTGGAGGTGAGGGCCAGGCTGAGACTGGACCACACTGGCCCCCACCCAAGCCTGTTCCTCTGGTCTCACTGCCCAGGGCTGTGGCAGGGCGGTTTATGTCTATCAGGTGCCTGGAGCACAAGGTGACAGGTGGGGGCCCATCCCTGCTGGGCCCTAAGCTGACCCAGGAGCTTCGTCCATGAGGGAGGGAAGGAGAGGGGACACAGGTGTACCTGCAGGCAGCACCTGGGGGGACCCTACAACCCCCTTTTACAGAAGGGCTCTGAGAGGCCTCGGGGCTTGTCCAAGGTCACAGAGCAAGTGGGCCGGCATTTGAAACCCCAGTGGCTTCTCTCCTCAGGCCAGCTCTGCTTCAGAAGGGATGGCTCTGAGTCTTGGCTCTGTGAGGTGACCTGGGTCTCCTCAGGAATGATGGGTCGTAAAACCCAGGGCCCTGCCAGTCTCCAGGGGCCAAGGGGCCAAGGGGCGGGGTTGCAGCTCAGATGCAGTGGGAAGGGCCTGCCTCTGAAGGTGGGAGGCAGGACTGAGGCTCCTGCTGTGTGACCTTGGGCACCTTGCTGGCCCTCTCTGAGCCTCACTGTCCTCTTTGGGCAGAGTTTCATAAGCCTTAGGCAGGTTCCATTCGGCTGACAGGTGCCTGCTATCAACCTCCAGGCCCTCTGGAAGACAGGTGGGCAGGCGCCCCTTGGCTGCGACACAGAGAGGACTTTGGACGCGTCCTGAGCTGGGAGGGAGGACCACAAGGGTCAGACCCAACTCTGGCTGGGTGACCTTGGGCTGCTCTGTGCTTTCCCCAGGCCTCAGTCTCCCTTGCCCACCACAGTATCGTTCTGAGGCTTGCTCTAAGGGCTGAGGCTCCACACCTGGGTTTGACTTCCCCTCCTGGCCTCGGTTTCCTCACAAGGCACTGGGGACTGCCACTGGCCCAACCAGCTACGGGTCAGAGGGCCCCAGGGAAAACAAAGGGAGGAAAAAAACCAACACAAGGACTAGTTACTGCCTTGGGATCCTTCCCCACTGGACGAAGCCTGAGCTCTGCCAGGCCTCAGTCTTCCACACCGAGAAAAGGGTGCATCCGCCGCCTGTAGCCACCCGCAGCTGAGAGTTACGTGGCTCCCCGCCCAGCCCAGGGTGCTGACTGGCCACCATGCAGCCAATCAGAACTGAATAATAAATACCCCCCCAAAGTGACCCACGAATTAAAATTTCAGTGTCCCCGTTGGCTCCTCTTTCCTTCATTAGGCATGCGGATCCCAGGGCTTCGCTCTTCCAGTCATCGGCTTCTGCCCCCCCTTCTCCCCCAGGCTCCCGTCTCCACAGCGATGGCTGGCGGTAAACAGAGCCCCGAGCCCAGTCGAAAAGTGCCAGGCCTGGTATGCTCAAAAGGCCCCACCGGGGGTGGCCCTCAGAGAATGCCCCGTGCCTGGAGCCTTAGGGGCCTGGGCAGCAGCAGGGCCCAGCCTGGACTCCCCGACCTCTCCCAAGACCAACTCTGCCAATAGGAAGTGATCGGCTGGTCCTAGGGAGGCCCCCCCAGTGTGGGAGCGGCACACTCAGGGTTACGCCCTGGCCTTGTTGCAGGGGGGCGCTGACATGGAATCCCGGATGCCCTCTCCGGCCAGGCTTGCTCCAGGAGGCAGCTGGCAGGGAGCAGGGAGCAAACCAAGCCCGCCACCCATGGGTGAGCCAGGTGGGCACACCCGGTGGAGGGGCACCAACACCTCTCTCACTTCCGCCGCCTGGCTAGGGGGAGAGAGGAGTTGCCTACCTCCCTCTGCCACCATGCCAATTGCTAGCTGCACTCCCCAAACATTTAGTGGGCGCCCACTGGGTGCCCAAGCCTGGTTGGACAGCAGTCTCTTGCTGCGGTCCA
Source organism: Camelus dromedarius (assembly GCF_036321535.1). Lineage (NCBI taxonomy): Eukaryota > Metazoa > Chordata > Mammalia > Artiodactyla > Camelidae > Camelus > Camelus dromedarius. The sequence goes on from NC_087462.1 coordinate 2,680,660, forward strand.
CTGGACTTCCTCACCAGCCAGCCAGCCAGCCAGCCAGCACGGGCAGTGCTTCCCAGGACCTGCAAAGGCCTGGGCCCGGGGGTGCACTGGCCCCAGCGCTCAGCTCAGGCCCCTGCCCGGTTCCCAGGCCAGGAGCTGGGGGAGGGGGCCGGTTCCTAGGCCAGGGAGGGAGGGAGAGCGAGGGAGGGGCCGGATCCCACCAGCTCACCCCCTCCTCTGCCCGGGCTCTGGGTTCGCACGTGGTGGTGGCGTCAAGGGGAAGAAGGGGGGTCTGGGCCAGAGGAGACGGGGTCACGAGCTTTGGGGGCGCTGGCAGGGGAGAGGGTGCTCTCTGTCCCCTTCCTGGAGGCCAGGGCCGGGCGGCCGCGAGGGCAGGGAGAGGGGCCAGGCCTGTCCCCCCACCCAGGGCTGAGTCAGGCCCGGGCGGGGGCAGGAAGCGGCCCCCTCCCCCGCCCCGGCCGCAGAGCGCGGCCCCCGCCCCGGCCCGCGGGCCCCCGCCGCGCCGCCTGCGCGGGGGCTCCTACCTCCTTCCCGGGGCAGCGGCGAGGGGGCCCAGCCCCGGCGGCGGCGGTGGCGGCGGCTGCGGCTGGGCTGGCTCCCTCCGAGGGGCCGGGAGGCGGCAGTGAGCCTGGCCCCGCGCCACCCCCCGCCGCCGGCGGCCAATCCCCACCCGGGCTGGGGGGAGGGCGATGCAAATTACCCCGGATCTGGGTCCGCCCGCCCGCCCGCCTCCCCCACGCCCGGGCCCAGTCTGCACTAGGCCGCGCATCCCCGGGCTCGCCTTCGCCGCGCGGCTGCCCGGGCCGCCGCCCTCCCCGGGGAGCGCCGGGTGGGTGACCCCCCCTGGGGCGGGGGGCTGAGGGGAGGGGGGCTGGGGACGGTTACACAACCAGGCGGGGAGGGGCCCCGGGGCGGGGAGGGGGCCGGCCCGCGGGCCGCGCAGCCGGAAGCCGGGGACCGCCACCGGCCCCCGGCAAGGGGAGCCCGGCTCCAGGCCCCGCCCCCGGCCTGGCAGGGCCCGCCCCCAGGCCGCGCCGCGCGATCAGCCGGCGCCCATTGGCTCATCAGCCCGCCGCTCACCGCCCCTCCTCCGCACCGCCCCTACCCGCGGGCCGCGGCGAGCCGCCAGCGCGGTGCAACCTGGGACTTGTAGTCCAAGCCGCCTGCCACCTGCCAGCCGCAAGCGCAGGGGGACTACGACGCCCAGAGGCCCCAGCGGTCGCGCCCGCCCACCCGGACACCCCACCCCTTCCCCCTCCTTTGCAAAGCCCCCCTCCCTGTTTTTTCAGCCCCCTCCCCCCCATCCCCCATGGAGCTCAATCCTGGCCAACTCCAACGTATGCACGCAGCACCGAATAGGCCCCCGGGGGGCGAGAGCGCCCCCAGTACCAAGCTGCAAACTTAGCACGCGACGCGCCCCCCTATCTCCCCACGCCGGCTCACCCCCCACCCTCAATGCAGCCCCACTTCCCCTCCCCCTCTCCCCGCGCGCCTGGGAGCCCCGAAAAAGCATGCACCCGGGGGGGCTGCTGGCACACAAGCCCTTGCACTTCGCCCCCAATACCCCCTCCCGGACAGCACCCCCTCCCCGCGCTCGGGATCCAGGGCGCCTCCAGCCTCCCGGCAGCTGCCAACCACCCCCTCCTCTGAAACTTGCGGAACGTCCACGGCTCCCGGAATCGCCCCTTTCAGAGAGGGCAGGGGTGGGCGCAGCGCCCCCAGCCCGTCCCGCCCTGCACCCCATGCTGGGGGCCGCGCCGGGCGCTGACTTACCTCGCGGGGCCGGGCCGGGGCCGGGCCAGGCCGGGGCGCGCGGGGCCGGGGCCCGGAGTTGGGACTGGGCTCCTCGGCCGCTCGCCTCCGGGGTCCGCGTCTCGCTCTCCCTTCGCTGGCTCTCCCCTCGTCGCTCTCTCGCTCCGGCGGCGGCGTCACTGCCCCTACAGTAACTGTACAGTACAGCCAAAGCCCCGTATGATGCTCGCGACTCCCTTCCTGGTTTCTCCGAGGGCAAGAGGGGTCCTCCCTTGTCTTAAAGGTGCCGCAGCCGCCGGCCCCCCCCACGCCCAGCCCGCCCCCCCCACCCCGGCCTCAGAGGCCAGAACAGGCTCGGCAGGTCCCCTCTTGCCACGTCTCTGCCCTCCCGTGGGGCTTCGCCCGCTGCGCCGGAGAGACCGGGCTGTTACTAGGTTTTGTCAAGTTGAGGGGGGGGTCCAGCCCGCCCCCAGCGCGCCCCCCCTCCTCTGACCTCTCCGCCCCGCTGCGCGGCGCCGTGCCAGCCTGCCAGCTTATCTGGCCCCAGAGCTCCCCGGGGCGCGGGGGGAGCGGGCCCCCCGGGGTGGAGGGGGGTGGGGGCCTCCAGATAAACAGGCCCCCAGCCTCCGCGCAGAGGCGGGTGCGGGGGGGCGCGGGCTTTGCCCCCGACGCCTGGGGCGTGGCAGGATGGCAGCGGGGGCGGGGAAGGCTGTGCGCACTGCGTGGACCGACGCGGGCGTGGGTCGCGGCTGCCCCGGCTGCTGGGGGTGGGTGGGGGGCTAGGGGGTGGGGACCGCGGGCCATGCGCCCGCCCTCCCGGAGCCTCAGTTTCCCCAGCCGCGGAAGGGACCCGCGGGCGGGCTTTCGGATGACGGCTCGGGTCCGCTGGGCACCCGGGTCCCTAAATGAAACAGCCAACCTGCCCGCCCGCGATTATATAAAGGAGTCGCCTCCGCCCGCTGCGCCAGGGGCGTAGCGGGGGAAGGGGTTGGCGAGGGGCGGGCTGGGCTGTTGTTTTCCTGGCTTTCCAAGTTCCCCTACCCAACTGCGGGCCACTGGGCGGGACAGGGACCCGGCTGCGGACGCCTGGGTCCTGCGGTCCGCTCCCGCAAGGGTCTGCGTGGCTCAGGAGGGGCGGAGGTGGGGAGCGGGGAGGCGTTGCCTCAGCCCAACTTTTTTTCCCTGTCCATTTCTCCCACTTCCTCCCCGGTCGTGGGAGAGGTCCGGCGGGGGACGGGAGAGCGGGAGGAGGGGACGAGTGGTGAGAACAGCCTGACCCGGCCCGGCCAGCTGCCCGCTGCACACAGTAGGCGCCCGGGGAGGGCCGGCTGGTGCGATCAGCCGCTTGAGGGTCTCTGAGCCTCAGTTTCCCCTTCCTTATTCCCTTGGTCGGAAAGACTGGCACCTGCTTCATAGTTGTCGTTTACTGCGCGCTTCTAGAGTGGCTGGCTCTGTCCGGGGTCCTGTTTACCTCCATTCTAACATCTAATGCCATTATCATGATCATTCTTTATTGTCATTATCATTTTTACCACCATTACCTTACAGGCAGGAAACTTCCACTGCCTTGGGTGAAATGCACCCAGTCTGTCCTTCTCTGACTTCAAAGCTTACTTCCCCCCCACCCCCCTAAACTCCTGCCCTTTATTGCCTCTTCACACACGTATTAAAAGTGCCTTTCAACTCCCAACGGGTTGAATTGGCTTTTGTAATAATAATTTGGCTTCAAGGGGAAACCCGGGAGGCCCCCAGAAGGGAAGTGACAGCCCCAGGACTTGCAGCCTGAAACCAGCCCCGGGTGAGTGGGAAGGTACTGAGGGAGGGGCCACATGGGTCCAGAGTGAGGGCGGAACCCAGGGACTTTGCTCTAACGACCCTGCCTGGGATATAAGCCCTCTTCCTTCCTTAAACCACCCTGCCATCAGCCTTGGGACTAGAAGGGCCAAGGAGAATCACAGTCTGCAGATCCCAGGACCGTGCTTGGGCTCTGTATATACCTGACGCTCAGGCCTTAATCCTAAATGGTCTTACTTGCTATCCCCCCAAGCTCCAACTATTCAGCCAGAGGCAAGGGGTGACTCAGTGGCCCCACCCCCACCCCGGGTACCACCCAGCCTCAGATATCCGGCGCCCTTCTCTGCAGTTGATAACCTGACTCAGAAGGGGCAGGGAACTCGTATGTAAGATTGGCATTGAATCTAATCCTTATCAGGCCCCTGGAAGAAGCAGGTGTTACATGATTTCCACCTTATATTTCAGGAAATTGAGGCCCAGAGAGGGACCGTGTGCAAGGATGTCAAATCTAACTTCCTCTGGCTCTGGACCCTGCCAGAGGGGCTGCAGATGGATCCTTCAGGAAACTCAGAAATGGCATATCCCTCCTTCATGACCACTCCTGCCCCTGCAGTGAAAAGAGAGGGAGAGGGGGCAAAGCTTTGTCCTGACCCTCACTCTTTAGTCCCTACCCTCTCCTCGCCCCTCAGAAGATACCCAAATAGATACTATTTTAAAACCTAATAAAGCATGTAAAATTGAGTTATTGTGTGACCTTGGGCAGATTACTTAACCTCTCTGACCCTCAGAGTCCTTTGGAGAGAATACTGATAGAGACTTCCTAGGTTAATGACAAAGGAGAAACAAGGTGGTACATGTAACACACTTAAATAGTACAGTGCCTATGGTGGGAAGTCCTCAACACACCATAGATGTGATGATGTTGTTACTGTAATTATTCTTATTTGGGCCATGCCCTCCGCACCCTGTTCCCAGCCAGGGTAGAGGTGAAACCCACATTTCCAAAGGTGAAAAACACACACACTCAAGGCATTTTTTAATTTCAGACCACCCCCCCACCCCCTGCCAAAGATGCTTGGCTAAAGGGTTCTTGGAATGTAGCAGGACCAGCTCCATCTTAGCAATAAAACAATATAAAAATTGATAAATATTTGGCACTTACCTCAAAACAGATTTGTTCTAGGGTGAGTATGAGTTCTACCTTTGAGTGCTATTTTATTCATCTGCGTAGCAGGGTTTATCATCCCTGATGTACACAATAAGACATGGAGACCCAGAGAGGCCAAGAAACTTGCCAAAGACACACAGCATTGGAGTGGGTGACTTGAATTTGAGTTACATTGGCTAGGCTGCAAAGTTATATAATATTTTGAACAGATGATTCTTGTCACCATAAACGGGTTTCTTCTGGGGTGGACAAATAAGGAGAATGGGGAGCAGAGTGAGAGAGTTTCTGTTCATTCTCTACTCTTTGATATTTTGAATTTTGTATGATACATGCATTACTTATAATAAAATCAAAAGAAATACTTCTAAAGTAACATATTCCGTAACTAATGTGCTTCAAATGACACCATTGAGAAAGTAAAGGGAAAACTCATAGAACAGGGGAAAGTATTTGCAAATCATAGATCTCCTAAGGGTCTCCTCCCGAGAATATATAAAGAAATCTTAAACTCAGCAATAAAAACACTACCAGTTTTTTTAAATGGGCAAATGACTTGAATAGACAATTCTCAAAATATATATATAAATGACCAATCAAGCTCATGAAATACTGCCCAACATCATTAGTCATCAGAGAAATGCAAATCAAAACCACAAGGAGACACCACTTCACCCCTACTAGGATGGCTAGAATCAAAAAGACAGCTCATAGTAAGTGTTCATGAGGGTATAGAGAAACTGGAACCCTCATATGTGGCTGGTGGGTGTGCAAAATGTTACAGCTGCTGTGGAAAACAGTTTGGCAATTTCTCAAATGGCAAAACAGAGAGTAACCATGTGATACAGCAATTCCACTCCTAGGTGCCTACCCAAGAAAAATGACAACACAAATACTCACACAGCATTATTCCTAGTAGCCAAAAGTAGAAACAGCCCAAATGTCCATCAACTGGTTAACGGATAAATAAAATGCATTCCATCCATACCATAGAATATTATTCAGCCTTAAAAAGGAGTGAAGTACTGACACTCACTACAATGTGGATGACCCTTGAAAACCTGATGCTCAGCGAGAGAAGCCAGATACAAAAGGCCACATGGTGTGTGATTCCATTTACATGAAACGTCCAGAACGGGCAGATCCACAGAGACAGAGTGGGTTAGTGATGCCCGGAGCTGGGAGGTGTTGGGGAGGATAGAGAGGGACTACTAGACAGGAAGTTTCTTTTTGGGGTAAGGAAAATGTTCTGGGATTAGACAGCGGTGACAGTTTCACAACTCTGTGACTATACTAGAAATTGCTGAATTATACACTTTGAAAAAGTGAATTGTATAGCATGGGAATTATATCTCAATAAAAATCATATGTATATACACACACATATATATATACACACATATCATTCTTTTTAAAAAAAGTTTTATTGAAGTGTAGTTTATTTGCAATGTTAGTTTCAGGTGTGCAGCAAAGTGATTCAGTTATACTAGATCGTTCCTTTCGACTGCAGGACATTTTGCAGCTTACAAAACCCTTATGACGTTATTGTCTCATCTAACCTTCCAAATGCCTGAGATACTTTCAGAGATGATATCTCAGTACTACAGAAGGTCATATAGGTGCTGAGCTTCAAAGGGGGACTGGAGTTCAGGTTTCCCTGGGTTGTAAAGGTTTTCAAGTGGGGATGTTAGGTGCCATCTTGGGAGCTTCTTTGCTGGTACACGTTGAGTTCCTGAGAGTTCCCTCCCTCCTGGGGGATGACGTAGAAGATAGTCTCTGGACCAAGTGAGCTCTGGGCAAGATGGAGTCTGCCATTTCTCCAGACCTGGGCCCTGAGCTGAGTTTGCACGGGGAGCCTGCTGCTTTCCATCCCAGACCCCTGCTCCCCCACAGTCTATGGGGGTGGTTGATGAACCCCTAAGTCTCCCTTGCCTGAATCTGGTGTTTCTTAAAACCAGTCATTTTGTCTGACCCTGGTCACCCTCCCATTCTGGGCCTCAGCTCGCCAATGGCAGTGAGGGCTGTACCTCTTCCACAGGCTTACAACGCAGCCACAAAACAAGGTGAGGTGTCTTCGGGCACTTGGGTCAAATATCTTTAGGTTTTTCAACAGGTATTGGCCGTTCTCACAACCATGATCCAAGGGAGAGTGGATGAGGGGCCTTCCTAGCTGCTGTGGGTGAATTTGGGGCTGTAACTGGGCCTCGAGGTATTAAAACAGTTTGCACGTGGGCCCAGGGACTCCTAGTTCATATTCCCGGAGGAAGTTCTGAGAAAGAGAGCTGGGGGAAGGTGTTCCACCTTTGAAAAAGGGTGGGACACAGGCAGGTTCTAAAACCTGCAGGGTCACTGAGCTTGAAGAGGACCCCATGATGATTCGAGAACATTCTGCTCAGCGATCGGTCTTCCTGGAAACCCACTTAGCCAGCCCATGAGCCAAGTCCCTGAACTCCAGCTTGTATTCTAGTGGAGGATAGAGAAGACAAGCAAATCAAAGGAGTTCAGACAATGACTGGTGAGCTGAGTGAAGACGGTTAACCCGAGGCACTGAACAGACATTGATGGGGGTCTGGGAGCTTTGATTGTTTGTTTCTTTGTTTGTTTGTTTGTTTGTTTTTTAATGAACATGTGTCAAAAGATTTTATTTCAATCATTAATTGAGGGAGCCAGTAAGATGTTACAACGGGTTCAAAGGAAAATCTGAAGAACATTCATATGTAGACAGGTGGGAAATGCTGGAATGAATTTACAAACAGAAGCAAAACATGACTATGTGCAACCACTTTGTATTTCTGGGGACAAGAATCATTGCTCTAAGCAACCGTTTTTCACAATGTACACAGTTGTACAATAGCCCAAAGACAGCAGAGGGCACAGAGACCCCATAGAATCAGACAACGTCTAGGTTTGTCTGGGAGCTGGTTCTTTTATTTAAATGGTCATCAGGTAGAATTCTTCAAAGGAGGTGGTGTTTGAACAGAGACCTGAATGAGGGTCGGAGGATGGGTTACCAGGCATGTGGGTAAAGGGTGGGTCTGAGTTTTGTGATGGAGGCCAGTGTGGCTGGAGCAGCAGATTAAGAGGGTAGTGAAGGGGCACCTGCAGGCCAGGACTTTATTTAAAGTGTCATGGATTTAGCCATAAAAAGGAGGGAAGCACTGACACTTGCTACCATGTGGATGGACTTTGAGGCCACGGTGCTCAGTGAGAGAAGCAGACACAGAAGGACACACAGCGTGTGACTCCATGGATGTGAGGCGTCCAGAACAGGCCAGTCCTCAGACGCAGAGAGGGGGTTCCTAGTTACCAGGGGCTGGGGAAGGGATGGGGGTGACTGCTAATGGGGACTGCGTTGCTTTGTAGGGTGATGGAAATGTTCTAAAACGAGACAGTGGTGAGGGTTATGTAAATCTGCGAATATACTGAAACCACTGTATTGTACACTTTAAAGAGCAAATTTTGGGGTATGTGAATGACATCTCAATTTTCAAAAAGCAAAGCAACACCCATGTTTAACGGCCGCGGTACTCACAATAGCTAAACCATGGAAACAACCCAAATGTCCATCCACAGATGAATGAATAAGCCAAATGTAGTCCATCCACAATGGAATATTACTCAGCCTTAAAAAGGAAGGAGATTCCAACACCTGCTACAACATGGATGAACCCTAGGGATGTGGTGCTCAGTGAAATTAGCCAGACAGAAAAGGACAAATACTGTCTGATCCTACTCACAGGAGGTCCCTAGAGGATGTCACATCCATAGAGACAGGAAGTAGACGGTGGGGGCCAGCAGCTAGGGGAGGGGAGGGGGAGTCAGTGTTTCACGGGGACAGAGTTTCAGTTTGGGAGGATGAGAAAGTTCTGGAGATGATGATGGGGATGGTTGCAGAACAATGTGAATGTGCTTAATGCTACTGAATTGTACACTTAAAAATGGTTATAGTGGTAAATTTTATGTTACCAGAAATTTTTTTTAAGTTGAAAAGGAAAGTCGGCCTGGAACAGAATATGAGTGGCCATGTTCCAGCTCATTCCAAAGTCTGGGAATGTCCCATTAGTATGAAGTGTGGTTATTTAGGAATAAAATTAAATCTTTTCCCTTTGGAAAAAATGAAAATTAAGAGAGTAGGAAGTTCCCCCCCAGAATGTTACTGGAAAGACATTAGCTGGGATTTGAGCAGAGGAGTGCCCTGCTTTATGATTTGTTAATCACCCCAGGGTAAGGCCAGTAGGGAGCTGGTGTGGGCATCCCAGCGAGCACAGTGGGAGAAGGAGGAGAGGGTCTCTTTTGGAGGTTGAATTGAGATGATTTGAAGCTGGGTCAGATGTGTTGCGGGGACAGAAAGCAAAAAACCCAAAGAGCATGCCTGGTTTTACGGCATGATGGATGGGTTTGGGATGACAGCCAGGGTGGGGTGAAGAGTTCTGTTTTCCCTTTTGTGATGGAGTGTCCATCAGATGTCCAGCAGAGGAGCTGAGCAGGCAGGTGGGTAGAAGAATGAGGAGTGCCAGGGCGGGGGTTGGGTCTCTCCAAACTCTGAGGCACATGACATCCCCCAAGGAAGTGGGGACTGAGAGGGCATCCCAGGGCTGGGGGACGCCAACGGTGGGGTCCAGCAGAAGGGGCTGGGAAGGAGGCCAGTGGAACAGAAGGGAGTTGAGAGTCAGGTTACAGAAACCAACTTCCGGCTAAGTGGCTTGGCTGTTCACCGTCTGATCCCCAGGGCTCAGAATACTGTCACCGAGAGAGCGGTACCCAGTACAGGTTTGGTTCAGGAATGACAGTTTGTCTCTAACCTCATGGACGAGACAAACAGTGAGCATTGGGAACCCATGCGAGCTCCCTAGAGGCAAGTCATGCCGAGGGGATCTTCATTTGCTTGTTGGACCGAATAATAGGCAATGGCAGGCAGAGGGTTACCTGGACTCCAGCAAACTGTGGCTGGGGTGGTGCAGGGGAGTCTGGAACATTCTAAGGAATGTTGATGAGCAAATAGAACACAGTAGATAAACGTGGCATGTCCTTAGATCTGCTTGCTGTGTGTGTTACTGCATGTACACGTTTATTTTTAATATTAATTAACTATAAGTAACTATGTATATGTGATATATACACACTGACTTAAAAATAAATTTTTGTTTGTTTCTTTGTGGGGGGAGGTGATTAAGTTTATTTACTTACTTATTTATTTACTTATTTATTTATTTATTTATTTATTTATTTATTTATTTATTTATTTATTTAATGGAGGTCCTGGGGATTGAACTCAAGACCTTGGGCGTGCTAGTCTCTCTCCCCTTATATACCTATTTTTAAAAGGCTCATGATCTGTTTCCTCCAGCTTCAAAACCAGAAGCTTGACATCCTCCCATCTCTCTGTCTCTGACCCTCCTACCACCCTCTTATAAGGACCCTAGGAAATATGTATATAAGTTAGTTTCCTTCAGCTGCTGTGAAAAAGCCCCTCAGACTGGGTGGCTTGGAAGAGCAGAAATGTGTTTTCTCTCAGTTCTGGAGGCCAGAAGTCCAAAGTCAAGGTATCAGCAGGGCCATTCTCCCTCCAAAGGCGCAGGGGAGGGATCTGTCCCTGCTTCCTTCCGGTAGCCTCAGGCTTTCCTTGGCTTGCAGGTGCCAGCTTCCCCCAGATGCCTTCACGTCCTCTTCCCTCTGTGCGCGTCTGTCTCTGCATCCAGACGCCCCTTCTTAGGAGGACAGCAGTCGTATTTGATCAGGGGCCCACTCTGCTCCAGCACGAACTCTCATTAACTGATTACATCTTTAACAGCTCTATTTGCAAATAATCGCATTCTAAGGTCCTGGCAGCTAGGACTTCAGCATGTCGTATATATGTGTGTATGTCTACGCCCATATCTAAACATATCCATCTGTCTAATCTTTTCCACCAGTGAATTCGAATATAGATGCTAAGATGTGGGGGAGGGTATAGCTCAGTGGTAGACAGCATGCCTAGCATGCAGGGGGTCCTGGGTTCAATCCCCAGTACTTACTAAAAAAATAAATAATTAAGCCTAATTACCCCCCCCAAAACAAACAAACAAACAAATAGGGAGAGGGTATAGCTCAGTGGTTAGAGCACATGCTTATCATACACAAGGTCCTGGGTTCAATTCCCAGTACCTCCATTAAAAGAAATAAGTGAATAAATAAATCTAATTACCTCCTCCCAAAACAAACTAACTAAATAAATAAACAAATCTAATTATTTCTCCCCACCACCAAAAAATTAAAATTAAAAATAAAAACAAGATATTGAAGCTGCTGAAGGCTAGCTTACCAGCTCTACAGGAGAGCAGTCTGGGAGAAGGGCAGTAAGTTTGGATTCAAGGTGCATCGCGACAAACACACAAATAAATACTAATAACTTTCCTGGGGGAACTGTGAAGTTCTGTGCGCACTTTCAAAAGTCAGCTGACTGCTGGGAAGAGAGTTTCAGTTTGGGAAGATGAGAAAGTAGTGGAAACGGAAGGGGAGGCTGGGAGAAGCGTGCTGGGAAGCCTGTCTAGAGTCTTCGTGATTTTTCTGTGAATCTAAAATTTGTCCAGAATAAAGCCTTTATTTAACAACAAAGAAAAGAGCAAAAATTGAGGCCACGTGGGTATATACATTTGTCAAATTCACCCAAGTCTATACTTAATATCTGTGCATTTTACTATATGTCACCAATACCTTAATTAAAACATACACACACACAAAGAAATAAAAACACCAGAAAAAAAACCTCTCTGCTGAAAATGCCTAAAAACATGTATCGTGTTTGACCCAGAGATTCCATATCTAGAAAGGTATCCAAAGCAAGTAATTTGAAATGGTCAGGCTGGAGAAGTGAGAAAGGTGGGCTACAAACCGGTGACTCATGAAATTCCTCTTGTTCTTTTTTTTTTTTTATTTTACTTTTTAAATTTAAAAAAAAGCATTTGGGGGAGGTAATTAGCTTTATTTATTTATATTTATTTATTTTAAATTTGTATTTATTTTTTAATGGAAGTACCAGGGATTGAACCCAGGACCTTGTGCAAGCCAAGCACACACTCTACCCCTGAGCTGTACCCGCCCCCCAAGTTGTATTAGTCTTAACAATATGCGCACAGCTACTCACAATATACACACTGAGGTCTCGACAGCGCATGTCTTCAGGTGGTGGGACAGGACGACTTTGCTTTTCTGAATATTTGAGTTTTCTTCAATGACTATATATTGTTTTTCTAAAAAGTAAGTAAATAAATAACTGCACAAGATAGAAAGAGAATATCCTATGAGGGTTTTGTATGAGTTTCCTAAGGCAGTTGTAGCAAATTACCAAAAATTTAGTGACTTAATACTACACAAATTAATTTTCTTACATTTCTAGAGATCAGAAGTCCAAAATGGGTCATAAAGGCTAAAACCCAGGCGTGGGCGGGGCTGGTCCCTCCGGAGGCTCCAGGGAGAAGCAGCTCCTGCCTCTTCCAACTTCTAGAGGTGCCGCATCCCTGGCTCGCGGCCCCGCCCTCCATCCTCACCACCAGCAGCGCGGCATCTCCCGTCTCTCTCTGACTTTGACCCTCCCTCCTCCCTCTGATAAGGACCCTGTGGTGACACTGGGCCCCTGTGCGTAATCCAGGATAATCTCCCATCTCAGGGTCCTCGACTTAATCCCACCTGCAGAGTCCCTCTAACCACGTAAGGGAGCACACTCACAGGTTCCAGGGGTTAGGATGCGGACGTCTCTGGGAGACCATTATTCTGCCCACCACAGGTTTGAATGGGCAAACCAGGGAATTAGGAGTGCAGCTAGGATTCTGGAAAAGCTAATGTGATTTCAGGCCACATTAATAGAGGTCTAGTGTTCAGCTCAAGGGAGGTCGTAGTCTTACCAAACCATTCCAGGGATGAGACCAGGACGCTGAAAGGAGACAGGGAGCCATGTCCCACAAGGAAGGACAGACAGACTGACCGATAGCAGAGCCTGGTTTGCCGGAGACTTCTGTATGGCTTAGGGCTTATAGATGGAAGGGGGACTTGATTCTGGAGCATTCCCAAGGGAGGCAGGATGTCAGACCTGGCCTTGGTCCTGAGTCTCCTCTCACTGCCTAGCATACAGCACTGGGCTCAGTCAGCGAGTGGGACGCTCTATTCCCGGAAGGCGAATCAACACACTGTCAGGAGAACCTCCTGGAAGCCTTGTGGGGGTCCTTCCACCAGACTCATTTGGTCAAAATGCTGACCAGGCTGCCAAGGCCTAAGTCAGATAACCCAGAGCAAAGTTCAATTCCTAAAACTGTACAGGTGTTTGTACGCCTGTGTTCATAGCAGCATTATTCACAGCAACCAAAAGGTGGAAGAAACCCAAGTGACCATCGACAAATGATAGGGAAACAAATTGTGGTCTATCCACACAGTGGAATATTACTCAGCCTTGAAAAGGAAGGAGAGTCTGACACAGGCTACACTGTGAATGAAACTTGGAAACATGATGCTCAGTGAAATAAGCCAGACACAGAAGGATAAATACTGCCTCATTCCACTCACATGAGGTCCCTAGAGGAGTCACATCCATAGAGACAGGAAGTAGATGGTGGGGGCCAGGGGCTGGGGGAGAGGATAGGGAGGGTCAGTGTGTTTTATCTTATTTTATTTGTTTTTGGGGGGAGCCAGTTCGATTTACTTATTATTATTATTTTTATTTAACACGCGTCCATGACCTGATGCATACTAAGCATGTACTCTACCGCTGAACGGCACCCTCTCCCTTGGGGCGGGTCAGTGGTTTTTTTTTTTTTTAACATTTTTTTATTGAGTTATAGCCTTTTTACAGTGGGGGCGGGTCAGTGTTTAATGAAGGCAGAGTTTCAGTTTGGGAAGATGAGAAAGTTCTGGAGATGGGTGGAGGGGATGGTTGCATAACCATGTGAATGTGCTTAATGCCACTGAGCGGTGCTCTTAAAAATAGTTAAGATGGTAACTTTTTTTTTTTAATTGAAGTATAGTTGATTTACAATGTTGTGTTAGTTTCCGGGGTAGAGCATAGTGATTCAGTTACACATATATGTTCTTTTTCATAGTCTTTTTCATAGTTACACATTGACTATAGTTCCCTGTGCTGTACAGTAGGTCCTTGTTGTTTATCTATTTTATATACAGTAGTTAGTATTTGCTAATCCCAAACTCCTACTTTATCCCTTTTGTCCCTCCCCCTACCCTTTGGTAACCATAGCTTTGTTTTCTATGTTTGTGAGTCTGTTTCTGTGTGTGTCATTTTTTCAGATTCCACATGGACATGATAGCATATGATATTTGTCTTTCTCTGTCTGACCTGCTTCACTATTGGTGGTAGGTTTTCTGTATGTTTTACCACAATAAAAAAAAATCATGGTCTGTTTAAACAAAAGATTTAAAAAAAAAAAAAAGAAAAGAAAATACTTTGGGGTCCCACGTAACAAAGCCCAGCCTTTTAGTTTTGGCAAGTGAGGGCATTAGAAAGGAAAGAACATGAAAGCCACTGGCCACCATACAGAGACCAGTGGCTCCCCGCCCCGGCTTTGGAGGCTTCAAGCCCCGCTGTGACCACTTGCAGGCCTGAGGCTGGGCCTGTGGGCAGGGACTTTGCCTGCCCTGGGTGCCCAAGAAACCCGGAACCGGTGCCCGGGTGCGCGGCAGGCCAGGTGAGCCTCCGGAAACCCCTCCGGTTCCCCGGTGGGTGGAGGCCTCCTCCCGTCCAGGCTCCTCCCAGGGCCCGGGCCCCTCCCAGGCAGGCTCTGGGGCAGAGCTAACTTTTAACTAGCACAGCCCGGGGTGGCCAAACCAGGTGTGCAAGTATCGAAATACTTCAGCTGCGTCACAGAGCGCCCAGGGCCCCTGCCCTGAGCCCTCTCCTCGGACAGATGGTCCCCAGCATCACGGAGAAGCGTTTTCTAAGCAGCAGACGCTGAGTTCATAGCCGAGGTGGGGGCGGTGTCTGGTCTATGTACCCCCGGGGGTCTATGCACCTCACGTAAGAGGTGGCATAGACCCCTCCAGAGGTGGGACACCTGGTGCCGCCCCTCCTTCCCTCCCTCCCCTACTCTCTGACTCCCGTCTGCGCAGCGAGCCCTTCCAGCCGGAAGCTCCTGGTCCCCGCCGGGCCCTGGCTCCCCTCTCCACCTGAGCGCTGGTCTCCTGGACTCCCCTTCACATCCAGGCTGGACAACAGCTCCAAGGGGCCTCTCAGAACCTCGGCTGAGTGCTCCAAATCTGGGGTAGGGGGTGAGCCCGCCTGCCTGCCTCTGGGGTTCAGCCCAGAGCTCTGTCCCTGTCACTCTCCACAGCCTGGCTCAGGGAATTTGCTTAGGGCAGTGGGTCCCATCGGTGGGGGGAGGGATGTGATTTCCCCCCTCCCCACTTCCTTGGGACAACTCTGGTTGTCATATTGGGGGCGCTCCTGGCATCAGGTGGATGGGGGCCAGGGAGGCCGCTCAACACCCACCAGGGCCCAGGAGCCCCACCCCCAAGATGACCCGATGCGGGGGTGGGGGTGGGGGTTGCTATGCCCAGGATCTAACGCGCCTGCTTGCTCCTCCCTCTCTGTGCTCTGCAGAGAAGGAAAACCACTTCCTGGTGGCCTCCACTTGACTGGTGGCCCAGTCCCAGCCCTTGAGCCACCCGGCTGCCCTCCCCACCCCGACTCCCCACGCAGAGCCTCCTCCCCATCCCACCCTGCACTGCCCCAGGCAGCCTGTCTCCACGCCGGGGGACCTTGGTTTTCCATGTGTGCAGGGGCCTGAGGCTGGATAGTAAGTGGAGATGGGCCCCCTCGATCATCTTTACCCAAGGGACCTCGAGTGAACCAGGCCAGTTTTGTGCCCCCTCGCCCCTGCCCCAGGGCCTTCTACAAGATGGCATCCCCCAGCAAGCCTGCGGAGCCAGCGGACCCACAGCCAGGCGAGGCAGTGGAGGAGCGGAAGGGGAGAACGTGGCAGCATTTCTGGCTGGCTGGACCTCCCCCTCCATCTTTCTTTTTTTAAAATCACCGCAATTTAAGGAGCAACTCCTCCCTCCATCCCGCCTGCCACGTGGGCTGTCCGAGGAGTCACCGCTAGCTCGCCCTCTCTCCCTCGCTGGCTTGGCTGAGACGCAGTAGCTTCAGTTTCACTTTGGT
This sequence comes from Camelus dromedarius, assembly GCF_036321535.1. NCBI lineage: Eukaryota > Metazoa > Chordata > Mammalia > Artiodactyla > Camelidae > Camelus > Camelus dromedarius. The sequence continues at coordinate 2,696,511 of NC_087462.1, forward strand.
GTCACCAGTTTCACTTTCGGGGAGGGAAAGAGGAGAGACAGAGAAGAGGAGAGAGGGAGACAGGGAGGGCGGCTGTGTCAGGTGCAGGGTCAGGGAGGGCTGTGCCCTGCCTGCGGGGCGGGGGGGCCACCACCTGCCACCCGCTTTCCTGACCTTCCTCTGGCCTGTGGCTTCTCATAGTTAATGTCAAAGGGTCAAAGGCAAGTTCTCCCTGTGTGACCTTGGGCCTCCAAGAGTCCCCCCCTCTTGGAGAAGGGGATCTGAGGATCATGCCCACCCTACTGGGTTCTGGGAAGATCAAAGCCCTGATGACTGCTGACCCGGGCCGGTGAATGTCAAGGACAGTCCCACAGTGTCCCCGGTAGGAGGGCGCAGAGCAAGGTCCAAGGCAGAACCGGATGTCAGCTGCCTCTACCCAGCAGGGACCCTTGGCCCAGAAACCACCAGGAAGGAGGCTCCATGTGGCTTGAGTCGGGGCTAGGCGGCGAGTGGGGCATAGGCAGTGTCCCCCAAGGCCAAGTGGCTTGGGGCTCGTGGTCTGGCCAACCAGGACTGGAGGCCCACCTGCTCTGCTTACTTCCCAGCAGGCCTGCTTGTCTCTGGGAATCGGTGTGACCTTGTCCCCCTCAGCCCTTGCTGTTCTTCCTGTGGCGGGAGGTCCATGGCCCGGGCCGCAGAGCTGCCGCCTCAGGGGAAGGGGAGGAGGTTTTTATTTACTTGTTTTTAATGGCGGTGCTGGGGACTGAACCCAGGACCTTGTGCGTGCTAAGCACGCGCTCCACCACTGAGCTATCCCGCCCCCTCCCCCCTCCCCGAGCCACTGTCTTCTGAGCCTGGCTGAGAGCCAGTTAAGGGCAAGAGTGGGCCAGTTCACCCGGCTCAGGTCCTGTAAAAGGAACCCCTAGACTGGACAGGAGAATACAGCTCAGGGAGATAGAAAGTGTGGGAGCCAATGGGAGGGGGCGGCTCGTTTTTAGTAACAGCTTTATTGCGATATCATTCACATACCATACAGTTCACCATTTAAAGTGTGCAGTTCGCTGGTTTTCAGGACATTCACAGAGTTATGCAACCATCACCACTGTCTAATCTAGAACATTCTCATCAGCCCAAAAGGAAACTGTCCTGTCCCCTTTAGTATTGCCCCCAGCCCCTGACAACCACTAACCCACTTCTGTGTCTGGGGACTGGCCTGTTCTGGACGTTTCACGTCCATGGGCTCACACACTGTGTGTCCTCCTGTGTCTGCTTCTCTCCCTGAGCACCGCGCTCTCGGGGTCCGGCCCCGTGGGGGCGGGTGTCAGGGCTGCTCTCCGGTCACGGCGGAGCGATGCTCCGTGTGTGGAGGGACCACATTCCGCTTATGAAGCCCTCAGCTAATGGCCAGTGGGTGGTCTCCACTTTGGGCTGCTGTGAATCATGCTGCTGTGAATGAGGGCAGGTGTTAAGGTAACCGAAGGAGGTTTTGATTAGTGCGTGTCCACCCACAAGTGATATATGGGGACCTTGCATTTTCTGGGGGTAAGAAGCACACCCTAAAATGCACAGAGAGAAGGAGCACCCCAGGGGCAGCCTGGCACCCGGGCTCTCCGGGTGTCTGCTGGACGCTGGGAAAATCCTTTCCCCACCCCCACCCCCACCCAGTTGGCCCCATTATCAACCCGGAACTTCAAAAGGGAGGGGTCTGAGACGCTCCCAGAACCTCAGGGGCTGACCCTGGGGGTGGCACAGAGCAGCAGGGCTGGCAGGCTGGTAACTAGGGCCCCTGGAAAATGGCCCCACCCTTTTAATGAGGAGAGCTGGGGTAGGAGTGGGCAGGCCGAGGGGAGGGGTGGGGAGGGAGGAGGAGAGGGATGAGGGGAGGGGCGTCCTCACATCCAGGTGGGCGGTCAGCTTCCCTGCACCTGTGCCCGGTTTGCACCTCCCCTTTGTTGGAGAGCGCCCGGCAGGGGAGGAGTCAAAGTCACACAGGATCCCATTCTTGCCACTCTGGAGCCACTTCCTGCTCTTTAACATGGGGTGAAAGCAGGAGACAGTGCACCTCGAGGTTCATGTGTACCGGGGAGACCCCATCCCTCCGTGAGGAGGCTGCTCCCATCGGCCCCGCCCCCTCCAGCCCAGCTCCGGGTGCGGGGAGACCCGGTCCAGCAGCTCCCCAGGCGCTCACCGGGCACCTGTTCAGCGTCTCTGAGGAGGTGTCCCTTCAGGTCCTCTGCCCACCTTTTTAAATGGGGCGACTGTCTTTTGGTTGCTGAGTTGTAAGGATTCTGGGCACTGGACCGGTCTCCCATACAGGATTTGCAAATACTTTCTCCCACTCTGTGGGCTTTCTCTTCCCTCTCTTGGTGGTGTCCTTTGATGCACCCTAGTTTTTAATTTTGATCAAGTCCAAGTTCATCTGTTTTTGTTTGTGCTGCTTGTGTGTATGTATCATGTTGAAGAATCCACCACCAAGTTCAAGGCCATGAAGATGGGCAATGGGAGAGTCAAAGGAGCAATCATGCTGAGGGTTTACATGGTGGGGGGTGTCTGGCAGCCCTTGGCAGGGGTAAGGGAAAGGCTGCCCTGAGGCTGCCCCCTCCCCACCCATAACTCCTGAAGCAGGAGTTACGGGTGGGGATGGGGGAAATGGAAGAGGAATTCCAGAACAGGGAACAGCAGGTACAAAGACAGGATGCCAAGAGTGAGTGAAAGACTTGCACAGCTTCTCCCTGCTTTCCCCTCCCCTCCCCTCCTCTCCCCCTCCCCTCCCTCTTCTCCTCCCCTCCCCTCCTCCTCCTCCCTGACCCTGACCCCTGGGCAGCCCTTACCCCTGGACCCTTGGTTCCCCCATGGGCATCAGGGGTGAGGTGGGTGATGTGGCTGCGTTTAGAAGCTTTCTGGGTCCCCACTGCAAAATCCAGGGCTGTTATAGACGAAAGGAGATGGGTTGCCAGGCAGGGGGATGGCAGCTGACCTCAGTGCCTGACCTTGCAGGTGAGTATGGGGGTTGGGGGTGGGACGTCAGCCACAAGGGAAGGTTATGGGGGTGTGGAGAAGGCAGAGAGGCCTCCTGGAGGGAAGGTGACTTCTGAGCAGATCCCCACACGTGAGGGAGCAGGGGCAGGAGCTGGGCAGGTGCAGGTGGAATGTGCGAAGAGGCTCACGGGAGAGCAGAGAGGAAGTGCGTCAGCACAGAGGGTGCTGGCTGGGGACAGGACGGCTTGGCCTTCTGGGAGGAAGTGGGGACATGGGGACGGAAGATAAGGGGCTAGCCTTCATCTCCATCTCCACCCAGGGCAGGCCACCTGGACGAGGCTGTTTGTGGACCGACAGATCTGAGCACTGGGTCCCGGGGGACCGCCTGCACGGGGGTCTCCAGTCAAAGGCCTTGCCCTGCAGGCCCAGCTCCCTGTGACTTTTTGCAGGACCTGTAACCTGAGGCCAACTTCCCTGTGGCCCTGTATTCCTCCCTGGGCACCCATGCCTTCCTAGCTGCTGTGACCCCAAAGGATGGCCATGGTGGGGACTGGCCTGCACCCCTGTGGTGGTCTTTCTGAGTGTCCTGCTCCTTTGCTAACTCATCTTCCCAAACCTGCTTGTCTGAGGTCACTGCCCAGTTTGTAGTTGGCCACCGTCCCCACCATAAAGTTCCAGTTCTTAGCCAGACATCCAAACGGCCTGGCTTCCCGCTTGGCTACCACCTGATCCTGCACCCAAGGCCAGTGGGGGCTGAAATGCCAACATGCTTCTTTTTGGTTTTGGGGGTTTTTTTCTTGGGAAGGGAGGTGATTAGGTTTATTTGTTCATTTATGTATTTTGCTGTTTTTATTTTTTAAACGGAGGTACTGGGGATTGAACTACCACTGAGCTACACCCTCCCCCTCTGAATAGGCTTCTGCTCGCCTGGTGGCAGTCAGTGCCCCAGCCCCTATGCCCCCCACACTGGCCACCAGAAATTAAAGGGTTAACACGAGGCATAGAGGGACAGATCTGACCCTCTTCGGAGCCAAGGTCCCTTCCCGTGCCAGTTAGGAGTGGTCACTGCTCTGCTGGACAGTTCTTAAAGATTTTGTGCGCCGTCCCACCGCCACACCCTTGCTCACATGGGGTCCCCTGCCTGGGGTGCGCTCTCCGCGTGGACGCCCAGTCTGCCAGGCGCTGCCTCTAGTTCTGTGAGCTCTCTCCAGGGCACTGGGTGCTGCAGAACAGCCCCAGCTCTTTGTGGCCCACAGAGACAGTGACCAAGGGGAAACAGGGCTGCAGAGCTGTGAGCCAAGGTGGTGGGAAGGCCAGTCTCTGCACCGATCCCCGGTCACCAGGGCTCAGAGAGGGAAGATGGGGTTACCGAGATCAGCTCTGCCCACTTCCTGGGGTGCAGCCAGGGGGAAGGGAGAAGGGATTTGGACTGCTCAGGAGAGGATCTACTCCTTCCTGGGGGTCAGCAGATACCACCTCATTTAGTCCACTATGACCCCCTGGCAGGGGGCGTGGCCTTCCCCAGGGGTGAGTGTCAGGCTGAGGGCGGTGGCGGGGAGAAGGCGTCCTGGGTCCCTCCCTCACCTGAGGCCTCTCTGATTCTCCAGGTGCTTCTCTGCGGGCCTCCTTCTCTCCCCAGGGAAGCCTGGGCAGAAACCCGAGCCTCCACCCCAGTTCAGGCTGCCATGGGGCCCTGGCCTCTCCCTCCACCCTCCTTCCTCCTCCAGAGCCACCCTGTCGTTGCCACTGGGACTGAAGAACAGGCAGGTCCTCCACCCACCTGGCCTGCGGTTGGAGGTGTGGCCTTCAGCCCCCTGCAGCCTGGGCCCTCCACACCTGGTCAGCTCAGAGCCTGAGCCCTAGAGAGGAGGGTTGAGGTCTGGAGGGGCCCCTGCTGGTTTCGTTTTGAGGCAGTCCCTTCCCCTTCCTCACTCCCACTCCACCCGACCCCCGCTTTCTGGGAAACCCTGTCGCAGCTTCCTCTGAACTGAACCCTGTTAACCCGGAGTCCACTGAGTTCCGCCTCCCAGACCTGAGGCTTCCTGCCTGGCACACACCTCCACCCCTGGGCTGGCTGAGCACACTTCTGCTGATTCCTCACCTTCCAGAAGGTTCTGGGCTGCTCCTGCCTACATCCCCGCCACCCCACGCCACACTGTGTCCCAGGCTCTGGACACAGGAAACCTGGTCGCTTCAAGCAGGGCAGCCCCGGACACAGATGACCGAGGGTCTGACTTCTGCTACTGACGACCGTGGCCTCCTACACCGTTGGATGCGGGGAGGGGTGTGGGCCAAACCAGCTTCCTCTCATCACTGCTGATGGGGGGGGAGGGGCTAGGTGAGGGGTTGAGCAGCATCCCTGGCCCCACCCAGTCAATGCCAGGAGCCCAGTCATGACAACCCCAGATGTCCCCAGACCCTGTCCAGTGTCCCCTGGATTGAGGGGACAAGACGGTCCCCATTGAGGCCAAGTGGGTATGGCCAGCTGGGAAAAGACAGCACTGAAAGGCTTAGAGCTGTGCTGCCTGACATGCGGCCACTGGCCACGTGTGGCCTCGAACACTCAAGATGTGGACCGTAGGAACTGAGATGCTCCCTGAAGGCAAAACATACCATCTTGCCAAGACTTCGTACCAAAGAACAAAACAAAGCAAAAAACAAACAAAAAATCTAAATCAGAAGACCAGACTAATTTTCCATATTGATTACAAAGTGAAATGGTAATATTTTGGCAATATTGGGTCTAATAGAACATACCATCAAACTACCTTCACCTATTTCTTTTTCTTGTTTTGAATGCGGCCTCGAGGAAATTTACATCGTGCCTGCAGCTGAGTGATGCGCGTGCGTGGTGGGGGCATGGGGCAGCGAGACCCGCCTGACTCTGCCTGCTGGTTCCGCACATTTTTCTTTCCATTTCCCCCTGCCCCATCCCTGGACCGTGTGTTACACTCAGAGAAGGGGCTGATCTGATCCTGGGTCGCCCGTGACCCTGAGCAAATTAAACAGACTCTTTAGCTGGCTCTTACCCGCTAGCTCACACACTGCTAGCCGGGGCTGCGGGTGGAGGCTGGAGGCTCTCTGATGGAGCTGGGCCATCTTTTCCGGATCATCATTTATTCCTCAGTCACCTGTGAGCTGCTCAGAGCTCAGGGAGAGGAACCAGGTGGGGACAGTCTGCTCTCTGGGGACTCAGGGGACAGCACACGTGGTTTTGAAAAGTGCTTTTGAAAATGATGCAAACATGGAGCTGAAGAGAAACTTGCACCTACAAGACACTTGGTATCTTCTTCCAAACCAGGTGCAAAACAAAACGACAACAAAAGCAAAAAACCCAGGAGCAAAGAAAACCCAAAACCCAAAGGTAAGAACACCCATTGGGCAAGATTCCGAAGCTCTCGGATTCATTTTCTGATTGATTTGTCTTTGGACCCAGAGGTCAGAGGAGCACGGGGGGGGGGGGTCCCAGGGCCCCCAACACAGCGGCTGCACCATCTCACACACTTGGCCATCTTGGGGTTTAAGGAACAGCCACGAGGAACCTTGACACAGAACAGGGTCTCTCACAAGAAGCTTGGGAAGGCCTGGAAGCCCCCAGCGACCTGGCTGCTGGACCCCACATTCTGCCTGGATCCCCGCATGTCAGGAGACCCCCGAACAAACAAATGTTACATTTTAAGAACCTGCCCCCTCAGAACAGAGGACCTATAGGCTCGCCTGCCTGTGGCCACCCTTGGCCAGACCGTGCACCAGGGGAGACGGGGTGTGGGAACAGAGGGTGCCAAGTCTAGGGACGTCCACAGGGAGCAGTGGGCAGGGGAGAGAGGGAGACCCCTGGCTGTCAATGTCAGATCTTGGTCTCCAAGACTCTGGAGTGTTCCCAGCTGACTCGGAGAGGGAAGGGAAAGAGCCACGTGTTGGTGTCTGGCTCTTTTTTTGAAGGGCAGTGGGGTCCTGGCGAAGTAACACAACAGTAGAGGATGCAGACCCGGCCGAGTGGAGCAGGTGGGCTGGGAGGTGCCAGGGCCCCTCTCTGAGGCCACACTGTGGGAGGTGCCTGCTTTTGAACCATCACCCCACCTCCCTCACCAACCCTGGAGGCCTTACCCACTGGCCCCTAACTCCCACACTGCTAGGACCCTGTCAATGTGGTCTTACTCCTTGCAAATGGGAGCCAGCTGTTGGCAGGAGTTGGTCAAGCCCAGGGCCTGATGGGTACAGGACTGGCCCTAAGATGCACCTGTCTGACCGCCAGCACCAGCACCATGGGCCAAGACGCTGAGCCACAGTTCACCCGTTAGGCCTTCCTCTTCTGAAGCTCCTGAGGGAGCTGGGGGACCCACAGAGTGACACCTCCATTGCTTTGAGTTATCTTTTTTATTCTTTTCTAAATCAGGTGAGTCTTGGGCGGGGGTAACTCAAAAGGCAGAAGCCTGGAAAGCTGGTCTAAGGAGCTACCAGCTTGTCTCCTCTTTGGTGACCACAGAAAAAAAAAACACAGACTGGAAGGGTCACCCTAAGAAGAAAAGGATCCAACAGTTCCCACAGGGCCACAAGTCCCCAGCTTCTGCTGCACCTTCTCCAACCCCAGGGCCAGAGTGGCGCCAGGCCCATCACTCTTGGAGAACCCTTCCCCTGCAATTTATCACAGATAAGTATCAGCTTCTTTCAGGAAGTATTGGGGAGAGGGGAGGCTCACAGCTCATCTTCAGAGGGCCCTGCCCTCCACCACTTCCTACTGCCCTTGGCCTGGAGGCAGCCTTCTCCATCAGAGGTGGCACAGCCCTAAAGGTGGAAAGGTTGGGCTTTGGGTCTTGGGCAACGTGCAGACCACAGCAGGGGGCCTGGCTGGACACCCCAGAGGACACCGGGAGCTAGGACCTCACCCCCGCCGCCTCATTTCCAACTAGCTGCAGCTGAACAGTTCAAAGCCCAAGAGTGACGTGCCCTGGGCGGTCACTTCTGATTTGCTGGGCGCGTGGAGGTGACAGCAAGCCACCCGCCCACATCTGTCGGCCTGCAGGCGTGGGGGAGCAGGCCTTATCTACAGGATCTGCTGGGGTTTCCAACCGCACCGACAGCTTGGAAACCCAGCACTTCCTTTCTGCTGAGTGAGTGTCGGCTCCTGTTGCCGCGAGCTGTCAGAAGTCTCTGTTCCACGAAGCATGGGTGAGGATGAGAGAGTCCCTCTGAGGGGCAGGCCATGCTCTGCTGAGGATGGGCTGCGGGACCAGAGGCAGGAGTGGCCGGGGGTGGGTGGAGGGAAGGGGACCCCGTGACGGCCATCAGGCTGACTGCTCTCTGGGAGGTGGTGCCTGGAGGACCACCTCACAGGGGCAGGTGTCAGGCCAGGGGGAAAACTTGAAACCTAGGGCAGCAACCCCCCTTCTGGTGAAAGGTGCCAACGTTGGGGTCCCTCCGAGGCTTCACCCCTTGGAAAGGAGCAAAGCCAGCTCCCAGTGGCTCCCCATCTCTCGCGGGTCAGGGCCACCCTTGCGGGAGAGACCGCCCTAGGCTGGCCAGGGCTGACGCCCAAAGGGCGAGGAACAAGAAGCACAAGGGGCACGTTTGCTTTTTCTTTCCCGGTTTTGTTTTGGTTTTTTCTTTAAACCTAAGGAAGCAGGTTCCGAGAAGACGGCACGAAGGTGGCGCCCTTCCCAATGCGCGTGGGTCTCCACGGAGGGCGCGGCAGGAGGAGGCGGGAGAGGAGGAGCCGGTCCTGTGCAGGACCGTCACACAGCGGCGCTGCGCGTGGGCGTGCTGGGCTGGTTCAGCCGCAATGTTTTACACAACCAGCCGGCGAAATCCACTTCTTCTACCTCCGACCGTTTGATGAAGGCATGGTTCTGAAAGGGAAGGAATGGCGTGAGCAGCCTGGCCTTGGCCGGACGTCCAGGCCCCCGGCCCAGGGCACGTGCAGGACTGGGGAGGGGAACCAAACCCAGAGCGGGGAGGCCCCAGGCCCCCCAGCCTGGGACAGGGTCTCAGGTGAGGGGGAGGCTGCTCTGTGCCCCCTGGAGCTCAGGGTCTCCTCTGTCCCTGACACCCCACACTTCTGACACCAGGGCCAGTCTCTGCAGGACCATCCCGGGCACCGTGGGGTGTGTGAAGCAGCCTCCCTGGCCCCACCTAGACAATGCCAGGAGCAACCCCAGTTGTGACAACCACAGATGTCCCCAGACATGGCCCAATGTCTCCTGGGAGCAGAGTCACCTGGGTGAGAGCATCTGATCTGAACAACGGAACTCTCTGTGAGGATAGTAAATTCCCTATATGTCCCGTCCAGGGCGGGCAGCCACCGGGGCCATGAGGCTCCTGAGCCCTTGAAATAGGGCTCATGTGGCTGGAGAGCAGAACCTCGTGTTCTCCATCAGCATAAGTAACTTAAATAGCCGCCCTGGTAGCGGTTCCCGAACAGGATGGCTCAGTGCCAGAGGCTCCTGGTTTGCAAGGCCAGGACCACTGCCTCTTATGCCAGCTGGGAGCGGGCGAGACCACCCTCAGCCTTCCCAAGGTGGGCGCGGGCCTGGTGAAAAGCCAAGCCAAGGGAAGAGGGCTCCTGTGGTCAGAGCGGCGAGCTCAGCCTCACATGCACGCAGCGTTACTCGGGAAGGGGCCTGGAAGCCCTCTGTGCCCCGCGAGATGCGCAGAGCTGGGGGCGGGGGTGGCACCATGGGGGTTTCAACTCCTCTGTTCCGGGGATTTGCGTATTCCGCAACAAAGACATTTCTTATATCGTGTGTTCCTTGGATTCACCAGACTCAATAAGGAGATTCTGGAAGCAGGTGGCTGCAGACCCAGTCCCACAAGGCGCTCCAGGCCAGGCCAGCTCTTTGGCCCGCAGCAGACCGACTGCCACTGGGACACACCGCCTGTAGCCACAGCTAACCGAGGGCGGGCTTAGACAGGGTGCTTTCCTGGAGGAGGCAAGGAAGCGGAGGCCCAGAGGCAGCGAGAGAGAGCAGCAGGACACACCCCGCGGGGGAAGGAGCGCCCTGTGCCGATGCCTGCGGGGGGGGGGGAGGACCTGTGGGGGGAGGTGCGGGAAGGCAAGGAGTCTGGTCCTGCAGGGCAGCAGGCAGGGGCCTGGGGCCCGGGGCCCACCGCAGGGCATGGCTCGGTTATTTAAGGTACCACATCGCAACTACCCTAAGAGGCTCCCTCTCTCCCGCGTGGACAGCTGAGACTGAGAATCCATGTCTTATGTCTGTAACTGGCAGTGTTTTCTCTCTCCGGGACACGAGAAATAAATAAGGGGCTGCCTAGCATCGGGGGAGACTCAGGTGGGCAGACCTGGTGGCACAGGAAGAAGGCCTCGCGTCCACTGCTGCCGTGGGCGCAAGGCACTGCGACAGGCAGCCCTGCTGGGGGAAGGCGGCTTTCGGTGACCACCTTGGTTTTCAAGGATATTGAATAGCGTGGGTTTAGAGGAAGGCAGACACCCACATGGTGTCAACGACGCCTTGGAGCCCAGTCATTCAGTCATGCGTCCCAGGCATGTGGGCCCCTGTATTCCCCCGCAGCCGCTCCCCATGTCTCCCTCTGGCGAACCCAGGAGACCCACGGGGGTCCTCCAGTTGGCCAAGCTCCCCATGTTCCCTGCGATATGCTTGCTTGGGGCAAGGACAGCCTGCCAGGGGCCCATCTCCCCACAAGGAGGAAGAGGCCCTGGGCACAGCCTGTGACCCCAAAACCTGTGTGCCTCACTTACCATGAGCATCTTCAGATCCGCTCGCTCTGCTGGGTTCTTAATTAGGCTGCAGGTTCCGGGAGGCAGGAGAGGACAGAGGGTGGGGAGACAAGACAGGCAGACAGTCAGTGGCCGTCAGGGAGCCCTGGGACCAGGCAGCCCCCGCCCTGGCCGGTCAGAAGCCTGCGTCCTGCCGCCCTTTGCTGCCTGGCTCCTGTGGTGGGGGCCCCACCGTGCTCTTGGGTGTAAGAACAGGAGGCCCCGGGAGGGAAGAGCAGAAGTCTCAGCCCAGGACAAGAGGGAAAGAGGGTGGGAAACCTCTCGAGGCTTCTGGGTTGGAGGCCCAGCAGCAACCAAGGCTGCATTTCTAATAAAAACCCCAAGTTTGGGAGTCCAAATGTCAAAATGGAACTTTTTCCTTCAGAAAAGCAGAACTGTCTAAAGGCAGCTGCTCTAAGTAGCTCAGGGTGGTGTGGCAGCTCTTCAAACACAGGCCTCACAGGCATACGGACGTTTACGGGGCGGGGGGGGGGGCGGCCGCACCCCAGGGAGCTAGGCCGTCCAGCGGCTGTGCCGGGGGCCGGCCGTGCTGGCGTCCTGACACGTGGGGCAGCGGGGCGGCCCTCCCTCCAGGCCCCAGCCCACCTGCGAGGTACTCCTCGGCCTCCAGAGGGTGGAGGGGCTGGGACAGCCCAGAAGCCGGCTGGGAAGGCGTGCTTGGGGGCTGCAGGGCCCTGGGCTTGCGGGATTAGGAAACCAGGGCGCCTGACGGCCAGGAGCTGAGGTGGGAACAGTATCACTTCCAAAGAGCCTGGACTCCTGGTTCACTCCAGGCGGGGACACTAGGGGATGGCAGCTGGACACCGTGACTCAGCAGCCTCGGGAAGGGAACCTGGGCTCTCAGGTGAGCTCTGCGTCCCGCCAGACACTGCCACCGGCCTGGCATCCCTGACAGCCGGGGACCAGGAAGCAGGCAGTCTGGCCCCCTCCCTGCCCACCCCAGGCTGGGGGCTGTGGTAGCTCACCATTTATTTACAAACTCCTGGAAGTCCTGGGTGAAAACGCCGCTGGGCAGCTTGGGAGGAGGCTGTGGGACAGAACAGACAGGTGGGGGTCAGATGCTCAAGGATGATTCTGGAATCAGGGGAAGAGACGCTTCCCAGCCCTGCGGGAGTGGGGACAGCGTGGCACTTTCCAGGCACCCTCGGGTGCACTTCTCCTGGCCCTGAGCCTTTACTGTCCTGGGGGCAGCCCACTGCAGGCGGGCAGAGGGCACCCACCCCCAGGCTCCTCCAGCGGCTTCCCAGGCAGCCAGCTGGGTTGGGTTCTTCCCAGATTTTCTCTCAAGAGCTCTTGTCTGGGGGTCACAGCTGGTTCTAGAAGGAAGAAGGACAGGGCTCATCCTCATTTTACGGACGAGAGTGGTTACTCTTGACCACAGGTCATCCTGTCTCGGCCACCCCGCTCTGGGGGTGTCTTGGAATGAGCTGAGGGTCTGGACCTCAGGGAGGCAGTAAGCTCCAGGGGTTTGGGCCCCAAAACAGGGGGAGTCTGAGGGGTCTGTCCTGGCACAAGTCTGGGCGTGCAGACAGCGGTGTGCAGGGTCAGGCCCTGTCTGGAGGGGGTACTCGCTGGGCCTGGGTGTCACTGCTGTGTCACCAGAGCCACCTGCCCTGTTCCACCACCACTGACTGGGCCCTGAGCTGCTCACCTCAAGACCTAACCCTGGGCCAAGCCCGGCCACCCCAACTGCAATGGGCCACTGGAAACACACTTCAGTCAGAGAAGGCCCAGGGAGGGTGACCCGGTCGTGCTGAGACAGAGGGCCGTGGGGTCAGGCCTCACTCAGCCCCTTCCCAGCTGCAGGCCTTATGCCTGGATTCACCCATCTGCACAATGAGAGTATTCGTGCTGCCCTCTCCCAGGGTGGGGAGGGACTGGGTGCGCACCCTGGGCCTCCTTCCCAGAGATGGGGGTCTGGGGGGTGGGGACAGGGACGCTGAACTTTCCCCGAGGAAGGGGGAATGATTTAGGACTTCACGCACAGATGTCAAGATGCTCAGAGAAGGAGCTGCTGGTGACAAGAGCTGCAGGGAGGGGCCAGGCTCCTGGGCTCAGGGTGGGAACTCTGGGTTCACCTCTATGAAAACAAACAAAAAGGAGTCCTTTGGGGAGGGTGGGCTTGTGCAGGGTTGGGGGAGTGAGGCCATCACCTTCATGCCTCATAACCTCCTGACAACCACAGCTGGTCTCCATCTCTCCCCACAGCCCCTCCCCAAAAGAAGCCGGTCTACAAGTCCGGCTCCCTTCTTTCCAACAGGAACGGCTTAAACCCGCTGGCCCGAAGGCCCGCCAGGGCCCCAGGCACACACCTCATTCACGATGTAGTCCAGCAGCTCGAAGATAGCCATGGCCGGCCGGCTGTCCACCCCATGACCTGCCCAGGGCAGAGACAAAGACGGGTGAGATGGGCAGGTGGCCGCCGCACTTCTGTCGGGCATCAAGGTCCGAGTGCGCTGAACACAGCCGAGCGCCTCCTCCCCACCCGGCTGGAACCAGAGGCGTGGTGCCGCAGCCCGGCTGCCTGGCGACTGAGCTTGCCTTCCTGGGAAAGTCACTTCTCTCCTGAGCCTCCGGTGAATTAACAAAACAAAACAGCAAAACGAACAGGAATGTTTTTTGAGAAGTCACAGGTCTGGCACAGTGCCAAGTCTGTGCTGTACCGAAGTCAAACCCCTGCCCCCTGGTGCTGGTGGGGCATGGGGGGCCGGGCAGGCAAAGGCGGCAGTGTGACCTTGTGTGGACCTGCTGGTGGAGACGGCCGTGGGCCCGAGAGCCGCTCACGACGGTGGCCGGCTGCATGGCTGACCCCTGTCCTAGACCCAGCTGGCCAGGCCCGTGTTTGGCAGCTGGACTTTCGCCTTCTGTCCCCAGTCCTGAAATGGGCACTCGGGCTGGGGCCGGGGCTGGGGGAGGTGCTGGCAGGCCGAGTGGCTTGGCACAGCCCACCGCTCCTCCCCGCCTGGAAGGCCCAGACACCATCTGGGAGTCGGGCTGGGAGGGCGGGGCCAGGGCCTGAGGACACAGATGCAGGGATGGGGGTTCTCCCTTCAGAGGAAATCCAGACACCTCAGCAGTGTGGGTGTGGCACCAGGAAAGGGGAAGGTCTGGGCTTGAAAATACTGTGACAACCACCATCTAAAGACCCAAGTGTCCCATTAACAGTGAATAGGTACACAAAAGCCACCCACACAGTGGAATACTACGCAACCATAAAAAGGAACAAGGCACCAACACTTGGCACAGTGTGGACAGACCCTGAGAACACAAGGCTCGGTGAGAGAACCAGACAAAAGAGGCCACACAGCGTGTGACGCCACTGACGTGAAACATCCAGAACCGGCCAGTCCACAGAGACGGAGAAGGGGCTCCTGGCTGTCAGGGGCTGTGGGGGGGACAGGGTTTCCTTTTGGGGTGATGGAATGTTCTGGAATCATATAAAGGTGGTGGTCAGACCTTATGAAGATATAAAAATCTGCTGAACTGCATGCCTGAAAAGAGTGGGTCACAAGGTAGGTGAATTCTACCTCAATAAAGCTGAGAAATCAACTGATCAACTGCAGCCCAAGGCCTGGTCCTCTGGACCCTCACTTAATTCAACTGTCTTCCTGTCACTTGACTTAAAGAAAAAAAATCACAGAGCCCTAAGCGCTGCTTCCTAGTTAGACCACCTGAGCCGTGACCACGAGCCGGGACCCCGAGCCGGGACCCTTCCCCTCGCCAGCCCCCGGCCTGGTGGAAGTACCAGCCTGAACTTCACAGCACAGGTGGTGGCTCTAGGTACCGAGGGTCCTCTGGGGGCCCCGCCGGCCCTCCGGCCCCACCCACCCCCGCTGTGTGTCGGGGCTTCATCCAACAAGCCACCCAAGGAGGTCCTGGCCCAACACAGCAGACGCGGCACCGCAGAGCCCAGGTGGTGGGCACAAAGGTGCCTGCTGGGCAACCCTTTCAGCTTTTCTGCACCCTTGAACGCTTTCGTGATAAAATGCTGGAAAAACCGCCCACCCCGCGCGCAGCTTGGCTGAGGAGAGTTTCTGGGCCCCGCCAGCTGGCAGCAACAGGTGCAGCTGCCCCGGACGGGACAGTTTGAGGCGCTGCTTGCAGAGCTGTCCCCAGAAGCCTCGGGACCATCTGAGGACTGCTGACCACAGTGAGCATGACCCAGGGGGACAGGTGGCGCTGAGAGAGGCCAGAGGGGAGGCAGCTGCCATCCCCGGGCGCCGCGTGCCCTGTCCAAGCCAGAAGTCCCAGGCTCGGGCCCTACCGCTGATGGGGCGTCCAGGGGGTCTCGGCCGTGGTGAGATGCCGTGAGGCTCTCCTTCTGCACCGTCGACCATGGGCCGGCCAAATATCGCCTCCAGCTCCTTGGCGTCTGGCGGGGGGATGGGGTACCTTCCGATGGACAGCTCCACCAGGGACAGGCCCATGCTCCAGATGTCCGACTGCACCGAGTAGTGAGTGCCTTGCAGCCGCTCTGGCTGTGGGCGAGACAGGGAGGTGGAGGGGGCTGGTGCATGCGGGGTAGGGGCTGGCACCCTAGAGTGTCTCCCTGGTTCCCCTGCAGCCCCATCATGCCCTGTCATCCCTCTGGAGACCAAGTAACAGGAAGAAAGCAATTCCGTCTCCTCCCTCCACCTGCTTCCAGCTGTGCTGACGGTGTCTCCTTAAAGACCCACAACCCACAGGTCGTTGTCTCTGCTCCTGGAGAAAGACCAGTCCAGGAAAGACAGCTGTTAAGCAGACTCCCGCCAGACTCACCGACATGTAGGACCGCGTGCCCACGAAGGAGTTGGCCATGGAGTCGATGAGCTGCCCGCTAACCCCAAAATCGCACAGCTTGATCTCCCCTCTGGAGTTGACGAGGATGTTCGATGGCTTCACGTCTGGGAGGAGAGCTGGCGGTGAGGATGCCCCGGGCCACCCGCCAGCCCCACCGGGCCCCAGAGGCTCCCAGCCCTTACCTCGGTGCATGATCTGGTGCTTTTCCCGGAGATACGCCAGGCCCCGCAGAACCTGCAGGGAAACCGCAGGGCGGTGCTGTGTGGGGGACTGTCCTCTGGACAGGCCCTCAGGCCAGACTGCAGGGGCCATGTGATGGTGATGACATCCGCACAGGCACGCACCTCACTGACTCATATGACTCCCTGCCCGGAAAGCAGACACTGCTCCTCTCGTGAGGCCCGTGAGAGCTGGGACAAGGCCTGAGGCCCCGTTAGTGGGGCTTTGAGTGTCCAGGCAACTGCCCCACCTCGGAGGTCACCCCTGTTGAGCACTTTGGTGCTGAGACAGTGCTCAGGCCCCAGGCCGATGTGGTGAAGGACGCAGTGGCCCTTTCACCACGTCAGAGAGGAGACACTCCATGATGACAGCACGGAGGGACACTGTGTGCCTGGGACCAGGCCCCCAGCATCTCCAGCAACCCATCCGGATGGGGTAGGGGAGCATCATCCCCACCATATAGGGCAAAGGGACACCACCAGCTCAGTGCCACAGCTGGTGGAGACTGGCACCAGAGGCCATCTTCGCAGGGGGCCACTCTAGTGCCTACTACTGGCTCCCAGGGGCTCCTCGAACCCTGGCCGCGTGGCATGGGGGCAGGAGTAAGAATGAGCGGGCGAGAGCGTGCAGCCAGGAGCGCACACTCGCACACTTACCGCGATGCTGACCTTCCCCAGGATCTCTTCCGGAATTCTCTTGGCTTCTTTCAACACCTGGTCCAGAGAGCCACCATCCTAGGGGCAGCACAGAAGAGAGAGGAAAGCCACTCTGAGCCGTCGCCAGGCAGGGCTGGCAGTGCAGAGACGGGTCCCCAGGGGGATGCCAGGGCAGCAGGTATAAGAACGGAGCATTTCCCTGTTTCCCAGTGAGCTGGTGCCCAACTTCCTCCACAGGAAGCAGAGACCAGACCACAGCCAAAGGCAGCCCATCGGCCAAAAGCAGGGACTCTGGCGGCCCCTGCTGCCTCCAGGGCCTCAGGAAGCGGAAAGGGTGCCAGCACGCTCCCCAGGCGGCTTGTCCTTCCCGGAACTGAGGCCCACAGCTGGATGGCGTGACTCAGCCTTCCCGAGGTTGCCACGGCAGCGGCGGGCGGAGCAGAGCCACGGAGGCCAGAGCTCCACGAGGCCTGTGGCCGAGCCACCCACTCTGGGGCCTGGGTCTCCTCCGCAAGCTGGGTGCAGCCGTGGGAAGTGGAGGAAGAACCCAGAGGCAAGGCCCGTAACTGCCCAGTGCAGAAGGAAGGCCAAGTCGACTGACCCCTCCACTGCTCCCCCGCCCAAGCCCCCAGCTCCACCAGGAAGGCTGATGGCGGAGGGGCACGGAGGAGGAGGAGGAGGAGGAGGAGGAGGAGGAGGAGGAGGAGGAGGAGGAGGAGGATGGATGGCTCCGTCCCTCTCCTGCAGGCCTAGCCCCTGCTCACCGCCCCGTGTGTGGGATGTCCTGCAAAGGACCTGACACAGGTGACTGCAGTCCATCCCCCAACCTGGGCGTGGCCCCAAATTCACATGGTTAACGAGGAAATGGCAGAAATCAAGTGTCTTGCGCAAGGTCTCCTGGCAGTACTTGGAGACCGAAACCCAGGGCGTCGCCAACAGGCCCAAGGCGCTTCTTCAGAGGGGGCTCCAAGGGCCCCAGGTCACTGGGCGGACTGGAGCTGAGGCTCGAGGGGCGCAGTGGGGATGTGGCCAGAACCTGCGCTCGTGGCCAGGTGGCCCGTGCTTTCTCTTGGGCGTTGCTCTAGGGCTCCTGTGGCCACCAGCTGCCTCTTGCTTCACTTGGGGGAGGGGGAGAAGCCTGGGTGCTGCCCCAGCTGTGCTTGGTGAGGAGGGCACGGTGGGAGTTCTGGAAAACCCAAGGCACTCTGAAGCTTCAGGATCCTGTGTGCGACACTGTCGGCTAGCGCCAGACTGAGGGCGGGGGCCGAGTGCAGGCAGACGGTGAGGGTGGCTGAGGAGGAACCCAGGCGATCGGCATTCTGCCCAGCCCAGGCCTGTCTCACATGGGGGGAATTCCTTTTATTCTTCTCATTTTTTGTTTTAGCAACCTTAAAATTTTTTCTTTAAAGTTAGTGATCTCTGCTCCCTAACACAGCCCCTTTCATTCTTAATTTTCTGTAGAGCTGTGATTTGTTTGCTGGATGAGGATGCTCAGGGTGAGCATCCACGGAGAGGCTATGGTGGCCCAGGCCCCGTGCCAGGGTCTCAAGTCAACTCAAAACAGCCCCGTGGCGCAGACAGCACTGTTCTCCACAGCAGAATCCCCAGGGAACTGAGGACACGGGGCGGGTCACTCTGGCAAACGGGGGAGAGTATCCTGCGTGTCGTGTGCATGTAAAGCAGCATGTTCGGCCCGCATCCGCATCTCCCGAGTTGTGACAATGCAAATGTCCCACACGTCGCCCAGGGGAGAACCCCTGGTCCACAGCTAAGAAGACACATGGACAGGATGTGGCGCGGGGGCGTCACAGCTGGGTCACTCCTCACACACGACCACACGCTTTCATTGTGTGTGTGTGTGTGTCTCCTAAACATCTCCGAAACCACACTTGCATTAAGCAGGGAGTCTACAAATACCTTTCTCTTATAAAAATTCAAATGCAGATAAATTACACTCTGATCTCCAACAACTCCACTTGCCTCCCCTGAAGTGTAACTTAGACTCTTCCAGCCCCTTCTGTGCACACACAGAGAAACACAGAGTTCTAAACCTGTCTGCCTGCCTATCTATGTGTCCATCCATCTAGATCTGTTGCTGGGCTCGGATCGCGCGTACCCCCCTCTGGGGGCTTCTCGCTCGGGGCGTGCACACTGGCTCCATGTCTCCACCGGAAAGCAGCCCGCACCGCTCCACCTGCCCCTAACTGACAGACGTGTCAGACTTCTCACCATCACAGAGCAAGGTAGCACATCCTTCCACAGGTCTGATGAGCGCCCAAGAAATACCAAGAGGTGCCTCTGAGCAGTCAGTCAGCTGCTCCCTGGCTGCTCTGGCCCCCAAACACCCACTGTCTTCTGGCCCACACCCCAAGTTTTCCGGGTGATAGGTCTAGGCGCCGGGAGGCCACCGTCTTGCTGTTTCACATGCTGGCCAGGTGAGCTTCACCTTCTGGGCCAGATCCAGGCTGCTCAGCCCCAGTCAGGGGGCTTTTCTCACAAGCTGGACCTGGAATTTACCTGGTCGGAAACTAGAACCAATTCTCAAAAGATCCTGAGTAGAGAGGAAACCTAACCCTCAACAGGGACGGCTTGACCAAGCCAGAGGCCGACCAGGCAGGATGTCACGATGGCAAAAACTGAGAAACGGAGGTGATGCAGAAATACAGGGAAATGGCTGAGGCAACAATGTCACAACCAATTTTCCCAAAGCTCACACACGCACGGACCAGCCTGTCTATTCCTCAGCCCCCTGGCCTGGCGGGCAAGGTGTGAGATTCGTCCCAAGTCCCGCGGTGAGACCGCAGGGGGGACCACAGAGCGCCCTCTCGCTGCCACGCAAGGTGACTCCACGAGGAACCAGCAGACACGAGGATCCCAGCAGAGTGGCAAGAGTCCTCTCACCGCTTCATTTTGTCTTCCCCGCGCCTTCCTCGCCCAGGGTGGCCCCCCTTCCAGCTCACTTCTGTGGGCTGTAACCCCTGCCAGCAGAAAGCAGGGAGTTCGGACCACGCCTGAGGGTGTCTTTGTATCTGTGGCACCTACACCTCTACCGTCCTCACGTGCTCGCTACAAAAGCGAACCAGAGGAGTCCGACCAGGAGGTTTAAAGGGTGAGCGTGACAAGCACAGAGCCCCGCACGTGCCCCTGCAGCCCGGCAGCTGGGTCAGCGCGCTGCCGCGGCGCAGACACCTCGCCCCACAGCCGACGCTTCACACCCACCCAGACCCGGGGTGGGGGGTGATGCTGACCCGCTTTTCTGCAAGGGAAAGAGACTCCGAACTCAGGGTATTTGGGGAGGACGGGAGGAGGGGGGAGGGGGAGAGAGAGGAGGGGGAGGGACAATCTACAGTGCAGACCTGGCTCCCCTCAGACCACACTGACTTCACGCCCTTTCCCCGCCCGATTCTGTCTGCACAGTGGCTGCCGGGGGGGGGGGGGGCAAATCTGGCCGCCCTCTCCCAAGTGAGGAAGGGGCTCCGCCAGGACAGGCGGGGGAGCCCCTTCCCGGGGGCACTCCCCGGACGCTGCCCTCCCTGCAGGCGCCTGCTCAAATTCATTTCCTGCCTCCGTTACAAAACTGTCAGAGGGGACAGCGCACTCGAGGCGTAACCGAAGCTGCCTGCCTAAAGCCACATGGCATCCTGGTTTTGCAAGGCCCCCAAGGGCTAGGGCCAGACAGCCGAGGGCAGACAGAGCCCTACCTGGCGGACGCTGGGCGGAGGAGGGCCGGAGGTGTTTCCTCTGGGGGCCTTCGGCTCTGACCACTTCTGCTTTCGATACACCCAATCCCACCCATTTCTGAGCCTCGATACCAGAGTTCCTCAACAAGGGGACACAACAGAATTGACCGTGGTTTAAAAAAATCACCTGCCACCACAGAGGTCTGATCCCACAGGCCTCCAGCCCACCGCCCTCTCACTGGGGGA
The DNA here is from genome assembly GCF_036321535.1 of Camelus dromedarius. Classification (NCBI taxonomy): domain Eukaryota; kingdom Metazoa; phylum Chordata; class Mammalia; order Artiodactyla; family Camelidae; genus Camelus; species Camelus dromedarius. Next base: position 2,716,799 of record NC_087462.1, read on the forward strand.
TCGTGGGAGGGAGAGACAAGGCTCCCCCTGTGCACCACTGCAGGCCTCAACGCTCACACAGCCTGCTTGGGTGCAAGGACTCTCGGAGCAGCATTACTTGTGACATGGCGGGGACTGGGAGCAGCCTCAGCGTGCTCAGCACATTACCTGCCAGCTACCTGTGGATGCCAGGAGGCTGGACGGTAGGAAAAGGCAAAACTGTCAGGAAGGTGGGGTGGGTACAGCTCAGTGGTAGCGCGGGCTTAGCATGCACGAGGTCCTGGATTCAATCCCCAGTACCTCCATTAAAACCAAAAAATATTAGGAGGACAGTGTCTGGTATCCAATAAAACAAAGGCATCTATACAAGCATACGGCTGTACTGCATCCACCATCTCCACACGGGTCCCCTTGGAAATAGGATGGGGGCCTTGAGGGTCTCAGGCAAGGGGACGTCTGTTCCTCAACCTGTGTGAACTCTGCCCGGTGACTGGGGGACACTGACGCGGCTCCGGGGTTGGGGGTGCTCACCATGTGCTCCATGCAGATGCTGATCTCCCCGTCGCTGTAGAAGGCCCCGTAGAAGCCCACAATGTACGGGGAGTTGCACTCGTGCAGCACCTGCAGCTCGCGGATGATCTGGTTCCGGATGGCCGGCTTGATCTCCAGGTGGATCAGCTGCAGGGGAGAAGAAAGCGGGTTCAGAGCCAAGCCGCCTTCTAAGGGGAGCCGGGAAGCAGCGGGTATCCATCAACCCATGAGAACTGAGAACACAGCCACAGACTTGAACGTGAATGTTCGCAGCAACGTGAGTCACAACAGCTGAAAAGCAGAAGCAGCCCAAGTGTCCTGAGTCAGCTGAAGAAGGGACAGACACACGTGTCCCTCCACACGCGCGACATCAGTCACGGAAAGGAGAGCAGCCCTGACACTCGCTGCCACGGGGACTGACCCTGAGAGCACGGTGCTGAGTGAGAGAAGCAGACACAGGACGACACACAGCGTGTGAGTCTGTGGATGTGAGACGTCCAGAACAGGCCAGTCCACAGACACAGAGAGGGGGCTCCTGGCTGTCAGGGGCTGGGGGACGGCGGAGTGACTGCTAAACGGGCTGGCGCGTATTTCTGCGGTGATGGAATGTTCTAAGACTAAGGTGGTGATGGGTGCATGGCATTGTGAAAATATACTAAAAGTCACTGAGTGAAATGCTCTACAAGGGTAAATTATATGGTATGTGAATTACATCCCAATGAAGCTGTTTTCAGAAAAATGTCATAGGAGGCAACATTTTTCACTTGGTTATGGGGGGAGTTCTTTAAGAGTTTTCTTCCCACCAAATCACACAAAGTGCCAGCCTCTCCCAGGAGAAGGCGGGTGACGCCCTGTCAGACATGACGACTATGTCACTTCTGCCCCCAGCCCCACCAGCAGTGGGCTTTCGGGGCCCTTCATCCCTCCAGCCTGGAGACAATACAGAGAGAGCTGCCACCTGCCACCCTAGGATCCCAGCTCCTCTTCTACTCGAGTTCCAGTTGGCAGAGGGGACTGTCACCAAATTCATCACAACGTGTGGAAAGGTGAGAAACAGAAAGGATGGTCCGGAGAGACATGGAAAAGACAGCTGACAAAAGGCCAAGAGCAGTGTCCAGCTCCAAACCCTGCACAAGCCAAGACCCACCGCCCAGCGGGAGAGAGCCACGGCTGTGGGTCCCTGTCTTAGCTCCTCAGGATCCTAGACGCGCCAGCCATCGTGACAAGGCAAGAAAAGGGTGTGATTTCCACCCCTTTGTCAGAGAGGCAGACCCAGATCCCTGGTATCTGAAAATGACCGATACCAATTCAACAGACATTTCTGCAGAGTGGGTTATATGTGGGGCCGATGATGGGGAGAAAGACACAAAGGTGGCTCTGCTTGGAGGAGACCTGCCATCAGGGGAAGAGAAGGGGTCAAAACAACCCCGGTATGGCGGAGGTGCCAACGGGGTGACTCAGGGCGTGGTGATACTGAGGCCAGGCCTCCAAGGACAGGTGCGAAGAGGCCAGGCGGACAAGGTGGGGCAGGCGCTGGAGGCAGAAGGACAAGAGCTGCCTGTTGGAGGGGCGTGTGCTCAGTTCAGGGGGGCACAGGGTAGCACGGCCTGCTCACTGGCCCACATCGATGACCATCAAAACCTTGAGAACTGTGGCAGATCTGGGTGAAACCGTGCCTGGTGCCCCCGCCGGCCCCAGGCAAAGCCTCAGCCCTCACTTGCAGGGTCCCCACTGACCCAACCTGCAGAGCCCAGCTCTGGCCGTGGGCCTGGGACACTGCACTTCCCCCTCGGGCTCCTCCAGTGGGAAGGTGGGTCACACCAGAACTCCAGTGGCCACACCAGGGAGGGAACGCCCAGCATGTGCATGCAGACATGCCTGGAAAAGGCGGGATGCGGGTCTGAGAGCAAAGTGCTGGCGTCTGTGTGCAGTGCGGCAGGCTCACCCGGGAGCTGCGAAGTCAGCACCAGCGCCGCCCACAGAAACACGGCGTGAGCCACCAACCGAACTTTGAATCCTCCAGCTATTGTGTTAAGAGTGCAAAGAGACAGGTGAAACAAATCTGTTTTGTTTAACTCAGTGAAATGCATCAAAAATTTACTGTTTTGACATGAGATCAAGGGAAAGAAAGATATTAATGAGTTTTTTCACACGGAGCACCGGAAACCTGGTGTTTCTGCACGTACAGCACAGCCCCGGTTCACCCTGACCGTGTTCCGAGGGCTCGGCACCCGCGTCTGACCAGGGGCTTCCTCATGGATGGTGCTACTCTCTGCCAAGAACTTCAAGGAAGCTGCAGGTGAATGACTGGGGCGGGGGTTGGGGGAGACAGAAGGGGTGGACAAGACTGGGCCGAAGTGGACGAATCTCATAGGTCCCGGGAGCCTGGAGTTGGAGCCTTAATGTGAAATAAAGCCAAAGGAAGTCAGGGGCTTTCAAGAAAGATCCAGTGAAGAGAGGACACAGGGGTGGCTGCTATGTGAACACAGCTTTGGTGGATATTATAACTGGCGTGTGTAAAGTGAACCTTCCAGATTGACTAGGAACCACTGCTGAGGGTGTACAGAGAAAAAGCAGGAATGGGACGAGGGCCATGTTTCTGAGCACAAATGCTTGCAATCTGCCCTGGCCCTGGGGGGCAGGCGGGCAGGGAGGACTGCCCCACTGCACTAACCAGCAAGTTCAGGTTCAGAGATGTGAAATCACATCCCCAGGGGTACACAGCTGGTGAGTGGTCAGGTAGGGTCGGGCCAGGCTCACAGAACACCAAAATCCACACTCTTTCCCCATCAGCACCTGGCTGACAGCTGATTAGATAAAAATGGTGCTAGTTCAAACCCCTGGAGTTTACGGCTGTTCTGACTGCAGAATGGGGGATATGTGTTAGGAACGGGGCAGGGTGGGTGGGTGGTCCACAAACTAGGAAAAGAGGGAAATGGGTTATGGAGGCAAAGCCTTGACAGCTCCCATTGGGTCATTAACTGCAAAGGGCAGACTCTGCAACCCAGACACTGCCCCAGCTCAGACTCAGTTTCTAGTCTGTGAAGCGGAGCTGCTGACCCATGTGAATGAGAACACATGTCAAGGTCTCAGCACTGGCTTTGACTTTGGGCCATCACTCGAAAGAAGGCAGCTAGTGTTAGGACAGAGCCTCGGGCAGGTCCATAACCTCTGTTCTGGAAGCAAGCAGGGGCCGACGGGAGGGACACACACGCAAGGCCGCAAACGCAGTCACCTGCTGCAAGCAGAGGGAAGCCAAGCACGCTCTGTGTGCACAGCAAACGCGCCGAATTCTTTGCAGATCCCCTCTGGCCCCCGCAAAGCAGAGGTTTGGTTCCTAGGGCTCTCACAAGGACGCACAAGACAGGACAAGACGCTCGAGTCAAGAAAATATGTACAAACAACAGTGAAAATGGAGACCAGTTTTCTGGGGTCTTAGGAAGCTGGTCTCACTGCTCTCCTGGTGGCAGGTCATACTGGTCACGACGATCCCCTGCCCATCAAAGGGGCCGGAGGGATGCTAGCCCACAGCAGATCTGGACAGGCCTTCCAGAAGCCCCAGCCCTGCCCTCACCCTCACACCTGGCAGGGGCTGCATCTGGAGATCTGATAAGCTCACACACTTGGAATGCATGGAATTCCTACTCAACTTCCTGGGAACTGGAATTCCACCCAAGGCAGTGGAGGAAGGACTGAGGCCACTGTTCCTTAAAACCCACTTTGTCCCGTCAGTTTTCCCACCTGTGTCCTCAGCTGAATACAGGGTGAACTGGCATTCCGGAAGCCCTGCACCCCCACAGACTGGCCAAGGGCTTCTGGGCCACTGGAGACTGACAGCCCTGAACCGCACGCCAGCCGGCAGGTCAGCCTCCGTGCTCACCATATTCAACCAACACTGGTGGGTGCCTGCTCCGACTGAGGTCCACACCCCCTAATTTTTGGACCTTTCTTAACTTTTTATTTTGAGACAATATAGAAGCACAGCAACGTTTGCAAAAGCGGCAGAGAGAGTCCCGTGCACCCTTCCCCCAGGCCCCCCAGTGGTGACCACATCTTCTGTGACAGAGGCCAGTATCAAAGCTACGACACTGACATCGGGACAGGACCGCAAACTAGACTACAGGACTCATCTGGCCCCCCAGCTTTAAACCCCAAAGTCCTACTTCACAGGCTTTCAGGAGGCTGTAGGCAAACTCATGGACTCACGTCTATGCAAGGCATGCTGGCGGCCGGCCAGCGAAGCCCTCCGTCCCCAGCAAGGACTCTGTTCCCAAGACCCCCGTCTCTGCCTGCACCTCACACCTGCCCTTTACTCCCCGTGCTTTGGCCGAGCAGACCAGGGACTTCTGGGGCTGCTCTGGTTTTGAAAAGGCTGCCTGCAGTAAGCAGACAGAAATAGAAAGCGTGTGCCTGTAGGTTTCAGGAGAGAGGGAGGTGCTCTGGAGGCAGGAGGAATAGCTGCAGCGCTAAACCCCAATGGAAACCAAGTGCAAGGTTCCCAGGAAAGGCGGGCAGATCCACCCATCCCAGGGTGCGGGGCGGGCAGTTTTCCAGAGTACAGTTCAGAAACTACAGACCACGGGCTTCTGGGAAAGGGGGCTTTCTATGTCCGAAAAAATATGCCTGTATGAGCAGAATAATCCTTCAACACAACGTCCACTGGTTACGTGGGTCGGAGCCCCTCTGTCCACGTGGTGACCTTCTCCTCTGCACCACTCGACATCTCTCAGGGATCCCTCCCCAACAAGTGGGGGGGAGGCCACACTGTGGCACAGGAGCCCTGATGAGGAAGGCACCAAAGGGTGGGGTGACAGTTGATTTGATGTGTCCACTTGTCTAGGCCACAGTACCCAGCTGTTGGGTCAGTATCTCTTTTTTGGGGGGAGGGGGTAGTTAGGTTTATTTATTTATTTATTTTTAGAGGAGGTACTAGGGATTGAAGCCAGAACCTTGTGCATGCTAAGCATGTGCTTCACCATTGAGCTATGCCCTCCCCAAAGCTGTTGGGTCAAACACCAGTCTAGATGTCATTGTGAAGGTATTTTTTAGGTGTGATTTGACATGGAGATCATCAGACTTTGAGTAAAGCAGATGACTCACTACCATGTGGGTGGGCCACATCTAATCAGTTGAAGGCCTTAAGACAGAGGTCCCTCAAGGAGGAAGGAATTCTGCCTCCAGAATGTCTTTGGGCTCAAGCTGCAACATCAACTCTTCCCTGAGCCTGCAGCCCACTGACCTGTCCAACAGACTTCAGACCTGCCAGCCCCATGACTGTGTGAGCCAATGCCTTAAAATACCTCAACCTGCCCCCCAACACACACACACCTCTAGTGGTTCTGTTTCCCTGGAGAACCCCAACTAACACAGGTGGTTTGGGTGCCTCATTGCCAAGGGACTCCCCTCAATGTGACCATCACTACTGGCAGCCCATCCGGGTCGGCAGGGTCTTCTGGTTGTGCAGTCAGGGTGATGCCGACTCTAGGGGACCTGATTCTCCTCCTTTCTTCCCCCAAACTCCGCTTGCTACCTTTCTCAAACCAGTCCCTTTCTGGCAACCTCAATTTAAGACATCCCAGAAGGCAGAGAGCGGTATCAAACGGAAGAGTTGTGTGAGGCAAGCCTGCATTGCCACATTCTAACTAGAACCCATGGCTGGGGGCAGGGCTTCCGAGCCCAGAAGCCAATCAGACACCAGAGGCCTGCACCTTTCAACCCTCTCTCCCATTTTCACGGGACCTGCCCCCACCACTCGCACCATGCACGGCCCTGCCGGCCACCTCTTACCTTTCTTGCCATGATGAGGCCCGAAGGTCTGTGCTGGACCTTGGTGACCACCCCACCGTTCCCGGCTCCCAGCTCTGAGATCCTTTCAAAGTCATCATCCTTGAGCTCCCCGACCTTGGCCTTCTGGGTGAGGAAGGCTTCCAGCCGCTTCTTCTGTTGCTCGTCGAGTTCTAGCTCCTCCAGCTTCTTCTGGAGGTCCACCAAGTTTGCTCTGCAGAGACCCCAAGGGCACGGGTTAGCCAAGAGCGTGCAAGCCACCCAGAGATGATTCAGGCTGAGCCGAGTTTACCGCGTGGCCACTGCACGCCAGGTCCCGGGCTTGTAGCTGGGAGCTGAATGAGACCTGATTCCTGTGCTCAAGGGCCCTGTGATCTGGCAAGAAAAAAAAGACCACCCACAGACACAGCCAAACTCCCCGAGAACTGGGGACACTGCTCCTCTCCCCACTCATAAAGGTTAGGAGGCCTCAGGACTTAAAGGACCAGCTCTAGTCTGACAGCCCTGGTTTCAGACCCAGGAGCCCTCCTTCCTGACACAAGGGCTCCAGACCACAGGAGAAGGAGACGAGGGGATGGGGGAGACAAGCCCCAGGGTTGGGGGTGAAGACAGGACACCTGTCTTTCACGAGGATGGAGGCGCAAACTCATCTTGAGTGGCCTCAGAGCAAAGAACTAGAAACCACCAGGCGGATGACAGAAGCCACAGCATACATGCTTCTAATTTACGTGAGTTACACACAGGCACCGGAGGGGGAGAGGAGAGAGGCCCAACCTAAACAGCGAGGACCACTCCAGGGCATTCTGTTCAACCAGCATGCTCTTATTACATCCTGAGCGTTGCTGTAAACATTAGGCCTTTCTACACACACATATTCCCAGACCTGGTTATTAAAAGCCAGCCACGTACACTGCACTGTACTGGGTGACTCGAGGAACTTTCAAAGGAAATTTTGACAGTAAGCTATTTTCACCAGTGCCTTGACTTTGAACCAACTCCTGGAGTAAAAAGCAGTTCTTTATAAGATGCTAGCTTAGAGCACACAAGGACTACCTCAGTGCAGCCACAAAGAAATAGAACATAAGCCATGTGTGCAACTTAAACATTTCTAGCCATGTTAAAAAAAAAAGTGTCAGGTGAAATTAATCCATCTGGAATGCATAGTGTACTTACAGCTCCCCCGAATCTGGACAAGCTACATTTCAAGTGCTGGCTACGGCCAGGGGCTGCTGGACCAGACAGTGAGTGCAGCTCTAAGAAAAGTCTCTAAAGGAGAATGGGCCACCTCCGGTGGTCCTCAGCCACTGTGTATCAGGGCACGTAAGCCAAGGTTGATGGCCCACCTGGGGGAGACCTCGTGGGGGGATTCGGGCAGGGGATGAAGGGGAAAGAGTGGAGTTCTTGCAGAAACCTTCCAATCCCCAAGTTCAACCATGACTTCCTGCAACTTACAGAGGCATGAACAGAAGGGCACACAGGAGCAAGATGACATGCCGCTGGGTGATTTGACCTGAGCTGGTACTGCGAAGAGGTCGCTGGGAGGTGGGGGCTGGGGCCACTTCCTGAGCAGGTACTAGAGCTTTGACCATTTTGTTTAATTCTCATGACCCTCCTGGGAGGCAGCTCTCTGGGAGACCCAGCCCACACAGGAGGGAAAAGGCTCAGAGGTTAAGTAACTTGCCTGAGGGTCACAAGGCAAGGAAGTGGCAGAGGTGGGAATCACACCTGTGTTGTTCCTGCCCACAAAGCCTGTGCTCGTGGTAGTGACCCCTTGAGCCAGGACAAGGGCCTAGCAGGTGCTCACTGAATGACTGGTGAACGCAGACCTGGATGAAGAGGGAATGAGGACCCAGATGGACAGAGGAGGGAAGGCCAAAGAATGAGCGTATGTGCCACCACTCCCTCACCGTAGGGCTGAAGAGACAGCATTTGCGGCCAGACCCTGGAAGGTCTCCGGCACTGGCCTCTGACATCTAAAATGCATTCTGGAGTCAGCTGATTAATCCATTTTTAATTTATTGGCAACTCAATGGCGGTTATAAAGAAAAAACCCTGGAATTCCAATGGCTAGCTTCCTCTACAGGGGGAACTCTTGAAGGGATGGGAATCAGAAATCACGTAAAAGAACAAGAATATGACAACGGAGCTCTCTTGTAAGAATAAGTGCATTTTTGGAGACTAAGGAACACATCCCCAGACGGATCTGTGCCCTCAGGGACAGAGAAAGATGTTAACTCACACACACATGCATCAAGTCTGGCCGCCTCCATCCGGTGGCAGAAGGCCAAGCCCCCTGAGAGGCACCAAACGTGCCATTCGCCCTCATACCTGGGTCTCACGGGTCACAGCACAAGCACAGCACCCGGACCTGGGCCAGGGGCCCCCACCAGTGCCCCCTGCTCCTTCCTCGGACCCCTTCCCTCAAGTCCTCTTGTCACCCTCAATCACCTCAAACCACCTGCATTTCTCCAGCTGCTGGAGGCTTTGCTAATTCATTCGATTCAGAACCTCTGCTAATCTGCTGTCAGGGGTTCCAGGAGCCCTGGACTTCTTTCCTGCATGGCTCCCAGTTCCCCCCACACCCCGAACTGTCAAAATCCCCCTTACTCCTTGCCTCTTCTGGGCCTCCTCACCACTCTCCCCAGGCTCAGGGGCTCCACCCTCTAACCCCTAGGATAGCAGGATCTTCTTAGGTGCCCCTCCCCCCAGATTTCCTCAGAGACCTCCTACTCCTGAGGAATCCCTCCCTCATCCTCGTCTAGCAGGCACCCCTTTCCCTTTTCCTGGACCTCCTCACCCCATGTTCACTCCTAGGGACCCCTCCTCACCCCATCCTTCCCTCTCAGGAACCCCATTTGCCCTGTCTTGGCATGCAAGGAACCCCCTCCCTCCACATCACTACTCAGGGACTCTCACCTTCACTCCGATTTCACTACTAGGGGCCCTTGACCCATCCTCACCTCTCAGGAACTCTCCCACCATCACCATGGCTTCACTATTTAGGGCCCCACACTCCCGTCTTTTCTCCACCAAGGACCGATTCACCACTCAGAGACCCCCACTCCATCTTCTCCCATCAAGAACCCTCTCCCAGCCCGACTGCACCACTCAGGGACCCATTCCCCCCAGTCTCGATATTCAGAGACCTTCATCCTCCTCTCCTCGCAGGGATCCCTCCCCAGACTTTGCTACCCAGGGTCCCCTCTACCCGCCTCTCCTCTCCGGGACTCCCTTTCTCGATCTTGCTACTCAGGGCCCCTTCACTCGCGTCCTCTCCACCCAGGGCCCCGTCCCCCTTCCTCCCCTCTCAGGGACTCCCTCCCTCAACCTCGCTACTCAGGGACCCCCCCCCCCCATCCTGTGCTCGCCCCGGCCCTGCCCAGCCCACTCACTCGGAGGCGCCCTCGCTGGTGGGGGACGGGCCCTCGGCGATGGCGGGGTTGATGGTGAGCGCCGGCAGCACCGGCTTCCTCCGGGCCAGCATCGGGGCTCCGCGGGCCGGCGGCGGCGGCACCTCTATCCGGGGCCCATAGGGGGCGGGCCGGGAGCGGGCGGCGCCGACGCGAGCCCGGGGCTGCGGCCTCGGCCTAGGCCTGTGCCCGGGTGGCAAGGATGGGCGGCGCTGAGGACTGGGGCCGAAGGGCGCCAAAGGGCGCCGGGGCTGAAGCCGATAGACCGCGGCAGTCGAAGACGGACCAAGGCTGGACCGAGGCTGACGCTGCAGCCAGAGCCCGGGAGGCCAGAGAGGGAGGGAGAGCGACGAGATCACGGGCCGGTCTCTCGCGAGAGCCAGAGCGGGGGCGCGGCCCCGGACCCCGCCCCTCGCCGGGGCGCGTGCGCACCAGCCTACGGCCGCCTCCCAGAAGGGGAAAGCGGCGGAGACCGACTCGAGGCGGTGCCCGAAGCATGCGCAATCGTTCGCCTCCACCACCGAGCGTGTGCGCATGCGCTTGGGGCTCCAGGTTGGGGCGCAGGGGGAAGCAGGGCGAAAGGAAGGATGCGATGCGGTGGGCAGATGTGCGTAGGGCGAGGTCAAACCCTCAGACTCTTGCAGGAGCCAGACTGGGACTACAGGAGCCAGTAAAATCTCAAAAATTGTGGGAGATTTCAGCTGACCTCAGAATCAACTTAAGTATTTTTCCAATTATGGACACCCCCCCACCCTAGCCCCCACCCGCCAACGAACTTATATTGGTTACCATCATTCTTTAAAGAAAGAGAGGTCATTAAAAAACTTTTGTCCTAATGGTGATGGTGGTGCTAGTACGTACGTGCTACATAAAATTTACCATTTTGCCATTTTCAAATGCACAGCTCACCAACGTTAAGCGCATTCACGTTGTTGTACAACCATCCTCACCATCCATCTCTAGAACTTTCTCATCTTCTAAAACGAAACTCTGTTCCCGTTAAACACTCACTCCCCTTTCTGTTCTAGTCCCCCACACTACCACTCCACTGCCTATGAATTCAGCTTCTCATGTAAGTGGAATCAGGCAGTGTTTGTCCTTTTGTGTGTGGCTTATTTCACTGAGCATCACGTCCTCAAGGTTCATGCATGTTTGGCGTCCGTCCAAATTTCCTTTTAAAGGCCGAATAGTACTTCTTTGGATGGATGGACCACATTTTGTTTATCCATTTATCCATGATAGACATTTGGGTGTTTCTGCCTTTTGGCTGTTATGAATAGTGCTGTTACAAAATGGGTGTACCAGTATATATTCAAATCCATGCTTGCAAGTCTTTTGGATACCTACTTGGAAGTGGCATTGCTGGTGAATCTACGTTTAGTTTTTTGAGGAACCATCATACTGTTTTCCACAGCGACTACACCATTTTAAGGGAAAGGTCATTTTAACACCAACTATAAAAAAAAGGAGGAAGTATGTGGCACAAAATAAAGGGACAGCCGTTTAAATGGGAGAAAGTTGACTTCATGAAAAACTCACCACATTGCTTTTCTTTTTGTCACGTCTCTGAGCACCTGTGCGCATATCATGGTGGGGTGCGTCTCCAAGTGGGAAGAAACAGGAAGAGGAAGATTCAGTCAACCTCTTCTAGAGTCCAGCTGGAGTCCCCTGGTCACCCTGACTCAGTCCTGCCCACTTCCTGTCCAGCCACCCTGCAGTCATTCTTTTAACAGTCAATTTGCAAAGCCCTTTATGTGCTAGACACTGAGCTGGGAACTGAGAGATACAATGTTTTAAAAATAGATATATAATATAAATATACATAATCGCAAAATGTGACAATGCTCTAAAAATGCAAAGATGTATCCATAGCTCTCCCTGATGGAAACTGTTCCCGGACATTTGCTCCTCCTTGTCTACAGTCTGAGCATTTTTCGTTTTGCCTCTCACTGCTCTCACTCCCTCACCCAAAATTCAGGATAATGCCATGACCTTTCCCAGATCTGGGCTTTTCCACCTTCCTTCTGTTATGCAGAGTAATCTATCATTTTATTTTAGGCTATATATACAATCTTTTTCTTTCATTGAGCTATATAACTTACATATATTAAACATTACAGTTCTTGAATGCTCAATTCCTTAAGCTTTTACAATTGTATGTACCCATGAAACCATTCCCAGAAACAAGATGCAGAGCATTTCCATCACTCCAGAAAGTTTTCTCAGTGTCCTGTTCAGTTAATCCCCCTCGCCCCAGGCAGCAGTGGCATGCTGGTTAATGTTTAACCATTAGGAATAAGAGATTTAGAGAGCGGGGAGGGGCACTGCTTTACCACGTGTCCTTTTTGTGGTGTAAGTATTCTCACCAAGAGATTGCCAGTTACTATGAAGTAGGGAGGAATGGTAACAATAGGCACTTAGGCTTTTTGCAGTGGTGGGGGGGCAGGGAGGAGGAAGTAACTAGGTTGGTTGGTTTGTTTGTTTGATGGAGGTGCTAGGGATTGAACCCAGGACCTTGTGCATGTTAAGCATGTGCTCTACCACTGAGCTACACCCTCCTCCCCAATAGTAGGTACTTATGAGCCAGGACAAGCTGACTGCAGCCCATCAGTACTCCACAGGTACCCTAGATTCTGATTTCTATCCCCATAGATTAGTTTTGCATGTTCTGGAGCTTTTTGGAAAGGGAACTGTGCAGTATATCGTCTGTGTCCGACTTCTTTTGCATGATATTTTTGTGACTCATCCATGTGATTGCCTGTAACAGCAACTTGCTCTTTTTCCTTGCTGTATGATAATCCGATTGTGTGTATTTGGGGGGCTGCCCTTCCTGTTGAAGAATAGATTAGCTGTTGAGGAGGATAAAGGGATTGAAACTTTTCTAAGGATCCAAGTTGTCAGTTCTGCTCAGTTCCTAGTTGGGGCTCAGCTCACATAAAGTCTAATTCTCCCAGTTCCCACTAGTTCCCTGCTTCTTGGAATTCCGATACACCCTGCTTATTTCTGGCTTATGGCTCCTGCTGCAACATTTTGATTCACATCCCTGTTCTTTCATTATGCCTTCCCTTCTAGTTATGAATATTTCAAAGGCAAGGAAGCAGGTGGATCTGCCTCTTTCTCTCCCAGTCCAGCTCCTTGGATAGCTGAAGCCCCGTACATATAAGCCTCCTGAATGAACGAAGTGGGTGTTCCTGTCCTTGGGAGACAAGGTTCCTGCTAATCACTTGATTCTCAGCCCTGGTTATAGAACATGAGCTTTTATTGTTGCGATTATAGCACAGACTTTTGCCCTTCACCCCCTTCTCCATCTCAACTAGTGAGCACATTTCACTCTGCAACCTCTCCCTGTTACCTATCTCTCTACTTACCGTTGGTTCCAATCACATCTCTCTTAGTACATCTGTTCCCTGGTCCCCGAGACTTGGGTGTCTCTTAAATCTCCTCCACCCCGGGAAATAAATTTCTAATAGCTTTGTTGATAGATTCAATCCAAAGTGACGTTTATCTTGTTGAGGCACCGTTTAGTATTAATATCACATGTGTACACTCTGCCTATCTCGGAATGCACCCTGAACTTTATCTCTCTCACCTGGGCAATGGATTAACTGAAAGAACAACTGACCTGACCCCTTTGAATAGTGCAGTTTAGTTCTATCTAGACCACCTACAACCCAGCAACTCTGCCCCTAGGAATATACCCTAGGAAACCCTTGCCCTTATGAAACCAGGAGACATATACACTAGTGTTCTCCATGGAAAAAATCTGGAAACCACACAAATATCCATCGATGGAAAAATGGAAAAATATGTTCTGGTCTAGCCCCCCCCCCCGATACGAGGCAGCAGTAAACTCCCAAATGATAACAATGTAAAAAAGTCTTAGACACAGAAAGTTATGGGAGACTCCATGACCCCATTTTTATTAAATGAAAATGGCTCAGAACCATTAGACATGGGAGAGATGCAAATAGAAACCACAGCAGGCCGCCACCACACATCTGCTGGAATGGCTAACGTGGGAAAGGCCGACAACACCAACTACTGGTGAGACTGCAGGGCACCCTCATATGTTGCCGATGGGGATACAGGCGTGTTGCAGCCCCTCTGGAAAGTGGCTTGGCTTCTTTGAAGGTTAATCACACATGACCCAGGAGTCCCAGTCCTGGGTGTTTACCCAAGAAAAAGGAATGTTGAGGTTCATACAAACACCTGAACATCAGTGTTCATAAAAGCTTTATCTGTAATAGATCCCAAACTGGAAACAACCCAACGCCATTTAGAAGGTGAATTGATACACAATTGTGAACTGAATGAATCGTAAAGATGTGGGTTAATTCTACACAATGAAACGCTACTCAGGAACAAAAAGGAACAAACTATAGATCCACGCACCAACTTGAGTGAATTTCAAAGGTGTCAACACTCACTGCAAGAGGGCAGTCTCAAAAAGTGACGTAGTGCTTGGTTCCATTTAATGGCAGATTATAGCGACTGGCAACAGATCAGAGGTGGCCAGGAGCGAGGACTGGGGGAAAGTTGTGATGTGAGGGGTTTTCTTTGTGGTGATGGAAATGTTCTGTATTCTGATTATGGTGGTGGCCACAGCAATCTAAACACGTGACAACTTTTTGTAAGCCTGTACACATAGCAAAAGGAGTGCATGTCAAAGCTGGTGAAATCAGAATAATGTCGATCGTACCAATGTGAGTCCCCTGATTTTAATATTTTTCTATGACTATTTAGGATTTTATATTTGGGGGAAGCTGGGTGAAGGGTATAGAGGAACTCTCTGTACTTTTTTTTTTTTTTGCAACTTTTATGTGAGCCTGAAATTATTTCAAAATAAAAAGTCTTTTAAAAAAACAAGGAAAACATGGCAGTTCCTCAAAAAATTAAATAGAATTACCGTATGTTCCAGCATTTCCACCTTGGGGTATACACCCAAGAGAATTAAAAGCAGTGACTCAGCAGGTGCTTAGACACTCATGTTTACAGCAGCATTATTCACAGTCACCAAAAGATGGAGGCAACCCAAATGGCCATCAACGGATGAATGGACAAGCAAAATGTGACATATACACACAGCGGAATACTACTCAGTCTTAAAAAAGGAGGAAATTCTGACACACACTATGCCATGGATGGACCGTGAGGACATTTTGCTAAGTGAAATAAGCCACTTACAAAAACACAAGTACTCTATGATTCCAGTAATAAGAGGTCCCTGGAGGAATCACTTTCATAGAGACAGAAAGTAGATGGTGGGTGCCGGGGCGAGAGGGGAGGGATGGGGGAAGTTACCTAACAGGTCTGGGTTTCCTTCTGGGGAGACGACAGTGTAGTTTGGTCATTTTGTGACCAGAGCTGATGACACGAATCATTGTGAAAGCAATAAATGCAACTGAACCGCTCGCTCCGGAATGA
Organism: Camelus dromedarius; assembly: GCF_036321535.1. Lineage (NCBI taxonomy): Eukaryota > Metazoa > Chordata > Mammalia > Artiodactyla > Camelidae > Camelus > Camelus dromedarius. The sequence continues at coordinate 2,731,927 of NC_087462.1, forward strand.
TCAGCTGCGTCTCACTCTGTGGGCCCTGCATCTGTCTCCTGCATCTACTCAACCCTGAGGGTGTCCTGGGGAAGCAGCCGCAGACAATGCTCACCAAATGGGAGTTGCCGTGTGCCAATAACGCTTTATTTACACAAACAAGCAGAGGGTCATAGCATGCCAACCCCTGGTTTAGGCTTAAAAACGTGGTGGAGAAAAGTTATTAATGCATTTGGTTTGTTTGTCTTATGACGGGGGTAGTTAGGTTTATTTATTTGTATGTGGAGGAGGTACTGGGCATCGAACCCAGGACCTCGCTCATACTAAGCATGCGCTTTACCACTTGAGCTATACCCTCCCCCTAATAACGCAGCCTGCACTTCAAAACGTGTGGTGTCTGCCATCGTTAGGCTGTGAGCAGCACACGCGCACAAAACGGGAAGTAATCTTCCCAGCGTTCACAGACTGCTGTCTGATTCACCAAAGAAGACGCTCACATTATCCGTGAACAAGTGAAATCCCAACGAAGGTCTTCACTTTCGCGTTGCTTATTAACATAAACGAAAATATTGCCAACGTACACGTCAGAACTACACCTGTTCTGCTATTTGCTACCAGGGGTTGGCTATAAATACGAGAGTCTGGCAAAAATCAACACAGACCTATTTTGAGATTCAAGTGGCTATAGAGAATTTGTAACACGGTATTGTACACCTGATCATTTGTAAACCGTGCTCTATGCATCCTTTATGTCCGTGACATTTATAATAAATACGTGTTCTACAATGCAAGTGTATCATGTGTGTGTCATATATACTGGATTACAGAGGCATATGAAGTCCCTGCCCGGAGAGCAGGCTGTTAAACGCTGACCAGCGCACGGTGACTTTTACACATCGGCCAGTTGAAATATTCCTCCGCCAGCTTGGCGGGCGTTCATTCAACTAACATTTATTGAGCGTCTACTTCCTGAAAGGCAGAAAGACCTACCCCAGGGGATATGGAAATTCACTGATTATTTCACTTGACAGAAGTGTCTCGGGGGAAGGGTACAGCTCAGTGGTGGAGTTCTTGCCTAGCATGCATGCGCTCCTGGGTTCAATCCCCAGCACCTCCAGCAACAAATACATAAATAAACCTGATTACCTCCCTCTTACAGACAAACAAACAGTCCTGTTATCCTTCCCTGCATCAACATCGGTCCAGATGCTCAGCTGGTCAGAGAGAGGAAGGGGGAGGGGGTGGGAGAGCGCAAGAACGAGCAAATAAACGTGCCAAAGCACGGAGGCTCATCTCTGCAGTGCCATTCCTAGGGTTTCTTTCTTTTTTTTAACCTCTTTTTATTTTTTGATTGAGATATAATCGACCTATAACATTATATTAGCTTCAGGTATACAACATAATGATTTCATAATGGTTCGGTTTGTGTATATATTGAGAAATGATCACAGTAAGACTCAGTAACAACTGTCACCACATACAGTTAACAAACATCTTATTTTTTCCCTGTGATAAGGGGGAAAAAATTTTGTACAGTACAGTATTATTACCTATAGTCACCATGCTGTACATTCTGTCCTCAGGACTTACTTATTTTATAACTGGAATTTTGTACCTTCTGATCCCTTTCACCCATTTCTCCCACCCGCTGCCCCTACAGGTTTTGTGTGTGTGTGTGTGTGTGTGTGTGTGTGTGTGTGTGTGTGATTTTGTACCATGTCTTGACCAATGGATGGTCAAGATGACACCTACTTACAGCTGTGCAAAAAGGATTCATGCAGGGGGAGGGTACAGCTCAGTGGTAGAGTGTGCCTAGCATCATGAGGTCCTGGGTTCAACCCCCAGTACTGCCATTATAAATAAATAAATGAACCTAATTACCTCCCCCTTAACAACATTTAAAAAAATTAAAGATAAACTTAAAAAAAATTTTTTTTTGAAGGAAGTGAAAGAAAAAGAAAAAAAAAAAAAAAGAATCCATGCAGATGAACAAGAACCAGGAGGGGATGTGGAAAAAATGAAAGGAGTTTGACTTGGGCTGGGGTGGGGTGGGGGGCGTGGTTAATAGATGAGATTTATTTTTTGCTTTCCTGTTATTTGTTTATTTCATAGCACTATTATCCAGTAATAAACAGATGGGCATTACATTTTAAATTTTATTTATTTTTACATTTAAATTTTCATTGTTTTTTCTTATTTTAAGAGAGGAGGTAATTTGGGTTTTTATTTATTTATTTTAATAGAGGTAGTGGGGGCTGAAACCAGGACCTTGTGCATGCTAAGCACATGCTCTACTACTGAACTCTACCCTCCCCCTTAAATGTTTCTTTTTTTAATCAAGGTATAGTGTATATAATGCAAAATCCACCTTTTCAAAGTTTACAGATCTGTGGTTTTTAGTATATTCACTGTGTTGTGTAACCCTCACCACTGTCTAATTCCAGAACATTCCAGAATATTCCAGCACCCCCAAAAGAAAGCCCATCCCCATTAGCAGTGACTCCCCATCCCTTGCCCAGTCCCTGGAACCCTGCTTTCTGTCTCCACGGGTGAACTCTGGTCTTTGCCACCAGCTTCTGACTGTGCCAGTATATGCCTGTAGGAGGGATGAAGTCAAAATGGGGTTTCCATGCAATGTCATAATTGCTCGGATCAAAGTCCCGAACTAAAGGTTTCCAGAAAGAGCTATGACTTTTTTTTTTAAACAGGGCCAATTAAAATCTCCTGGGCTTGGCAAGATCATTTGGCTGGGTGCAGATTTCTCTCTCAAGGTTGGTAACTCAGGTTACCTTCAGTATATGAAGGTGTTTCTTCATCAGAAGATTTCTTTGTTTCCTATAAAGCATCAGAGACATTTTTTGGGTAATTTGGCAAATGAGGACTCCCTCAGAAACATGGGGCCTTGGAAAACTCATTTCAACCCCCTGGGCCTTAGTTTTCCATTTGGCAATACAATTTCCTCCTTGACACAGGAGCAAGGCTCTGCAAACTCTTTCTGTAAAGGACTAGATAGTAAGTATTTTCTGCTTGGAGGGCCAGACAGTTTCTGCTGCAACAATATAAGACGGATGGGTGTGGCCATGTGAAACAGACATTTGCATTTTAAATCATTTTCAACATCAGAAAATAATCTTAAATTTTTTTCAACTCATTAAAAAGTGTAAAATTCATTCAAGGCTGCACAACAGGTGGTGAGCTGGCTTTGGCCCATGGGCTATGGTTTGCCAATCCCTGATCAAGGGCACTGGGACATCTGTTACACTGGGAGGCATTTGGGGTCTAAGAAACGGCCCATGTGGGGAAAAGAGAAACAGAGGCCCAGGAACTTGAAATGAGTTTTCCAAGGCCCTGTGCTTTGAAGGACTCCTCATGGCCCAGTGTTTCCTGAGTTGGTAAGTGCTGTAGAGGAACATAATGCATGTACAGAAGGTGGGAATAGGACAAGTGTTGCAGTTTTAAATAGAATGTCAGGGAAGTTCTCACTGAGGAATTGACATTTGGGCAAAAGCACCGAAAATTATAAGTGTGCCCCATGGTGATCTGTAGGAGGAGTTTTGAGGTGGAGGAGATAGCCTGTGCAAAGGCCCTGGGGCAGGACCTTGCCTAGTGTGTTGGGAGATCTGGGTGGCTGGAATAGAGTGAGTGAGGCAGAGTGGAAAGTACTGCTGATGGACTGATGAGGGAAAAAGGTTCCCAATGGCTTCCTATAGTGGAAGGAATAAAATGGAATATAATTTTTTTAAAGTGGTGTAGATTCACACTGAGGGCCTTTGGAAAGTAACAATGCTGTTCAAATTTTGACACTAGCTGAGTGGGACTTAATTCACTGAGAGCCCTTCAAGCGTGTAAAGCACAGAGGGACAGTGGGAGTATGGCCCCTCAAGGACAGTCCAATGTTTCAACCTTGAGAACCTGGAAAGATGGAGGTTCTGTCTAGTGAGACAGGAATGGCAGCAGGAGGAGCAGGTTTGGGGGAAGAGCAGGTGCTCGGTCAGCTGTTTTGAGCGTGAGATGTCTGTCAAAAGGCAGTTGAATATACAAGCTGTTCTCCATCCTTCAGCAGTTAACCCCACAGACAAGATCAGGCTTCTAGAAAGGACAGATTTAGCAGGAGAACTCGCTGCATTTGCGGTGGGGATGGAGAGAGTTCATTTTGAATCTCTTAGCTCACATTTGATATTTGGAGAGGTGGCCCTGGACTTTATAATCGCTGCTTTTTTTTTCCCAAGGAGAAAGGTCAAAACATTATTCTAATGTTTGAGAAGGAATAGGTAAAGTCTTTTTATGTTCAGTGTTTGATAAATATTTGATGGGGGAAATGAATGAATGAATGAATTAATTAATTAATTAATCTTGAAGGAAGGGAGGAAGGAGGGCTCTGAAGAAGAGTGATTTATCTTCCAAAAAGTTTCTGGCACAGCTGGACTGGATGCCCTCTCCCAGAGGAACCAGCCTCCTTTCTGGCTGCCACACTGGTGATGCTCTGCTCACATCCCCAAACATAATAGCCACGCTTTCCCTCACGTGATCCACCCAGGAAATCCCTAATTTGTAGCATTTGCCAATTTCCATGGTGTAAATACTCAACCCTGGCCAATTTCAAGCTACCCACATGATATCATTGAATCTCACCAGCCAGAGCAAGCCAGTGCCAGCTCCCCACTGCCCCTGAGTTCTTTCTGGCTTTGACCCCAACATCCCACGGTAGCCTGAGCAGATACATGTTTTACGTCCTCTGTCCTTCTATTTCTTCACTGAGAAATACCAGCCAGTCCCTGCAGATGTCAGATGAAATGATGCAGGTCAAAATACAAGGCATACACACAGTTAAAAAACACAAATTAAGAAGTGGTCTATTCTGCTATATAGCACAGGGAACTATGTTCAGTATCCTGTAATAAACTTTAATGAAAAAGAATATGAAAATGAATATATGTATGTATATGTATAACTGAGATATTGTGCTGTACACATGAAATTGACACATTGTAACTGACCATATTTCAATTAAAAAATAAAATAAAGAACTTGTGACAAGTCTGAAAAAAAAAGAAGTGGCATAGCCGTAACCTATAATGAAAAAGAATATGAAAAGGAATATATGTATGTGTATGCATGACTGAAACATGATGTACACCAGAAATTGACACAACACTGTAAACTGACTATACTTCAATAAAAAAAGAAAGAAAAAGAAAGAGTGGAAATCAAATCCCGTAGCTGTTCTGTTTAAAACCCTCCAATGGCTTCCTATAGTGGAAGGAATAAAATGGAATATAATAAAAAAAAAAGTTTCACACGAAGGGCCTTTGGAAAGTAACAATGCTGTTCAAATTTGTCAACATCTTTGACACTAGCTGAGTGGGATTGAATTCACTGAGAGCCCTTCAAGCGTGTAAAGCACGGTAAGACAGTGGGAGCATGGCCCCGGGAAGGGGCAGCCCTGGAGACCTTGGCAGGGGGCAGGGAACAGAATCAGAGCAAGAAGGCGACGCAGAGACAGCATCCCACTTCCCAGGAGAGCCGATGAGAGCGGCGGCGGGGCCGCCAGGGAAGGAGGCGGCTGAGGCAGTTGCTCGTGGAGTCCACTAGAGGGCGCCATGGACTGAGAAGCCGACCCGTCTCCGCAGCCTCAGGCCTGGCCCTGGTGGTGGTGGGACGGGCAGCGGTCGGCTGGGTGACTGCGCAGCTAGAAGAGGAGATGGGGGTCTTAGGTGTGGACCTGGATGGCCCTATCTATGCTTCCAGAGTTGGGGTTTGGGAGGGGTTGGAAAATTAGAGCAGGAGTCTGCAAACTTTCTTAAAGGGCCATGTAGCAAGTAGTTTAAACATAGCCTGTCATAATTAGTCACCTCTGCCCTTCTAGTTCCAAAACAGCGTAGACCACACAGTGGGCGCGGCTGCGCGCCTATCAAATTTTATTTTTGGAGGCTGAAATGAGAATTTTATTTTTGGAGGCTGAACTTTGAATTTCATGTAATTTTCCTGCATCATGATCATTTTTTCCCTATATTTTCAACTGAAATAATCATCCTGTATTTTTTAATTATTTGAAAATGCAAAACGCTCAGGCCTTGCAAAGACAGACTGTGGGGGCCTAGTTTGTCAGTGGAATATGGATGATAATAAATATTGTCTGACGCCAGGAACCGGGTGCTAAGTGCCTAAATGCAGGGGTTTACATATGACGTTTAAAAGCCGGAGGAGATCTTGTTTTAACACCCACTCCTCTATGAGACAAAAAGTTTTAGTAATAATTATGAAAAGCAATCGATCATCGTCATAGCCAGAAAACAATTATAGAGTGAAATTTTTTCTTTTATTGAACGCCACATATGTGATCACACCAGTAACATACATAAAACAGGGATCCCAGCCCAATAAAGGGGGCAATGAATGGACACCTTTCAATTCCAGTAATGAATTTTTTTGAAGAAAAACGTACCTTCCCATGTGTTTACATGTATGTACATGTCTTTACTGATCTATCACAGTAATGAATAACAGCATTATAGTTTAAAAACAAGTAAATCGTCAAGTAAGAATAGATATTTAAAGGAAGAAGTTATTTCCATTTTAAAGATATGGCTCAAATCCAGTAAAAATGACCCGTGTTTGAATTTAAAAAAACTTTTTTGTAAATTGAAATATAGTCAGTTTACAATGTGTCGATTTCTGGTGTACAGCATAATGTTTCAGTCATATATATGCATATATATGTTCCTTTTCATATTCTTTTCCATTATAGGTTACTAAAAGATACTGAGTACAGTTCCCTGTGCTTTACAGAAGAAACTTGTTCATTTATTTTGAATTAAAATATGAGCTTACCAAAATATAATTTGCAATTGCTACACTGTTTAAACTTTTAAACAGAAATAGAACATCCAAGTGGTCAGATATGGTCAGATAGAAGAAAAAAAGGGGGGGAAGTGAATTAACTCAAATTCCATTTCTCGGCTTTTGAAATCACTATCATTGTTTATTTCGAACCTACTGTTTAAACACAAGATCATGTAACATCAGAAGGGTTGGAAATGGGAAATGTGTCCAAAGAGAACTCAGAAGGTTTAGAATCATTAAGAACTAACTATCAAAATGAATGTGCATAGCTGAGTCTGTGTGTGTTGGGGCCAAACACATCGTTGACGGAATTCTCCCAAGTCCACTTCCATGTACAATACAATGTTTATTAAAGGATAAATAATAAAAATGTGCTAATTCAAAACTTCCAGTGGTTAAATGTCAACAGTAACCACAGCAATTGTTCAGACCAAGAGTGGACAGACCATGGCTTGCCAGCCGAATTCAACCCCGTGTCTATTTTTGTAGGCGCTAAGGAGGTTTGTTTGTTTGTTTTTTAAACTGTTCGGGGAAAAAATCCAAAGGAGAATAATATTTCACATATGCAAAGGATAGAGGATTCACATTTCAGTGTCCGTAAACAGAGCTTTCCTGGCTCGGGGCCACATTCATTGACAAATTTTCTGTGGCAGCTTTCTTGCTGGGATCACAGCTGAGTAGTTGCCATCTGGCCCACAGAGCTGAATATATTTACTACCTGGCCCTTTATGGAAAAACTCTGCTGACCAATAACAAATTAGGCCAATGAAATATTTCTTAGGGGGAGATTACTTTGACACTGACATTGTTCAGAATTTGTCTAGACACAGTGATAATAAAAAAGCAAATAATACAATTAGATTTATCATTTTTTGAATTCTCTATAGACAGTGGGCCCCTTTTTCACAGCACCTGGGGTGGACTGCTCCGCTCTCCCCGGCTGTAGTATGCCACTTCCTACGTATTAGAGCTCACTGGACCTTTACTATTATCTGCATTTTGGAGAGGAAGAAGTAGAGGCACAGAAAGGCCAAGTAACTTGTCCAAAGTCACACAGCTTGTGAGAGGAAGGGCTGGAATTGAATCTACAGAGCTGTAAGCACCATATCCCCACTGTCCTGGGTAACATGGCAAGGCCCCGCTGATTGCCATGGGCACTGCCACCTGGGGTCCGCTCTGACTCACGGGGTGGGGGGGGCGGGGAGGCTCTAACTTGGTATCTGCCTGGAATTTCAACAACATCACTTACATGCTGCACAACCTTGGGCGAGAGCATCCCCTCCCCAAGCCTCAGTTTACTCATCTGCAAAACAGATATAACAAGGCTCTCGCCCCACTGGGTGTTTTGGGATAGAATTTATTTCTGCACTTAGTGCAGTGCCTGGCACGGGGAGTGATCAGTAAATTTTAGCTGTGATTTTGATTAGATTGGGTGCTTAGACCTGGAAGCTGGGCCTAGGAGGAGTGGCCCTGTTTTTCTTGTAGAAGGGAAGTCCAAGAGAGTGGGGAGTTGAGCAGATTCAATGCACAAAGTGAGTTCTCCGTGCAGGTTTGCATGCAAATTGCATGCACAAAATAAACCTAATGAAAGGTAAGAAATGACTTCCTTTTCAATCCTCTTTTAAACCATCTGATTATGTCAAGAAGCACTCAAATTGGATGCTGCTGTGCTTTTAACACCTATTTGCTGATTTCTTCGTAACAGTCACCTAATCCAGGGCCTTCCACCAGCAGCAGTAGCTACTTAGAATTTAATGACATTGTTTATTTTCTTTCACATCTGTTTTAGGCACCTGATACGTTTTTTACATTTACCCTGGCGTTACAGTGTTTCCTTTTAAGATACATTTGTTGAAGAAGGAAAGTTCTGTACCATACGTCACTTATTTTCCTTCAACAAATTTATTTTAGAAAGACACCTGGTCAGGGAGGGTAGCTCAGTGGTAGAGCGTGTGCTTAGCATGCACGAGGTCCTGGGCTCAATCCCCAGGACCTCCATTAAAAAAAAATAAAAAGAGTAAACCTAATTACCTCTCCCCCACCAAACAAAAAGGGACACTTAGTAACACGGTAGTAAATTAGACCAGTATCAGATGCCCAGATTAGAAGGTAATTATAAAAACAAATGTAACATAAAAATAACTTATTAAATTCTGTTGAAGGTTGTTGTTGATCTTTTAAGGATAGTCTAACCTGGAGATTCCACTGGTGATCCAAGAGTTCTGCGGTGTTCTTCCTGCACCAAGAAGGAAATTCTGGGCTTAAACACATTCCTAGTGAGAAGAATCAGGGTGCGGGGCTTCGCTCACTCTTTCTCAGCGTGGCCAGTGTCACTCATGCGGGGATGGAGTTGCTCCCCACCTGGTGGGCTTTTCCATTGCGTACGTAGACAACGTGGTCCACAACTCCAACCAGACTCTGCTCCTGGTCAGAGTTTCCCTGGGATTAAACATTAACCCCAGTGTTTGACCTGACAGGGGCTTCATCTTATGTAACCGTTAGATGAATCGTCACACTTTACAGATGGAGAAACAGAGTCTCAGAAGGGAGAAGTGACTTTGTGATGTCACAGTCAGGTTGATTGTAAGACTTTGGTCTCTTGGCACCCAGTCCAGACAGCAGCTGTGCGCAAAATGGGGAAGTTATGACTTGATTGGAGATGAGGCTGACATCCCAATTTGTCTGCTAGCAGGTGTGTTTATCTTGAGATCTGAGGTGCACGCTGAGTTGTGTGGTTCACTCCACAAACATATTTGGAGCCACTTCAGTGGTGGGTGGGCCATTCCTGGGGCCGGGGTATATCAGTGACCAGAATACACAGGTCCCCGCTCCCTGGTATAAACAGGCAACATAGATAAGTAGGTTCCCCCAAAGGTGTTACATTGGATGTGACTAGGGTGGGGGTGACCCTGGCTGGGTGGTCAGGGCGGCTTCTTGGGAGGCATCTGTTGGGCTGAGACTGCCAAGCTTGGGTTTCATCACAGCTTTGAGAGGCATTAGGGGATAAGTTGTGTCCCCAGCCCCAAGTTCATGCTGGAGCCCTAACTCCCGGAGCTTCAGAATGTGACTGGATTGGGAGATGGGGTCTTCATTAAGGTGACCAATTAGAGTAGCCCTAGTCCATAAGACTGGTGTCCCTATAAAAACTCGGACACAGAGATACAGGAAGAAGATGGTATTAAAAGGCAAAGATAGCAAGCTGAATGTCCATTGACAGATGACTGGATAAAGAAGATGTGGGGGGGGTGTGTGTGCGTGTGTGCGCGCGTGTAGTGAAATACTACTCAGCCATAAAAAAGAATGAAATAATGCCATTTGCAGCAACATGGGTGGACCTGGAGATTGTCATTCTAAGTGAAGTAACCCAGAAAGAGAAAGAAAAATATCATATGATATCACTTATATGTGAAATCTAAAAAGAGAGAGAGAGAGAAATGAACTTATTTATAAAACAGAAACAGACTGAGACACAGAAAATAAACATGGTTACCAGGAGGGAAGGAGAGGGATGGAGAGAGAAATTGGGAGTTCCAGATTTGCAGATACACACTACTGTATATAAAATAAACAAGGTCCTACTGTAGAGCACAGGGAACCATATTCAATATCTTGTAATAGCCTATAATGAAAAAGACTGTGAAAAGGAATATGTATGTCTGTATAACTGAATCACCATGCTGTACACCAGAAATTGACACAACATTGTAAACCAACTATAGTTCAATTTTTTTTTAAAGGGATAAAAAGCAAGGAGAGAGGCCTCAGAAGGAACCGCCCTGCCAACCCCTGATCTCAGGCTTCCAGCCTCCTGCGCTGGGAGGGAATCCATTTCTGCTGTTTCAGGCCCCCAGTCTGTGGGACTTTGTTTCGGCAGCGACGGCAAACAGATTCAGAAGGTGAGGGACGGAGGATCAGGACAATTCAGGATCTGGAGACCTGGACACGCCTCCCGCACCCCTACCCTCGGGGCTCCTCCCCAGAATCCCCCCTGGTGGGGCCTGCAGAGACACCCCTCCCCCAAGCAGCCTCCTCCCCACCAGGGCGAGGAAGCTGGGGTGACCCCATCTGCAGTCAGGGAGGCCTCCTTCTCCTGGGGAGAGGGTCAGCCGTGACCCTTGGACCCACTGGCCATAAAACAATCACCGGGATGAGGTGAGGTGGCGGCTGGACGTGGAGGGGGGACGGGCCAGAAGGGTGTGGGTCCTGAGATCAGTGCTGGGGGCTGGCAAGATTTGCTGGCCTTGGCTCAGGGCCCTCAGGGGGCACTGCCCCAGAGGCCACCTGTTCTCCTGAAGCCGGGGGACCACCTTTCTTGGGTCGGCTGGCTAAGGGCAAGCCCCAGACACCAACTTGGAGAACCCAATCTCCAGTACTTCCATTAAAAATAAAGAAAGAAATAAACCTAATTACCTCCCCTGCCCCGACAAAAAAGAAACTGAAAGAATGACTTCTCAGACATAAGGTCCTTCATGCTTTCGGAAGGGCAGAAGGTGCCCACCCCGGCCAAAGCCTCCTCCTGTGTGGCACTCAAACCTCCAGTCTTCTCAGCCCACCCCGCGCCGCCCTCCCCCCACCCCAGGGCCCAGGGTCCCCAGGACTGCAGCCCGGAGGATTAGGTGCTAATCACCTGGCATTGCCCAAGAGGCGGATCAGAGTCCCCCTGTCCCCAGCTCCCGGCCTGCCCCTTCCACACCCATGTCACAAGGGTTTTACTCACTGCCTGGCCTGGCTGTACCCGAGGGAGGGTCCCGGGGAAGGAGGAGGAGGAGGGGGTGGAAGGAGAGGAGGGGGAGAAGGAGGAGGGGGACGAGGGAAAGGAGGGGGCGGAGCTGCTGCTCCCCCACCCCCTCCCCCTTCCCCCTGAAACCGACCTAAAGGGAAGTGTAGAGCCACCCCTCTGGTAAGCAGTCAAGGCAGAGGAGCAGTGATGTGGGGATCAGAGGCAAGTCCCCATCTGGAGCAGGGGACATGGGCGTTGTCTTGACGGTGGCAACTCATGGAATGGCTCTGGTGAGTCATAAACACTTATTGGTCCCTCTGTCCTCCTGTGCAGAATGGGGACTGTCGTTATGACCAGACTTGTGCTGAGGCCAAAGGGCTGAGGCAGCCGGGAAGTGACAGCAGACGTCTGGCCTCCCGGATCCTGGGGACTGGAGCCTGACACGTTTCTTACAGACACATACACTGGTAATAATAGTAACAAGCATAAAGGCGGCCAGATTGGGGACCTGATGTGTGACTGTCCCTTCTGAGCACTCCACATGTTTTAATGGATCGAACCTCCCCAACGACTCAGTGAAGCAGGCTCTTTATCCCCTATTTTTCAGATAAAGAAACTGAGGCAGGAGGAGCAAAGTTATTTGCCCACAGTCACGCAGCCACAAGGGGCAGAGGCAGGATTTGAACCCAGATGCTGGTCTGCACCAGCCCCGTTCCACAGAAATATTGTGTCTCACTTTAAAGTTTCTAGTAGCTACACTGAAAAAGTACAAAGTAAAATGAAGTTTCCTCTTTATAACACATTTTTGTTAACCTCCACGATTGGATCGGTGAACCCAGGCTGTTGCCATTTCAGCGCACAGTCAAGGCCACAGTTTGAAAGCACTGTTTCACATTTCCCACGCTAAGTCCTGGGCTGGGCATCCAGTGTGCACCCTGCAGGCGCAGCTCGTCTCGGTGTGGACACTCATTTTTCATCAGAGATCCTCCACCGGTATTTGCAGAGCTCAGAAAATTTACAGCAAAAATGTAGATTCACATGCCCGACTTGTTCCATACGTACTCAAAAGTTGTCCATTAACTGACCTGAGTATCAATTTTCATTTTTATTTATTAAAAAAATTGTATTGAAGTATAGGTGATTTACAATATTGTGTTAGTTTCCAGTGTCCGACAAAATGATTCAGTTATACACACATGTATCTATTCTTTTTCAGACTATTTTCGATTATGGGCTATTACAAGACAGTGAAGAGTACCAATTTTAAGAATTTAAATTAATAAAAGTGAAGGACCTGCTGTAGAGCACAGGGAACTATATTCAATTTCTCATAATAACATATAATGGAAAACAATCAGAAAAGAAACAATGTATATGTATGTATATGTGTAACTGAATCAGTTTGCTGTACGCCTGAAACTAACATTGTGAATCAACCACACTGCAATAGAAGTGTCTTAAAAAATTAATAGAAGTGAAATAAAAGTTAAAATGCAGTTCCTCTGTCACAGTTCGAGTGCTCTGGCCCCCTACCGGGCTGATCAGGTCCGACCCTCAGAACCTGTGGGTTACAGGGAATGTTCTCTGAAAACAGCCAGGTGGTATATATTTTCGGCTCTGTGGGCCTTGGGTCTCTACCACGTCTACTCACCTCCACCGCCATTGTGGCCTGAAAGCGGCTGTAAACAATACACAAACGTGTTGATGGCTGTGTGCCAATAAAGCTTTATTTATACAAACAAGCAGCGGGCTGGCATTTGCCCATGGGCTATAGTTTGTCAAGAGTGCACTAAACTCCTGTTCTGTTCCTTCTGCAAGTATCGACTGGGCAGCTGCTGTGTTCCAAGCACGGTTCCAGGCACTGAGGTTACTGCACTGGGTAGGTCTTGTTCTGATGGTCTTCCCTGTTTTGCAGATGAATCCTACCTGCAGACTGTCTAGCTCCCCACGCCACACCCCTTCCTCTCCCTGACTAGTTATGCCCCTGGACCAATGCTGATGTAGAAAAGGAGCAAAAGACATCTTGGTTGAGTGAAATAAGTAATGAATATTGCTATCCCCCAGCATGTGTCCCTCCGCCTGGAACGGAACTGTGACGCCATGAGTGTCTGTTGAATGAATGCACGCCGTGATAAATTAACAAAATACATCGTGTGTCAGGTGATGGTAAGTTTCTATGAAGACACATAAATCGAGATAGGGGGTGGAGACAAGGGGAGGTTGTGATTTTAAAGAAGGCGGTCAGGGAGGGCTTCATGGAGGAGGTGAATTTGAGCAGCCATCTAAAGGTGAAAGAAGCCAGTACACTGGTCCAGCCAAGTGACAGTGGGGCTGACCAAGACAGTGGAAATGGAGTAGGCAAGGACTGGATGTATTTTGAAGACAGAGCAGTCAAGACTTGCTGACTAACTGTAATAAACATGTGCAAAGCCCACTGAAAGACAAACAAACGGACAAGAGAGAGGGAAGTAATGGAGGGAGAAGGGTGGCAGATACTCAGGAAGCAGTGAGAGCCAAAGAATGCCTTGGAAGTCAGAACAGTGGTTGCCTCTTCAGGGAGGGTAATGCCTGGAGTTCTGGAACATTCTATATCATGATCTGGAAGTTGCTTACACGGGATCTATATGTATATGTGAAAATTCATCTACTTGTATTTTGCACTATGTATTGTACGCTTAATATCTGAGAGGATAATATTTTAAATTTTTTAAAAATTTTTATTGAAGTATGGTTCATATATAATGTGTTAGTTTCAGGTGTGTAGCAAAGTGATTTAGTTATACTTATACATGCGTATTCTTTTCCAGATTCTTCTCCATTACAGGTTATTGCAAGGTATTTAATATCGCCCCCTGTGCTATACAGTAGGTCCTTGTTTATCTGTTTTGTATACAGTAGTGTGTTTTTGTTAATCCCAAGCTCCTAATTTATCCCTCCCCCCTGCCCCTTTCCCGTTTGGTAATCACAGTTTGCTTTCTGTCTGTGAGTCTATTTCTGGTTTGTAAATAAGTCCATTTGTATCATTTTATTTTTGCATTCCATATATAAGTGATATCATATGATATTTGTTTTCCTCTGTCTTACTTCACTTAATATGATAATATATAGGTCCGTATAATAATTATTTTTAGTTTAAATATAATTTAACTTATTTTTTTATTTAAAAATTAAATAATAATAATTTTTTAATTAAAAAATTTATGCAGGCTCTTGGTGCAAACCAATGCTAATAGCACGCTGTAAGATTCAAGTGATTTAAGTGATTCAAGAGTATAAGTGATTCAATTATGGACCTTTGACAGCCAGATAAAACAAGGCAGAAACAACTCAAAGATACATGAGTAGGGGAGAACTATTTTGGCAAATTCAGAACTAGCCAAATGTTCCTGAGTATCCACCACGTCCTGAGTAGTGTCAAGAGAGATGAAGAGACCTGCCTTCAAGGGGCTCAGTCTAGTTGTGGAAAGACAAGACAGACAGGCAGGGCCGATCAGCAAGTACCTAAGCAGAGTGTGTTAAACACTGATCTCTATGAGCTACATTCAAATGTGAAGTTTGGGTGGAAGGGAGCTCTGTGGACAGAATCAATCAGAGGAGGTGAATAGTTAGTCTTTTGAAGCCAAAAAGGGAATTCATTGGCTCACATCATTGCCATGTGTCTGAAGCCAAGGAGTGGACTTCAGGTATGGCTGAATCCAGGACTTCAGACCATGTTGTCAGAGATGGATTGCTCTCTGTCTGTTCTGCTGTATTCTGGATGTGCTTCATTCTCAGGCAGCTTCTCCCATCATGGGGTAACGATGGCCAGCAGCCCCCAATCTACACCCCTACAGCACAGCATCCCCAGAATGCCCATTCTATAGACGTGGAAAGGGGAGATTTGGAGTGAAGTGACTTCCCAGGGTCCAACATAATATCCGTGAGGACTGAAGGTAGAGTTCAGACACAGGTCCATCTGGCTCCAGACCCTGAGTTCCTACCACTGAATCATACTGCCTCCTACGGACTGTCCCCAGGCTGCAGAGGAATATGGTAGCATTTTCCCCAATGTTGAGAGTTCTCTCATATGATTTTTTTCCAGTCTTTTCTGACTTTTAACTACCACTTGTCTGAGCTAAAATCTGGTACAGTATGCAATCTCCAGTCACTAAAGATTCGGGAAGCAGTTCTTACGTGCCCTTAACTAAATGCTGGGATTTTATGGGTGGGAAACTTGTATGTTTAAGCATATGAGACTGAAAATCATAATTTCAAGGTGTTTTGTGTAGAACCCAGTGGCTTTTGGACAGCTTACCACTCAGTACACCTGGAACCCACATAGGGAAGAATTTTCCCTGGGCAAGATGTTAAGAGCTGATATGGATCTGGGCTGCAGTTCCTTCAGGTTCCACAGGAAAATGTAAATAGTCCCAAGAAAAGTGAGATACTCACCCACGTCAGTCATTCACATTTTAACTAGATCTAGTTATATCTAAGTGTCATCCGAGAAGGGAGATTTTTGCCCTGGGAGAAAAGCTAAAAACTAATCTTTGAGTTACAATGTCACAAGGAAATGTAAATGCTCTCCAGGAAAGGACTATATGTGCCTGCTATCAGTCATTCACACTTTAGTTGGAATTAGCTCAAAGTGCTTTGAGCACATTTTCCCTTTGTCCTGTCAGAAACCACCTGAGGTAACTTTAGCGATGGATTTAAGAAGAGGGATCAGTGAGAAAAGCAGGGATACAGTGAACTGCCTCCTGGCAGGACTTGGCTAGAAATTATGGAAATGGTAGTGTTCACATTAGAACAAAGCAAAATAGTGGAAGGGACGCATCACCTTATTTAGGGAGTGTTACAGGGGAGGCATCTAGTCTCAGTGGGAATGCTGGAATGTGGGGACCCAGGTGGACCCATTTACTTTTGTAGGAGAGGGAACTCCTAAACACTAACTTTAATACAAGGTGAGCTTGTATTAGAAAACTTGGGAACCTACAGAGAAGGTATGCTTTGCATTTAATGTGTATTGTTTTATTCTTTTTTTTTTTAAAGTTAAATTGTATTTCTTTGTTTGGAATGTGTGCAACAGGCACATGGCTCAAAATTCCAAAAGTGTAAATAACTGTGCAGGAAAAAGCCTTCGTCCTCCTCAAGGCCAGCTCCCGGCTCCCCACCCCAGAAATATTCTAGGAATACACAAGAAATTAATACATACATTCGTTTTTCCTTTTGTCACACACAGACAGTATCCTGTGTTTTGCACCTTCAGTTTTTTACTTAAATGGTGCACTTTCAACGTAGAAGTTATTGTCTTCAAGGGGAGTGAACACTAATTCTTAGGAGGTGAACAGATCTAACCCTTTTAATGTATAAAGCACAGATATACATACAGTACGCAAGCATATATGTAGTATATACTTGATATTGCAATTCTCTGGGAGAGCAGTTAGAAAAAATGTCTTCAAAGGCTCCTTGTGGGAGGTGAGCATTAAAAAAAAGTTGAGGGGGAGGGTACAGCTCAGTGGTAGAGTGCTTGCTAGCATGCACAAGATCCTGGGTTCAATCCCCAGTACCGCCATTAAAAACAAACAAACAAACAAACAAACCTAATTACCCCTCCCGAAAATAAAAATAAATTTTAAAAAAATTTTAAGAAGTTGAGAAACACTGATATAACTATATATTTTCAATATTATCCCATCTCAGTACATAAAGAATAATCCTCATTCATTTCACAGCTACATAATATTCCATCGTGATAATGAATCGGACTTTATTAATCAGTCTCCTGTTGAGGGGTATTTTGGTTATTTCTAATGTTTTAGTAAATGTATTATATACATGGTTGTTCATTATATATTTTGTGTGCTTTTTATTGAGGCAGAATTAATTCACAATAATGCACAGGTCCTAGGTGTGTTCAATTTGATGAGTTTTGATGATTCTGTACAATCATGTAACCATGATTGAAAATAAGATATAGACTATTTTCACCACCCGAGAAAGTTCCTTCATGTTCCTGTCCACTTAATTCCCCACTCTATTCCAGGCAACCACTTTCTATCACCAAGAATTACTTTCTGTATGACTGAAATATTATGCTGTACTCCAGAAACTGACACAACATTTTAAACTGATCATACGTCAATAAAAAATTTTTTTGAAGAGTTACTTTCACTTCTTCCTTGGGTTTTATATAAATGGAATCATACACTGTGTATTCTTTTTTGTCAGATTTCTTTTGTCACAATGCGTTTGAGATTCATCCGTGTTGTGGTAGCTTGCTCCTTTTTATGGCTGAGTAGTATTGTGTCTTATGGAAATACCAGTCTGTTTATCCATTCCCCTGTTGTTGGATATTTGAATTGTTTCCAGTTCTGGGCAATTATGAGTAAGACTGCTATGAACATTTGTACAATTCTTTTTGTGAACATATATTTACGTTTCTCTTAGGTAAATACACAGGAGTGAAATTGCTAAATCATACGGTAAGTACATGTTTATAAGAGGTTGCCCAATTTTCCAAAGTTTCCCAAAGTGTTTGGATCATTTTGATTCCCACTAACAATGGATGAGCCTTCCAGTTGCTTTATATCTTCCACCAACATCTGATATTGTCTTTTTTATTGTAGTCATTCTAGCGAACATCTTTATAAGCGTTTTCATATGTCAGAAGTGTTTCAGTATGAATTAAGCAAAAATTCAAAGCAAAACTCACCTACACAATTATGTTTGGGAAATGCTACAAACTCTGTCTCCTCCAAGAGTATTACAGAGAAGTGTACATAAAGGCTCTGATAAGTCCTGTAAAGCTGTTTATTAGCACAGTTGGTCCTCAATCTTGTTTGACCACGACGTCCTCTCGTGTTGTGTCTCACGCTTAAACACATTGGTGGCATTTATTGTGGGAATTTTACTTTAGATTCCAACTAAGCATTGCTTCGAGGCATGTGGTTGTGTCCAGGAAATTAGATCATATGATGTCAAGGGCATTAAAAGTCCTCTTGTCCCTCAAATGCTTGTCCTTATCCTACTTTTTCAGATCTCTCTTTACTGGGGGCATTTAAAAGCCTTCTAAAGTTCATAATTATAAAATTACAAAAAAACAAACAAATATCCTGCAGGGGGGACTATGGGGTCTAAATCTACACGAAGGTGTAAATGAGCAATGCCAGGTCCTTTCCTCTGGCAGATTTTGGGTAGAGGAGGAAGAAGAGTGCTATGTCAAGGACACTGGGGCTCTTGAGAGTCATTCATGGGGGTAAGAAAGAGGCAATGACAAGTCCAGATGTCAAACTTCACCTACTTTCTACACCAGGAGAGACTGTGCCTCCACAGCAAAGGCTGAATAAATATTATGACAGGGCTTGCTAAAGCCAAACCAAACCTCACAAATCCCTTCAAAGTCCAGCACAGAGTTAAAAAGGAAATAAAAGAGCTCCAAAGGCTGAGGGTGAGAATGGCACCAGCACCCAGAGGTGGGCAGGTACCGTAAGGCAGGGTCTCTCGCGCTAGGCACTGTGACACCAGGGCTGGGCATGCTCCTTGGGGGCCCAACCTGGGCACTGTGGGATGTGGGGCGGCGCCCCTGGCCCCCACTCACTTCGTGCCAGGAGCACCCCCAGTTGCGATAATCACGGATGCCACTGTCAGATAAGAGAACCACAGCAGGCGCGGTACAGAGTAGGTCTTCATTAAATGTTGTTGCACGAATACACAATAACTGGTCCACGGAGAAACATACACCAGGATGTGAATTTCTTTTTTTTAATTGAAGTATGGTCAGTTACAATGTGACAGTTACAATGTGTCCATTTCTGGTGTACAGCATAATGTTTCAGTCACACATATGCAGACATATCTTTATTTTCATATACTTCTTCATTATACGTTACTACAGGATATTGAATATAGTTCCCTGTGCTCTGCAGAAGAAATATGGTTTTTATCTATGTCATACATTGTAGTTAATATTTGGAAATTTTGAACTCCCAATTTATCCCTTCCCACCTCCTCTCCCCACCAGGATGTGAATTACTTGCGAGCAAGGAGCGGGTCTGAGTTGCATGTACACCTAGCACCTAGCATCATGCCTGGCGCACAGAAAGCCTGATTTAGTCATGCATTCACGCAGCTCCCAACAGCTTCCTGTTGTACTGAGTATAAGCCAAACTCCTTCCCACAGAATGCAAGGCCCTGCATGACCTGCCCTCGTCCCCTCCTTCCCTCACCTGCTCCCTCTCTCCCCCTCACTCAGTCTGTTCTAGGTGCATGGGCCCCCTCACTGTTCATCCAGCATGCCAGGCACTGCCTTGCCCCAGGGCCTTAGCACACGCAGTTTCCTTGACTTGAAATACCTTTCCCAGTGGCTGGCTCCTTCTCATCATTCAGAACTGTACTTAAATGTCACCTTCTAGAAGAAGCCTTTGCCAGCCCTCTCTTTGCCCTTTTCTGTGGCTACATTTAGTTTCTTAGTAGCATTTGCCCATTTACCAGTTTTCTGATGTGTTTATGCATTTATGGTCTAGCTCATCTGTTGCCTTATCTGCAGTGTCTAAAATAGTGGTTGGCACACAAGAGGTGTTCATTGAGTAAGCATATATATATATATATATCTGTATTTTGCTTCCATTTTTGTGTGTGTGTGTGTGTGATTTGGGGGGGGGGGGGAGGTATTAGGTTTATTTATTTATTTATTTATTTTGATGGCTCAAACCCAGGACCTTGTGCAGCTAGGCGTGTTCTCTACCACTGAGTTGTACCCCCCGCGTTGAGGAAGCATTGACTGAGCACCTCCTGTGTGCTGAGCATTTCCTAGACACTGGGCGTCCAGAAGAGAATAAAAGAGACTCTCTTCCAGCCCCTAGGTGCTTACAGGTAGGGGCAGGGGAGGAATGAGGGAGGAATATAGGCAAGTGAACAAATTAGAGAATTTCAAATAGTGAGGGGTTCAGTGAAAAGAGTGATGTGATAAAGAAGCACGGGATGGGGGCTCCTCTCTGTTGGGGGGTCAGAGACAGCCTCTCAGCCGTCTGGGCTGAGATCCACAAATAGCAAACATTCACAAATATGTGAACAGAGCGACCAGAGTTGGAGTGGAGGGGATAGGAGTTCCAGGCAGAGAGAACAGCTAGTGCAAAGGCCCTGAGGGGGGAATAAGTTTGGCTCAATAAATATTTATTGAAGGGAGGGTACGGCTCAGGGTTAGAGTGCGTGCCTAGCATGCGCAGGGTCCTGGGTTCAGTCCCCAGGGTTTCCATTAAAAATAAATAGATTTAAAAAAATAACCAACTAATTACCTCCCCACACCAAAAGATCTAATAAATATTTGTTGAGAACAAATGAATGACAGAGGATTCTAGAAGGAATTGGTTGCTCTGGTTTGGCCATGGAGGGCTTGCCGGGGGGTGGGTAGGGGCTCACCAGCTGCGATGGGGAGGGAAGCTCCTGGCAGAGGGAATGGCTCTGCCGAGGCCTGGGCTGTCTTGGTTTTGCTCTCTCCTGGGAGTAGACAGGACCCAGCCAGGACCCCGGGCTCTCTTGGAGCTGATGTCCAGGGACTATGACAAGAAACAGTCCCTGAAAGTAGGGGAGAGGTCATGGCAGAGCGGCAGCACGCCAGACTTTGGCCTTTGCCCTCTGCCGGCAGGAAAAGCACAAAATACCGAGATAACGGTCTTCCCTCCCCTCCCCCAAGCCTGCCCCGGTGTCACTGGCCCTCAATCCTGTCTGTCTTGCCTGTTCCCCAATCAGCACCTGGGGGTGGTCTGGGAGCTCCTCCTGACTATTTCAGCATCTTTTGAGGGTGGTGACAGAGCCACAGAGAGGAGCGGGCTGAGCCTGGGAGCCCTGGTGGTGGGGCGAGCCTCCAGCTCAGAGCAGACGCAGAAGTGTCTGGAGACAGAGCTGGTCGGGCTCATGGATGGGGATTTAGCGGCTGGAAAGGTGAGCCCTGCCACGGGGGAGGGAGGATTTATGCCAGGAACACTCCCCAAGCTCTCAGAATTGGCAGGAACCTCACACCCCATTGCACAGATGGGAAGACTGAGGCCCAGAGGGAGCATGCAGTGACCAAAATAATGCCTCCATTCTGGGGCTGCTCTTGGTCTTTCTTCTAGCTCCCCCCACTTCCAGAAGGGGGGAATTTGGGCAGGATGGGATATAAGAGAAGGCAGCTCACCCCCACGGGAGCATCTGTCAAGCACTTTTTAAAGAAATTGGCTCTCAGGCCGCAGAGTGTCTGGGTCAGCCTCACAGCACAGATTTGGAGACCGAGGCTTAGCAAGTGGGAGCGGCAGGCTCAACCTGGGGACTGAGCCGGGACTTAACTGGAGTGGGACGGACCTTGGGGTGGTGTGCAGATGGGTAATGGGGAGGAGAGGGGCTAAGTGACCTCACAAATGTCCCCTCCTTGCCCCAGATGACTTCCTCCACCAGTCCCACGGGCCCCATCGACAGCCTGGAGCTCTTGGATCTCCTGTTTGACAGGCAGGATGGCATCTTGAGACATGTAGAGCTGGGCGAGGACTGGGGCCACGTCGATGATCAGGTGATAACTGACTGCAGGCACCGGGGGCCAGAGCCAGAACTCCGCTCAGCTCTGTGCATTCACTGCTCGTGGTGGGCGATTTTAGCAAAGCACGTTATTGTGCTTAACCTCTCAGCTATCCTAAGGGGCAGGTGACATTACCTCCTTAAAGGTGGGGAAACCGAGGCCCTGAGAGGGGTGGTAACTTGTCCTGGGTCACACAGCGTTTTGGAGCTGGGCTCAGACTTCAGCTTGGGGCTCGTGCCTCAACAAGGTCGGATTGTGTTCAGGCGCCAACACCAGAGGCAAGAACATTAGCTCTTTCCACCTTGCAGAAGGGACAAGTGAAGCCCAGAGAGGGTCAGTGGCTTGCCCAGAGTCACACAGTGATTCAAAGCAAAGCATAGGCCTCCTAATTCCCACTCATCCTTCTCCCTCCCAGCAGGTCCTGCCAGGCCCGGACTCTGATGATTTCCTCAACTCCATTCTGGGTTCTGGAGATTCAGTGCCCAACTCCCCGACCTGGTCTCCTGCAGGCAGTGACAGTGGCATCTCAGAAGATCTGCCCTCTGACCCCCAAGACACCCCTCCACGTGGTGGGGTGGCTGCCACCCCAGTCAGCTGCCATACCACGGAGTCTGGCAAGGAGCTCTGCCTCTCCTACCATCCTGGGCCCCTCTACCCCACCAGGCACCCTGGGCCAGTAGCCCACGGGCTCGAGGCCTCCGTGGCCATAGACCTGGGTGAGTTCCGTGTCTTCACTCACTACCCTCACCTTGTTCCAGGCACTGTACGCACATACCCGCCCTTTGAGGTGGGTGCTGGGATGCTGTTGTGGGCTCAATTTGCAGATGGTTAGGGGATGAGTCAGAGCTATAGAGCTGGGTGAGGGGGTGTGGAGCTCAGTGGTAGAGTGTGTGCTTAACATGCATGAGGTCCTGGATTCAATACCCAGTATCTTCATTAAAAAAAAGTTTGAAAAAAAGAGCCACAGAGCTGGGATGCCACCCTGCCAGGCTGGCTCCAGCCCCAGACATCATGCTGGCAACCTCGGTTTTGTGCCTCCCATGCCTGGGTCCCAGTAGATGCTCAGTGAAAGTGTGTGAGGTCATGGGAGCTCAGGCCTTGGGGTGCACCTTCTGGACTTGGGGAACAAGTCTCGTGCAGAAGACGCCCCCAGAAGGGCATCTTTTGTCTCTTGAGCCTCGCAGTGGGGCGGGAGCTCCTATTTGTCCCATTGGAGACTTGACAAAACTAAGGCTGAGAGACGTTTCATCGCTTACCCAAGGTCACACAGCTCTGCCCGGTCGGGGATTAGAACCGAAGGCTGTCTGACTGAAGTCTGGGGCTCTCCAGAGCACCTATGGTGTGCTAGGTACCTGGTGGGAGGGAACCACAGGTGAATCAGACCTGGTCCCTGCCCCGAGGGGGGAGATAAGGCCAGGCTGGCTGCAGATCTAGCCTTTAATCCTGGGTGATAACGGCCGCTCCCTCCTGGGCTGGCAGTGGGCTCCTGATAAAGTCCTGGTGAACTTGGGTTCCTGTGCTGTGGCAGAGAGAGACTGAGGCATCAGTTGGGGCTGTCCCCTTCAACCCAGGCCTGGGGGTCCTAAGCTGCGCCACAAGTCCCTAGCACACCGAGGTCAGTCCTGGGAGCTTTGCTGGAGGAAGCAGGTAGAAGCTGGGACCTCAGGGCCCCCCCCCCCCCCCACCGACTGTCTCCCTGTCTCTTTCCCCACCTGCCCCGTCAGAAGCGTGGAGCCCAGGACTGCACACCGAGGAGCGGGCTGGGCCGGCCGGCTCACCCCCGCGCCGCAGCCCCACGGTGAAGGACCTCCTGCTCTCCGGCAGCGGCGGGGCCACGGTGAGCCGCCCTGCCCCCCACCGGGGCAGCGGGGCTGGGGGGCGCGCGGTCCCGGGGGCCCCGCTGCCTCCATTTCAAAAAATAATAATAGCTAAAACTCACCAAGCACCTGCTATAGGCCGGCTACACTTCTAAGTGGTTAAATGGGTTATCTCTTAATTCAGAGCAACCCATGAAGATTCAGGTTCTTACCTCAGTTTTACATAGGAGCAAATGGGCACAGAGGGGTTCAGTAATTTGCCCTAAGTCACACAGCTGCTGCAGGCTCAATTCCTGGGCTGGCCCATTGGACCTGTTGTGCCCATTGCATGTTGACCAAGGGCCATCTGTTTCCTCTATCGGTAAACCAGAACTGCCAACCCAGTTAGTGTCCCCATTTCACAGATAAGCAAGCCAAGGCCCAGAGAGGTTGAGCCACAAAGTTACACAGCAAACAAGTGGCTGAGTCAGGATTTGAACTCCAGTTTGCCTGCTGCCCAAAGTTGTCCTGACAACCTCAAAACAAGGCCAGAATGCCCCTCCCAACTTAAGAGATGTGAGGTGAACACCAGCTGTGTACTCAGCCTCTGAGGACCTCATGGTCAAGAGGGGACAACTGACTACTCATGGAAGTGTATCGATAAAGAGAGAGGCAAGTCCAAGAAGGCTTCCTGGAGGAGGCAGAACTTCAGCAGGTCTTAAAGGATAGGAAACGTGAATGACTACTTTGGAAATGCTAACTGGCCTTTGTAAATGCATTAAATTTAATATTGTTGCATATCTGTGTGTAGATGACCTTGGAAAGTAGGAGACCATATCCCCATTTTGCAGATGAGCACACTGAGATTTGGACCCTAAGAGAGACAATGGTTGTGCTGATTGATGGTCCGGAATTCTAGGGAGTGGAGTTTGATCCGATGAATGGGAGACTGCCCCAGTCTCCCCCTTTACTCCTGAGCCTCCCATTCCACCCTGTGACATTGCTAAGACTTGGCACTCAGACAAGATTCTTTAATTTTTAGTGTTTCTATTTCATAATTTAAATTTAATTTTAAAATTGTTGCAATAGGCAAATGCACTCACACAGTCCAAGTTCCAAATGTACAAATGGGCACGTGGGGAGACTCACCCTTCACCTCTGTTTCCCGGAGGCTCGCTTGTTTAACTTGTCCCTGTTTGTTGGATTTCCCCTCTGCTGTTGCAGATGGCATTGCCATGAATGTTCAGAGCCCAGAGCAGTGCCTGGCATGGAGTAGGTGCTAAATACATAGCTGTCGAGTGACTATTTGTTAAACAAATGACAAACTTGTATCTGTAAGATTAATTCCTGGAAGTGGAATTGCTGGGTCAGAGGTCTGAGTGCTGGTTCTTTTGAGCCCTAGTGCCAGCGAGCACGCTACAGCAGACGGATCGATAGTTTCTCAGATCTGATGTCTTATTTCCCCAAAGCTCTCACTAACCCTAAAGCAATTCTCCTGGTTTCCCCACAGCAACATCACCTGGCAGCCCCCCACCTGTTGCGACCTGGGACCGGGCACTGCCAGGAGCTGGTGCTGACGGAGGATGAGAAGAAGCTGCTGGCCAAAGAAGGCATCACCCTGCCCACACAGCTGCCCCTCACCAAGGTGAGCCAGTGGGGCCCCTGGCTCCCAGGCTTGCCCCTTTCCTGCAGCTACCTGCCCACGAGTCTCACCTTTAGGTTTCTTGCATTAGAATGTTAGGACGTGTCTGTCATCGGAGCCAGAAAAATAATCCTCAGAGACAACTCAGTGGGGCTCTCTGGCTGGCCACAGTCCCCACCCAGCCTGTTCACTCAGCATCAATACCCAAATTTGCCTTTCCAGTCTGAAGACATCTCTAAGTCTTGATAACAACCAGCCCTGGGAAGGGCGCTGTTCCCACAGGTGGCCAGAAGGTGGCGCGATTTCACCAGCGCACAAAGTCGGTACCCAGTAACCGACTGGGATTGGGAGCTGGGACCCAGAACCCCCGCCTAGAGGCTCTGCAGGAATTCAGGGGCAGAAAACCTGGTCTTCAAGTCATTAGGGGTCTGCCCCCAGGTCCCTGAGTCTGGGATGGCTCCCATGGGAAGATAACAGCGTGAAGTTGTAGGGAGAATGGATCCTCCAGACTGACTCAGCCACCTCCCTGTGTCACTTTGCAGTATGAGGAACGAGTGCTGAAAAAAATTCGCCGGAAAATCCGAAACAAACAGTCGGCCCAAGAAAGCCGGAAAAAGAAGAAGGAATATATTGACGGCCTGGAAACTCGGTAAGGCTGGGGCCCAAGGACTCTGCACTCCGGGGGGATCTTCACTCTGAGAGAGGGATGCAGTGGGGCTAAGGTCACAGTTTTCAGGACCTGACGAAATTAGAGCTGCTTCCTTCTCTGGGAGAGACCGTTTTTCATGTGAATAGCAAGGATGAAAAATGCTTACAGGTGGTACAGGGCTCGGGTTCGAGGTTTCTTTGTCTGCTAGCATATGTGATTTCAAGAAAGGGGACGGTATCATCCATCTAGTCCTGGCTCTCTGCTTGAAGATGGGACACTTACTTCCCTTGTCTGAGAATCACTGGTCCTGAGAGCTGCCATGGCTTCCTTGGGTGAGGAAGAAGGAAGGCCGAATTTCCTCAACTTAAGAATTGTGCACCCCAATCTCATCCAGTCACCTCTCTCAACTCATTTAGGGTACTGAGCGGCAGGCTCCTTATCATTCTTTAATAGAAACATAGGAGCTGAGCTAGTTCACTTTTTAAACCAAAAGTGATTTTATCACATTACAGGTCTCTTTGGGTTTTCTATTTCTTCTCAAGTCAATTCTGGGATGTCATATTCTCCTGGAAAGTTGTCCACTTCAAACATATTGACATAAAATTCTTCATAGTTTTCTTCTATTATTTTTAAGCTCTGAGTAATCTATAGTTATGCCCTTTTAAATAACTCATATTGTGTATTTGTGCCTTCTCTTGCTTTTTATCTTGATCAGTCTTGCCAAAAGTTTGTCTATTTTATTTTTCTTTTCAAAGAATGAATTTCTGGACTTTCCTCTCACCCCACTGTATTTTTGTGTTCTAGTTCTTTTATTTCTACTCTTAGCTTTATTGTGTCTTTCACTGATTTTTTTTTTTTTTTTGGTGGGGAGTTTATTCTGTTGTTCATTCACTAATTTTTAAATGTGTACGTTCAGCTGGTTAAGCTGTATTAAGGCTATTCATTTTCCTCTCAGCACTGCTTTAGCTGCATCTTACATATGTGGATTTGTACCATTGTCATTACCATACAGTCCCTAGGTCTTCCCTAATTTACACTGTGGATTCTTCTTTATCCCATAATGTATTTAGAAGGAGAGCCTTTTAGTAGGGGAATTTATTCTCCTCCCTGGTTGGGATATGAGGACTAACATATTCTCATGCCAGGATTTGAGAGTTCTGACTCTACATCTGAGTGGTCTGGGCCAAGACCACATTCACAGCTGGATGCATACGGGAAGCATCACTGCCTAAGTCTGGCATTCCATTCCCAATCCTGGGTGCTCAGGCTGGAATAAAGCCCCCACATCCATGCAAAGATGGTACCTAGAAGCCAGGCAGAACACAGTTCGAATATTGGCTTTGTCACAGACTTGCCAGGGTGCCTTTGGATGAATGACTTCCCCTCTCTGGCCTTGGGTTCCCTGCCTATAAAGTGGAGCCTCACAAAGAGATATTAATTAGACCTATTGATGACAGGCATATTCTGAATGTCTCTGTGACATTGCCCCTGCAGGATGTCAGCCTGTACTGCCCAGAACCAGGAGCTTCAGAGGAAGGTCTTACATCTTGAGAAGCAGAACCTGTGAGTCTTCATCCAGCTGGGAGAGAGGACAGGGGGAGCTGGCTCCACAGTCTCTTGCAGGAGAGGTGGACATGGGGGTACAGCCTGTGTGTTGGCAGGGCAGATCAGGGGGTAAGGGCTCCACCTAGAAATGGGCAGGCTGCATAGAGGAGGGGACTTGGACTTGGACCCTTGAAGGATGTATAGGAGTTCACTTGATGGAAGATGCTCCCAGTGGGGGAATTGGCATATGAATGGGCAAAGGCTAGGAGTATGTTGTGTAGAACTGCAGGTGATTCTGTCTATGGGGTACATCCACCTAGTCCATTTTTATTTAGCATCTGCTAGGTGCCAGGCATAGTTCTGGACACTGGGACCCCAACAGTGAGCAAAACAGACACGGCCCCTCCACTTAAAGAACTCAGTGTTGTGGGAAACATACTCAAGGCAAACAAAAATTATAAAAGACCTTTCAAATAGTGATTGTCACTGGGAAGAAAAGTAAGAGGGGGCTGTTTTAGACAGAGAGATCAGATGAGGTGATATTTGAGATGACACCTGATGGATAAGGATGAAGCAGCTACAAAAAGACCCAGGGGAACAGTGTCCTCGGTACAGAGGGAACAGCTAGTACAAAGGCCCCGGGGCAGGAATGCTTGTGTGTTGGAGGAAGAGTGAGGGAACTATTTGTCTGGAGCAGAATGAGAGATGGGGAGAGAAGGAGGAGGTGAGGCAGGAAGGGGATAGGAGCAAAGAGGGAGGGTCTGGGACTTTTAAAATCAGTGGGGCCTTGAGGGATGTATGGGATTCAGAACTCAGCCCTCAGCTGGGTGGGGGACTCACAAAATGGACAAGGAGCCAGTCAGCCATGTAGGGCTCAGCCAAGCCTACCCATTTCCCCCAAGGTCCCTCTTGGAGCAGCTGAAGAAACTCCAGGCCATTGTGGTCCAGTCCACCACCAAGTCAGCTCACACAGGCACTTGCATAGCGGTGAGTCCTGGCCCCTAGCTCCGAGGGGATCCTCGGCCTTGGCAAAGGGGCCTGTGGGAGGAGGTGAGTGTGAGTAGGAGAATGGCCCTGAGCCCCAGCTCAAGCATGATCCAGTCTTCTGGGCCTTGGTTTCCCTGCCTCTGAGATGAGTGTGCTCACAGGGGAGGAGGAGGGATGCGGTGACCCCGCTCCCATCTCTGCCAGGTCCTGCTCTTCTCTTTCGCCCTCATCGTCCTCCCCTCCATCAGCCCTTTCGCCTCCAACAAAGCTGAGAGCCCCGGAGACTTCACACCTGTGCGAGGTAGGTGGACATGGGTCAGTCCTCCCTCAAAACCTCTCTGGGTTTCACCGTGGGCACACTCCCCTTGGCTCCCCAGCCCCCATACTGGGTCTCTGGGGAACTGGACCCCTTGCAACTGCTCCCTGAGGCTGGGAGCTAAGGAAATAAGGGACACCAACCCCCCACCCAGCCCATCCCTCATGCCTCCCCAACCCTTGCTCAGTTTTCTCCAGAACTTTGCACAACGACGGTGCATCTCGAGTGGCCCCAGATGCTGCACCAAGCTCCGAGGCCCCAGGACCCTGGCCCGAGGCTGGTGTACTTCAGGAAGGGTCTCCAGGCAGCCCCGGGGGGTACTGGGGATCCCGGGACACGCCGTCTGTGGACAACTCGACAGAGGATCTAGACAACTCTACCCTGGTCCAGGGCACTGAGATGAAGGAGCTGGATCGGGCCACCCTGCTGGACTGTGCTCCACCTAAGCCAGCACTCAGCCCGGGACAAGTGGGGCTGGAGGCGGCAGGTGGGGAGCTGTGAGCACCACGGGGACATGCCCCCAGGCCCCTCTGCTCAAGGATGCTGCAGTGGACAGTGACAGGCCCGGGGATTTCAGGTGAGGGAGAGACCCCTGAGGAGATACCAGGACGGAGATGCATAGACTCACAGCTACAGACCCAGGGACCCAGGCATATGCAGAAACTGACTCAGACACAGGGTGACCATAGGGCCACAAAGCCTGAGAAACACACACAGACCCAGGTGCAGGAGGAGACAGGAAGACACACATAGACTGATCCACAGACCCAGACAGATATACATACCAGACCTCAACAAATCCCCGCCCCAGGGACTCCCTCCTGCCCCCTCGCACACAGTGGGGAGGAAGCAGCCAAGACTGCAGGGACGCTGGTCCCGGAGCACGGCCTGAGCTCTGAACTTCCAGGCAGCCATGGCCCACAGCCACCCCTTTTTCTAAGACTGCTGTGATCTTTAATAAAGTATTTTGACAGAACACGTCTGGTGTGGAGACAGAGTAAGGTAGGGGCTGAATTAGAGTCTGGGGCTCTCCAACCTACATAAGGAAGAACTGGGGGGCCTAGAATGGAGAGGAGTGAGGTGGAGAGACCTTGGACTCTTAGGCTGGAGCGGCGAAAAGAGAGGCGCCAGAGGCGTCTTCAGCACCTTGGAGAGCGGTGACGGGCGGCGCGCAGGGCGCGCCTGGAGCGCAGGGTTCTGGAGGCTCTGGGGGGCCCCGGAGGCCCTTCAAGGGTGTCCGCGGAAGGTCTGCTGCAGTTGCCTTCCTGGGGGCCGGGCTGTCCACCCTGCTTGTTTACCGGTTGAGGAAACGGAGGCGTCGGAAGAGATGAGACCCGCCTAAGATCGCAGCAGGGGAGGATTGAGCCCTCCCCCACTGCGCCTGCGCTCTTCCCTTAACGCGTCGCCCGCCGCAGCGCTGCCTGCTTTGCGCAGGTGCCGGAGGATTTCAATCGCGATGAGGAGACGCCGCCTCTCTCATCCCTTTAGAAGGGATCATAGCCTAGTAGCAGAGGGCACATATTAAGAAATCACACTAATAACAATTACAGTCTTAGGGCTCAAGGAATGCCAGCTGCTGGTAAGGCCCTCTTTCACCCCAGGCCTAGATTGCAAGGACGCACTGGCAGACGTTCCAGGGGGCGAGAGGACCACACACTCATGCTCCCGGGGACTAGGACCTGGCACAAAGTTGTGGATGTTAAACACAGACTCAGATGCAAGAAATTCTGCTTTTATTGCATTGAAGGCTTTTCTGGAAGCCTGGTAGAAGCCAAGTGGACCCACCTCTTTGTCCCTCCAGCCCCGAAGGCAGTGCAACCTCTATTGTCTGTCCTGCCATGAAGTTTGGCTCCTAAATGGTGGCTATGCCTCCTTTCCCTCGTGGAGGGACTATGAAGGCCATTTTGGAGTAGGCAGGGGTTGGGGAGTATGAGGGCCTGGGGGGCAGAGTTAATTCCTGTTTAGGCTGGAAACCAGAGAGGGCCTGGCCACACCTCCCAAGAACATCCTGAGTCAGGGGCTGGGGCCTGGGGGAGGAGCAGGTGCCGGGGGTGTGAGCTCCAGGGTCAGGGTTTAGGGCGAGGATGCTCCTTCCCAGGCCCCCAGAGCTAAAGGGGGGTGCAATGAAGGGCAAGTCTGCCCCGGAGTCTGGAGCCCAGCTCTCAGCGCCCTGAGGGCTCCCCCCAAGGACAGAGACAAGTAACAAAGTGAGACCAGTAAGAAAAAAAAGAATCCATAGTTTCTATAAAAAGCCCCGCCCTCCCCAGGCCCCCTGGTCAGCTGGAAACCACCTCCGCCTTCACTCTTTTGGGGGGCCTGTGGGGGACAGGACTGTCCAGCCGCTCCCTTTTGGGGCTGGCGGGCCCAGAGCCGTTGTGCTGGGCAGAGGGCTCCACTGTGGGCTCCTGCTTGGGGCTGGCAGGCGCTGGGCCGTTGTGCTGGGCGGGGGTCTCCTCCTTGGGCTCCAGCTTGGGGGCTGGCGGGCGGGGCAGGGGCGGCAGCGCCCTCTCCAGCACGCGGGGGCCATCCCAGGCTGGGATCTCAAGGCCCAGGTGTTTCATGAGCCGGGTCATGACCTCATCTACGTAGCCGTGGATACGCAGGTCGGCATGACGGTCCTGCAGGGGTGGGGGCCGGTCAGGAGAAGGCTTGTGGGGGCCCACAGCAATGTTAGGGGTCAGGGCCGGGCTCTGGAACGTACATGCTTGGTGGGCTGAAGGTTGACGATGACCAGCCGGCCTCCGCGGCGTTTGGTGGCCAGTGGCAAGTTCCCACTAGGCCGGATTTGCAGGGAGGTGCCCAGGGTGACGGACAGGTCCGCGTTCCTGGGGCCAGGGAGGCATGATGAGTCTGAGCCCCTTGGCAAGGGTATCTGCAGTCCTCCTCCTGCCCTGTGAGGCTGAGGTGTGTGTGGGGGGGGCGTGGGGGGAGGGAGGGGGGGAAGCCGGCGGCAGGGCACCCAGCCACCGCGTTCCTGACCTGCCCTGAACCCTACCCCTCCCGCCTCCCTTCTGCCTGAACCTCCCACCCGGGTTGGCAGAGGTAGAGTTGCTGATGTGGGACTCCTGGGTTCCAATCCTGGCTCAGTCCCTTCCTGGCTGGGCAGCATGGATGGAGGAGTCAACTTGTGGCAGCCTGTTTCCTCGTCTGTAAAATGGCCCCAAGCAGCCCCCTCCCTGGGCTGTGATGAGGAGGGTGTGTGAGAGGCCTCTAGCCAGGGCCAGGGGTGTGAGGGCTCAGTACACAGGAGCTGCCACTATTACAGGGGAAGCAAGGCCCAGAGAGGGTGTGGACTGCTTCTTTCTGGAATCCTTTCCTGGTGTCCCCTGTGCTGCAGCTGGCTGTTTCTGCCCCCTCCCCCACCAGCCCCACCCTGGGCTGGTCTTCCGTCAGACCTGCTGGCCTCGTCGGCGAGAGCCAGGTCCCGGTCAGGCAGGGCATCCTCCCAGTCCAGGATGGTGTCTCTCAGCTCCCCCCTGCGATGGAGGGTTGGGGAGTCAGCAGGGAGACCCACCACCTCTCCTGGGGTCCAGGGCATGCGGAGGGCCGCTCACCTGCAGGCCCGCAGCCCCCTTGACTTGGCCACTGTGCAGAGCCGGCCTGTGGCCTTCAGGCCCATGCTGCCCACGACGGCGTCCCGGACGTACTGCCTGTGTCGGGGTAAAAATGAGTCAGCCCACCGCCTGCTCCCTCCTGTGCGCCCACCCTGCGGCCCCACCTGGATGCCTCTTGCTTTTTTGTGGGGAGCTGTTCTCCCAGGAAAGCAGGGGCCACACAACCAGAATCTAAACACAAGGAGACATCCGGCAAACCCAGCATGGGGGTCTGGGGGGGCTGGCCTGGCTGCTTCAAAAGGCCCACAGCTGGGGAAACTGAGAAAGGTGGGGACTATTCCAAATAAAGGAGATGGATGAGACTTGACAGTGGCTCCCTGGGTTGGGTCCCGGACCAGGGAACACTGGGAATATGGACTGAGGATTGAATCATCGCCTTCTGTGGTTTTTACATTTCCCGACTTTAGTAACTGCGCTGTGTCTCCTGGGAGATAAATGTCTCAAGGATTTAAGGGAAAAGGATGAGGAAATCTGCCCCTTGAACAGTACAGCAAATCCTAGCAACACAGAGAGAGAAGGAGAAACAAGTCGTGGCAAAACAGTGACACTGGTGAATCCAGGTTTTCGGGGTCAGCAAACTATGGCCACGAGGATCCAATTCAGCCCTCTGCTTCCTGCTTTTGTAACAGTTTTACTGGCACACAGCCACGCCCATTCCTTGATGTGTTGCCTACGGTGGCTTTCACGTTACAAGGGCAGAGCCAACGGTCATGCCAGAGTCTGGCCCAGAAAGCTGAAGACATTTACCATCTGGCCCCGTGCGGGAAAAGTTTGTGACCCCTGGTCTAGGTGAAGTGTGAGTTCATTGTAAGGTTCTTGTGAGTTTTCCACAGGTTTAAATTTTTTCAAAATAAGTTTAGAGAGAAAAAGAATGTTTTAAAGTTGGGGCCCAACTGGTCTCAAATATTCCAGCTGCAGGGGAGCCCGGTGCACCTCTCCCCCCTGAGATGCTCACACTTGTGAGGCTGCCAACCAGCAGCGGGAGCCACGCCCAGAGCCCACCCGCTCCCGGAAGCTGGAAGAGGCAGGAAGGGTCCTTCCCGACAGGTTTCAGAGGGAGCACGGCCCTGCCAACACCTTGATTTTGAACTTGTAGCTTCCGCAACTATGAGACCCTCAATTTCTGTTGTTTTAAGTTACTCAGTTTATGGCAGTTTGTCCCAGCAGCCACAGGAAGTGAATACACCTCCCCAGGAGGAAGACATGCCCCCAGGTCCCACCCTGGGGGGGTCACGCCCTCATCTCTAGTTCACCTCTCGAGACCCTTGTACAGAGCCTGCCCCGGGTGGTCCCCACCCTGTGTGCCCGCCCGCACCCTCCGCAGCACTCACGTCTTACACTTGACACATTCTTCTACAAACATGTTTCCGTGAAGCTCTGCCAACTTGTCCCTGTGGGAGGAGAAGGAAGATGCTTAGTGGAGAAGGAGGGACCCCGGAGCCCAGGCAGAGCGAGATGCAGGGATCAGGGCTGGAATTGCCTGGGGACTAGGAGGAGGGGATTCCTCAGTTCTCCAGAGGTGCCCAGGAGGTGCTGGCAGTGACAGCTGGGCACCAAACCTTTCTCCCGGTTGAAGCACCACATTGGTCTTGAGAGGGAGGGGCTACCATCAAAGCCCATTTTACAGATGAGGAAACTGAGGCTTGGGGAGGGGGCGGCCCACCCAAGGCCAAGCAGGGCTGGACACCGGGTGCACCTGGGGAAGCCGGAGCGCACATGCAGCCCGTCCACGTTCTGGCTGACTAGGAAGCGGAGGAGGCCCACGCGCTCCAGCTGTACCAGTGCCATGTGGGTCTTCGTGGGCCGCGCGTTCTCGAAGGTAGTGTCGAACTTGGGTGCCAGGCCCTGCTCCTCCATCGTCCAGACGCCATGGGGGCCCCTGAGGCGGCAGGTAGGAGAGACAGAGTTTAGGGAGCAGGGAGAGAGGAGGATAGAGGGAGAGAATGGTAGACAGAGAGACAAACAGAGGCAGAGAAAGATGGAGAATCAGAGAGAGACAGAGAGAGAGTGACACAGACAAAGATGGGGTCCAGGGGAAGGAAGGAGGGAGAATGCGGGATGCAAGGGCAGAAACTATTCAACAAACCCTTACTGCTGCTGTACTCAGCCTGGCCCTGTGCTGGGTGATGCTGGGGCCCCAGTGGACCCAGGCCCTGCCCTTGAGGAGGCCTCAGTCTTGTTGGGAGACACACAGGTGGACACAGGCCCTCCAGCCCTGTAGGGCTGAGGCAGAGGGAGGACCCAAAGCTGGGGCGGCCCAGTGGAAGTGGTGAGGGCTCTCTGTGAGACTGCGGGAAGGCTTCCGAGAGGAGGTTGAGCTGTCTCTTGAACAGAGAGGAAAGGGCAGGGCAGTTCAGACAGAAGAGGTACGCAGAGGCCAGGGGGCTGGCAACAGCCTGTGAGTGGTCTGGTGGCTGCTGTGGGAGCAGCAGGGGCTGAGGTTGGAGAGCGGATCCAGGGCTGGGTCAGGAAGGGCTTCGATTTCCAGTTTGAAGTACTTGGAACTCTCCTGTGTGGCAATGGGGAGCCGTGGCAATTATGGAAGGGGGATGAGCGTCACACCTTAGAATTCTATCATTCCTCCAAGAATGAGGAATCTGTTCTGCTGTGAGAGTCTGTGCTGGGGGCCTGAGAGGCCTTAGAAAGAGAGTATAAATGCAAGAGGCCGGCCCTACGGGGTAGGGTTGCAAACTTAGCACCTACAGGAGCCACTCAGGGCCACCAGTTTGAGACCCCTGCTTTTCAGCAACAAGACTCTTGTCTGACACAGGCTGCGTGAAGCACAGGGACGTCAGACATCATCTGGTCTCACACCTCATTTACCGGTGAGGAAACGGAGGTCCGCGTGGTTAAACCACCTGCCCCACCAGGTCAGATAGAAAAATATTTGCAAGTGAGTATGGAGCTAACTGTCCCCTTCTTCTATGGAAATAATAGAACCCCAATATTTAACCAAACACAGTGAGCCTAGACAAAAGACTACATTTCCCAGCATCACTTGCTGCTAGGTATGGTTAGGTGACCAAGTTCTGGCCAATGGGGTGTGCATGGAATGTTGGGTATGATTTAATGGGATAAGCTTAAAAAGGAGGGGTCTTTCCCTTCCCCAACACCCCAGGTGACTGACTGATCACCCCAGACTCAGTGGGAGGGAAGGCAGCAGGAAAGGTTCTGATGCCTGGGCATCTGTGAGCACACAGGGAAGCCCCTGGTAGCATGGCAGGCCCTGCCTCAACTTCCCTCCACACCCATGGACCTGAAGTCGGGGATGCCTGAGGCGGTGCTAATGCCCGCGCCTGTGTGGAACACCACGTTGGAGGACTGCCAGACTAGCTGCGCCAGCTCCCACACCTTCTGCTCCAACTCCTCAGGGGGGTCAAAGACCTGTTGGGTGAGAGAAAGCAGAAGGGAGGGGTCAAAAATGTCCCACAGTGCAAGGCCACAAGCCACAGGCTGAACTGCCCTGTCTTTGCCCACGGGGAGGAGAATGGATGGGAAAAGGCAGTTTGTCATCAAATCCTTCCTCCACCCACAGCCCTCCAGGGCTCCCATCTCTCTCAAGGGAAAAGCCCAAGTTCTGTTCAAGGCCCACAAGGTCCTACACCACCTGCCTTATCTCCTCCCTGCCCTCCCTCCTCCCTCTTACCCCCTCACTCACTCTGCTCCAGCCACACAGGCCTCTTCACCGTTCCTCCAACACGCAAGGTGTGGTCCAGCCTCAGTGCCTTTGCGTGGGCTGTGCCCTCTGTATGGAATGCCCTTTGCCCAGACACCCACATGGCTCCCTCTTCACCTCCACTAGGTCTTGGCTCAAAAGTCATCTCATTTGTACACTCACATTCATAGCAGCATTATTTGTAGTAGCCAAAACGTGGGAGCAACCCCACTGTCCATCAACAGATTAACGGCTAAACAAACATGGTCTATACATAAAAGGGAATGTTATTAAGCCTTTAAAAGGGAGGAGATTCTGACACATGCTACAACATGGAAGAACCCTGAGGACATTATGCTCAGTGAAATAAGCCAGACACAAAAACACAAATACTGTAAGATTCCAATTATGTGAGGTCCCTAGAGGAGTCAGATTCACAGAGACAGAAAGTAGATGGTGAGTGACAGGGGCTGGGGGAGGGGATGGAGAGTTGGTGTTTAGTGGGGACTAAGTTTCAGTTTGAGAAAATGAGAAAGTTCTGCAGATGGATGGTGGAGAAGGTTTCACAAGATTATGAATGTATTTAATACTGCTAAACCATACACTTAAAAGTGGCTAAGACAGTAAATTTTATGTTATGTATATTTTACCACAATTTTTGAAATTAGGGGAAAAAACAGTTATCTTAGTGATGCCTCCCCACCACCTGGTTTCAGTGCAGCCCCCAGTTCTCCTCATCATCTGCTTTACTTTCCTCCATAGCACATACCACCATCTGACTTCTTATATTTATTTGCTCCTCATCAGTCTCCCGGCTGGAACCAGGAGGTTTGGCCTGTCTGGTTCCCCAGTGTGGCCCCAGGGCAGAGAAAGGGGCTGGTGCACGGTAGGTGCTCAATAAACGTGTATGGAATGAAATGAAACACAGGAGAGAAGAGTGGGGTTTCACACCACCAGAGAGTTCATTAAATGCCTGACTCCTGACCCCTGACTCAGAATGAACCGCCTAGCCTTTTCGGGATGCCGGCAATCTTCCCACCAGTTTACAGAACGCGAGAGGAGGCCAGAAGGGAAGTGACCCGGCCAAGGTCTTGGTGTATGGAAGGACCTCCTCTCAGTGTGGCCAGAGGATCTTTCTGACTTAAATCCTCCAGGTTCCTCTCCAGGTCAAAACCCTTCCTCATCACCCTCAGGATAGTGCCAACGCCCCAGTTTCGCATTTTAGGCCCATCCTGGCCTCGTTCTGGAAACCTCTCTGGCCAAATCTGTTCTCCAAGTTTATTTTCACTTCCCCGCCTTTGCCCCTTCCGCCTGGAACTACATCCCCTGCTCTCCCATCATTACTTCAAGATGTCTCGGACGCGGGTCCTTCTCTCAGTCCCAGCCTGACCGACCCAGAGCTGGGCGTGTACGCGTCCTGGGGCGCGCTGGGGCGTCACTTCCCGCCCCCTCCCCACTGGGAAGTCCCTCCCATTGTCTAGCCTCAGTGTCTCCTGATATTCCCACAATACCCCGCTGTTGGCCGGCCCCGCCCAGGTCACGGCCCTGGGGACGGCCGCCGGGACCCCCGGCCGCGCTCACCTCCGGCAGGCCGCACTTGCCCTTGTCCGCGTACGGCGACAGCCCCGCAGCGTAATTCACCGACATCCTCGCGGCCCCAACGGGAACAATAAAGTTTCCCTTGTTGCGGCCGCTTCCGCCGGAAATGGGGGTGGGACGGGGAGGAAGGAGGAGCCGCATTCCCATCCTCCGTACAGGGCCGCCCCTCCCAGGGCGCATGCGCCTCGCGCTGACGCCGCAGTCGCCATATTAACCGATGGCAAAGAGAAGCCGGTTTCCTACTGTAAGCTGGAGAAGTGGGGAATGGCGGGAAAAGGGCTGTCCAGTGACCTGGCTGGAAACTGGGAGACTTCCCATGTGTGAGTTCTCCAGTAACCTCCAAGGTGAGGGGCTCAAGTGATGAGTGCCCGCTTTCCCTTTTCTACAAATGAGTAAACTGATTCTCCCTACCCTCCCCCATCCCCCCAGGACAGAGCTGGAGAGAAGGGGCCAGGATTCACGCTTCCAGTCCAAGGTTCTTTCCCCTGCACATTTCAGAAGTTTCTACATTTACAAATGCAGGGTACCTTGCATGTGTGCTGCGGGGGCGGGGGCAAATTGGGGCTTCACTTGGGAGGGTCACGGACGCCACTCTCAGTTGTCTGAACATTACCCAAGTGGGTGATAAACACTCAGCAGGACAGGTCCTGATGGCACCAAGAGGCTCCAGAAACTGGTCAAGGTCACTGGGGCTAGTGACATTCAAGAAACGTGTTGAGCACCTACTGTGTGCTGGGGAGACACTGGCGAACAAAGGTGGCATCTTGTGATGAGTGATGGACACAAACAGGTGACCAGGCAGTGGTGACTTAGAGTGACTGGCATGTAATGAGGAGGCACCTGATCCAGTCTGAGGGGCACCTGGGAAGGCTTCCTGGAGGAGGGGATGTTGCAGCAAAGATCTGAAGAGTAAGGAGTGAAGTGGGGAGAATCAGCCAGCTGGGGGGGTGACATGAGGTACAGAAGGTGGCCTCTTGGCAGAGGAACAGTAAGTACAAAGGCTGGGAAGAGACAAAGAGGGTGGCTCATTCCAGAAACTGAAATCAGTCCAGTGATGTTAGGGAAGAACATCGGTGTCTTCCCGCCAGAGCCCGTTGGCCAACAGTTAGCCCCGCTGCCAGCCTGTCTCCTCCCTCAGCTCATCCCCGGCCCCCTGGGGCAGCTGCCCGCTCAGAGCTGATCAGGTATCAGAGCTGAGTGCTGGGAGCTGCTGGTGCAAGCTGGTGGCCCAGCTGGGAGCAGGTAACCGGAGCTGGCAGTGGACACGGTGGCCTGGTACTGGAGTCGCGGAGCTGCAGGAGGTAGGAGAGGAAGGAAGTAAGGGAGGCCCAGTTGCAGGCTTCCCTTAGGGCCTCGGGCTCCTTGCCCCTGAGCCCTGGCATGTGGGAGACAGGAGAGGCCTGTGTGTGTCCCCGCCATGCTGAGGCACCCAGGCACCCTGATACGCGCGCGCACGCACACACACACACACATACACGCACTTTCATGTGTGCACCTCCCACTTCCCAGCCTTTGCCCTGTCTAGGGTACATACCCTCCTTTCCCACAGCTGCCGCTCAGTATCCTGCCTGGCCATCAGGCCCTGCTGATACATCATCGCCTCTTTCAGGAAGCAGTTCCCTAGATGAGGGTACGCTCCGCTCCCCCAAGCCCACAGACCCCCTCCTGCCCAGGCAGCCCGTGGACTCCTCCCTTGGGTGTCAGCTACACTCTGCTCCAGGTGTGACTGAGTCCTTTAGACAGGAGTAGAGAAAAAGGGTGGGGTGGGCAATGAGTGAATGGGGGCGTTGATTGAATAGGGTGAACTGAAGAGATGACTGGATGGATGGGCAGTGGATGGAGGGGAGGGTGGATGGATAAATGAGTGGATGGGTGGTTGCGTTTTGGATGGATGTACAGGTGAGTGGACGTGTGAGTAGATGAATGGAACGATAGTTTGGAGAATTTATGGGCAGGTGAAGGGACAGGTGAAGACACGCTTTCACAGAAATCCCACTCAGACACGGGAAGGAGTCCTAGCCAGACACCTGGCAAAACACCCTCTTGAGATCACCCTGCCTGACCTCTGTACCTGCATGTGCACGCAACATGGAACAGGACAAGCTGGACAGACATGCGTGCACACACACCTCAGCTCACGTGTGCACATACATGCACACAGCCATCACCCCAAACCTCCACGCATCTTCCGTGACTTGCCTCCATTCTCTCACTCACGCAGAAGCCAGGCTGGTGTAAGGGACTTAGCTGCAAGGATGTTCCGTGCTAAGAGGCCTCAGCTCTGGGCCTGGCCCCCCAGAAGTCCCTAAGTATTTGGGAAGACAGATCCAGTCCAGACACTTCCAGCCTGTGGAGCCAGGGATGGGGCAGAGGAAAGGGTGGGGGAACCAAGTCTGGGAGTTGGAACTCTGCCTACTGGCAAGAGGCAAAGCTGATTAGAACATGATAGGATTTGGGAACTGGGTTCTGAGGGATGCATAGGAGTTTATTAGCGAAGGAGAGGGAAGGCATTCTAGGCAGAAATACCTACACAGATGACAACTTGGAGACCAGAAGAAGCTTGATCTACTTGGGCAACAGGGAATACTGGTGAGATGCATTTATTGGGCACCTACTGTTTGCCAGGCTCTCTGCTAGGGATTTCAGTGAAAACTGGCCATGATTCAGTCAAGAGGGGATTATCTCCTGCATTTTAAGGCCGAGGGATGCAAAATTCAGAGAGGGCAAGTGACCTGCTGAAGGACACACAGCAGTTAGGAGATAGGGTAGGTCTGTGTCCTACTCTGGGTGCTAGGATGGCCCAGGGAGGATGAAGAATTACTTTTAAGGAGTGGGAGGCAGCCGACCCTCCTGCCCACCAGGACTCTTGTCCCTCAGACCCTGGCTTTCCCCAGGTGGCCTGGAGGAAGGAGAAACCAGAGACGCTGGCCATGAAGACCCTCCGGGCACGATTTAAGAAGACAGAGGTGAGTCTGAGGCCACTGAGATGCCCAATGTCCCCCAACTTCAGGCTCCTGTCCTCTAGGGCCTGGCTGAAGATCCCCTGGGCCTTTGGACCATTATCTCTGTCCTTCATCAGATTCTTTTGGCAACTTCCACATGACCAGGTACCTCCCTGTTCAAAACTCTTCAGTGGTTCCTCTCCATCCACAGGTTCAAAGGCTCTGACCCCCTCCCCTCTCTTTCCTCTCTACTGCCCCCTGCTGCCCTGATCCCCACACTACTTCCTAGTTCCTCAAACCCTAGTTCAAGCT
This sequence comes from Camelus dromedarius, assembly GCF_036321535.1. Lineage (NCBI taxonomy): Eukaryota > Metazoa > Chordata > Mammalia > Artiodactyla > Camelidae > Camelus > Camelus dromedarius. The sequence continues at coordinate 2,773,060 of NC_087462.1, forward strand.
TTCCAGCCACCATCCTGTGCCCAGTTTCCTCCACCGGAAGTGCCCATCCCTGGATAAACCCTCCCTTATCCCTCACAATCTGGCTCCAATAACCTTCCTTCCAGAAGATCCCACATTCCCAGCTGCAGTGACCATTTGCTTTTCTGGAGCCTCCCTTTCTTGGGGACCGCGATTTCTTACTGTTGAGTATTCAGCAAATATTTGTATTGGATGCTGTTCTAGGTACAGAGGGCACAGCAGCGAATAGGGAGGACAGAAAACCCCCGTCCTTGTGGAGCTGGGAGCTGAGTGGGGGAGATGGACACTAAACAAGATAAATAAGTGAAAAAGCATATTTTGTACCATGGAGACAAAGAAACCAAGGAAAGGGAATTTGAAACATCTGGGGCAGGGGAGACGGTTGCCATTTTAAATCAGGTTGTCAGGAAAGGCCTCACCAGGAAGCTGATATTAGAGCGAAGACCGGAAGGGACGGGAGGAGGGGATTGTGTGTCTATTTGCAGGAACTGCATTTCAGGCAGAGGGAACAGCCAGTGCAAAGGCCCTGAGGTTGGATGAAGTGGCTTCCCTTGCAGCTATATCTTGGACTGTGAACTTCCAGAGAGCATGCTCCTTCCTCAGCCATCCCTCATCCCTCCCAGACCCCCAAGTCCCTGCCAGTGTGGAGGCTGGTCCAGGGCACAGACTGAGAGAAACTAAGTGAGGATTCACTCGTGGAGTCAGGCAGCCAGCCTTCCTGGCCTCTGTCAGGCTAGATTTCACAATTACAGCACAAAGAAACCAAGGCCCAGAGTGGTTAACTCACTTCTCCTGGTCACAGAGCAAAGTGGCAAGAGCAAGATTCAAACCCACACATGTCTGACTTCAGAGCCCTTGGTCTGTCTACCACAACAGTGCCTTTCCATCCAGCAGGTGTGGCCCATGGCAATCAGAGAAGCTCCCTGGAGGAGGAAGGACAGGGAAGAGTCAGACAAGTGAAGACCCCCAAGGAGGGGGATGGGGGCCAGTGTGGGCAAAGGTCTGGAGGCTGGGCTGGGTCTGGTTGATCCAGGGCACAATGAGGTGGTGAAGAAGTTATTTTGGCTGGAACAGAGAATGTGAGGAGGAGCTGAGGCTGAGAGGGCCCAGCCTGAGGAGTCTTTGAATGTCAAAAAGAGGGGAACAAGCCTGGTTTTATTATTTTTTTAACTTAATTTATTTATTTAATCTTTTTTGTTGTTGTTGTGGGGAGGAAGGTAATAGGTTTATTCATCTATTTATTTAATGGAGGTACTGGGGCAAGCCTGGTTTTAAAGTCGAGTGGCTCTAGACTTGAGTCCTTCCTCTGCCCATGACTAGCTTGGTGACTCTGGGTATACCTCCACCCTTCTAGGGCCTCCCCTAGTTTTCCCAACCCAATACATTTTTACATTTATTTTTAGTACTTATCAATTTTAACATTCCTTCTCATTTTATTTTAACTTTTAAAATTTAAATTGAATGTCACTGAATTAGTTTTTTTTGTTTCATCCTATTTTTGTTTTTATTGATTTGTTTTCAAGTAGTGAAAGGAGCTTACCTTGTGCTTTGTCAGCTCATTTAATCCTTATACCAATCATGTGGGGAAGAAGCTTTTATTATCTCCACTTTATAAGTGCGTAAAGGATGCCCAGAGAGGTTAAGGAACTTGCCCAAGGTCACACAGCTAGGAAGTGAGATACCTGCCTTCTCCCTAGGCTGTTACTATGAATGTGATTGGGCCTTTTCTTGGGAGGAAAGAGAGTTGATTGAAAAGAGAGAGGGAGAGGAGTGGGAGAGAGAGACAGACAGACAGAAGGAGGAATAAATAGCTTGTTAATCCCTACAAAATGAGTCATGGGGTCAACTTCATTCATTGTGGAAGGATCCTAAAATTTTCATCCCACTTGGAATCGACTCTTAGTTAGATTGTTCACATTTCTCCCCTAAGAATTCCTGAGAAGTTGGAGCCAGTGGTAAACCAAACCATATAATTGTTGAATTTCAAAAAGCAGAATTATTGAAGTCAAATCCTTTAAAAAAAAAATTGGTGCCACTTAAAAAAAAAAAAAGGCACAGAAAATTTGGGCCATCAGTGCTTTGATGGTTGCCTGGCACTGAGTCAAGGTGTGGGGGTGGGGACGGGGGTGTTGTTAAAACCTCAAACTGCACGTGAGGGTCCCTGGGGGTTTTAGGGAGGGTGGAGGCAGCATTGGCTCTGAGCAGAGCCTGCTTGGGCTGGAGCGGGAGCAGCAGATGGGAGGCCTGGGAGAGGAAGGAGCAGAGAAGATGCTCCTCCATCCCCTCTCCCACAGCCCCCAGCTCCCATCAGTCCCTCCACCCGCCGGCTTGTTTCTCTGCAGGCAGGTGGAGTCAGGTTCAGCTTTTGTTCAGTGGCCCTGAGGGAAGAAAGCAAACACCCGTGACTGCAGCAGCCCTGCCTCTGTCCCTCCAGACCTTCCTCTCCCCTTTCTCAGCACAGAGTCCAGCCTCCACACTTTGGCTCCAGCCCCTCCCTCCTGCCCCGTGTGTCCTCTCTGCTCCTTCCTTCTTCTCTATCAGTACAGCCTTCTCTTCAAGGCCCCCATAGTGCCTGTTTGCTCTTATCCTTCTCATGCCCTCTCTGGGCCTCAGTCTTTCCATCCACAAGATGGGGATTAACTGGAGCCAGAGTCTAGTCTTTGAAATCCCACCAACCTTCTGCCTTTATTTCTGGTTTTAGAAAAATCCCATAGGGAAGAAGATTGTGGATTTGTAGAAAATTTTAGAGATTCCTAAACTCCTGATGCCCCAGGTTTCTTGGAAAGTCTGTCTGTCTCTCCCTCACTTTTATTCCCAGAGTCACTATTTCTTTAATTCATTCAACAAACATTTATTGAGTACCTACTGTGGGCTGGAGATCAGGGCTGGCGTCACAGACCACTACTTCCCCTCCACTCAGAAAGGCCCTGTGTTTAATTTAGTGCTCTGTTCTCCCCGTCATGAAATTCTTAATAATTTTTCAACAACAGGCCTTGTATTTTGATTTTGCACTGGCCCAGCAGAATCTATATCCAGTACCTCCTGGGGCTAGGGACAGTGACAAAGGTGGACAAAAATTCCTGCTTGTGCAGAGTTGACATTCTATGGAGAGATCAAGAGGAAATAATATTTTTGGAAAGGTACACAGTATGACATCAGGTGGTCAGAGCAGGGCTCTCTGAGTAAGTGTCTTCCAGTGCAGCTGACAGTCATAGAACCAGCCTTGTGGGTGGTGGGGGAGGGAGGTTGTTCCAGCAGGAGGACACAGCAAGGGCAAAGGCCTGGAGGTGGGACAGAGTTTCTGAGGACTGGAAAGGAGGCCACTGCGGCAGAATGCTTTGGACCAGGAGAAAGGTAGGGGAGATGAGCTCAGGGAGTTGACAAGGAGGACTGTTTCGAGCAGGGGTGGGCACATTTGTCCTGTAAAGGGCCAGACAGTAAATATTTTTGTCTCCACGGGCCCTCCAGCCTCAATTCTGCCATTTTATCTTGTGTGCGGCCATAGGCCGTTTGAAATTGGATGAGCATAACTCCATCCCAATGAAACCTTTTTTATGGACACTGGAATGTGAATTTCATGTAATTTTCACGTGTCATGTAGTATTATTCTTCTTTTGATTTTTTTTCCCCCAACCACTTACAAGAGTAAAAACCATTCTTAGCTCTTGAGCTGGACAGAACCAGGTGAGGGCGGAGTGAGGTGGGATTTGCCCCAGGGGGACCGCGCTTGGCAGACCCCTTGTTGTAGAACCTCCTGGGCCCTGCGAGTGGTTTGCATTTTATGCTGGGTGAGGTCACTGGAGGCTTTTGAGCAGAAGAGTGCGGAGCTCTGATGCAGGCTGTAGGTAGCTAGTGGACCAGGGAGGGGAGCAGAAGCAGGAGATCCTGGAGGAGGTTTCCCCAAGATGGAGCCCTCGGTGACGGGGCTGGACGCTAGATTGGATGTGGGCTGAGAGAGAGGAGTCAGATGATACCAAAATTTGGCCTGAGCCTCTGGGAGAACGGCAATGCCCTTGGCACACCACAGGGGCAGTGGTGGGGAGCTTCTGAGCTTGCATAGCATCCAGGAGAACAGGCTGAGAGCAGTTGGAAATCTGAGGCCTGAGCTGGGAGATCCATTTCAGTCTCCTCTCTGGACAAGCCTGAGGGGGTCACCCCGCCTCTGAATGTAAGAGGGAAAATGAGCCCTCAACACCCTCCTTCCACCTCCCTAATTGCTTATCAGCAGCCTCTCCATTTACCTGGCCCCACCTCTCCCTCCGCCTATCTGAAGGTGTCTAAGAATAATCACGGACAGCAGAGGTGATCCCGCCCCCAGGGGCACTGGGTGATGTCTGGAACATTTGTAGTTATCACACGGGCGGGGGATGCTCCTGGACCAGGGACACTGCTCAGCCTCCTCCTAGGGAATGCCCAGGTCCCAAATGTCAGCAGTGCCTCTGGGTGGAGGAACCTGGCTCTGTGGTGTCTGTTCCATGATCTCTCCCATTTAGCAGCTGAAAAATTAAGACCCAGAGAGGGAAAGTGGCTGGCCCCGGGTCACAGAGCAGGTATAAAATGCCCAAGCTGGGTTTAAAGCCCCAGTGCCTGTCGGCAATCACTGCTCTTAAATTCGGTTTCCTGAAGGCCTGTCTCCTCACTCATCTCATCTCTCCCCTGTAATCCTAATCTTCCTCTTTCTCCTGGCCCCTTCGTGAATTTGCAGCCACAATACCATGTACTAGCCTGCCTTTTGGAGCTGTTTGTGGCTTTCCTCCAAACTCATAATTTCCCCCTCCTCCCCATGACCTCCTCGTCCTCCCTACCCTTAAGTGTGCCCCTCCCAACACCCCAGTCCCTGAACCAGGGCAGAGGCTCCCGACGTGGTCCAGGAGAGCAACAATTTCATGTTTTCTCAGGAATATGATCTTGTTCCTGCCTTCTCCAACTCCTGCCCATTCTTCAAGTTTCAACTCAGATGTCCTCTCTTCCAGGAAGCCCTCCCTGACTCCCCCAGATGGTGTCAGGAGTCTCCCAGCTCACCTGGACTTCCCTCATCACAGCCCTGATCACCTTGGTTCATAAATCTATGGGTGTGTCTGTCTCCCCAGGGACCTCAGTGAAAGCAGGGATGTCTGTCTTTGTCACCACTGAGTCCCAACGCCCAGTGCAGTGCCAGACACCGTATAGGATGAGTGGACTGAATGCATAAACTACACATGGCTTAGAGGGCTTGGCCTGTGAGTCATTCATTAACCGAGCCAACATTCACAAATTGCCCCACCCCACCCTGGGGTGCTGGGCCCTGTGCCAGGGAGGCCTTGGTGGGACCTGCTCTCAAGGGTCTCCTGGTCTAAGAAAAGAACCACTGAAACACTGACCCTCCTAGCCCCTTGGAGTTAGAGCCAAAGGCTGTGTGTCCTCTGTCAGTGGTTTAACTGAGCACCTACTGTGTCCTGAGTCCCCAGGATTCAGCATTAGATGTGCACACGGGCCCAATGGCACCTTTCTTTGATGAACGAATCCACGTTTGTTGGGCACTTGCTACGTGCCAGGCAGTGTGCTGTTGAGTGCTTCCCGTATGTAGCATCTCATTTAGTCCTCTCAGTAATCCTCCCAGTACCTGCTGTTTAATATGAAACCCCTTTCCTGGATGAGGCAAGTGAAGTCCAAAGCAGGTAAGTTTCTGGGCTGATCTCATAGGTGGTAAATGCGGGGGTATGGAGGGCGGGGTGGGGGTGTGGTGCCCTGGATTCAAATTCAGATTTGTCAGACTGCAGAGCTCCACTGGCGGATGACAGAATGAGTGAATGAGTGATGAGTGAGTGAGTGCGTGAGAGTCCCAGCGGCAGCGGGACCAGGGCCGGAGTCACCTGAGACCCCCTCAGGCCATCTCAGAGGAGGCGGAGACGGATGCAGGCGGGTCCATGGAGAGCCTGGGAGCCTGGCCCCCTTTGCCTCAGCCTCCCGGTGGCAAAAAGGTCAGGTCGGGCCAGGGCGGGCCCCTCCTCCAGAGTCCAGCCCCCAACCCCCCACCCCCACCCTCCCCGCCGCCCCCCCCCCCGCCGCCCCACACTCCTCCCTAGTCGGAGGGGGGCTGCAGGCGGGGCGCGCGGGGGAGGGGCGGCGCCGGGCTTGGCAGGACCGCGCGGCCCGGCGGCTGAGCTCCAGCATCACGGGCCCCTCCCTCCGGCCCCTCTGGTCGCCTCTGGGCGGGTCACCTCCGGGAGCCCGGCCACCCGGCGCCCTGGATGCCATGAAGCAGCTGTGCCTGTGCGCCGCCTCCTTCGCGGTAGGGCCGGGGGAGGGGGCGCGGGCGCGGGAACGCGAGCGGGCGGGCGCGGGCCCTTCCCTCCCCTCCTCGCCCCACTCCTTCCGGCCCCCTCCACCCCCTAGACCTTCCAAGGATGATCAGGGAGGAAGGGTCGGGGGCAGAGATTGGGGGATGGATGGGACATTTGGGGAGACAATTTGGGGACAGATGGGGACATTCCAGAGAATTCAGGGGGCATTTAGAGGGACAGTTTGGGGGAACAGTTTTGGATGGGATCATTTGGGGGACAATTTGGACGCTACACTGGGGACCTTTTTTGGGAAAAGATATTGGCATTTGGAGAACAATTTCAGAGGACATTTGAAAGATTTTGGGGGGAGGACACTTTGCAGACAGATGATGGGGTCGTTGGGGGGATGACTTTGGAGAACATCGGGAATTTGGGGAAGATATTTTGGAATGCATTTCAGCCTTGGGACATTTTGGGGGGCAATTTTGGCATCTCAGGGCAGTTGAAGAAGGCTAGATGGCAGAGGAAGGTGCTGAGGGACATTTAACGGGAGCTTTTAAGGGTTCCTATGGGAAGATTTCGAAGTGTGGTTCAGAAAGACATGGTGAGGTGATGCTGGAAAGGGGCCTTTCACTAAGGGATGGGCTGGGCCTCGGTTTAGGGGACAACTGTTTGGAAAGATTCTGGGAGCTGATCTGGGGATGATTTAATGGTACAGTGCTGGCAGTGGGGGTGGGATGACAGCCGGAGCCGTGGACCTGGGGGCAGATGCTGGGGGGACACTCCCTCAGGCCCCCACCCAGGACCACTTCCCCCGGCAGCTGCGGCTCAGCCCCACTGACCTTGGCTCCTGCCCGCCCTGCGGCCCCTGCCCCATCCCAAAGCCTGCAGCCAGAGGCAGGCGCCAGGCAAGTGCCCGGGGCGGGCGGCAAGAGCCCAGGGCCCTGCTGAGGGAGCAGGGATGGGCAGTGGCCACCAGCCCCACGCTCCCCTGGGTGTGCCCCACAGAGCCAGGACTGGGGCAAAAGTGACGAGCGGCTGCTGCAGGCTGTGGAGAACAGTGATGCCACACGAGTGGCTGCCCTCATTGTCCGCAAGGGGCTGGTGCCCACGAAGCTGGATCCCGAGGGCAAGTCCGCGTGAGTGCCCATGACCTGGGGGTGATGGCTGAGGAGTTGCCACCCTGCAGCTGACCCCTGACCTCTGGTCTGTAGATTCCACCTGGCGGCCATGAGAGGTGCAGCCAGCTGTCTAGAGGTGATGCTGGCACACGGCGCCAATGTCATGAGCACGGATGGGGCAGGTACCACCCGCCGGGCCCTGGGGGAGGGAGAAGGAACTCAGACCAGGTGCCCAGCCTGAGGGTCCAACTGGGCCATGCTTCATGGCCCCAGTGTCCTGCTGAAAAAGAGGGGTTCCCTTCAGTGCCCCCAGGGAGGCTCAGAGGCATGTCAGGCTGCGGTGCCCTGATGGAGGACCATGGCTGGCACCAAACAGAGTGGGTCAGCTTGCGGACTGGGAGATCTGGGGCGCGGTTAGTAGTCGAGTCAGGGGAAGTAGCTGGACCAGAGGAGTATCTGAGCTTGAGGGGCATTTTGGAGGGGCATGAGAACAAGCACAGTTTGGGGGGAGTGTCTGAGGTCCATGAAGTAGCTGGGGTTTCGAGACAGAGCTGGAATCCAGGTGTGTGACTTACCTAGGCCCTGAGGGAATAACTCAGAACTAACTCCGAGATAGAAGCCATGGCCAAAGGGAACAGAAGGGACTCAGGGAGTAGCTAGGCGTGGGGCATAGGCATGTCTGGAGTTTCGGGGCATGGGTGCAGCGGCCAGGATTTATGGAGTACTGGGGATTTGTGGAGCGTCAGAGTCAGGGACTTGGCTGGCACGTGGAATGGTGTGTGGATAGCAGGAACACTGAACAGCTGTGGGTGCTGAGGGCTGTGGCTGGCGCTGATGTCACTGAGTTTACCGAGTAAGTTGGGCGCGGGGACGAGCAGAGGCTGCAGTGCTTGGGGAGTGGGTGGGTGTGGAGCGGATCTGGGACACAGACTGTGTGGGGCTTGGAGGGTCTCTGGCTCCAGGGAGTAGTGCAGTTTTGAGAAGTACCTGGGCTGGGGACTTGCTAGATGGAGTTGTCACAAATAGTTGACACAGGTAGGGGAGGGGCAGCCGGACGCTCCTTGAGTACCTGGAGCTCCAGCCATCCTCGCTCCCTTTCAGGTTACAATGCCCTCCACCTGGCCGCCAAGTACGGGCACCCACAGTGCTTGAAGCAACTGCTACAGGTCATTTCCTTTTCTGTCTCAGATATTCCCCCAACCCGGATACTCCTGGAACCCCAGATACTCCCTTGCCCTGACTAGTCCTGAGTTCCAGCAAGTCTCTGAGCCCCCAGTTCCCCCTGAATCCTAGGTATTCCTTGGTCTCTTTGACTCCAGAGTCCTGGCTACTTCTTGGACAGCCAGATACTCCCAGAGTGTCCAGCTACTTCCCACACCCAGGATATAACCCCAGTGCCGACATTTCCTGAGCCCCCAGCTTCTCCCCAAACCTAGACACTCTCTTAGCCGCAGCCACTCTCAGCTCTCATCTATTCTCCAAACCCCCAGCTGCACCTGGGCTCCCAGCTAGTCCTTCTTCCTCATCAATTTTCAAAAAGCAAAGAAAATCACTTGGGAGTTGGTTAGACGGGGTCCGCAGAGCAGGTGGGTGGGAGGGAAGGAAAGGGAGAGGCAAGGAGCCTGAAATGTAGCAGAGCCCAAGGAGGGGCAATTCCGAGAGGAATTAGGCAGCGAAGAGGGATGGCTCTACCTCAAATGACCTGCCCCCCCAGGCATCCTGCGCGGTGGATACTGTGGACAGCAGTGGGTGGACGGCCCTTCATCATGCAGGTGGGTGCAGCCCAGCCTCACTTTGGCCACTGTGGCCCGGACGGTGCTAGGTTTGGGGATTATTCTACCGGGGGCTCTAGGGACTTGTCTCGAATATTCTGCCTCCTTCTTCCTCCTTCCTCATGGAGCCCCTACAGTGTGCCAGGCACTGGGTTCCACATTATCCTCAGTGACCCTTTGAGCCGTGGACATTGACCATTGGACAGACAAGGTTATTGAGGCTCACCAACAAGAAAGTGGGGAGGATCCAGGCCATCTGACCCCTACTGTAGGTCAGGCCTGGGTGAGGACGATCAGAGGGTGACCAGACTGAAATCTCCTTCAAGCAACTCATGGGGCATCGCAGGAAGGCCAGTGGTCCGGGCAGCCTTCATAAACATCAAATCCAAACTCCTTTCCCGAAGGAGGGGAGGGAACTACCCTCTTGAGCCAGAGCCCAGCCCAGCTGATCGTCTGTCCACCATGCTCATGACCCTCAGGAACGTCTTTCACTGATGACTCAAGAAACGTCTATTCTCTTGGGAGCAAAGAATAAATTTGCTTTGGAGTTTTATTCGCTGTAGAAAAATTCCCTGTAGTTGGAGTACACTGCCACCTAGTGGCAGTGAGGACCTTGATCTGACTAAAAAAGCTTGGTTTTTTTCTTTCCTTTAATTAAAAAAAAAAATTTTTAACAGAGGTACTGAGGATTGAACCAAGGACCTCATGCATGCTAAGCACGCACTCCACCACTGAGCTACACCCTCCCCCCTTGTTTTTGTTTTTTGATTGAAGTATAATTGATTTACAATGCTTGTTTTTTCTTTTTCATTCAATGCGTAATTTTTGAGTACCTGCTATTTGCTAGGTTCTGTTCTAAGCACTGTGATTTCAGCAGCAAACAAAATCCCATAGCCCCCTGGGCACACAGCAGGTAATCATATAGAGTTTGATTTTCCACCGACATCTTGCACAAAGCCTTCCCTTCCCTCTTTGAGGCTCTGGACATACACACCTTCTCCTACTTTCTTAACCACCAACTTCTTCCAGGCTCCTTCCCACCTCAGAGTCCTTGCCCATGCAGCGACCTCTGCCCTCCCCCTTTCACCATCAAAACTCAACTCAAAACCCAAGAAGCCTGCCCAACCTCAGCTGAGGTCTGATCTCTCTCATAAACATTAAACCCTCTTTGTATGAGGGTTTGGTACACAGTTGGTATGCGATAAATGCTGGTTGAGTCAATAGGAGGGTAAATACAGGAAAATCAGTCAAAAGTTCCACCTTAAGAGGGACCCTCGGTGGAGTGTGGCAAGAGATTGGGACTTGGAGTTAGCAGACCTGTGTCCTCATCCTGGCTCTGTCTCTGACCTCAGTGGGTGACTTTGGGCCTGACTGGGCCTCCGTTTCCTCTGTAAAATAGGAGTCATGCCTTTGTTATTTATCTTCTGGGGGAGGCGGGAATTTCTCATAAAATAAAGGGTAAGAATCACACTCAGGCAGAAGGCTCCCAGAAAGTGTCGAAGCCTTGCCCTGCCTACCCTCCTTCTCTCTTTTCCCAGTGGCTGGTGGCTGCATCTCCTGCTCAGAAATGCTCTGCTCTTTCAAAGCACATCTGAATCCCCGAGATCAGGTGAGGCTCTAGGATCTTTCTGGAAAAGAGACTGCATTTGAGGTATGCTGCCACCAAGTGGCGGCATCCTGGGCACCTCTTGAAAAGTGTGAAGATTTGGAGTGAAGCTGGCAGGCAGTCGTGGGCTTCCCTGCCTCCTGGAGTCAGCCTCTCATGCTGTGTCTCGTCCCTCACCCCCTCCCCAGTTGGGTACAACACCCCTCATCATAGCAGCTCAGATGTGTCACACAGATCTGTGCCGCCTCCTCCTGCAGCAAGGGGCTGCTGCGAATGACCAGGACCTGCAGGGCAGGTGAGCATCTCCTCTCTCAGCCAGTCCAGTGTGTGCTGTATGACCTTGGGCAAGTCTCTTAACCTCTCTGGGTGTGGGACCTGGTTGGCCTCCTCCCTGATCCAGCCTGCGTGTTGAGAAGGAGGTGGAGGTTTGAAAATGTCCTCACCCCCTCAGTAGCCCCCTCTTCTGGTAGGACGGCCCTGATGCTGGCCTGTGAGGCGGCCAGCCCCGAAACAGTGGAGGTGCTGCTGCAGGGCGGGGCCCAGCCGGGCGTCACCGATGCGCTGGGCCAGGACGCTACTCACTACGGTGCCCTGGCAGGGGACAAGCTCATCCTGCACCTCCTGCAAGAGGCAGCCCAGCGCCCATCACCAGCCAGCGGTATGCAAACCCCAACTCAGAACAATTTTGAGCACCCTCCTCCATCTTCTAGGTAGTTTCTTGTCACCCCTCTCTCTCCCTACTGGGGACAGTTTCAAGGTATCCCTACTTGCATTATAGGAGGTTCCATGGCTCCCCTTATTACTACTCAGCACAGTTTCAAGGAGCCCCAGAGCTTTCAGAATAGCCTAGGGGTCAACTCTGATTTCCTGGGTCATCCCTATTCTTGGATCTTTGCCTTTCCTAAGATTTGGCATTCCCACTCAGCACAGCCTGTAGATACCACTGCTCACTCTCTTTCTTTTCTTTTCTTTTTTTTTTTTTTTTGAGAGTTTCAAGGTCCCTCCTATTAGCATTCTGTCCAAATGATTGATTCCTACCTTGAAAGTCCTGATTCTGGGGGGAACTGGGAGCCCCCTCAAGTCCCCTGGGCTCACTGATGCCCTTCCCTCAGAGGGCTGGGCATGGAGTCCCTAGAACAGGGCCTGACCCTGCTTCCCTCTCTCCCCTGCCCTCCTAGAGGACGACTCAGGCGAGGCATCATCTCAGGTATGGACCCAGAGCAGTGAGTAAGTCCCCCTCCTTATGCACACACTGCCTTCCCCCTCGCCCCAGGGTTGTGATCTGGAAGGACTTATTTGGGAAGAATGCTACTTTCAGGGTACACTGCCACCAACTGGCAGCAGCACCCACAACATGCCTCCCAGAACTGGGCGAGAACCCTAGGGGGAGGGGGCCAAATCATGGGGCTGAGCGGGGATGGCAGAGGGAACTGAGGCTGGTGAGGGCTGGTGTAGTCAGGGGAGGGGGCAGGCCTGGCCTCCCAGCCCTGCAGCATCTAGCTCCAGGGGGAGAGGAAACTTGCAGGTCATGGGGTCTAGCTGGGGCAAGTCCCAAAGCCTGGAGGTGGGCACAGAGTAAAACATCAGATCTGGATCGCTAAGGGGATGTGGCCTTGCCCCGTTTTGTGTGGGTAAGTGAGGACTGGAGAGAGGCAGGGAGTCACTCAGAAGCACACAGGAAGTGAGCGCAGAGTTGGGGCTGGTAACACATCGTGGGTTGACTGTATTGGTTTATTTGGGTGGGAGGCTGGCATGTCCCTCATGTCCCCTCTTTACCCTCCCCCCCCCAGAACTCTGTGTCTAGCCATGAGAAGCAAGGGGCTCCCAAGAAGCGGAAGGCACCTCAGCCCCCAGCCAGTATCCCTGTGCCGGTGAGAGATGCCCTGGCCGTGGGGGGAGGTGTGCACGCCTCCAGGCAGGATGGGGAGAAAGCTCTGGCACAGTCCTTGGGCCTCACATTAAGGTGGTGGGTCCCCGGGGCGGGGGGGATAGGATGATCAGGATGCCTATGAGGAGATCGTAAGGCTGAGACAGGAGAGGGGCCGCCTGCTGCAGAAGATCCGTGGCCTGGAGCAACACCAGGAGCGCAGGAAGCAGGAGGTGAGGGGTGGCAGACACAGGCCTGGGGCTAAGCCCAGGGCGGGCACCATTTTCAGGGGAGGCCCCTCTACCTGTCTTATCACACTCCTCCCTCTCTCCCCATGGCTCGCTCTGTTCCAGCCACACGGGCCTCCTTGCTCTTCCTCCAACACGTAGGCATGGTCCTGCCTCAGGACCTTGGCACGTGCTGCGCCCTCTGCCAGGAATACCTTCTCCCAAATGTCCCCATGGCTCCCTCCCTCCCCTCCTTTTTTGCTCAAAGACACCTCCCTTGCCTCCCTCGTTAAAATTGTAACACCCCCCCACTCACTTCCCAGTTCCTTTTATTTTTATTCAAAGCATTTACTGCTATTGGATGTACCATTTATTTTATTCATGTTCACCCATTCGACTGTAAATCTATAAGGGCAGGCGTGGTTAATGGTGCCTGGCTCATAGTAGATGCTTGATAAATATTTATTGGATGAACGAATATTTGAGTGAGTGAGTGAACAAATGAATAAATGTATTAGTGGCCCCAAATGGGGTAGGCACTCAATAAATACTTAGTAAGGAGTGAGGGGGTGGAGCAGGACGGGGTGGTCAGCGGGTGCACAGAAGACATCTGTAGGATGAAGGGCTACTAATACTAAGCAGGAGGTGGTCCAGGGAGGCCCCCCAGCCCAGATCCAAGCCCAGTACCCCTTTCTTCCGTCAGCTGCCAGAGGCAGAGGCCAGCTCCCTCCACAGCCTGGAGAGACAGGTAGGGCAGAAGAGGGGCGGAAGCTGGACCCCCAGCTGCCCAGTGTTTTCTCCCAGAGGCCAGCTGAGCCCCTCTCCCCTTCCTGCAGGTGCAAGAGCTACAGCAGCTGCTGGCGGACAAGCAGGAGGAGAAGGAGAGTCTGGGACGGGAGGTGGAAAGTTTGCAGAGCAGGCTGTCCCTGCTGGAGGTGGGCCCAGCCGGGAGCAGGGATGGGGTGGGGCTTATAGGGGGTGGGGCCAGGGGGCACTGGGTGGGGCTACTGGGCGTGGCCACTGGGGGCAGGGCCTCCTCCTGCTGCAGCTTCCTGACAAACAGCCTCACACGCAAGCAAACACACCCAACAAACACAATCACACACAGGTAACAGACACACATCCACATAATGGACACTTTTTGAAACATGCAGTCACACACACGTACATCCAGAGGTGGGCAACCACACTCGTACTTACACGTGTAACAGGCAGACATACAACAAACACACTCGTGAGTGTATAATCACACACACACGATACATACTGGTGCACACACACCAGATGCTTCTCCTTCACACACCCGGGCACCACACCCACAATACTTGCACAGACATAAATATTTCTCAAAATATATAATTACACAAACATAGATACACAAACACAGACTCACACATATACACAAACACAGAACAATCATTCATATGCCACAGACTACAACAGAAGAGCAAAATCACACGCAGTCACAGGAACTCACACAGGAGAGGCGGGGCCACTGTGCACGCCCCATAGGGACACACACACACACACACGCAGACACCCCTGACTTGACGTGGCCCTGATGCTGAATCCCAGACGCACCCTTGTGAGGACACCGCCACCACTCTCTCAATCCCACGTTCCCGGGTGGCACGTACAACCCTAGTCGTTGGGGTTATGGGCACACACTCGGGCAGTGGCTGGACTGTTTACTGGCCTTACTAGGGAGGTCTGCATGCCCCCTGGCACACAGTTGGTGCTCAATAAATACCTGTGGGTCAAACACAGACAATCTGAGGCTTGTGGGGAGTCACAGGGACACATGAACATCCCACTGCAGATTCTGGGGGAGACGTGGGGGCTGGAGGGAGGGCAAGACCCTTAGCTGTACCCTGGTCCCCGCCCCCAGAATGAACGGGAGAACACCAGCTATGACGTGGCCACCCTGCAGGATGAGGAGGGGGAGCTGTCCGACTTCCCAGGTGAGCCCCCCCCACGCCTCGCCCCCTCATGTCGGGGGCCCCAGGGTCAGAGCCTTGACCCACAGGCGTGGAAAGTTATTGAAGCTGGGAGGGAACTTGACCCGCACACGTTTATTCCGCTCACCCCAGCCTGCCTGCCCCAGGGGCCCTGACCCCACGCTCCAGACCCCCAGCTCCCATTTCCTGGAGCCCAGGACCCTGGGGCCTGACTCTGTGTCCCCGGCCAGGGGCCGAAGCGCTGCTCTCCAAGCAGATAAGCCCGTCGGCCCGGGAGCTCTTGGCCTCGCTGCAGGAGCAGGTGGTTGCACTTACCAGACAGAACCAGGAGCTGATGGAGAAGGTCCAGGTGGGGAAACCAAGGCCCTGGGGAGGGGGTGGGGAGAGACCTGAGGACCCAAGGTGCACGTGGCTGAGTCTGTGGTCAGGGAAAGTGGCATGGCTGCCCTGTGCCCCACCCTGGGCCACTTCAGCCCCTGCCTGGCTCCCCCACCCTCACCAGATCCTGGAAAACTTCGAGAAGGACGAGATGGAGGCGGATGGCTTGGCCGAGGTCATCCCTTTGGCTCTCTATGACTCTCTCCGGGCTGAGTTTGACCAGCTTCGCAGGCAGCACGCCAAGGCCCTGCAGGCGCTGGAGCAGCAGGAAGCACGGGAGGCCCCTGGAGAAGACGAGGCAGCCCCTGGGGAAGGCAAGGGCTTGGGAGCCAAGACCACCAGAAACGGGCCAATGGAAACGGAGCTGAACGGCACCGCAGCTCCGGAAATCAGGGTTAACGGGGCCCAGACCACAGACGAGGAGGCTGCAGGAGTTGAAACCATGGGAGCCAGGTCTTTGGAAGCAGCATCCACGGTGGCTGAGGCCACGGAAACAGGGGGTGGGGGGACCGAGGCTTTGGAAACAAAGGCCATGGAGAGTGAGGTCACAGGAATGAAAACTCTGGAAGAAGCAGGAAACCCGGAAGCAAAGGCCACAGGAGCAGGGGCCACAAATATGAAAGCAGAGGAACCAGAAATGAAGGCCAATGGAGTGGGTGCTGTGGGGGAAGAGCTCACAGGCACAGACAGCAGGAAAATGGAGGCCACAGGACTGGAGGCCACGACCTCCAGGGTCCGCACAGGCCCCGTCCTGCACCCTGGTGCTGCCGAGGCCTCGGAGAAGTTGCAGGCCGAGCTGGAGACCAGGATCCGCAGCTTGGAGGAGGCGCTGCGGCAGCGGGAGTGGGAGGCAGCGGCCGAGCTGGAGGCGGCGCACGGCAAGTGCGAGGCGGCCGAGGCCGAGGCGGACCAACTGAGGGAGCGGGTGCGTGAGGCCGAGGGCACCGGGACCTGCGGCGTTGGCGGCGGCGGCGGCGGGGACACGGCCCAGCTGCGGGCGGCCCTGGAGCAGGCCCGGGAGGACCTCCGGGCCCGGGACTGCCGCCTCCGGGAGCTGGAGGCGGCCTCGGCCCGGCTGGACGAGGCCCAGGCCGGCCGGCTGCTGGCCGAGGAGGAGGCCCGGGGCCTGCGGGCGGAGCTGGCCCGGCGGGAGGAGGCGCGGCTGGAGCAGAGCCGGGAGCTGGAGGCGCTGCGGGGGCAGCTGGCCGCCGCCTCGGCCGCCGGGGAGCAGCAGCGGGCCGCGGCCGCCGAGCTGGGCCGGGCGCGGGACGCGGCCGCGTCCCGCGCCGCTGAGCTGGCCGCCGCCTGCGAGGAGGCCCGGCGCGGGCTGGCGGAGCTGCGCGAGGCCTCCGAGGCGCTGCGCCAGGCGGCCGTGCCGGCCTGCGAGCACCTGCGGCTGCAGGAGGAGGCGCTGGCGCTGCGCGGCCGCGCCGCCGGCCTGGAGCAGGAGGCGGTGGCCGCGGGCAGGGAGGCCGCGCGGCTGCGGGCCGAGCTGGACCGCGAGCGCGCGGGCAGCGTGGCCCGCCTGGAGCACGAGCGCGTCGTGGCCGCGCTGCAGGCCGACGTGGCCCGGCTGGAGGCGCAGCTGGAGGAGCTGGCGCGGCGCCACGAGAAGACGAGCGCCGAGGTCTTCCAGGTGAGCGGGACGCCCCGCGGCTCAGCACGAGGCCGCCGCCGGCCTGTCTGGCCCCGCCGCCGGGCCCGCGTCAGCCCCGCGGTGTCAGTCCCACAGGCGCCTGGCCCTGCGGCGCTCTGGGGTGGGCCTCTGACCCTGCAGCCATTCTGACCTCCTGAATGTCTCAGCTTGCGGGGCTTTTTGTTTTTGGCCACTTCAACTCCCTCATTGTTTCTGATGCTTAGCGCTTTGTGATCTGTGTATAAAACCTGTGCATACCAAGGCTGTGGAAGTGTTTTCATACCCTTTCTTCGACATCTTTTTTGTTTTAGCCTCACAGTCACGTCTGTGCTTTGTCTCTAACCGTGTGTGTGGTGTGAGGGAGGAATCAGCATCCACCCATTTTTTGGTAAACAGTGAATTGGGCTTTTTATCCTGACTTTTTTAATCTAAAGTCCATTTTCTCTGTTGGTCAAAATGACCCTGTGGTTTTTTTTTTTTTTTCAGCTGGCAGTTTTGAGATTGTCATTTTATCTTCTGATCATTTTTGATGCTTGAGCCCAAAAGTAGGGGGGTGTCACGTGTAAAGAGTTTTGATCCAGTTGTTTTGGACCCAGTAGATTTTGATCCCAAATTGTTTTCTTTGTTTTTTAAATACAGGGAATACTTTTTGGACCTTGATGGTGGATCTTTTGACTCCATCTTTCTTCTTAAAAACAAAAAAACAAAACACAAAAGATCCCTAGCAACTGTCTTAGCAAATATGTGAATAAAAAGCCACATTTATTTATTTATTTTGCATATATATAGTTTTTGTTGAAGTATAGTCAGTTTGCAATGTTGTGTCAATTTCTGGTGTACAGAAAAGCCACATTTATTCATTGTCATCAGAAAAGCATTTTTCTCTCCATGCCTCTGTTTACTCACCCATTTGATGGAAATAATAGTAGTTCCTAGTCCTCACATGACCATTAAATGGTTTAATTTCTGTAAGTGACAGGACAGTGATCGTACAAGCCGTTATCGAATGGCAGCCAAGAGTGCTCTTTTTCCAGGAATGTGCTCTTTTAAACCGGTTAAGTGTTTGATTACTTCTTAGAATTCACAGTCCAGCCTAAGTGTACTCATCTTCATATTTATTCTCCAAATTTTACTTTCTCTCATGAGCACTTCTTTTTGGGGTAAATTTTGCAAGTCTGATTTGATTCATCAATCAGTTTAGGGCTTTTAAAAAAATTACTGTTAATGTGTATCCAGTCTGTACCAAGTAGAACATCAGATTATTATCTGTTTTCCCGGAGCTGTTATTTCCATAAAGGCCAGTGTTCCCCCCAGGATCAGTTTCTGCAGATCTGACATTGCTCCGATCTCGATACTTCTGTGAAAATGCAGTCTTCAGGTTTTGGACGTTTGTTCACTTTTCATCCAGATTCTTCTGTTTTTCCTTCACTTTGTAAGAAATCTACAAACCTTCATACCCCTGGCAGAGAAGAGAATATTAGTAATTAGTTATAATTATAATATTAGTTATTTGTAATAATAATAGTAACAACAATATCACAGGCTTGAATGTCGCACCCACTGCGTGCCAGGCACTGTTCTAAGCCTGTTCCTCATTTTTGCTCATCCTACCCTGATGACCACCCTGTGAAGTGGGGGCTCTTACTCTCCTCACTTTGCAGATAAGGAAATTGAGGCACAGAGAGCTTACGTCACTTGTCTAAGGCCACACAGATTGGCAGAGTCACGATGTTCATAAGTCCCCAAGGAAATGCAGAACTTCCCTGAAGCAGTTTCCTTGAGGTCAAATGGGCTTGAAAGTCCTCAGGCCCAAATAGAAGGGTCAGAATCTTTAGGGTCCAAATGTCCTCGGGGTCACACGTGGGCTTGGGCCGCAGGTGCAGCGGGAGGCGCTGTTCATGAAGAGTGAACGGCACGCGGCTGAGGCCCAGCTAGCCGCAGCGGAGCAGCAGCTGCGTGGGCTGCGGACCGAGGCTGAGCGGGCACGCCAGGCCCAGAGCCGCACGCAGGAGGCCCTGGAGAAGGCCAAGGAGAAGGACAAGAAGGTGGGCCCCCTTCCCTGTGCTCAGTCGGGGGGCTCCTCCGCTCAACAGAGGTTGAGGGGAGTCTGCGGACGCCCCAGCTGAAAGGGTCTGGGGAAATCAGCCCCATTTTCCTGATGAGCCAACTGAGGCTCCTAGAGGCCAGGTGAGTGGCTCAGAGTCACACAGCACATCACTAGACAGTGGATGGGCCCCAGGGCCCCAGGTGCTTTAGCACAGAGTCACCCAGCCCCAACTTTTGTGACCTTGGACAAGTCACTTGACCTCTCTGAGTCCCAGTTTCCACCTCTGTAAGATGAAGAGAAAACTATGGTAAGGGTTATGGTTTATTTGTAGCAGAGTTCTGCCCCCTCAACAGCGGTGACACTCCAGGCTGGGCCAGTGTCTGTGGGGGACCATCCCGGGCTCTGTGGGGCGTGGGGCAGCATCCCAGGCCCCCACCCCCTCAGTGGCAGGATCAGCCCCGTCGTGACAACCACAGATGTTCCCAGATACTGCCTGGCGTTCCCTGGGAGGTAGGCTCACCTCTGGTTGAGAACCTCTGATCTATAAAAATAACAATAAAGCCCAGCATTTATTGAGCACTTGCTGTTTGCCGGCACAGCTTAAACTTCGTCTCTGTTCAGAATCGCAGCCACCTACCAGGGTCCGAGTGGGAACCGTGATTCTCCTTACTTTACAGATGAGGGGACCGAGGCCCCGAGGGGTCAAGTCATCTTCCCAAAATCTCCTGTGAGGAGGCGACTGAGAGGGCCTGAAACCCCAGCCTGTGTGGCCCAGCCCCACCCGGCTGGGCTGCTTGCAGCCCTCCTGTCCTGTCTGCCTCCCCCTTCACTTTCCGGAGCCTCCGAGGTGGGGTGTGACCACCATTTTTCTGTAAAGGGCCGGGTGCTCGGTGCTTTCGGCCCTGCAGGGCAACAGCCCTCAGCTCTGCCTTGGAAGCGGGAGCCATAGATGCTGGGTAACCGAATGGGCGTGGCTGTGTGCGAGGGAAGTTTACGTTTGAGCAGGGAAATGTGACTCTGGCTTAAGGTTCCCGTGTCCTGAAACCGTCTTCTTTCCCCTTTTTCCCCAACCATCTGAAATGTGGAAACCGTTCTCAGCTCGCAGGCCAAGCCCAGCCTGCCGGGCGGGGTTTGCTAACCTCTAGGATGTGACTTTCCCTCCAAAGCCTGCCCCTCGCCCCTTCCCGCCGCCCCGGAGAGGTCCCCAGCGCCTGCCCCGGGCTCTGGGACGGCTGACACTGCCCCGCTCCCCCGACCAGATCACTGAGCTCTCCAAGGAAGTCTTCAGTCTGAAGGAGGCACTGAAGGACCAGCCGGCGGCCCCAAGCACTTCAGAGGTGGAGGCCCTCCGTGGCCAGGTGAAGGCTCTGCAGGAGCAGCTGGAGGTGAGGGCTTCACCCGCGGCCCCGCCGGGCCCAGGGCAGGGGTCCCAGGAGGCTGATGGGCAGGCAGGTGGCTGGGCATGTAGGCCACGCACGGGAGGAAGATCTTGCAGTATTTCAGCTGCCACCTGGTGCGTGCCATCCAAACAGGGGCTTGGGCTGCAAAGGAGGCTTTGGGGCATATCTTGAGGGGGGTCCTGCTCTGCTGAGCGCCTCTCCCCGACACCCACAGGAAGCTGCCAGGGACCACAGTGCAGTGGTGGCTTTGTATAGGAGCCACCTCCTCTACGCCATTCAGGTGAGTCCCCCCGCCTTTGGGCGCAGCATTGCTGCTCTCTGGGCCTCAGTTTCCCCATCTGTACAGTAGGGGGCTGGTGGACGGGAAAGGTTCATGGCCTCCAGGGATGGGAAGGGAGGGGAATGGAGAACCCGGGAAAATGGGAGGCGCCCACGCTCTCCCTCTGCTGCCCTCTCCACAGGGTCAGATGGACGAAGATGTGCAGCGGATTCTGAGCCAGATCCTGCAGATGCAAAGACTCCAGGCCCAGGGCCGCTGAGATCAGAGCCCTGCCCTCTGCCCACCAGGCCCCGCCCTGGGGTGTCCAGACTCACGCACTGACCACCCGCACTCGGAGACCGGCTGGGGCCCCTTCCCGACTGTCCCTCACTGTCCGTGTTGCCCCTTGGTCCCTGCACACCCTGGTCAGCCTAGACTCAGGCTCTGACTGTGCCCCTGACCCCCAACCGGACAATCTGTGTGTCCCCTCTCCCACGTCCGGTCTGGTCACCAGGTGCCACCATAGGAATAAAAGCTCACGGAGCAGAGGATGAAAGCACCGTGTGGCCTGGTTGCTGGGCTCCCGCTGTGGGGCGCGCAGGGGCCACCCCCGAGCAGGGATGAGGGGCTCGGGGGAGAGTGAGGCCGGATGCAGTCTCCGCGGTGAACGCCACGTGAGCGTTATTTTTGGAAAGTCAGAAGGGACACCCAGAAGTTCACGATGAACAAACTCTCCGAGTGTTAAGTGGAGACAGGATCTTACCTCACTGCCCTCACCCTAACCCGGCCGGGTGGGGGTGCCCCGCCCCAGCCCCCCTGCCCTGGGGCGGCCCTCCCGGAATCCCTGGGGATTCTCGTTGCTTTCTGGCTCAGGCAGGGGGCAGCCCTGTGTCCAGCCTGTCTCTGGGGTTTCCTTGGTGTCCTGCACTGGCTCAGCCTGTCCCTGGGCACCCCAGGCCCTCAGAGGCTGTCCACAGGGGGCTGCCTCCCCAGGGCCTGTGTTTCCGTCTCCCTGTGGCCTGGAGGGCGGAGCTCCGCGGCGGCAGTGGGGGGGTCCCCAGCACTGGGGTTGATGCGTGCATGGGCATCTCCTGTGTCGGTGCCTGGTTCTCTCTGTCTCTCTGTCCCTCCCCTCCTCGGCCTTTCTCTGTCTTTCTCTATGTCATCATCCCCCTCCCCGGGGTTCCCCCTCCTCACTGCAGCCAGAAGGAAGGCTCTGCTGGGAAAGGCCATGGGGTCACCACTTCTCCCTTTTGTGGCCTCCTCTCCCTGCCCTCTGTTGGGGCCTTCCATCCCCGAGAGGTGTGGCCAAGGAGGGGACCAGGGGCTCCTCCTCCATCCCTGCTTGACTCTCCACTGGCCCCATGTACCGGGCAGTGAGTCAGAAAGGGAAGGGGAAGTGGGGGGCCTCAACCAGGGCCTGGGCTTCCCCCTGGGTGGGACCTAAGTCCTCTCTCTCCCTGAGGGTTCTCCCTGCCCCAACCCCTGGAAGCAGAGTTCGCCAGAGCCATGGCCACGGGACTTGTTCTGGCCCTCGCCCTCTGGGTGGGCTGCTCACCCTGCCTCGGGAGAGAAGGTACGTGGGGACCCCAAGGGGTGGGGGGGCCAGGACAGAGGGACACTGTCTGGGGACTGGGCTTTGTCTGCTGTGGGACATTCTGGGTGGATTAGGAGCTCACACACCTACTGTGTACCCCCTGGTGGGAAGGGGTGACCATCCCATTGCATGGACAGGGAAACTGAGGCACGGGGAGGATGAGTCCTACCTGAGGGTGACACCAGGATGTGGCAGCTACAGCCTGGAGGGAGGGAAGCAGAGAGAGAGAAATTTTAGTCGTCTGCATTCATTTCATGTGATTAAAAATAAAACTATCACAAAGAGGGGGGTCCAGTAAAACATCTCCCTCCTATCAGAAATCCCCTCCATCCCCAGGTCCCCTCTGTGGCTCCCACAACCTCAGTTTCTCCATCTGGAAAATGGGCTAACAGTCCCTTCCTTGCTGGGTTGTAGCAGGGCTGAGAGACGAGGTAGACGCCTTTCATTCAGGTACTTATTGTTTCCACAAACCCTTGTTAGTCACCTACTGTGTTCCCAGCACTGGCTGGCAGCACGGCAGGGGCTGAGGCATGGTAGAGCTTTGACAGTCCTGGGTGAATCGGAAGTTCACGAGCCTCTCCACTTCTCTCTCTGGGACCCCAGGAGCTCCCACCCAACCCAGGCTGCAGTGTCAGGCCTCTAGGTACCCAGTCGCCGTGGACTGCTTCTGGACCCTGCCGCCTGCTCCAGACTCCACCAGGACCACCTCCTTCATCGCCACGTACAGGTCAGAGAGCCTGGAGGGCTTCCTGGGGATTCCAGGGCTGGGCTGACACGCTAGGATCTGGGCAACTGGAGACTTA
Source organism: Camelus dromedarius (assembly GCF_036321535.1). Lineage (NCBI taxonomy): Eukaryota > Metazoa > Chordata > Mammalia > Artiodactyla > Camelidae > Camelus > Camelus dromedarius. The sequence continues at coordinate 2,796,012 of NC_087462.1, forward strand.
ATGAGAGCCTGAAACCCCTGGGATTCTAGAGCAGGCACCAACCCTTGGAAACATAATCCCTAAGCTACATTCTGCGAGCCACGTGTGGAGGGTGAAATTTTCTAGAAGCCACATTTTAAAAAATAAAAGGAAATGGATGACATTGATTTTAATATTTTATTTAAATAATATCTGAATATTACAACCAGCATTTAATATGGTTGAACGCAATGTAATTTAACACCCTTATATATGATTCATATATTTAAATTTATACCAGAAGTTGATTTAATATCACTTAATATGATTATCTAAAGTATTATTTCAACAGGTAATCCATACTTTAAAAATTAATGAGTTATTTTACGTTCTGTCTTGTTGCACTAAGTCATGGAAATTCCATGTATGTCTTACGTGATAGCATGTTTCAATTCAGATGCTAAATTTCCATCAGAAATTCTTGGTCTCTGATGAGATTTCATACAATTTATGTTTGGAAAAGCAGATTCACCCACCAAAGTTGTCCTGAGAAACTTTTCCAAGGCTTCTGATAACTGGAAACTTTTCATTTAGATGAGATAAAATAAGATAAAAAGTTGCAGTTGGTTGCCCTGGCCACACTCGAACTGCGGGGTGGCCACCTGGGGCTGGTGCTGCCCACATCCACACGCAGAAGCCCAACATTTAGGATGGATGCTGCACAGAGCTCCTGGGAGCGTGCTGAGCTCGTCTCCAGAGTCTGAAATCTTGGGATGTCAGAACTGGAGAGAATTGGAATCTTATTATTTCGGATTCTGGCGTCTGTGAATCGTAGGCCTGGAAGTACTGGAATTCCAGGGCTGGAGTGTTGACATTCCAGAAACCTTTAGAACTGGACCCTAGCATCTCCCCGTGGGGTGTTACCCCAGACCCTGGGTCACCTGGGCTCTGTGATGTTGGGGTGAGCAGCTCCCCCAGGGACCTGCAGCCAAGAGCAGGACCCCAACCCGGGGCTGCTCACCCCCTGTCCGCACTTGGGGTCCAAGGCACAGGCAGGGCAGCAGGAAGTGCTAGGACCCTCACAGCGCCCGCCCCGTGTCTAGGCTTGGAGTGGCGGCCCAGGGGCAGAGCCGGCCCTGCCTCCAGCCCAGGCCGGAGGCCACCAGCTGCACCATTCCTGACGTCCAGATGTTCTCCATGGTGCCCTACGTGCTCAACGTCACAGCCGTCCACCGCCAGGGCGTCAGCAGCAGCTTCCTGCCCTTTGTCCCGGAGAACGTCAGTGAGTGGGGGTGGCGGTGAGGGTGTGGAGGGGCGCCGGCTTGCTCCTGCTCCTCCCTCCTCTCACCATTCCCCTCCTCCCACCTGTCACTCATCCTGTCCATCTGTCCTGGATCCTGTGGGCCCCGCCTTCATAGCTCATCAAGAATCTGCCCACTTCTCCTACTCCTGAGCCCCTACCTGGTCAGATCTCTATCATTGCCTACCTGGACCAGCGCAGTTCCCTCGGTCCTGGTACCCCAGCTCTTGCCCTCAACCCCTGTCTGTCTTCCCCACAGCGGACACTGGAGGGCGCCTCTGAGCCCCGAGTCAGATTTTGCCCTAGGCTCCCATCCTCTCCCTCACAGTCTGTCCTCCCTGCAGTGGCCACCAGAGGGCGCCTGTGAGCTCCCAGTCAGGTCCCGCCCCTCTCCCCAAGCCCTCCAGGGCTCCCACTTCCCTTGGGGTAAAAGCCTGAGCCCCCCCCCCCCCGCAGCCCACAGGGCCTTGACCTGTCCCCCGTCCCCTTCCCGCCCTCTTTCCCTCCCTCTGTCCCCCTCACTCTATTCCATCCACACCTGCCTCCTCCTTGTACCTCCAACAAGCTAGGCATGGTCCTGCCCCATGCCTTTTGCAGACTGTTCCCTCTGCCTATATTTTTAAAAATTGCAGCCATCATACATTACTGTTGATTACTAGAAGATAGTCTGGCAGAGTTAAACATAAGCGTTAAACGTAAGTTACCACGTAACTCCCAGCAACCCCAGTTCTAGGCATGTATCTAAGAGAAATGGAAACACATGTACACATGAACACAAGTGTTCATAGCAGCACGACCCGTAATAGACAAGTAGAAACAGCACAAGTGCCCCTGCAAAGCGCGTCCCTCCACACACGGGAGCGTTGCTCCGCCGTGAAAGGGAGAGCATCCCTGACAGCCGCCCCCGCGGGGACGGACCCCGAGAGCACGGTGCTCAGGGAGAGAAGCGGGCACAGAAGGACACGCAGCGTGTGGCTCTGTTCTTAATGAAACATCCAGAACAGGCCAGTCCACAAAGAGAGAGAGTGGTTTAGTGGTTGTCAGGGCTAGAGAGGGAGGAATGGGGGGTGACTGCTAAGGGGGATGGGATTTCTTTTGGGAGTGATGGAATGTTCTGGTTTAAATAGTGGTGATGGCTGCACAACTCTGTGGATATACTAAAAATCAATGAATTGTATATTTTTAAAAGGTGAGTTTTGTGGTATGTTTTGTGGTATTTCTGAGACTGTGTCAGAAAACATTACAGTCCGCTCCCCTCTTTGTGCTCCTGAATTTTCTTCCCTCCTTTTTATGACCTTCAGATTTGCCTCTTGTCTGTTGTCTTCTGCTCTGATGGACCGAGAACCCAGAGGACAGGGCTTGGGTTGGGGCTGGCCCTACTGTGTCCCCTGTGTCCCCAGTGTCCAGGACATGGTTGAACACTCAGTAGGCACTCAGTATTTATTGGCTGATTGTATAAATGATTGAACAAATGTGCCTTCCGCTGACCCTGCCTCCTGCTTGCCCGTCAGTCAAACCAGACCCTCCGGAAGGCGTACGCCTGAGCCCCCTCCCTGGGCAGCGACTGTGGGTACAGTGGGAACCCCCCCGGTCCTGGCCTTTCCCCGAGATCTTCTCACTCAAATACCGGCTTCGCTACAAGCGTCATGGAGCTACCCGCTTCCGCCAGGTGAGGAGGACTGTGGGACGGGTGGATGGTCCCAGGGCGAGGAAGCAGCACGTGCAAAAGGTGCAGTGCGCCTGGATCACAGCTTGGGGCGCTAGAGAGCGACATACAGGCAGCCCGGCAGTTTCCTCCTGGGCGTCCACTCAAAAGAATTATAAACAGGGACTCAAATACTTGTACACGAACATTCCCAGCAGCACTAGTCACAACGACCGAAAGGTGGAAACAACCCAAATGCCCATCAGCAGATGATGGAGACACAGAACGAGGTCCCTCCACACACGGGAGCATCGCTCAGCCGTGAAAGGGAGAGCAGCCCTGACACCCGCTCCCACGGGGACGGACCCCGAGAGCGCGGTGCTCAGGGAGAGAAGCAGGCACAGAAGGACACGCAGTGTGTGATTTCACATATATAAAGTGTCCAGAACAGGCCGGTCCACAGAGAGAGAGAGTGGGCTCCTGGTTGTCAAGGGCTGAAGGAGGGGAGCGGAAGTGATCGCTGAGTGGGACAGGGTTTCTTTTGGGGTCATGGAATGTTTTGGAACTCGAGTGGTGATGGTGGCACAACACTGCGAATGTGCTAAATGCCTCTGAATTGTGCATTTCGGGATGGTTACATTTATGTCATGGGAATTTCACCTGAATGGAGAGCAACACACATTGTTTTAAATTTTTAAAAATTTTATTAATTTTTGTGGGGGGCAGGTAGCGAGGTTTATTTATTTACTTAACGGAGGTGCTGGGGATTGGACCCAGGACCTCATGCATGCTAAGCTGGCACTCTACCACTGAGCTACACCCTCCCCTGCCATCGTTTTAAACTCTTAAAAAATAAAAAATAAAGGCAGGGAACCGCTGAGCATCTGGGAAGGTCAGTCGTGTCCTGGGCAGCCTCGGGCACTAGGGCAAGGAGCTGAGTCTCTGCAGGGTTGAGGCTTTTGCCATCCTGTCCCACAAAACTTTCTGCCACAGTGGAAATATTCCATATCCACATTGTCCCGGATATGAGCTACCGGGTGGTAGCAACATAGAGAGTAGCCAAGGAACTGGCTTTAAGTTTTATTCGGCGCTCATTAATTTCACTGTGTAAATGTTTGCAACTTTTTTAAATGGAGGTACCAGGAACTGAACGCATGCGCTCTACCACTGAGCTATTTCCTTCCCCCCCTGCAATTTCAAAATTGAGACAGAATGCACATGCCACGAAGCTGAGTGTTTTATAGCGCACAAGCCAGGAGCCCTGAGTGGACTCATAGGCTGTTCAACCATTAATTGATCTAAATTTAAAATGTAAAGTGTCACATCCAGCTGCCACATGGGACAGCTCGGTGAGCGAGGAGGGAGACAGACCTGGGCTTGGGAAGCTGCCTGTGGTGGCTGGCTGGGGACACGCTGAGGTGAGGGGGGACCTGGACCAGGAGGAAGACTGTGCAGGGGCCAGGGACAGAGAGGACAGTCCAGATGGAGGGAGAACAGAAGAGGCAGAGCTGAGCGGGTGTCTCATCACAGATGAAATCTGTGCCTGAGTGAGGACACGGAGCAGTCAAGGCAGTGAAAAGAAGAATTTATTACATTTCCTGAGAGAAAGGGGCACACTGCACCACACAGGTCACATCAGGCCTGCGGGGCCAGGGGAGAGCCCAGGCCGGAGCGCAACTGGGGTTCCCGCGGGAAGGGTGAGGCATGGCAGGTCAACAGCTTAGAGGTGGCGCGTTTCAAGAATTCCAGGGGCTCCGGGCTGCAAGGTGGTCTCCAGCTGCCTGGTACCCAGCTCTGCGGTGATTCAGGGCCGGGGCAGGGGGTGTGGGATGGTGTGTGAGGTAGAGGAAGGGGGTTGAATGGGGTGTGGACTCAGGATTGATTGGCTTGTCTATGAAAGGCATGCTCCTGGTTGATCAAGAATTGATGAGCTCCGGGAGGGGCAGTCTCTCCCTGGTCAGCAGGATGTTTAAGATGTCCAAAGACGTGGAAGGGGCCGCCGATGGCATGCCTTTAGGATGGGCATTTGGTGCCTGAGTCCTGGCACAGCAGCCTGAGCAGGGGGACAGAAGGCTCCATCACAGCCTCCTGTTGCTACTCACCCGGCACTCCTTCTGCTCTCAGGTGGGGCCCATTGAGGCCACGTCCTTCACCCTCAGGGCTGTGAGGCCCCAAGCCAGGTACTGCATCCAGGTGGCTGCCCAGGACCTCACTGACTACGGGGAATCGAGCGCTTGGAGTCTCCCTGCTGCTGCCTCTGTCACCCTGGGCAAGTAGTAGGGGCCTCCCAGCACCCCCTAAAGAGGGGCTGGATCCTTGCCATTCACCTGGGGATGAATGGGATCTATCTGACCTGGGTTCGCTGCTGCCGAGTTGCTGGACAACCTTGGACAAGTGACTTTGCTTCTCTGAGCCTCCAATTCTCAATCTGTGAATGGGGATGTATTCCTTCCCTCTTTTGAAATAGTGCAAAGTTTTGTGAACTGTGAATATGAGGGGTTTTTTTTCACTTGTTCAATTAGAAAAGGGTCATTGCCACTGGAATCGGGACTCTTCCTCCTCTTCCTTCAACAGAGGAGAGTCTGGGAGGAGAGGGCAGACCAGACACACACAGTGAATCCCTGCTCTGTGTGTGAGGTCAGGGCTGGACCAGAGGAAGAGATGGGCTGGGGGAGTCAGGGCAGGGGTGGAGGCGTTCTGCCTGGGATAGAATGGTGAAATGCATTCGGTTCAGCAGTTGGGTTCACTTGCCTCCTCAGAGGCTACCTAGTTGTGAGCCCCACTGTGGTGGGCACAAATGGGACATGAGTTTGTCTGGGAAGATTTCTCTGAGGAGGGGGAAAAACAGCCAGTCCCTGAAGCGTTTTCTCAATCCAGGGGTTTCTCTGTGCTTTTCACTCAGGTCTCAAGTCAAAGGTCAATTCCTCCAAGAAGCCTTCCCCGACCACCTCATCTATGGCAGGCAGAATAATGACTCCCTAAAGATACCCATGTCCTAATCCCCAGAAGCTGTGACTATGGTACCTTACATGGCAAAAGGGACTTTGCGTATGAAATTAAATTAATGATCTTGAGGATTCTTAATTTAAAGATTAAGGATCTTTCATTAGCTTAATGAAAATGAAGTAAAGTTATACTGCGTTATTCAGGTGGCCCCAGGTAATCACAAGTGTCCTTATAAAAGGGAAGCAGGAGGGTCAGAGGGAGACATAGGAGGTCATGTGACAATGGTAGCAGAGGTCAGAGTGAGACAGGGCCGTGAGCCATGGAATTCCGGCAGCGTCTAGGAGCTGGAAAAGTCAAGGAAACAGATTCTCTCCTGGAGCCTCCAGAAGGAACCAGTCCTACCACCCATTTTAGGCTTGTGATCTCCAGAACTATAATAAATGTGTTGTTTTGAAGTATTGAGCTAGTGGCATTTTGTTACAGCAGCCACAGGACGCTGACACATCGGAAGTAGCCACTACTCATCACTTTTTATCCTGAAGGTCTCTGACACGGAACAAACATTTGTAAAAAGGAGGGAGGAGGTCAGGGAAGGGACATCCTCTTTAGAGGGACTATGCAGAGGCAAGCAATGGTGGGAGGACAGCAGGGAGCTAACGTGTGTGTAGGGGTAAGTAGATTTGGAGCCTGGTCTTTGAGTCTCTGCCTGTGACTCAAGATAAACTTGGGGTAGGGCGACCAGGGTGCTCCTTTGTGGACATGTGTGGCCCTTGAGAACTGTCCCAGTCCCCAGGTGAGCGCTAGGGACACAGGAAAAGTGTGTGGGTTCCCAAGGCCCAACACACAGGGTAGGCGCCCAACAGTGAGCCCTTTATTTGCTGAATGAAAGAACAAATCCGGAAATGTCGCGACCACCGGCCACGTCGAAATTTTAACGAGACGCCGCTCACCTCTAGGGGGCCAGCACCTCCCGGAACCTTTGTTGTGCACCACCGAGTTTGCAACTCGGAAGGGAAGACAGAATGGTTAGGACCTTGACAGGCGGGCTTATAACCAATGAAAAGGAGAGCTGTGTGTGCCGCAGCCAATAAGAGCGGGTGGAGGATGTGACGTAGTCGGAAACATGGGACGGACGATCGGGGAAGTTCGATAAGCACCAAGCGTAACCAGTACGTTCGTGCTAGTGACAAGAATAGGAGGCAAAGATGTCGGAGCGAAAAGTTTTAAACGTAAGTGTTGGGCGATTAGGGCTTTTACTCGGGGCGGGACATTTCGGAACTCTGGTCGTGGTGGGCTTTCGGTATCTTTGCCTTCTTCCCCAACGGCCTTCCGCAGGCGGGCTTTTCCAAACTCCTCCCAATCACTTTCCGCGGGGGGTGGGCCTTCGCTACACCTTCCCCTCCAGGCTGGGCTGTACCCAATCACCTGTGGGGGCGGAGCTTGGGGTAGCTAGTCAATCACTTCTCCTGATTGGGTTGTCCTAGGGAATTATCCAATCACTTCTATTGGGGGCGGAGATTCCGTAAATCATTGGTATGCCCACTCTACACCCTCACGTTCAGGAGGCGTGGCTCTGTTAACCCCGCCCCACTTGGGGTCTCTAGCCAATCGTGTTCCTTGGAGGGGTTAGACTTTGCTAAACACTTCTGCTCTGTTGTCAGAGGTGCCCTTCCAGTTGCCGCAATTTCTCCCAGCTCTGTTGAGGGAAACCAGGACTCTTGGGGTTTAGAGGGGGTGTCTGGAAGGCAGGATTCAGCTTCTGGAGAAGAGAGCTCCGGAATTCTAAGTCCCTGTTTCCCACTCTCCAGGAGGGTATGTGCTCCCAGGAAGGGGATGAGCTCCCCGGCATGGGAGTGTGTAAGCTCAAGATGTCAGGACGGAGTAGACAGCAGACCTCCAGACTGATGGCTTGGAGCCCAGGTTTCCGAGGTCAGGTTGATGTCCCCTTCCTGTGACTCAGTGCCCTAATCTTTTAAACACCTATGTTAGGGATCCAGCCCTAGCCACCCCACATTCTACTGCAGCGTGCTAGACTTCGTGTCCTGAAAGTCTTTCCATTCTGAGGATCCAACTGGGGGCCCATCTATTTCCATAACTTGTTGGTTGATACTTCTATTTGCCAGCCATTTCTCTAAGTGCCATACTTAACAAGTCCTCGCAGGTGGACAGGTTATCCGTTCTTCAGATGAGGCAATTGAGGCCCAGAGAGGTTATATAATAGCCAGGGAGTAGAGGACTCAAACCCATCCCCCCCCCCCCAGCTCTGTAATTCATCTAATTCATCACTATACTACAGTTTCCCAGAGTCATGTCTCTAGGTCTGAATCCTGGCTCTGCTGCTTACGTTGTGTGATCTCCAGCAGCTGAAACCACTGGGATTCAATTTCCTGTTGTGTAAAATGGGTACATCACTCTCATCTCATGGAATCTTTGCAAGGATTCTATGAGGCAAGGAATATAAATCTCTCTAAAAAGCAGCTGACACCAAGTAGGTGCTCAAAATGCAAAGTGCTTTATTTTCTGATTATCCTACATAGTTATTTTTTTCATAATCCAAACTCACCTCCTCCACATCTCTCATCCCAGGCTCCTGTGCAGGAAGAGTTAATACAGCAGGCCTGAGACACCTGTCCTTGCAAAGTCTGGCTTGCAATGTTGGACCTGGCTGGCATCTGTGAACTTGAATTTCAGGATGGTTCCCACTGTTCTCTGAAAAGAATGGCTCCCTGAGCTTAAACTGTGTACAGACAATGTGGTTTCGCTGAGCATCTGCTCCCCTCCTGGATTCTGGCCTCTTTGTACATGCCAGGCAGAGATGCCTGCATGATCGGCCCCCAGTGAAAACCCTGGGGACTAGGTCCCCACGAACTTCCCTGGGAGACATTCCACATGTATCATCACAGTTCATCCCTGGGGAACCTGACTCCATCAGGAGAAGACTCTGGAAGTTTGTGTCTGGTCTCCCTGGGCCCCACCCCATGTGCCTTTTCCCTCTGCTGATTTTCTTCTCTGTCCTTCTGCTGTGATGAATAGTAGCTGTGAACACAAGTGTGTGTGGAGTTGTACGAATCCTCTCACCAAATCATCGAACCTGGGGGTGGTCTTGGAGATCTGGACACAACTCCCCAGAGCCCCTTCCCTCTGCCCCTGGCCTACCCGTGCATCTAAAAGCAGCTCCCCTGACCCTTCCTTTGTCCCCACAGAAATACTACCCGCCTGACTTCGACCCATCGAAGATCCCCAAGCTCAAGCTGCCCAAAGACCGGCAGTACGTGGTGCGGCTGATGGCCCCCTTCAACATGAGGTGAGCGACGCTGCAGGTCCCGTGCACTGGTCAGGGCAGACAGACCCAGTGCCCGGCGTCCACAGGGCGCAGCCCATCCCCAGTGCTCAAACCAGGTCACCAGTCCTGGCTCAGGCATGGACCCAGTGAGAGAGTGACCGTGCCAGACCTTGTTTTGCTGCCATTCAGGATTAATCTCTCTGACCTCTCAGAGCTCCTGGCTGGCTCTGGCCTCGAGATCCTGATCAGCGGTAGTAAAAGTGTTTACCATGTATTCACTCCCTCCAACAGCCTGGTCCGCTGCTGCCCCAGGACCTTTGCACAAGCTGTTAAGCTGTTCCCTCTGCCTGGAACATTCTTCCTTCTGCTCTCATGTGGCTGGCTCTTCTTCACCCTTCAGGGCTTGGCTTAAATCTCACCCCTTCAGAGAGGTCCTCCTGACCCCCGCCCAACCCTCTCTATTCTCCCCTAACTCCCAGTAGTCCCCAGACCTGGTCCTTTATACCACCTCGGAATTACCAGAGCTCTCCAATTCTAAGCCCCACAGTTTTTCACACTTTAGCCTGCTGGAAATGAAGTAGTGATCAGAGACACCTTTGTTAAACTCAGCACCTGTTTACATGTTACTGATCTGCTGCTTTTCTCTCTCTTCTTCCTTTCTTCATTTTTACCCCTCAGCAGTCAGTTTTTTGGCACCTGCTGTGTGCCGGAGCCTAGGCTGTGTGCCAGGGACACAGTAGGGATCAGGACTTGACCCCAGGGACCCCAGTCTGGTGGGAAGCAGAGATAACAAACAGGTGCTCAGGCTTATTCACGAGAGGCGTTTCTAGGACTCGTCAGTCACCGTGAGAGAGAGTGACTGGTTGGGGCAGGGAAGCAGGGCTGCTTCGCTGGGGTGGTCAGGGAAATATCAGAAGACATGCCAGTGGAACTGGGACCTGAAGAGTGAAGGGTGTCACGGGCGGTGGGAATTGCCAGGGCCAAGGCCCGGAGGTGGGACCAAGCCAGAGTGTTTGTAGGATCAGCCAGGAGGTTGGTGTTCTGGGCCCAGGGACGGGCTGAGGGAGGGCAGGGGGTCAGGACCTCTGCCTTGCTCCCAGTGGCTTTCCTTTTGGTGGAATCTCCCCCCTTGAGGTCAGGATGCCCTGTGAACATCAGGCTTGCTTCCAGGAGTATGTGACAGGTGAGTCTCACCTAGTCTGCATGGTCTGGGTGCTTCTCAAGAAGGCGACACTTGGGCCGAGACCTGGGTGGATATTAGTGATAAGAGTGTGCCAGCTAAGAGAAATCTGTACACATAGTGGGCCAGGCTCCTTGGGAGGGAGGGAGCTCCCCATCCCGGGAGGCATGTAAGCAGCCATCTGCCAGGTAAGGCTAAGGCATCCTACCGGTAGGAACCAGGGTCCCGACCTGGCTTGAGTCCCCATCCTGCCCCACAGGTGTAAGACATGTGGAGAGTACATCTACAAGGGCAAGAAGTTCAACGCTCGCAAAGAGACGGTGCAGAACGAGGCCTACCTGGGCCTGCCCATCTTCCGCTTCTACATCAAGTGCACGCGCTGCCTGGCAGAGATCACCTTCAAGGTAGGCGGCCAGTTGGGCCTATCCCTCCTCCCCTGGGGTCACCGCTCCTGTCCTCTCCTTCCTAGGAAATCCAGGAAATGGCAAATGTTTGGGGAGAAGTTCCCGGCAGTGCTGTTTATAAAGGCAAAAACCCAGAAGCAGCCTAGCTGTACAATCATGAGGGATTCAGCAGACAAACTGCTATACGGTGGGATAGTTCCCGCCAGCAGGGTCACGCTGTCACTGCAACTGTTACCCCAAGGGTGGCATTAAAGATGTGGAGAAAGGATGAAGAGAACCTACAGCTTTCTCTTCACATACTTCACAAGTACCGTTGGAGTGTTTTGTTTTGTTTTTTGCCAGAGGCTTTTTTCGTTCAGTTAAAAACCAAGATTTTAGTGGGGAGGGTACAGCTCAGTGGCAGAGCATGTGCTCAGCATGCACAAGATCCTGGGTTCAGTCCCCAGCACCTCCATTAAAAAATAAATAAACTTGCAGAGGAGGGTATAGCTCAAGTGGTAGAGCGCATGCTTAGCATACAGAAGGTCCTGGGTTCAATCCCCAGTACCTCCTCTAAAAGTAAGTAAGTAAGTCTAATTATCTCTCTCGCCAAAAAAAAAAAAAAAATCCTATTAAATAAATAAGTAAACTTAATTGCTTCCCCTCCCCCTCCCAAAAAATCCCTCAAAACAACAACAAAAAAAACCCACAAGATTTTGAATAAACAACAAGGTCCTACCGTGTAGCACAGGCACTTGCACTCATGACCTCGTAACGGCCTATAATGAGACGGGATATGAACAAGGGATGGATTTATGTGTATGTATAACTGAATCACTGTGCTGTATGCCAGAAATTAACACAGCATTGTAAACTATAATTCAATAAAAAAGACCCAGATTTGATTAAAATAAACAGAGTACATTTGAAAATTATGTATTTTAATTATTTACTTTTTTGACAACAGCTTTATGAGATGATTTATATGCCATACAATTCACCCTTTTAAGTGTGTAATTCAGTGGTTTTTTAGTATATTCCTAATGTCGTAAACTGTCTCCTCTGCCTGATTCCAGGACATTCTCAACAGCCCCAAAATAAGCCCCATCCCCATTAGCAGTCTCTCCCCATCTCCCCCCACCAGCCCCTGGGACCCAGGAACCTACTCTTTGTCCCTGTGGACTGGCCTGCTCTGGACATTTCACATCCATGGAGTCACACATTGTGTGTCCTTCTGTGTCTGCTTCTCTCACTGAGCATCGAGTCCTCAGGGTTCATCCAAGTTGTAATGAATGTCAGTGCTTCACTCCTTTTTAAGGCCAAATAATATTTCACTCTGTGGATGGACTGTGTTTTGTTTATCCACTCATCAGCTAATGGACATTGGGGTTGATATGTCCTGAAAATGATATTTTTAACCTGAATTGTGGAATATGTATATATTTAGATATTAATGAATACACGTGACTTTTTTACAGACTGGAGTATCTATGGCACAGTGTTACAGACTGGCCTTTCTTGTGAAGAATTTCAGTTGATTAAATAACTAGGATTACACATATATGTGTATGTGTGCGTGTGTGAGCATGTGGTAAAAACAGAATTCAAGCAGTGCTTTTGAAATAGTACACTTCTTGTTCTGGAATACTTTTAGGCTTGCAGAGAAGTTGCACAGACAGCACACAGAGGCCCCATCTGCCCCCACCAGCTTCCCCTCCTGCTATTACCTTCCGTTTCCACAGGACACCTGTCGCACAAGAAACCAACACTGGAACATTACTGTTAACCAAATTCCAGACATGGTGTGGATTTCAGCATTTCCACTAATGTCCTCGTTCTGTTCCAGGGTCTTATCCAGGATGCAACGTTGTATTTTGCCTCTCTGCTTTATAAATGCAAATGGGAGCATACCCTGTGTGTACTTGATGTGTAATTTATAATCAAGGGAAAAACGTCAAGTGTGCATGCGTACACACACAACAGAAGGGAAATGTGCAGAGGCCCAGAGACTTTTATTTGCAAATGTGGGGGGTGAAAGGTAGCAGGGAGGCAGTAGGCAGGTGGAGAAGGGACTGAAATTCCATGCTAGGGAGTTCAGCGTTTCTGTAGAAGGACACAGGAGCACTAGAAAGAAAGAACTGTTCTATCCAAAGCAATAAGACAAGAAAAGAAAGAATCAATATTAGGAGGAGTGAAGCACAGAGAGGTGTCCGAGGCTGCTGGCTGCTGTTTAGTAGCAGAAGCTTCGATGCCCAGGGACTTACGAGCTGACATCTGCCCATCCTCCCTCCCAGACAGACCCTGAAAACACAGACTACACCATGGAGCACGGAGCCACGCGGAACTTCCAGGCCGAGAAGCTCCTGGAGGAGGAAGAGAAGAGGGTACAGAAAGAGCGGGAGGACGAAGAGCTGAACAACCCCATGAAGGTGAGCCAGGTGCCACGTGTGCGTGCGTGGCTGCACACGTGTGTGTGTGCATGCGTGCATGGATGCTGGTGGAGTCGGTGCCCCTTCCTGCCTCAGGCCTCTGGGCAGGGTGATGGGGTGGGGAGTGTGGTCAGCAGAACTCTTAAGATGTCCCCAAGACCCCCACCTCCTGGTCACACGCCCTGCATAGTCCTGGGACTGGGTATACTAGGGTCTGCTCCTGTGATCACATATGTTAGATTGAACTGCAGCCCAGTTGTTGCCCTCAGGAAAGGGAGATCACATGAAAGGGAGACAGGTGGACCTGGCCTGTCACCTGAGCGCATTAGTCTGGGTCTAGAGTCAGAGACAGAGGACATCAGAGATGTGAAGGAGTGACACTGTGGAGAAGGCCACATGGCAGAGAAGGTGGGCAGTGTCTAGATGCTGAGAATGGCCCCCGGCCCCCAGCCAGCAGGAAGGCGGGGATCTCAGTCCCACAACCACGAGGAACTAAATTCTCCAGCAGCCTGGGCAAGCTCAGAAGAGGGCCCTGGGCCCTTAACCTCAGCCTAGTGAGACCCTGCTGGAAAACCCAGCCACGCCAGGCCAGACTTCCAACGCACAGAAACCGTGAGACAGTGAATTCCTGCTGTGTTAAGCCACTGGGCTGGTGGCAAATTGTTGCACAGCAAGAGAGAACAGACTCAGGGAGCCAGGAAGTTGGACTTCAGAACACAAGGTACTTCCTGCAGGCGGCTACCCTACAGTTTTCTACAGAGGTTCCCGTGACCTGTTAGACCAGTAAGGGGGTTAAGTCTAGGTTATAGAAGGAAAAGTTCTCTTGACCATTCCTTGGCTATGTGACCTTGGCCAAGGCACGTGGCCTCTCTGTGCCTTAGCGTCCTCATCTGTAAAATGAGATCGAAACTGTCCCCTCCTTATGTGCCTGTGGTGAGGATTAAATGAGCTCATACACATAAAACTGAGGACGGGGCCTGGCACATAGTCAGTAGTCCATAAATGTGCAGACTGTTGTTATTCCTTAAAGAAATTATTTTCATCTGTAACTGGACATTTTTGCTACTTTTCTCAGAAATACTGAATGTCCGTGTTCCCTCCTGTCTTCTCTCGCCCCGTAATCCTCCTCTATTCCTGGTCCCTCCCGCCTCTACCAGTTATGATCTGATCTGACTCTTCAGTGGCTGCACAGAGCAGCAGGGAAAGAAATGGGCCTTAGAGACAGTTTGCTGTGTGCCCAGAGCTGCTCCAGTGCTGTCCGTGTGCAGCTCCAGTTACCGCTACACTGGCCAGCAAGGGCTTGTTACCCTGGTATGGGTTAGCTGTCCCTGTGTAACAAGTTACCTCAAAACTTTGCAACTTCAAACGTTTATTACAACTTGAAATGTTTATCATCCCACAGTTTTTGAGGGTCAGGAATCCAAGAATAGCTTTGCTGGATGGTTCTGGTGTGGGGTCCCTCACACAGTCACAGTAAATCTGTCGGCCGGGGCTGCCTCACCTGAGGGCTGAAGGAGCTGCTTCCAGGACGGCTCCCACGTGTGGCTGTGGGCTGGGGGCCTCAGCTCCTCTCCACGTGGGCCCTTCCGCAGCTCGAGCCCCCTCACAGTGTGGGGGCCGCCCCCCTCCCCTGGTGAGAGTCCTAGAGAGAACAAGGAGCAGCCCAGGGCCTTCTGTGTCTCTGAAGTGACACACATCATTGGTCCTATTCTGTTCCTTAGAAGCGAGTCACTGAACCAGCCCTCCCTCCGTGGGAGAGGAATTAGGCCAAAGAACGTGTGACCGTGTTTCCAAACCACCACGAACGCCAGAGCTTTCCCAGAGGGCTAACACAACAAGGCGACAGAGCCAGGAAGGAGTCACACCCAGCCCTGCCGGGCTCCAGAGCCACCTCTCGGACACCTGGGGGGACCAGCCCCGCCTCTTTGAGCCTCAGTTTCCTTGGCTGTAAAATGGGGTTGTTGCAAAGAGTAAATGACGTTATGTTTGGAAACACCTCAGCCTGGCACCTGGCACATGGCAGTTGCTCAGGTTGTCTTTGTTAATCTGCTTTATTATTTTTACTGAGTGACAGAGCCAGGCTGGATGTCCAGGCCACCTGGCTCCACCACTGACCAGCCACATGGCCTCAGGCAGTCCCTTGCCCTCCCAGAAACTCAGTGTTCCAAGCTGTGAAATGGGTACAGTGACGGGACCAGGCGCTGTGGATCGAGGCACCAGGGTGTGGTGTCCTTGCCTTGCCCCTGTGACCCCCGAGGCCAGACAGGCTGTGTGGCAGGGTGAGGCCCTAGCACACTGAGCCCAGTGTCTTCCTGCCCGTCAGGTGCTGGAGAACAGAACCAAGGACTCCAAGCTGGAGATGGAGGTGCTGGAGAACCTGCAGGAGCTCAAGGACCTGAACCAGCGGCAGGCGCACGTGGACTTCGAGGCCATGCTGCGGCAGCACCGCCTGTCGGAGGAGGAGCGGCAGAAGCAGGAGCAGGAGGAGGACGAGAGGGAGGCGGCGTGAGTCGGGGCGCGAGTCATGGAGGGCAGGGCCGCAGTCCCGGGAGCCCTGGGTGTGCCCACCAAGCGCACAGCCCTCGTAGGTCCCTTCCTTCTGCCTGGAATTCCCCGTCCGGATCTTTCCACGGCCCCCTCAAGGGTCACCTTCTCAGGGAGGCCTTCCCTGCACCCCTCATCTCACGTTCTCTTTCATGGCATCTGTATCGGGGCCCCAAGACCACCCCCAGGTTCAATGGCTAATTGTAGTGAAGTTACAGAGAAACATCAGCAGAGGGGAAAGGTGCCTGGGGCAGAGTCGGGGGACCGGGTGCAAGCTGTCCTCTCCCGGTGGCATCCCACAGGACGGGCTTAATTCCCCCAAAACGAGATGGGACAGTGCAAGTGAGCTGTCATGCCCAGGGGGACTCATGAGACCCAGTCACGCAAGCACCTCTGTCCAGCACGGCTGAGACCCCAGGCTCCGAGAGGAGAGCAGGTGCCTGTGTAGACCCCATGTTTGCACAGACAGTGCAGGGACAGGGAGCCCCTCATCAGCAAGGGTGGCAGGAGCCCCAGGCCTAGTTCCAGACACCCCCAAGGGCCAGGCTGGTGAGCAGTCTTCGCAAGACATGGCCTCAGGCCTGTTGTGTTCATGCTTCTGCACGACATCTCCCGCTGTCCAGAGCCATCTTGCTGATTCACCCCTTTCCAGATCTATCGTGTCTTCCCTCGAGAGTCTGAACAGGGACTTGGTTTGGCTTCTGGCTCCGGGGCCTGGAACAGGGTCAGGCACGTAGTAGGTGCGCAGTCGGCACTGTTGGGTTGGCAGATCGGTGATTCCATGACTAGCAGGGAGCGGTGTCTGCATTTATCGAGCCCCTTCTGGGTGCCAGGCTATTTGGGGTTTGGCCCCATCATTATGGTGGTCGAGAGAACTGAGGTATAGGGAGCTCCAGGCACAGCCCTGACCGAGATCCCCCAGCTGGGGTTCGAATCCAGACAGCCTGGTTCCAGCCTCCAGGCACTTAACCACCCCACTGGGCCCAGTAGACAAAGCACTTTTACTTTTTTAAGGTATTTGTGTACCCTGCATCCCCTGCTCAGTGAGGTCAGGGAAGCACGCCTCAGCAGGTGGGGAAGGGACTGTGTGTCTCAGCCACTGCCCCCCACCAGAGTGCATCCCCAAGTCCCATGTTCCATCCCGCAGCACCTTAGTGGAAGAATCTAGGAAACGAAGACTCCTGGAAGACTCTGATTCAGACGAGGGTGATCCTCCCTGCCAGCCCCGGCCGGCTGTCCGGCCCAACCCCACTGCCATCCTGGACGAGGTGAGTGGGGCTGCCTGCATCTCCACCCACTCACAGGTTAAGCAGGAACCAAGTGAACCAGGGTTTGGCTTAACTTTGTCTTGAAAGAGGAGTCTGGGTCGTAAATGCTCACCTCTGCCATCGTAGCACAAAATAGGCATAGATCATGTGTAAATAAGCCAGCGTGGCCATGTGCCAATAAAACTTTATTTACAAAGACAGGTGGTAGGCCCTGTGGATCAGTAGTTTTGCACCCCTGCTTCAGCTGCAGAAACCAGGAGACTCCCCAAGTTGTGGACTCCCGGGCAGCCCTGCTCCATGCGATCATTCAGGGATGCAGGCTCCCCCGCATCTTGTTCTGCCCTGTCCTGGAACGTGGATTCCAGCTCCGTGGTTACAGTTGGCTCAGCGCACCCTGGGGTTCCCGCTGCAGGAAGGCTGAGGGTGTGCGGAGGAACGCCTGCAAGCAGCCCGAGGCCCGGATTCAGATGCAGCCCACCTCCACTCCCCTCCAGGCCCAGGGCTGGACGTGGTCACGGGGCAATATCTGCCGCAGTGGAAGCTGGCAGCTGCCGCCTCCAGCTGCCGGCGTTGGCAGACAGATGGCAAGAAGAGGGTTTGGCCGGGAGGGGCCAGGGATGACTGGCATTTTCCAGCATGGCCGTCTTACCCAAGGTGGTCAGGGCCACTCGGTTTTGTTAATCGAAGGAGAGGGGTTAAAGTGGGAAATTGTAAATAACACAGACACCCCAGAGTGTTTCTATTTTAATTCAAACCGTGTTTGTGGTCTGTATTAGTTAAATACAAGTCTAACCACTGGACACCACCCAAAGGAACAGCGGTTTCAACTGCACAGAAGTTACTTTTCTCTGAAACAACAGTTGTACAGGGCCATGCAGAACAGGGAGGGTGGTTCCCTGGTGTCCCGGGCCCAGGAGGCCTCCTCATTGTCCTGCCGTTCCAAGCATGGTGCCCTCACTGCAAGGCAGCTCAGTGCCACGTCTGCATCCCAGCCAGTGGGAAGGATAGGGCAGGGGAGGAGGGCCTGGAGGGTCCACATACCCTGGGCTGAGCACATCCCTCTGCTCACACCCCATTGGTCAGAACTGGACCACCCGACCACACCCCACTGCAAAGGGGCCTGGGAAATGTAGTCTTTCGTGGCACAGCCATGTTTCAGCTGAGAATTCCAAGCGTGGGTTTGCAGGCCACTCACTCTCACCCATTAATCTTTTGACATAGGACCTAGATGTTTTTTTTGAGGCTGTATCCCCTGGTTAGAGTTCTCACACTGTCTTGTACCCTCAGGATTCATTGTCTAAAATTTCCTCTTTATTTTTTTCTTTCAAGTGGAGGAAGAGATTGAAGGTTCTCTCAGCGCAGTCTGACCTTTTATGATTTTCCCCGTCTTTTTTTATAGTTACCTTGTTTGTCACTAATTTGATGGTAGACCTTCTGTTTTCTTTTGTTTTACACAAACTTCCCTATAACCCTTAGGGAAGCACCTCTTTTTTTAGCCCTCTCTTTCCCTTGGTTTAGTTTAATCCCACAAGCACCTGGCTTAAACAGGCTTGGGGTCGAATACACGCAGCTCTCAGCGCCCAGCCCGACACCGGGGCCCGTAACGGTGCTTGACAAGAGGTGAAGGACAGCAGTTATTCCGCCAGTCAGCTCGGTGGTGCCGGATAAGAAAGGTTCAGCTGGGACTGCCAGTCTCTCTCTGTCCCTGCCCCGGACTGCGTCTGTCCTGGTCACCACACACAGGGAATGCAGGGTGGCCACTGTGTCCTCCTCCTCCCCCCACCCCACCACTCCAGTCGCACCAGCCCCCTGAATGGGCCAGGCCCAGTCCCCCCCCCACCTTTGCCTAGAGCGCCCTCCCTTGCATCTCCTCGTCTGACCTCAGCACAAGGGCACCTCTCTGATGAAACCTCTGCTGACCAGCTTAGCAGCAGTGGCCGCCCCCCTGTACACTGTCACACCACCCTGACTTCTTTCTTTCACACCACTGGTCTGATGACTGTGTCCTTGTCATCTGCTTGCTCACCCACCCTCGTTGGCCCCTGTGGTGAGCTCCCCTGCACCCCCAGCTCCTGGCTCTGACGGCCTCCTGTACCCAGTGGTTTCCAGTTCCTCTATTTAAACATCAAACAGATGCAAGGGGTCCCTCCTGGTGAGATAAAAGAGCTGGAGGTGGGGCTGAGTCTCTTTCTGCTTCCCCCTAACTAGTTCCCAGTGTGGGTTCCTGCATCTTCCATCATTCCTTAGAACATGTTGAGCACCTAATACAGACCTAGCAGTGAACAAGACAGCACTCCACCGCGTGGTTGAGGAGGCAGTTAATAAGGCAGTAGAGGGCACTGTGGTCACAGACATGCAGCACTTACTTGAACTACGGGGAAAGGCTTCCCAGGAGAGCAGATACTTGCGTTGGGTATTGAAGGATGAGTAGGGGTTCACCAAGTGAACTAGAAGCAAAGGGGGCATTCCAGGTGAAGGGAATGGCGTGGGTAGAAGCGTGGAGGTGAGCAGCCACGGTGTGATTTAGGAAGTGTAAGTGCAGGGTGTGTGCCGTAGAAAATGGGCAGACACCTTGAGTGCCAAGCTTAGGGCAATGGGGAGCCACAGAGGAGTTTAGAGCAGGGGAGAGAGTTGGTCAGCACAGCAGGGGAAATGGGAATGGTAAATCTCCTGGCTCAGCTGGGTACTAGGAGCAGGGAGGCCAGAGAAGGGGTGGGATCTGGGACAGACCCCTGAGTCATTCCCCACCACCACCACCTGCAGGCCCCAAAAGCCAAGAAGAAGGCAGAGAGCTGGGAGCGCAGCGTGGGCACCCTTGGTAGCAGGCCCCAGCTGTCGGGCCTGGTCGTGGTGAAGAAAACAGACCTGGACTGCAGCATCGAGTGCGGTGGGGCCCCACCTGCCCAAGGTAGGTTCCTGCTGACCCGGAAGCTGCATGCAGTACCACGGGTGGCCACCAGGTGGCAGCAGCGCTCCTGCTGTTCAGAGCCTCCGTGGGGTGTGAGCTGGGGAGTGTGTGCACCCCACCTAGGGTAAGGGGAGAAGGGTGGAGTTTCCTTTTATCTTTTAATTACAAAAAGAGCAAGTGCTCGTTTTTAAAACTCAAGTCGGATGAGGATGTATAGGGTAGATCGCCAGATCCCACCGCCTCCAGTACCCTGTCTTCCATTGTCCACAGACACCAGCCCCAGGCCGGTTCCCATGTGTCTGCCTCCTGGTGGTTGTGTCGCTTACGCTCTGTGTATGTGGCCCCCGAACCTTGGGAGATGGAGAATTAGGGTGGGGTCGGCCCAGCGAGGTGGAAAGAGCAGGATTCTGGGGCACCACGTGCTGGTCTGTGGCCTCGGTTGAGGAGCCTGTCCCCCGTAAGACGTGGATGACAACAGGACCAACCCCCAGGGCCTCGTAGAGTTTGGGGCTGATCCCTGAGCTGCTCCACATCAGGTGCCTGCAGTATATCCTGGTGCCCACCGGGCCTTCTGGATACGTGGGCCATTGTTACCAGAACAGTTAGTACCCCGCTTATCAGGTGAGGAGACTGAGGCCCAGAGAGGTGAAGCCACTGGCCCAGAGCCACACAGCCGGGTGGGTGGCGAAGCCAGTGTCTGCCCCTCTTCATCACAGTGGTACACGGGTTCACTTGGGACTTGGAACATTTCCATTTTCTGTGCTGTACTCCTGCACAGGCACCTGTGCCCACCCGGGTCAGCTTTCAGAAGTGGAGCTGCTGGGCTAAGGGGTGTGTGGATTTGCACTGTGATGGGTCTGCCAGGCGGTTTCCAGAAAGGCTGCAAACAAGCAGGAATGGCCGACCTCACCTGGGCTCAGCCCTCCCAGAGCTGTCCGGAGAGGGGCTGCAGGGAGACGCCTGGTCAGCTAGCTCTTGCCTCTCCCCCAGGCGCCACAGAGAATGGGCAGGTGGCTGACCCTGCTCCCCGGATGCCCGGCACCTCCTCCCTGAGCCAGCTGGGTGTGTATTCGGACAGCGAGGACAGCAACAGCAGCAACTGAGCCCTGCCCCCGGCCCTTCCTGGGGTCAAGGTCACACATCCAGCTCCAGACGGTGGTCAGTGGTCGGGCAGGAGGCCTTGGGACCAACTGGAGTTACGACCAGACAAACACGAATGTCTTCCGAGGCCGGTGGGGCCAGCGAGAGCTTCCGCCAAAGGACTCAGTGTCTCTCCTGTCCCCCCTCCCTCCCGCTCTCTGGAGCTCGGGGTCCGCAGCTCACACCACAGCATCCCTGGAACAGCTTCCAGCAGGCCTTGGAGGTAGTCTCTCGGACAGTCCTTGAGTTGTCAGAGGTGTTTTGTGCACGTGGATGAGCCCTCCCACCCCAACTGGCTCTATCCCTTCCCACCACAGAACCATCTGGAACCAGTGAAAGGAACCTGCTGATCTGGCCTGGGCACCTTGTCTGTGCCAGCATCTGAGGAGGGGCTGCAGACCCACGCGACCCAGCCAGTCCCTGACTCCTGACTCTCAGAAAAGACGAGATAATAAATGCTGTCTAGCACATGCAGTTTGGGGATAATCTGTTAAGCAATAGGAAACTGATATGGTCACGTGGCCAGTAAGTCTGGTTCCACACCTCGTGCTCCTTCAGGGTTGCCTCTCCTACTGCAGTATTTTCTAGCTGAAGGTCCTGTGCCCCCACAAGACTCCTCCATATCCTGATCAACCCCCATCTCTTCTCTCCCAGGGTTACTGCCATCAGCCCTTCTCCAACACACACTCACAAACACACAGACTTGCGTCTGGCATCCGATAATGAGGTTTTGTGCTTTTCGCGGTCAGAGTTTGGGAATGAAACGCCCCCACTCTGGGGATCTGCTTCCTACCATGATTTCCCTGCTTAGGGACAGGATGAAGAAGTGAACCGGGATCCAACCAAGGCTTCTTGTGAGGGGCAGGGGGTCTCACATCACAGCTCCATGGCTGCGAGGATGGAACCTGGGGGGCCTGATTCTGAAACCCTGAAGCCAGCCCCCACTGGCAGCTGGTGAGAACTGAAGCCTCCTGCATCTCTCTTCCAAGTTCTATGCTCAGCAGCTTACAGCTGGCCACGGCAGGAGTGTTTACACCATGGAAGTTGGCAAATGCTGCAAATCGGTCCTCCACGCCAGAGCCAGTTGTGAAGCATGGACCAGCACCCATTTCCTCCCAACTCAGCATCCTACAGGCAGGGCCTGGGATGTTGGCCACTCAGAGACTCTGGGTTAAAATGAATCACCCAGGGGAGAGTCTAGCTCAGTAGTAGAATGCATGCTTAGCATGCACGACGTCCTGGGTTTGATCCCCAGTACCTCCGTTAAAAGTAAATAAATTAATTAACTCCCCCCTCAAAAAAATACTTAAAAAATAAATCATCCAGCTTAAGTAGTTGTGAACAGAGACTTAGGGGAGGGACCTCTCTGGTTCATTCTGATTCATTCTGTCAGACTGTTTCCTGAACTTCCAATGCTCCTGATCCACACAATTTTTGCCTTGTACGCGGCCAGTTATAAGTTGCTGAGCACCATCTGTTACTATTATCTACTTAATATTATTAAGTCTTAACCTAACTCCATTCTAAAACATGGGTCACTATACTATGGTCCACAGGCCAAACCTGGCCCCTCGCCTATTTTTGTAAATGAAGTTTTATTGGCACACTGACATACCCATTTGTGTGCATATTATCCATGGTTGCCTTCACTCTCCGGCGGCAGAAGTGGGTGGTTAAGACAGTGTTTCTAGGACCTGCAAAGCCAAAATATTTACTCTCAGGACCTTTATAGAAAAGGTTCTCTGGCCCCAGTCTGGGTCACACAGCTCTGCTCCCCACAGCCTCCAGGGAAAGGTGGCCAAGACAACTCCTACCCTGACTTCTAGGCTCACACTGTTCCTACATCCCTGCTGGCTGATGTCACCCTGAGGACAGGTGACACGGTGGATGGAGTACGTGGGGTCCATTTAGGGAATAATAACAGCTATGTCAGTGAAGCACGGACCGTCTGCCAAACCTCTGCTAAGCTCTTCACGTGCACTCATTTGTTTAAGCTTCCCAAAGCAAGTGATTAATCCATTTGCTTGTTCCAAACAATTATTGAGCACCAGCTATGTGCCCGGCTCTGTTTTAGGCACTGAGGCTACAGCAGTGAAGAAAAACAGCTTCATAGACCACTCTCGAATGTGACATACTTGTTGGAAGATGAGAGATAAAAGGCTAAACATCTAAATATCATATTAAGATATAAAAAAAATACAAGAGGTGGTGATAATGTTTGGGAAACTAAAGCAGGGTAGGATGGTTCTGAGGGGGTGCCTGAGAAGGTGAGTTTATTGCCTGTGGCCCCTGTATTAGTGATCTAATGCTGCATAACCAGTGATCCCCAAATTCAGCAGCTTAAAACCACAGGAATCTGGGTGTGGTTTCGCTGAGTTGTCTGCTTCAGGGTCTCACAGCAGCAGCTGCGGTGTTGGCTGGGGCTGGGGTCTCATCTGAAGGCCCAACGGGGGCAGGATCCATTTCCAAACTCATTCACGTGTTTGTTGGCAGAATGCATTTCCTCACGGACTCTGGGCCAGAGACTGCCCTTAGTTCCTTGCCTGCACAGATGTTTCCAACAGCTGGCTTCATAAGGAGGGTCTGGTAGAAGCGGCACCCCATCACTGTGGCTGCTCCACTGGTTAGAAGTGAGCCACAGGTCCCTCCCACATTCCAGGGGCTCACAGGTGGGTGCAACCACCAGGAGACTGCAGTCATTCGGGACCACCTGAGGGTCTACCTGCAGACCACCCCCTGGACAGTGAGCTTTGCAAGGGTCAATGTGTTGATGAATGAGTCCCTAGCACCTGAGATCATCTGAGCACTTAGTAGGTGCTCAGTGCATGTCTGGGGCCTGAGTGGGTGGCCCCCACTCACAGATAAGGAACTTGAAGCCCAGGGAGCCCCATGTCCCCGCCCGCTCCCCCCCCCCCCCCGCCTCCTCTGCACTCCACTGGAACTGTTTCTTTCATTCTTATTTTCCTTGCAGGCTTTGTTCTCCCACTCAGAACAGTGTGTCTCTTGGCCCCCAGTTTCCTTGCGGGGGTTCCCAAGGCCGAGCAGGCAGAGGCACAGCACAGCCACACATGGGGGTCTGTCATGTGTGCTGACCACCCAGGGCCCCAGCCCACTCCCTGCCCTGAGCCTGCCTCCCCGGGATACTCCCCTTTTCACTCTCTGGGGCCTGCCCTTCCCCATCGCGGCTGACGGTCCCCATTCCCCCTCAAGCTCTGTGTCCGTCATCTGGTCCTTGGGAGCTGTCAGGCCTCATCCAGAATCTCCTCCGTCAATTCCCCTGGGGCTGCCTGGCTGCCCGAGCACATCAGAGGGACTTGGTGGGGGGTGGCCTCCCCTCCTGCTGGAGCCCACTCCCGCCAGGTCCTGGGCTTCACAAAGGAGAGGAGGGGCCGAGGGGCCGCTTCTGCTTCCCCAAGCTCCCTCCACCCCAGAGCTTCTGCTTCCCCAAGCTCCCTCCACCCCAGAGCTCGCCGCCCATGGCCTCGGGCACACACTCCCTTACACGCAGAGTGGGTGACAGGCAGGACCTGGGTTTGAAACTGCAGGGCTGCGAGGCTGCAGCTTTGACCACCACGCTCCGTAGACTGGGAGCTTCTGGGGGCGGACCCGTGCCTTCCCCATCAGCCTGGGGCCCTGGAAGGCAGAGCCATGTCTTCTCCGTTAGACTGGGAGCTCCTGAAAGCAGGCACGTATTTCCTCTGTCAGGCTGGGTACTTCAGAGGGCAGGGTCATGCCTCCTCCATCAGACTAGGGGCTTCTGAGAGCAAGGCCATGTCTCATCAGACTGTGAGCTCAGAAAGGCAGGGCTGTGTTCAGGAGCTTCTGAGGATAGAAATTACCTCTCCTATCAGACTAGGAGCTCCTGAGGCCACACCTCCTCCATCAGATCAGGAGTGTTTAGGCCCCATCATGGGCCATGCCCCTCTGGTCCCCTCCTGTCCGGTGCCTTGGTTCCCACCCCCCTGCAGACATGGGGATCCATGAGGCAAGAGAGAGCAGGCACAACCCCAACCAGGGACCTCCTCTCTCTTCTTCCTGAGGTCCCATCCACCCTAAGCATATACTGAGCACCTACTGTATGCCATACAAGAAAGTACTGTTCAGCCATAAAAAGGAATGAAACACTGACACTCACTACCATTTAGATGAACTTTAAAAACATGGTGCTCAGTGAGAGAAGCCAGACACAGATGGTAGCATAGAGTGGGATTCCATTTATGTGAAATGTCCAGAACAGGCAAACCCACAGAGAGTGGATTCATGGAGGCCAGGGGCTGGAGATTTGGGAAGAATGGGGAGTGACTACTAACGGTGTGGGGTTTCTTTGGGGGATGATGAAATTGTTCTAGAATTAGTGATGATTACACAATCTTGTGAATGTACTAAAACCCATTGAAATCTACTCTTTAAGTGGGTAGATTATGGTGTATGTGAATTACATCTCCAAAAAAAATGTTTTAAGGTGCCCAAAACAGTGCCAGGCAGTAGCATTCAACAGAAGTTAGCTGTTACTCTCGTTGTACAGACAGGAAGGTAGTCCAGATCACTTACCTAAGGTCAGAAACTGAGCCCCACCCAAGAGGAGGCCACTCATGCTGGGGGAAGGGAGGTCCCCTCAGCCCAGGACCCCTAGACTATCTGCCTCCTTGTCTTTGTCCATGCCAAAGCCCCCTCCTGGCATGGCTCCTTCGCTCCCTCCTCCCCCAGTCAGAAAGCCAAAACCCGAGGGGAGGGTATAGCTTAGTGGTAGTGCAGATGCTTAGCATGCAAGAGGTCCTGGGTTCAATCCCCAGTACCCGCATAAAAAAAAATTCCCTGCCCTCCCCACCAAAAAAAAAAAAAAAAAGAAAAGAAAATCACACCCAAGGTTATGTGGCTATTCAAGGTCACACCACCTTGGGGTCGCTAGACCCCCAGCCTGACTCTCCTCCTCATCCATGACCTCCCACTCCTCCCCAAACCCCCTCCCTGCTCTTGCGGTGGGAGTCGGGGCAGCCCCAGGAGAAGCCAGCTCAAAAGCGCAGGAAAGTCAAACGCCGTTTGATTCTGCCTCCGGGGCCCTCTAATTGCTATTCCTGACACACACTGTAATTAGAAGGCCCCTTTCAAATATCTATACCTTAGACATCGCGTGTTTATCTGACAGGGAGAGGACTTGGATTTGATGAGCTCTGTCAGCAGCTCATCCCTGGCTGGGCAGGGAGTTGCCTTACGGCTGACAGAAAACAGGACAATCATCCGCCTGCTCCCTGGCAGTCCCGAGGGGTGCTGCCTTGCTGCTGATAGCAGAGGGCGGGGTGGGGTGGGGGGCTGTATGAATGTTTTTTGGGAGGGAGGACCGAGTTCAACAGGTTTGTGTTGGGCGAGTCAGCCAAAGCAGGAAAGACGAGGGGAGGACAGACCTTGCCTTGTCAGCTCTGGACCTCATTTGCCCCATCTGGGAAATGGACTAATAGTGGAGGGGAGACAGAGAACCTCTGATTCCATGAAGAGACCTGGCAGGTGTCAAATGTCACCCCAAGCCAGGACATATCACGGCGTCCAAGCAGAAATGAGCTGTGTGGGGTGTCCCTCCCCTCTCTGTGCCTCAGTTTCCCCATCAGGAGAAAATTCACTCCCTCCTTGGCGATCCTTCCTCAAGCTCTCTGGGGTTTTCCTACCAGAAGCACCATTTTTCAAATCAGGAGAGCAAAGTGCAGTCCCTATAGACATTGCCCTGGTCCCACTATTCTTGGGGGGGGGGGCAGCTCACACCAGTGTCACCTCTGACTTGTGTCCTTCCTCCCCTCCAAGCCATAGGCACCTGCCCACCCTAGGGGGCTTGGAGAAGAAAATCTGAGGGCCCATCCTTTCTGACCACCCCTCTCTTACTGCACTATTAGGGGGAACTGAGCAAGCCCCTTTATGGGAAAAGAAAAAATGTGTTTGCTCTAGAACCGGCCAGCAGCTCCCTTTGCCTCTCTCACTGCCCCCTAACCCCTTAGCGTCCTCACCCCCAGACAGCTGCAGCTGCCTACAGGCAGCCAGGCCAGGCAAGACGGAGACCTCTCTCATTTGTGACCCCTCCCTGCCTCCACCCCCAGAAACCACAAAAGGACAGATGCTGAAGACACACGCAGGCACAGATACCATCTCCCTTCCCATGGCCAGCTGCCCCAGCCCCCTTCCCCCATCCTGCAATTAATCCCCTGGGAAGAGGGGACGGAGAAGAGCCCTCTTGGGGGAGGGGAAGGCAGAACCCCGTCGCTTCTGTCGTCTGCCCTCTTCCTTCAGCTGGCTGCGTCGATACCCATTTTAGCCAGTGACCTCTGGAACAATTTCCACACCCCCAGTCTCCTGGTCAGTTTCACCTCAGATCCTTGGTCGATTTCAGTCCTCAGCAGTGGCGACTCTCACCCCCTCTGCCGGTCAATTTCACCCTTTCTGGCGGTCAAGTCCAGCCCCACACTTCCCGGCCAATTTCCACCTCCACTCCCTCTCCCACCTCCCCACCTCAGCACCTCTCGCTCTCCCGAGCAAGGTCAGCCTCTGTTGGTTCCCACCTCCCGCGCTTCTCTCTCGCTCCTGCCAGCCTGGGTCCTTCGGGTCACTGTCCAGTCGCCGCGGCCTCAGCCCCCGCGACTCCCGCCCCGCATCCCTCCTCCCCCCACCGGCAGCGGCTCCCCTCCCTCCCCAGAACAGCTGAAGGTCTCAGTCACCTCCGAGGGGAGCGCGGGGGGGGAGGGGGCGGGGGAAGACGCGGTGGGGGGGGGAGGGGAAGCCTTGACGTCGCTGCCCCGGACGCTGCCCTGAGCTGGTGGGGCTGGGGCGTCCGCCCGAGCGCCCCCTCCCCAAAGTCCCACCTCCCGACCGTGCGCTGCCGGCGCGGCTAAAGTCTCTCCGAAAGCGTGAAGGGGGATTGGAGGAGATTTTATTTCCCTTTGTGCCAGCGGCCGGGGCCGGATCGAGGCGGCCGGGCCCCGGGGCCGCGGGATTGGGGCTCCCCCGGGAGCGGCGAGGAGCGCAACAAAGGATGCGCGGCACCGGGGTCACCGTCCCCGCGGTCCAACTTTGTGCGTGGAGCCCGGGTCCCCGGGGAGCCCGCCCGCTGCGCTGAGAACCCAGGCGTCTAGGCTGAGCCAGGGCTAGGGGGCGTCCGCAGGCGGCACTTTC
Organism: Camelus dromedarius; assembly: GCF_036321535.1. NCBI lineage: Eukaryota > Metazoa > Chordata > Mammalia > Artiodactyla > Camelidae > Camelus > Camelus dromedarius. The sequence goes on from NC_087462.1 coordinate 2,824,148, forward strand.
CCGGGTCTCCGGCTCCCGGCCTCCAGGAGGGGATCCCCGAGCTTCCCGTAGACAGCGGGCGGCCGAGCCACGCACGGAGACCGCGCTGCCGGTGGGAACTCTGCGCGCCTCCGCGGATGCCCCTAGCTTCGGCCGGTCGACCCCGCGCTCGGCGTTCAGGGCCCTGCGGAGCGCCCCCTTCCCACGCTGTCCTTCAGGAGCCGGGCTAAGGTGCGCTTTCGCTCCTCCTCCTTCCTTCTCTTTCTCCCACCTCTATCTCCTCCTTTTTTTCCCCTTTTCACCCTCTTCTGACCCCAACCAAGGGGCACACCGGGTCTTTCTCCTCCTCCTTTCTCTCCTTCCTCCCTTCTCCTCCTCCTCCCTGGAGACTCTACCGAGGAAGGGGTCCAAGAAGGGGGCGTGTGGGTCCGCCTCTGACGGTGGACAGGTTTGGGGAGACACGCGCTCAGATGGCCAAGTGGCTACGAGACTACCTGAGCTTTGGCGGTCGGAGGCCCCCTCCGCAGCCGCCCACCCCCGACTACACGGAGAGCGACATCCTGCGGGCCTATCGGGAACAGAAGGATCTGGACTTTGAGGACCCCTATGAGGACGCCGACAGCCGCCTGGAGCCCGACGCCACGGGGCACGTGGACTCCAAGGGCCCTGGAGACGCCAAGTACGACTCTCCGAAGCACCGGCTCATCAAGGTGGAGGCAGCCGACTTGGCCAGAGCAAAGGTTTTGCTGGGCAGCCCCAGGGAAGAGGTGCGTGGCTAAATCCCAGAGGCTGGATGGCCCCAGGAGACTGGGTGCGGAGGGCCAGGCTGGGTCTCCCCTGGACTTTGGGGATGTTGTTTTATGTGTGACCCCAAGGGCAGGCCAGGGCACCGGCCAGACACTCCCCAATCCTCCACCTGCTTGGCAGAGTTTGCTCTCTGTCCCTTTTCAGTGTGCAGCGTTGGCTGTCCTCCTGCCGCTGACTGGCCCTGCTGTGTCCCCTTGTCCTCCTCCTTCCCGATTCCCCCCTGCCAGATCCCTCCTCCCAGCTTCCCTTCCTCTTGGCAGCTGGAGGTATCTTCCTAAAACAAATATGAGTGAGTCAGGTCTGGTACATCCTCGGCGCTACTCCTCACCCCTCTTCTGTTATTACTCCCATTTTACAGAAGTGGAAACTGAGGTTCACAGAAGAGAAGTGACTGTCCCAAGCTCACATGGCTCTAGTTTGTTAGAACTTTTTGTACCTAGACCTGCCTCCAATGCCCGTGCTTTTTTCAGCATTTTTCCTAGAGGATCAGGGAGTCCACCCCAAACCCTCAGTAGACAAATAGAAGGCTTCTAGGAAGGTTACGGGAAGCTGCGCTGGGTAGTGGTTAATGGCACAGAGAAAGGTAGGAGGAGGCAGGGACTTGGGGAAGCAGACAACCTAGGATCAAACCCTACCTTTTACTTATCAGCTGTGTGACCCTGAGCAAGTCACTTGCCCTCTGTGCCTTGGTTTCTTCCTCCATAAAGAAAGGGGCTAATGTACTTACTGTTAAGTGTTGGTATTACACGTAAATATATGTGAAGCCTTTAGAATAGTACTGGCATCTGATAAACATTAAAATTATTGAAGGAGGGAGGTAGAAGTTCTGTGTCAGGGAGAATTAGAACAGCATGGAGGGAAAAAGCAAGGGAAGCTGGCATCTATCTATAGACACTTGTGAGTGGAAGATAAGACTACTTCCTTGGAAGGGGTGTGTCAGTTGGCCCAGAGATGGCAGGCAAGGGGTGTACTATTGCCCAGCAGAGGTACCCAGGGCTATAGGCTTGATCCCCCTGAACCCTTGGCCCCCTCCCCTTCCTTCCTTTCTCCAGTCGGAAGTCGACACTGAGTACTCAGACCCCTTTGATGCCCAGCCTCATCCCCCACCCCTGGATGATGGCTACATGGAGCCCTACGATGCCCAGCGAGTCATGAGTGGTGAGTGAGCAGGGCCTGGGGGAAGGTGTTAGGGCCCCAGGTGGGAGTGGGAGTTGACCAGTGTCCTCTACCTCCCAGAACTGCCAGGCAGAGGGATGCAGCTGTATGACACTCCCTATGAGGAGCAGGACCAAGAGCCGGGAGATGGGCCTCCTTCAGGGCAGAAACCTCGACAGAGCCGGCTGCCCCAGGAGGATGAACGGCCAGCGGATGAGTATGACCAGCCCTGGGAGTGGAAGAAAGACCACATCTCCAAGGCATTTGCAGGTGCTTCTCTGACCCTGACCTCTGAATGCCTGCCTCCCTCTATTTTCTGCTCAGGTCACATCCCCTGTTTCAACTTTCAAGTAAATTCCCATCACCTGACACTTTGGTAGTGTGTTAATTCTCACTAAAGTGTGAATGACTGATGGTCATAAATTCCTCTTCCCGCAAGAACCTGAATCTCCCTTGAAAACTGAAACCCCTTTTAGAGTGCAGTGGAACTTACTCATTCTGCTCCGTATAGTGCAGGAATAGGCTTTGGTGTCAGACTAGACCTGAGTTTGGGTCACTTACTTGGGCAAATTACTTGATCTCCCTGAGTCTCAGTTCCTTTACCTGTAAAATAGGGATCATTCTAGTACCCATCCAACAGGGTACTTGTAAATTGAATGCTAAAGTGCTCAATTATTCAGGAGCTGTTAGGGAAGAGGGTAGCATTTCTTGGACTCAATTCCTAACTGAGTTGGGTAAGCTTGGATAAGTCTCTGAACCCCAATATTAAGGTCAGCTTTAAGAAGTAAAATAACTTGGACCAGGAAGAGTTGTGCAAACCAAAATCTGCCCCAGAAGTTGTATGACTGTAAGGGAAATTGGGACACAGTGCCTCAGTCTGTCTGTCTGCATATTGGGAGTAATTTTCTAGCTCTATGACTTGGCCAGAATCAGGCAGAACTTCCAACCCACCTCTCTAGCCACGCCCCCTACTCTCTGATTTATTACTCATGGAACTACCAGCCCCTCTTTGCCCCCAGACTGATGAATGACCACACCGCTTTCTTCTGAAGCCCCCGGTTGGTTGCCTGTGTACCAGTCTTGCCCCTGCCTCAAACCCAGCCCCTCCTCTTTTGGATTCTAATAGGTTGCCCCAAGTTGGCACCGCCTTCCTACTGAAATTCCATTGGCTTGCCCCCTACCCCAGGTAAGCGGAACTTAACTCTTCTCTCTAACCCTCCTTGTCCAGTGCAGTTTGACAGTCCGGAGTGGGAAAGAACCTCAGGCTCAGCCAAGGAGCTCCGGAGACCCCCGCCCAGAAGCCCCCAGCCCGCAGAGCGCGTGGACCCAGCCCTGCCCCTGGAAAAACAGCCGTGAGTGGGGAAGTGAAAGATGGAAGAGCCCGGTTAAATCCCTCCCCACCCCATACCAGCCACAGATTCCTCAGACCAGGGAGGCTGGAGACACTTCAATTCATTCATTCACTTCGTTTGTTTCTTCAGCTAATCTTCACTGGGTGCCAGCACCTGCTGTGGGCCGGATCCCCAGCTCAGTTCAAAGAATCAGATGGAGTTTCCATTCCCTCTAGCGTCAGATTCTTGGTTCAAACCCTTTCTCTGTATCCTTTGGCTGTGTGACCTTGGGCAAGTCACTTAACTTCTCTGAACCCCAGTGTTCATCACCCCCAAGATAGTGCCTGCCTCAAACAGAATAAAAGGGGATTTCCTCCCTGCCCTTGACTGGGACTTCTAAGCCTGAGAGCAAAGACACAGAAGTCATTCTCACTGCCACGAGATTTTATGATGACAGTGGGGGGAGCAGGATTGTGAAGGGGTCCCAACTTTAGGCTAGGGTGAAGCTCCCAAGCTGGGAGGGGCTGGATGTTCTCTGTGTCTCTCCAGCCTAGTCATTCCTGGAGGAGCTCCTTGAGCCCCTAGAGGCCAGCCCAGGGGTACTGGGGTGTGTTTATCATAGTCATTCTCAAACTCTTTGGGAAGTACAGAACTGCCTAATTCATGCTGAAGCACAGGGTATTTTCTTTCAATACAAACAACTGGTGCTTATCTATCTTTGACACCTTGCTGGCACTGCTATCCTCTCTTTCAGCGCATTAAAAAAAAATTAAACAATGGTACAGGTGGGTGGGGATACAGGTTGTGGCGAATCTCATGAAAGTGTTATGCAAGTGATTCGAGCTGAGGGATTAGGGAGGTGTTGAGAACACTTGGGGACCCAGCTGAGGGAGATTAAAGATCAAGGTCAGGGGTACGTGTTTAATTGAAAGGAGCAGCTCCAGATTGACCTCGGCTCAGCTGCCTCCCAGAGAAAACCTTGTCTGCCTGAAAACTAGGCTCCTCTTGAGAAATCCAAGGGAATTTTTCTCACTTGTTTGCCTGGACGTCACAAGTCCTTGAATGAGCTGTACCCGCACTCAGCCTCAGGATGTGTTGGAAGGGGGATCGCCCTTCAGGAGACATCCATCTCCACCCGCTAGGTGGTTTCACGGCCCGCTGAGCCGGGCAGATGCGGAGAACCTCCTGTCGCTCTGCAAGGAAGGCAGCTACCTAGTGCGGCTCAGCGAGACCAGCCCCCAAGACTGCTCCCTGTCCCTCAGGTGAGACCCCAGCCCCCTGGAGGGACAGAGGGTCACAGGACTGCATGCTTTTGACTGTCATGCTTTCAGTTGAATTCAGTGGGAGCAGAGAGGTGTGGCTCCTGCAGCCAGTGGGCGGGACTTTCAGGGCTCATGGATGGAGTTTTCAGGCCAGTGGGTGGGACTTCTAAGGAGGGCACCAGTGTGGTTTCCACTGAGAATGAGCTTACTGTCACTAGAGGTATGTAGGAAGATGGATAAGAAGCCATTCAGTAGATCTAGGACTTGAGTGAGATGGAGAACTAGGGAGTCCCTTCGGATCCCCCTCCAGCCCAAAAGTTGAAGTACATCCATTTGTATGCGTCCAGGGCCAGAATCTCAGAGTGTAGAAATCTCAGTCTGAGACTTCAGTTCTACGTGCTTCTCTGCCTCAGATTCTAACTGTGTCTGATTATAAAACCCTCCTAAGAGTCTACCAGACATCTGAGTATGAGATTCCTAAAAGGTCAGGATTGAAGAGGGCTTGGAACCAGGTCCATATCCTGCCTCTGCCACTTTGTAGCTGTGTGACCTCGGCTAAGTCATTCAACCTCTCTGGGCCTCGGTTTCCTCAGCTGTAAAATGAGCATAATAATAGCATCAACGTCTTTATAATACTGTGATGATTACATGGGAAAATGAAACAAAACAAAAACGTGACAAAGCATTAAGAATAATGCCTAGGAAACAGGAAGTGCTTAATTCATATTAATAATGATGATAAAATAATTTCCAGGTTCTCTCTCATTCCCCCCACCAGAGATGGAGAGAAAGGAAAGGGACCCTAGACTGAGGGTAACTAGCGAGGAGCCCACGATAGGTAGCAAAAGGAGTCAGGAGGTTTGGAGAGAAAGTGCCTTCCGTGTTCCCGGGGAGGGACCTCCACCTCGTAGGAGCTCCAGCCTGCCTTGTTTGGGGACAAGCTTGGAAGGGTTCCCTGCAGTGGGGAACTAGCCGGCAGCTTGAAGGCAAGTGGCTGTTAACCAGAAGTATTTTGGAACGCCAGCCCAGAGCTCCTGGGCTCCACGAGGTGGTGACTTGAGGGTTGGAGAGTGTGGGTGCCTCCTCTGACCCCTCTCCTCCAGGAGCAGCCAGGGCTTCCTGCATCTGAAGTTCGCACGGACCCGAGAGAACCAGTTGGTGCTGGGTCAGCACAGTGGCCCCTTCGCCAGCGTGCCCGAGCTGGTGCTCCATTATAGCTCCCGCCCTCTGCCCGTGCAGGGCGCTGAGCATCTGGCCCTGCTGTACCCAGTGGTCTCACAGACCCCCTGACCGGGAGCCTCAGCCTCCTGCCTTGGGCTGCAAGGACCCAGAAACACTGGCTGCAAACGTTGGAGGTCTTTCCAGCCCTGGAGGAGGCCAGATGGAGACACTCCCTGTCCCTCAGGCCCTGGGTCCTCATCAGAGTCGCCCTGCTCGGCCCCCTTCTGGGTTCTATGGCCCAGAATGGTGTCTGGAAACCCTCCTCTGGCCTGGAAAATAAATAAGTTATTGTATGTTTCAGGTGTCCTTTCTGGGAGATGGGGATCTCAGCCCCTCGGAAGGAAGAGGGGAGACAGACCCTTGGAGGGGGAAGAGCACCCCCAGCCCCTGGTTTTGGGGCACGGAGCTGGGGTTGGTGCCTGAATGGCTCACAGGGAGGGACCAAAACTCGGAGAGCTGGAGACAGGCAGGGAGAGAGAGGTATGGAGGCAGATAAAAACCCGGAGAGAGCGGAGACCTACAGACAAAAAAGATGGAGACACCAAGGGGCCAAGGCTCTCCGGCCAACCCCACCCCCACCCCGCTCCTCCTCCCCATCCCTGCGGGTGGCCACCGGCTGATGCAGCTGCAGAAAGGACATCTGTCCCCATGGAAACAGCAGAAGGGGGGAAGGGAGCCAGCCCAGCTGGTGTCACTTCAAGGTGACAGTCGGACAGGGGACCCGGGACTGATAAATGCCAGGAAGCCCCAATCTCCCCACTCACTGCCCCCTCTCCCTTCACCCCCCCACCACCGCACCGGACTCAAAGCCTGCCCATGGGGAGATACCAGCTGGGGAGGGGGAGAGCTTTCAGCTCAGGGCACTGTTCAGAGACTAGGGACATCACTTCTCTGCTAATTGGACATGTCCCTCCAAGGATAAGAGGAAGGAAGCTGGTGAGTCGTCAAAGAGCCCTCACCACAGTGGTCCTCTGAGGCCCCCCCCCCTCAGATGACTGATGTCTTCAGCATTCCCAAATTGCCACAAATCCTGGCTTTGCTTTCTTTACGAGCTTTTATTTGGTGTTCTGGGGGCAAGGGAGAGGTCCAGCCTCACAGAAATAAGGATGGGGGTCTCAGGCTGGGCTACTGGACTCCCTGATCCTCTTGGAATCCGTCACAGCTGCTGGGGGGCCCTCTCTGGGTCTGGGGGTTCTGATTCCCCTTCCCAATCCCGGGAACGCTCTTGGCCTTGGCTGCCCAGAGGAGCCTGGGCCAGGAGAGACTCTGACTGTAGAGATGGGCGGACTGGGCCTAGGACTGGGGCAGGATTTGGGAGCTAGATGCCGCTTGGGGGTGGGGGGCTGGGGAAAAGAGATCAGATAGAAGCTTTGGCCATTCTCATCCTCCCTGGGGATGTCCAGCACCTTCCCCTCCACAGACCATGCCTCACTCTTTTTGGGGGTCTTCCGGGGCCGGTATAGGACATTGCTGTAGACTGGATTCCCTGCATTGGAAAGCGGAGGGTATGACACCAAGAGGGAACAGTTACTTAAGAGAGCCTGGCCCGCTCCAGCTCACTTCTGGGGGCTTTGTCTATACTTCTGAAAAACATGGGTGTAGGGACCAGGCTTCTCCATCTATTCCCCTTCTCTGCCCCTCCAGCCCCACCCTCCCCCCTTCCAAAAGGGGCAGCTATGGAAGCCAGACGGGGATGTAGTCTATCCTTCTCTCGCAGCTGCAGTTCCCGCCTCCGCCACCCGGGGGCGGAGTCGCCAGGGGATGTCAGCGCCCGTGGGAACCGTCTGCCCTCCGCGACGCTGCCTGCGCGGCTCCCTACCTGCGTCCGTGTGCCGGCGGCGGCGGCGGCCCCAGATCCAGGCGCCCAGAGCGAAAGCGGCCACAGCCACAGCCCCCGTCACCAGCAGCGCGAGAAAGAGCCCTTGGAGGGGAGGGAAGGTTGTGGGTGGTCCGACGGGGGGCGGGGCTAGAGGAGGGACACGTGGGCGGAGCTCACCTGAGAAGCTCTGGTCCAGGTTCAGCGGCGAGCCGTCTGCAGAGAAGAAACCTACGTCTCGAGGGGTGCTCACCTTTGAGTCCAGCTTCCTGCACCCCTTCAGGGTAAGAGCCCCTCTACCCCGTATGGGACCTCAGGGCTCCTGCCCCTGCCGTGCTGTGTGAGTTTAGGGAAGTATTTGCTGTGAACCTGTTTCCTCTTCTGAAAAATGAGACTAATCATTACTGTTTTGCTGAGTTATTGTGAAATAACTGCCAACGGGACTTTTTCATCGTGAGCCCCATTGCTCCCATAATAGTCTACACCACTCCCATCACAAACCTTATCATCCCCACCATGAGTCCCATCGTCCTCACCATGAACTTCATCAACCCCACCATGAGCTCCATCCTCCTGGTCATGGGACCCATCATCCTTATGGCTCCTGTTTTTTGAGCCTCACAGAGCCTGAGTCACTTGCCTGGGGTCGCACACCCTGCTTTGAGCAAAGGCATTGCTCCCCTCAGCTCCCCCACCACTTTCACTGTTTCAGAAAACAAACAAACAAACAAAAACTTACACTGGCCTGAACATTTGAGTCTTGCTGAATAATCAGCACCGCAGACACAATAATAACCACTTCTGTTTATTGAGGACTTACTATGTCCCAGACCCTGTAATAAACTCTTCCGGTATGCTTCCTTTAAATTCACCTAGTCTGATGAGGAAAGCACTATAAGCTGTATTTTGATAACTAAGGAAACAGGCACAGAGGGGTCAAGTTACTTGCCCAAGGTCACACAGCAAGTAAATAGCAGAATGGGCATGTGCTTTTATATTTTAAATTATAATTATAATTGACATGAATCCCAGCCAAAGACTCCTTCTTCTGTGACTGAAATGAGTCCAGGTGCCCCCAGCCCCTTAATTCTGCAGATTCTAAAGCTGGCAGTGGTCCCGGGGTCGGGGGGCTGCCAAGCAGCTGTTCAGGGGTGAGGAAGCCAGCTGTGTGGAGCTGGACTTGTGCCCGCCAGCTCCCACTCCCTTGCAGCTGCCAACAATTCACAGCCTGGTGCCTCTGCCACCCCGCCTCTGCTAATTGGTAATTGGCCCCTTCGTCACTTGGAGGGATGGGGGGCAGGCAGGACAGCCATAACACACCGCCTTGGAGGCAGGCAGTGGGTGGGTCCTGCCAGCTGGAGAGACAGGGACTTCAGAGTTGGGAGCCCGCGGGCAGTTCTCCGTTCTGCCTGATAGGGGCTGGGCATGCGCACAAGGCCCTCCAGAACCTCTGAGAAAGCAGGACCCTATCTGGGTCAGCTTGGGTCTCCTGCCTCATGCAGGGTTTAGCCCATGAGGGGGTGTCACGCAGAGTCGGGCAAACGTGTGACTGGGGCTCCCGGGAAAGCTGGCAGCACCCCTGGCTTGCGTGTGTGGCTTCATGCTCTGTAAACCGAGGCAGCTGCAGCTGGTTTAGCTGATCCGGGAAGTTTCTGCCAGTCTTGAGAGTCAATGGCTGTCGAGTCTCGATTCTGGAATTCTAGAATTCTCTCCTCTTACACACTCTGAGACTGCAAAATTCTCTAAGCACCTGTCTATTCAAAGTACTTACAATACTACAATTCTAAGATTCTAGAATCATCCATTCCTTTATTTCAGTGTTTCTCAACACTTTTTCATTATCACCCCCACTAAGGAGACTTTTTAAGACTCTTAATTTGTTCCCCCATGAAATTTTAATATCACAGATATACTGAAATCTGTTTATCTGCATGTCTGTGCTTTATATATAAAAAAAGTAAGATTTTCTTTGCTCCCCCAAAACCAATTTTTGCCTCCTTAAGAGTGGTAGTCCCCATTGAGAACATATGCTGTGATTCTAGGGGCCTGGAATTCATGTCCCTAGCATTCTAGAACTGAGAGATTCTATTTGTTGTTCAAGATTCTGGAATTGTCCTAGGCACAATAGAAATGTGCCCGAAAGTTGACCAAAAGACAAGTTCTAGGTTGTTAAATAAAATATGAAAGCAGTCAAAATAGATTTACGCTGTTAGGAGTCGGGATGATGTGAGAGGGGCATGAGGATGGATCTGGGGGTGCAGATATGTTTCTTGAGCAGGGTGATTGGTACCTGGGTGTGCTCAGGTTGGGAGAATACATTGCTATGGTTTGCATACGTCCCTCCAAAATTCACAGGTTGAATCCTAACCCCCAATATGATGGTATTTGGAGGTTGGGGCCTTTGGGCCGTGATTAGAGAATGAGGGTAGAGCTTTCATGAATGGGGTCAGAGCTCTTATATAAAAAAAGACCCCAGGAAGCACCTCCACCCCTTCCGCCACATGAGGACACAGCGAGAGGGTGCAGGCGATGAACCAGGAAGAGGGTTCTCACCACCACATGACCCCGCTGCTTTGATCTCAGGTTTCCAACCTCCAGAATTATGAGAAATAAATCTGTTGTTTATAAGCCACCCAACCTGTAGTATTTTTTTAAAGCAGCAGCTGAATTAAGACGTCCATTGAGCTGGCCGCTTCTGGCATGTACATTTCTCTGTATGTAGGATATACTTGAATAACATGTTTTATGGGATTGTTTTGACTCAAAATCCAGAATTATATATATTCAAGAGTCTTTATGAGTGTGATATCCTGGAACAGGGCTCAGCAAACTACATCCTGTGGGTCGAATTTGGCCCACTGCCTTTTTGTTTAAATAAAGTTTTATTGGAACCCAGGCCCGCCCGTTCTTACATGTACATCTATGGTGAATTGCATGCTACGAGGGCAGAGTGGAGTAGTTACGACAGAGACTATCTGGTGTACAAAACAAAAAATATTTACCAGGTGGCCCTTTACAAAGGAAATTGCCAAGCCCTGGTCTGAAATTATAGGTTCCAGTGTGTCTTTGGTTCTGTCACCCAGAATTTGATGTTCTTGCGTTTGTAGACTCTCTGTTCCTAAGAATCTGATTTGGAGAATTTGTGTTTCTAGGAATTTGAGAGTCTAGAGTCTTAAGATTCTAGGAGTTCCAAGCCCCGGGCTTGCCCCCCCTTGCTCTCATACCTGTTTCCTCCACTAGGAGCTGCGTCCCGTTGCCCTGGGCCTCCTCCAACTCGGGGATCTCCATGGTCGCCCAGCACACGTAGGACCCGCTGTCATTGAGGCCTACGCGGTCCAGCTGCAGGGTGAGGTGGCCAGGTGGCCACCAGGAGAGCCGTCCCCAGGGCCCACACCCCCCCACGCTGAGACTGCTGTTGGTGATGTGTGTCTGGCACAGAGTGTCTCCGTCCTTGGTCCACTCGACATGGAGCCGCTCCCAGGCCGGGGCCTGCACCACCTGGCAGGCCAAGGTCACTCGGCTGTCCTGCCTCACCTGCAGCACCTTGGGTGCCTGCTGCACACTCAGGCCGGTGGCTCCTTGCAGGGCTGGGGGACAGAAGAGGTGAGTGAGCCCTTTTTCAGTACGTGTGTGAGTGTGAGACTTGCTCCGCTAGCCGGGCCACAGGGATGGGGCACTACCAGTCTGAAAGCTTGCCACCTGTGTGATCTTTGCAAGGTCATTGCTTGCTGAAGCTCAGTGGCCTTATCGGTGGAATGGGTCTAAGTCTCTCGGCACTTGTGAGATTTCACGGTGGACTCTATGACGTGTCCAGCTCTCAGCCACGTAGATATCACCTCATGTGTGCCAGACCTTGTTCTGGACACTGTGGACTCAGACACAGAGGTGACTGAGATAGACAAAAATCCCTACCCTCATGGAGCTGACAGTCTAGGGGGAGAGAGAGGCACAGGAAGTCGTGAAATGAGAATCATGATGGAGGAAAGGAATGGGGAGGAACAACAGAGGATAAGGATGAGGTAGGAGGGTCTACTGAGTGACAGTGGTCAGGAAAGGCCTCTCCCAGGAGGCGACGTTTGAGCAAGGATCTGAATGGTAAGAAGTAGGCAGTTATGGGAAGGAAGGAAGATATGGAGGAAGAAGCACTCCATACAGAGGGAATGGCCTGTGCAAAGGTCCTGAGGCTGGACTGTGCCCGGTGAGTTGGAGGAACAGGGAGGAGGCCCCTGTGGCTGGAACAGAGTGAGCCAGGGGGAGAGAGGAAGGAAATGGGATCAGAGAAGTTGGCAAGGAATGGCTTATAAGAGGCTTGCCGGCCATAGGGGTCGGGTGCTGCAGAGGTAGGGAGGTGGGGGCGGGGAAAGAGGAGCAGTTTACTTTTTAATATACGAGTGATGGGAAACCAGTGGAGCAGGGAGGAAATGGGGTCCAATTTAAGTTGACTGCTGTGGTAAGAACAGATATGCCGTTGAGGATATCGGGGCTGCTGGGAAATGAGGGTCCAGGAGAGCAGTAATTGGGGCCAGACCCTCAAACAAGAGATCAGAGTCCGAACAGATTTTGAAGGTTGCCCCTGGAAGAACTACAAGAAGAATTGAATTGGGAGAGAGGGATGGTGGCAGGTTTCCAAGGTTTTAGCCCGAGGGACTATGTGAACAGCGATGGCTTTGTTCCAAGATGAAGGACACCAAGGGAGACGCAGGGCTCGGGGGAAAGAAAGAGTTTGTTTTCGGCCAAGAGAAGTCAGGAGCGCCTGTGAGACTCCCCAGAGGGGTGAATTTGTGTCAAGTTCCTGGCATTTGGGATGCCATTGCAGCCGAAGCTAGAAAGAGGAGATCCGGGCAAGAGTGTTCTGGGCAGAGGGGACAGCACGTGCAAAGGCCCCGAGGTGGGATCAGGCTTGATGTGTTGAGGAAAAAAAGAAAAGAGAGAGGAGTCAGCAGCTGGACCCCAGGGAGAGAGGGAATGCAGGGGATGGTGGAGACACGAGAGGCCAGCGGGGCCAGGTCACACAAGACTTACCTGCAGATTGTGGTGTGAATGTTATTCTAGGGGCCCCCTCTGGGGATCCTTGCTAGAATCCTTCAATCCCTGTAAAGTTCTGAGTATCAAGGAGAGAGACGGAGCCTATCTGGCACAGCGGAGAGATTAAGGTTTGCAGGGGCTCCGAACTGGACGGGCAGGCAGCTGGGGTGATGGGCCCCAAGAGGATGGCCACAGAGGGAAGGGAGGACCAAGTACTCACCCCAGAGCTGCACCAGGAGGACCAGCATTGTGCCTGGGGACCCCATTCCTGGCCCATCAGGTCCCCCTCTCCTGGGTGGCTCCCCACCACCTCCACTCCCCCTCCTATTTGACAGACTTCCTGCCACAAAGGCATATGTGACACTCCATCCCCGCCACAGGGGCCTATGTGACACCTGGGCCAGCCGGCAGACATCCGGTGGCCACAGCTGCTTGGGGCTCCACTTCCTGTCATCTCGTGCCTCAGTTTCCTCAAAGGTTTTTTTCCCTAATCTGAAAGGTGGTATACACATGCGATGGAGATACTGTGAGTGAAAATCTTTCTGAAAGACTACATAAACACGCCTAGGTTGGGGGGACACATTGGAAGGGCAGGTAAAGCAAGGACTAGGGAGGGGAACAGATGACACAGGCCTGAGCAGAGGACAGAAAGGCAGAATCCCAGCCTCAGTTATTTTGCCCCTAAGATGTCTTCTTTTGAGGTTCAGAGAAATGGATTTCTGCTGATGACTTTGAGTCCTGCGGCAGGTAGGGGCGTTCCCCTACCCCCACAGTCTGGGGAGAAGTTTGGGGGCCCAGTTGAGGGGGTTCATAGGCTCTAGACTTTCTCCCAGCCCTGCACCCATCACAGCTGGCAGTACCCAGCCCCGGAGGAAGAGGAGGTTGCAGACTCCTGGGCCTCAATGTCTCATCTCAGACCACAGTGTGACCTCCTTTTTCAACTAGAAAGAAGAGGGTCAGTGTTCTTCACAGAAATGTTCCTGTCAACCACAGGGAAGTCCCTCTGGTGGCGCTCTGCCCACACCTCCCAAGTAGGTACACACAGCTTCCCAGCCTCCTGCTGCCCAGGCCTCCCCCCTCCTTCAGACTTTCAGGAAGGACTTTTTGTCTTTTAGGTTATTTATTTATTTAATTTATTTTTAACGGAGGTCCTGGGGGTTGAACCCAGGACTCTGTGCATGCTAAGCATGCGCTCTACCAGTGAGCTATAGCCCCCTCCCCAGAAAGGACTTTCTGAAACTCCACTCTTCACCTGTCCTCTGCAAGGGGTGATGCTGGAGATCATGGATAAAGTCAGCCCCAAGCTGACGGGCTAGACAGAGCTGGATGCAGACATTCCTAGCCCTATGGATTCTGGGCAGGCAGAGAGGCTTCTGGAGATTGTGAGCACCTGGGGCTTTGTGGGATGTATAGGAGTTCAGTTGTGATGTAGGGAGGGAAAGGCAGCATTGGTAACTGAACAACTGCTTAGGCAAAAGACTTTAGCTTTTCAGTAAATGCAAAGTGTGAATAGTCAAGGGTCAGATCTTGGGGTGGATGTGTGTGTAGGGGTGGGGTGGGTGGGTTGCTGTGGAATTCCAGTTTGATTAGCAGCCAAGAAGTTGCTTGGGTGAACGCGTGGACTAACTGAGGCACTAGGAGGACTAGGGATGGGCTCGAGGTCACATGGCAGTTGAACCCAGGCATCTTGACTCTCAGTTCCGGGCTCTCTCCACCTCAGACATCATTAGCAATATTGCCTGGTGAGACCCATGCTCTGGGGGTCCCGGGTCTCGGAGACCCCAGCGCAAAAGGACTACATTTCCCAGCCTGCCACGACGGGCGCGCCTGCGCGCAGCGGCCAGTGATGGAGCGCTGACTGGGGGCGCGGCAGCGGCGGCGAGGGCTCGGCGGGCCATTGGCTCCCGGCAGTGGCAAAGGCAGCCTGGGGACTAGAAGGGCGAGTAGGACCCGCGGGCCTGGCAGGAGAAGACCTGGGTTGCAGCCATGGAGCACCAGAAGGTAAGACCGAGGCGGGGCGAGGCGGGGCCCGCAGCGAGGGTGGACGATGGAAGAGGACCAGGTGATGCCGCAGCGCCCTCCCCGCACCCCTCTCAGCTGCTCTGCGGCCGAAGCCCCTCCCCGCCGTAACCCCGCCCGGATCTAGCCCCCATTCTGGATGCAGCCCCCGACCCTCGCCGCGACCCCACATCATCTTGGCCTGGGTTCAGGCGCATCCCCTCCATGTTCCCCTCGCCCGCCCAGTATCCCAGACCCAGCCTTGACTCCATCCCCTATGCCTTCCACTGGGACTGCGGACCAGGTGTCCCGGCCCCCGCCCCACCCTGGAGGACGCCCCGTCAGCTCAGCACAGGTGACCCCATTGATCTTGCCCCGCCTGGAAAAGGACCCATCCAAGGCCTGGGTAGGGCCCCAGGCCCCAGTAGGATCCTCCCACGCCGCCTCTTTCCGTCCCGGCATCCCCGACCCCAGGCCTCCGGGCCCTTCTCCACTTACCAGGTCTTCCTCATCCCCTTCCTCAGGTACCTCCTTTCTCCTTGTTAATCCCACCTCCCAGCATAGCCCCTTCCCCAGAAGACCCCGCGTTCTGCAGGCATCCTTTTCCTCTGGAGTTTCTTTCCCCAAGCTAGCCCCTCACCCCAGGTCACACCCCGCCCTCAGAATATAGGTACCTGGTTAAAGGCATTGTGCTCAGGCAGACCTGGCTGGGCCCCAGGGTCTGTCCTTTCCAAGACGCTCTCTTGGAGCCTCAGTTTCCTCCCCTGTGAAATGGACGTGCTCACAGAGCCCACCTGCTCTGTGAGGAATGTAGGGCCAGAGCTCCGCCCAGGTCCTGCCGGTGGCAGGTGCCCAAGCTCATTGGCAGGGTAGCCCCCACATGCCCTCCCTGGATCCCTGGAGGGCAGAACAGGGAGCCTCAGGTCAGGGGTCCCAGCCAGGCAGGTTGGGGGGCTTCCCTGTGTGTGTGTGTGTGCTTCCCTGGGGCAGGAGGCTCTGCGGAAGATCATCACGACGCTGGCTGTGAAGAATGAAGAGATTCAGAGTTTCATTTACTCCCTCAAGCAGATGCTGCTGAATGTGGAGGTGAGGAAGGCAGCCCCCAGGAGGGAGGTGGGGAGGGGCAGCCAGAGGGGCTAACCTGATGCTGATGTCCACGGGACTCTGGGCTCGGCTGCCACATCCAGGCCTGTTTCCCCATCTGAGCACTGGTTTGCCAGTCCTGGCCGTTCTGACCCCATGACGTCTCTCCAAGGCAAACTCGGCCAAGGTGCAGGAGGACCTGGAAGCGGAGTTCCAGTCCCTCTTTTCCCTCCTGGAGGAGCTGAAGGAGGGCATGCTTATGAAAATAAAGCAGGACCGTGCCAGCCGCACCTATGAGCTGCAGGTATGGGGGGCAGGCTCTCTCCAGCCCCTGCCCAGGTGCCGTCCCCCACTGGACCCCTCACACCCAGCAGAGCCCAGCCGGCCTCAGTGTCTTCCTCCAGACTTGCTCCTCCTCCTGTGCCCCTTCCCAGAGATGCCCCCATGTGTCCCCAGTGTCCAGAGCCAGACCCTCCAGGGGTGCTGGCCTCACCTCCTCTTTTCCCTGGGCTCTTCCCAGCCCCTTCCTTGGCCTCCTGCTCTTCCCCTTAATCCCCCCTCCCACCCCCCCACCCCTCCTTTACACGGCCCTGCCCCTACATCTGGCTATTCCTCCCCTCCCATCCTCACCCAGCGCTTCTAATTCCTCAGCCCGACCCCCTGGTCCCCCAGATCTGACGGCATCACTCCTCACCTGATCCCCCCCCATGGCTCCCGCGGGGTCTCAGATTGCAAGCTGGGGTCTCTGGGGCTGCATTAGAACCTCCTGAGCAACTTCCTGACAGCCCAGATTCCCATCCCCAGGGAATGTAGCGCCCTGGGCTCAGGTGGGGCCGGGCGTGTGTGATCCCCAGGTGATTCTGATGCCTGTCAGCAGAGAGGCCCAACCTCCCCCCAGCCTCTGTCTCCCACCTGGAGTTGGAGAAGGGCATGGGACCCGGGGGCCCGCAGGCAGTGGGGGTCCCTGGGAGGGTTTGATGCGGTGGGGTGAGGTGTCTCTTCCCTCGGTGCCATGAACCTGTAGAACCAGCTGGCTGCCTGCACACGAGCCCTGGAGAGCTCCGAGGAGCTTCTGGAGACGGCCAACCAGACCTTGCAGGCCACAGACAGCGAAGACTTTCCTCAGGTGGGCACTTCAGAGGCCAGACTGCTAGGGCTGCCGGATACAACATGGAACACCCAGATACATTTGCGCTTCAGATCAACCACAAGTCGTTTTTTAGAATAAGAGAATAAGTGTGGCCCATGAAACATTTAGTCTAAGTATGTCCCAAAGATCACCTGGGACATACGTACACTAAAAAAAATTTATTTGTGGTCGATCAAAAATTCAAATTTAACAACGAATAATTTTTCAGTATGAGCATATCCCGTGCAAACGTTTGGTGTAAGTATTTCCCACGTGCTACGTGGACATATTTATGCTAAAATACTTATTCATTATTTATTTGAAATCCAGATTTAACAACGAATAGTTTCTTAGCAACACACTGCAAGCGGTATCTCGTATGTCTGAAATATTGGATGGGACCTACTTATACTAAAGAAATCATTTATTGTTCATCTGAAATTCAAACTTAACTTGGCATCCTGTATCTTTATTTGCTAAGCTAACCGACCGTATGTCCTGGGCACTGGCCAGAAGGCAGAGGTTGGAGTGGGAGCCTGTCTTTGCCCCCCGCCCCTTTGGGGCGCGCTGGGGGCTCTGCCTCAGGGCTGGGCACCTGCCCACCAGCCAGCCGGCTGGGCATCGTCTTCCTGTCTGCATTGTGGCTTTCTAATCCAGTGCACAGAACTCTGTGGATTTTATTCTGTTCCTCTTTCTAGGCTGCCAAGCAAATCAAAGATGGGTAAGATGCTGGGATCTGGCACCCACGCCAGTGCCCCACCCTGGGTGTGAAGGTGGGGACGCCCAGGTGAGGGTCCCTCGGCCCAGAGCCCTGGACCGGAACAGGGGGGAGGGGGATCCCTACGCACACCTCAGAGGACTAGGCCTGGGCGTCCACCTCCTTCCCTGCAGTGTGCAGGCTGCTTCCACCTCCTTCCCTGCAGTGTGACAATGGCCCCTGCCTTCCGGCTGTCACTGAAAGCCAAGGTCAGCGACAACATGAGTCACCTCATGGTGGACTTTGCACAGGAGCGGAGGATGCTGCAGGCACTCACGTTCCTGCCTGGTGAGAGGAAAACTCGCTGGAGGGTCAAGATTACAGGGAAATAGCCAGGAGTCTGGGGGGGCCCTGAGGCAACGCCTCGAGTAAGGATGACAACCATTTGTGGAACCCCCAGGAGGCCCTGCTCCAGGGGTGGAGCCCTGGGAATGCCCACCCCCAGTGGGTGGAGCCACGGGGGAAGCCACAACCCTGGCTAGTGCCACAAGGAGGCCTCACCCCTGGGTGGAGCCCCGAGGAAGCCCCATCCTGTTACCGAGCCCTGAAAAAAGCCTCACCTATCAGGTGGAGTCCCATGAAGGCTGCACCCCCAACTGGTAGAGCTCTGGAAACGTTCTGTCTCCAAATAGTGGAATCCAGAGAAGGTCTAGACATTTGTTGGTTGAACTCAGAGAAAGCTCTTCTCCATTCCCTACCCTTTGGTGAAGCCCCAAGGAAGCCCCAGAATCCAGAGGGGTTCCCCCAACCCTGGGATCCTGAGGAGACCCCACCCCGAAGAAGGTCTGTGTGTGGGCGGGGTTACAGCAGGGCCTGGCCCTGCAGGCCCAGTACCCTAACCCCACCCCATCCTCTGCCCTGGGCAGTGCCTAGCGCCCCCGTGATCGACCTGGCCGAGTCCCTGGTAGCCGACAACTGTGTAACCCTGGTGTGGCGCATGCCGGATGAGGACAACAAGATTGACCACTATGTGCTGGAGTATCGGCGGACCAACTTTGACGGCCCGCCCCGCCTCAAGGAGGACCACCCCTGGATGGTCATCGAGGGCATTCGGCAAATGGAACACACCCTGACCGGTAAGGGCAGCTCCGGGCTCCCGTTTCTGCATCCATCAGCCGGGGCTCGTGGATGATCCTCAGGGCTCACGGGGTGAGGACAGCCTGGCTGGGCTGACTGGGAGTAGCAGAAGTAATAAGGAAAACACTGCTGGCGGCCTCCACGCCGTGTATTGAGGGCTTCCTCTGCGCTAAGCATTTTACCCACATGTAATGGGCATGCTTATTATCGCCATTTTACAGACGAGTGAACCGAGGCATAGGGAGAGAGGGCATCCTCCATCCCTGTCATCTCTCTGACCCAGCGTTCATTCATTCATTCATTCTAATTTACTGAGTGCCTGCAGGGTACCAGGCACTGTCCTTGCAGTAGTGAGCAAAGTGGGTGAAACCCCCCCCTCTCCTGGAGCTGGTGTTCTGGGGGTCACCGCCCCACAATATGGGGATCTCCTTGGCAGTTATAAGAAAGCAGAAAGCCAGGGGGAATCCATCCGGCTGGTAGGGGAGGGTCTGCAGGAGGGTAAAGTCAGGGGTCCCTAATGAGTTAAGAGGCCATCCTGAGCCAGAGGAAACCCTCACGGGCGGGGAGAGTCTCGCTGACAAGCTAACTAACACCCCAGCGCTTGGACTGTAATCAGTCTGTTCCTTGTCTGTAATTAGCATGCATGGGTGATAACGAGTATGCCAATTGCAGGAAAGAAAAGCCACCAGCAGACCAGAGGGCCTGAGCTCTTGGTTTATCCTTTGCATGGGAATCAAAATAAACACATCCCATTTTTCCCCCAATCTTTTTTTATTGTGGGAAAAGACACATAAGGTAAAATTCGCCTTCTTAATCATTCTTAGTATACAGATCAGTTATTCAGTACATTCATAATGTTGTGCCAGCACCATCCCCACCATCCATCTCCAGAACTTTTCATCTTGTGAAAGTGAAACTCTGTCCCCATTAAACACTAACTTCCATTCCCTTACCCCCAGCCCTTGGCACCCAGCATGCTACGTCCTCTCCCTGATTGTTAGTACTCATAAGCACCTAACATAGGTGGAATCACACAGAATTTGTCCTTTGGTGTCTGACTTATGTCGCTGAGCATCATGTCCTCAGCGTTCATTCACCTTGTAACGTGTGTCAGAGTCTCCTTCCTTTTTAAGGCTGAATAATATTCCACTGTATGGCTAGACCTCGCTTCCTCCAGTAGTGGCAACTTACATAACTAGGGTCCAAGACCAGGACCAGGACGCTGGCCTGGGTGCACTCCGCAGTGCTGACTCACTTTTCACTAGTTGTACACGCATTCATTCACGTGTGTAATCCCGTAGGCAGTTTTATCCCATGTGTAAATTCATGTAACCACCACCCCAATCAAGGTGTAGATCTTCTCTACCATAGGCTTCCTGATGCATCCCTTTTACCCCTCTGGCCTTTTCCAAAATTCCTTGTGAGTGAATTCCTCAGGGCAGGAAGTTGAATCCCTCACAAAGACCTGCGATATTGATCATGAGGAATTCACTCACCTGTGTGAATAGCCTGTGTGATTATTTGCAGTCCACCTACTATCTCGTTGATTGCTTGAGAGACAGGAAGGTTTGGGTTAAATGCTTGTAACTGACATTCCTTGACTCATCTCATCGGCACACAGAACCCTGCTCAGTGTGGGGAATGCGACTGCTGGTTTGCAGAGTGGGTGGTGGTCTTAGCTCTGGGGCAGTAGGTGGCGCTAATGAGCAAACCACAGACTTCTCAGAGAAGGGATCCAAAGAAGGGTGAGGCAGTCTGGGTGGGCACCTGGAGGAGGTAACAGCCAGACTGAGGGCCAAAGGAGAAGGGGGGAGAGCAGCCTCCAGGCAGAGGAACAGCCTGATCAAGGGCTCAGAGGCCAGAACACCGAGCCTTTGTGCCTGGATCTAGTTAAGTTTGCAGAGGGAATACCTGTGGGGAGAGGGGAGAGGAGGAATGGGGACTTTACACTGAGGGCAGGGAGAGCTATGGGAGGGTTCAAAGCAAGAGGTGCTGAGTGTTGCTGGAGAGGCCCAGAGAATGAGCATCCTGCAGGGAACTCCTGAGGCAACCGGATGTATGGTCTGAGCTAGAGGTGGGGCTATGGGTGCTGTGGGTGGACAGGTGGTGCCTGAAGGGCGAGAAGGGGACAGTGAGTAAAGTGAGATGATCAGGGGTCCCAGACGGAGCCACCTGGACACTGAAGGGTACAGAGGAGCCTGCAAAGAAGACCAAGGCCGGGGAGGGTATAGCTCCAGTGGTAGAGCGCGTGCTTAGTGTGCACGAGGTCCTGGGTTCAGTCCCCAGTACCTCCTCTAAAAATAAATGAGTAAACCTAATTACCCCCCTCAAACAATTAAAAAAAAAAAAAAAAAGAAGACCAAGGGGGAGCAATCAAAGGGGGCAGCTAGGAGAGAGCTATGCCTTGGCGCCTAACTTCCATGAAGGAAGGAGTGCTCAGCCAGGAAATCCTGCAACATGGGACTAACAAGGCCAGAGGAGGAAGATGGAGTGAGGCAGCCGAGGGTGGGGTGTGGACAGCTATCCAAAGAGGTTTAGCTTGAGGGGGAAGACAGATTGATTGTTGCCTTTATTTTTTTAAGATTAGAAGAAATTAATAAGGAAAAAGGACAGAAAGGGAGGGTGGGATCTATCCTAGTAGCAGGGAAAATCTTTAAGGAATCAGGCATGGCTAGATCCAGGGGCTCAAGCAAATGACTCGCTCAGCTCTGTTCCACACACTTATCGGCTCGAGGGGCTGCGTTCTCAAGGAGGCTTGCCAATGCACTGGCAAATTTTCCCAGGATGAGCTTCCTCCTAGCTGGCCAGCCCAGGGGAAAGGGGGACTCTGTTGGCTGTAATACCAGCCAGAGTCCCAGGGCAGATTCTGATTGGCCAGTGTGGGTCATGTGCTTTTCCCTGGATCAATGGCTGTGACTGGGCCATCCTGATTGGCCAGCCTGGGTTGGGGGCAGAGCCAAGTCATCCATAGCCCCTCAGATAAATGAGATCAAGGATGGTTTCTCAGGGGTAAGATGTCATTTGCAAGGTGCTCCTTAGAATGAGGGGCAGTGGGATTACTGTGGGACACAGGGGGCCTCTAATCTATTGCTCAAAGTGAACAGAATGTTGTTAAGATCCCTCTGTTGCCTCGTAGGTCTCAAGTTTGACATGAAATACATGAATTTCCGTGTGAAGGCCTGTAATAAGGCAGTTTCAGGCGAGTTCTCCGAGCCAGTGACCCTGGAGACACCAGGTGACTGGCTCCCATCCCTACCCCGGCTGTGACTCCATAACCCCTTACTCTCAGGGCCCCAGGGACTGCTGTCTAATGAGAATCTTCTATTCAGGGTTCTGTGGCCCTTTTTGCCCTGGTTGCCAGGAAGCTCAGTGCTCAGTCTACAGCTGATTCCTTAGCCTGAGTGTCTGGCATAAACTTGGTATTGTCCTTTGGTTTTGCAGTTAATTTATGTAGTTGATTCCATTATACCTGGATGGTTTTCACACACACACACACTCACTCACTCTGTCTCACTCACTCTCTTTTCCAAAAAATAGCTAACTGCTCTATAGAATTGGGAATGGAATGTCAGTAGTGAAGATAGATTACTTAGCCTCCCAGAGTGACACATTTGTGTGTCCAGATAGGAAGTCCTTCTGCAGTCTAGCTTAACTCTGTCATGCTGTAGCCCAGCCCCTTTCCTGGGATTAATCCCCAGTGGATGTGTAGGGCAGCACAGTGGTTTGAAAAAGATTTCAGACCTGGGAGACCTTTAGGCAGCAAGCCCTTGGCCTTCACTCCTCTGGCTACATGTTCTGCCCCCTCCACTCTTCCTCATCTCATTGCCTGGTGTCTTTCTGCCTGTTGTCTCCATATCTGTCTCTGAGCCTTTGTCTGTTGGTCTCTTTGTCTCTCTCTGTCTCTTAGTCTCTGTTTCTTTGTCTCTTTCTGTTCTCTTTCTTCTCTCTTTGTTCCTGTCATGGCCTGTCTTGGTCACTGTCTGTCTCTCTCTGTCTCTGTGTCTCCGGGTTTCCCCATCTCTGTGACTCCCGCGTCTGCCTGGCCCCAGCGTTCATGTTCCGCCTGGATGCGTCCACATCCCACCAGAACCTGCGGGTGGATGATCTCTCCGTGGAATGGGACGCCATGGGCGGGAAGGTGCAGGATATCAAAGCTCGCGAGAAAGATGGCAAGGGGCGGACGGCGTCTCCCGTCAACTCCCCAGCCAGGTAGCCTGCCCCCTCCCCTCCCTGAGTCTCTGGTGGAGGAGATCAAGCTGGACATGGACACACAGAGCCCAGTGTGGTCAAGGCTGGGGTGGAGGGAGGGACACAGAGCTGGGCGAGCCCAAAGAGTGAATGAAAGGAGGGGAGACTTTGAAATGGGTTTTGACAGTTGAATAGGAGTTTTGCTGATGAGGAAGGGCACAGGCATGTTCTGACATGAGAGGCCCAGTGTATGAAAAGAACCACATACTGTCAAGGAATGATGAAAAGTCCGTGGTGGCTGGGGTGGGCCAGGGAGCCCTCCTATGGGGAGGTGAGTTCTGAATTGAGCCTTCCCCCTCCCTGTCACCCACAGAGGTACTCCATCTCCCAAGAGGATGCCCTCGGGTCGTGGGGGACGGGATCGCTTCACAGCTGAGTCCTACACGGTACTGGGTAAGGAGAGGAGGAGGGAGAACTCTGGGCAGGGCCCTGATGGCAGGTGATGGGAGAGAATTCCTTTGGTTGGGGAAACCAAGGCAGCTAACAAAGATTCTGTGGGAATGGTCCCAATAATGTGTTACTGTGTCACTGGGGGAGTGGGCAGATTGGGGGATGAGGGATTACTGGGGGGAACCAAAGCATATGGATGCTGTGGACTGGGGAGTGGCTGGGCTCTGGAGGGGGGATTTCCCAGGGTCTGTGGAGTAGCTGAGACTCGGGGAGTAGCTGAAAATCAGGGAGCAGCTGGGACTTGGGGAGTAGCTGGAAAGAACAGTTGCCTTTGAGCAGCTGGGTTTATGGAGGAGCTGAAGAAAGACGGGGGCTCCAGGAGGTGGCTTAGGGTGTGTGGAAGAGCCAGAAAGAGTCACTGAGTCTAAGCGGAGAGAAGGACTAGGATTAGAGGAATGGTTAGCACCGCAGGAGTGACCGGACCCTGTGAAGGAGAAGCTGGAGTCCAAGGAGGGGCTGAAGTTTAGAGGGAATCACCAGCGTCCAGAAAAAAAGCTTGAAAAAGAGGCTGGGGTGTGTGAGGAAGCCAGTGTGGTCTGTAACATATGGCAGGTGTGGGTGGAGGATGACGAAGTTGAGGAGTAGCTGGTTTTTAGGGATAAATGAACACCTGAAGAGATGTTAAGGTTCTCTAGAGGGTCTGGATTTTCTTGGAAGCATCTGGGATTGGAGCAAGTTGGGGTCTGGGGAAAAAGCAGGGAATGGTGTGGGGGAGCCTGCAGAGTGGCCAAGAGTCAAGAGGGAGATATCTCACCCATCTGACCCCCAGGAGGAGCCCGGACTCGTGGTTGGGAGCAGCAGGCCTAGAGAAGAAATGTACATGGGGACCTGTCCTGTGTCTTGGGGGGAGCTGAGGTCTTAGATGGAGATGAGCTGCCGTCTGGTGGGGCAGGAGTGTGCGGAGAAGCTGCAGCTCAGGAGTAGCTGGATCAGGGAGTAGCTGAGGTGGCCAGAATCTGGATCTGGACTCCAGGGAGGATGTGGACCTCGGGATAAGCTAAGGGTCTGGAAGAACCTGACCTCCACCAGGAGCTGTGGGTGTGGGTAGAACCTAGATTCAGAAAGCAAAAGGAAGGGGAGTATCTCAGCATCCTGGGGAGTATCTGGACTGCAGAAGGACTGACTCCCCGGAGGCCTGCGGGATTATGTGGAGTCGGACAGGAGCAAGGTTTGGGGATTATCTAATCTCTGGGAAGGACTGAGGACAGAGGAGTATCTGAACATGGAGGAAGTTTCTAAGGCCTGGAAGTATCTGGAAGGACTAGCTCAGACTTATAGAGAATCCGAAAGGACTAGTTGAGGCTTGGGGAGTATCTGGACTTGATGAGTATCTGGTGGGAGCTGATGGAGCCTGGGAGACACCTGGAGGCACTAGCTATGGTCTGGCTGCCCCTTTCTGGAAGGGCACCTAGGACCCGATTCTACCCAGTCCCCCCGCCCACCTGTCCCACCCGACAGGGGACACGCTGATTGATGGCGGGGAGCATTACTGGGAGGTGCGCTACGAGCCGGACAGCAAGGCGTTTGGCGTGGGGGTGGCCTACCGCAGCCTGGGCCGCTTCGAGCAGCTGGGCAAGACGGCCGCGTCCTGGTGCCTGTACGTCAACAACTGGCTGCAGGTCAGCTTCACTGCCAAGCACGGCAACAAGGCCAAGGTGCTGGACGCCCCCGTGCCCGACTGCCTGGGCGTGCACTGCGACTTCCACCAAGGTGACCCCCAAGCACCCCCCCAGCCCGTCCAGCCGCCTTGTCCACTGTCTCCCTGCCCAGACCCCTCTTACTGGTCCCCCTGTCACTCTTGCCCTCCACCCCAGGCCTCCTGTCCTTCTACAACGCCCGCACCAAACAGCTGCTGCACACCTTCAAGGCCAAGTTCACACAGCCACTGCTGCCGGCTTTCACGGTGAGGCCTCCTCTGCGGCCCAGAGATAAGAGGGGGTGGCGTGAGTGCTGGCCTCACTGCTGAGCCTCTCGGGTCCCCTCCCTGTCCCTCAGGTGTGGTGTGGCAGCTTCCACGTGACGACAGGCCTGCAGGTCCCCAGCTCTGTGCACTGCCTGCAGAAGCGGGGCAGTGCCACCAGCAGCTCCAACACCAGCCTCACCTAGGCCCCCAGACCGCTCACCAGCTGGGCTGATTTGTGGGGGGCTGCCTCCAGGCCTTGGCTGTTTCAGCCGGGCACCCTCCTCTCACTTGCTGCTTGGAGCCTTAACTCCTGATGGAGGTCACCAATGGGGAGCGGGCCCTGGGGTGGGCCCTTCTCCCCACCTCACCTCCTAATAAAGGTCAAACACTGGCCAGGCTGCGCTGCTGGTTCTTTGGGACTGGGTGGCCCTGGGTGTGCCCGGCCCTCTCTGGACCTCAGCTTTCTTGGCTGTAAAGCGGGCTTTTCTTGCAGGGTCAGGTGGCAGGTTTTGCTGAGCTGAAGACCACTGGGACTGAGTGGGGCCAGCTGTGGCCAGCCATCTGCCGGACCCCCTCACTGCCCCACCAAGCCAAGCCAAGCCACATACATGGGTCCTGGGGTCTCTGGAGCTTTAATTCTGGGAGGAGGGGTCTGCCTGACTGATGTGTCATGCTTGGAGGTTGGCCTGCTGGTCCCCAGTGCGCGCAGCTGCGTGCTCCAGCGCCCGCCTCCTTTGCAGTTTCTCTTCCAGCTCTGCTGTCACACCTGCCAACCCTGGGATGGAGGGTGGGTACCCAAGGCCTCAGTGGCGCCAGGGGTCCCCAGTCCAGGCTCTCTCCCCTTACATGCACCCAGGACCACTGCAGAATTTTCAGGGCCCAGCACAAAACGAAAGTGTGTTCAGTGGGCATGAAGCATTTCAAGACAAAACACAGCAGAGCATTAACCCAAGCGTGGAGCACTCCAGAGTGTGGCTCCCATTTGTAAAGCCCACCCTGCACTGACCCCTTACCTGTTGTAGGGGAGAAAACCTGTGCTGAGCTGACTGCCAGCTTCTTCGCCAGGCCACTGTTGAGGCCTTTGGGCTCTGAGAAGAAGGCAGATGAAAGCTGAGGCTGGCCCTTCCTCCACTGGATGGGGGAGGGGCTGGGAGGAGGGACCCCCTACCTGGTTTGGGCATAACAGGTGTCTTTGGAGGCTTGGCCTGAAACTTGGCCAACTTCCTGGGCTTCTGGACAACTGGCCGACTAGGGGAAGGCACTGCGTGGACAAAGATATGGTGTGTCACATCCAGTTGTTAGCCTGTTTCCTGTCCCCAACTCTCAGCCACCCCTGGTCCCCCACCCACCGTCCCCGTTCACGTAGTTGGCAGCAGGGTCATCTCCAATGGGGATCACATAGTTCTCATCCTGGTTTGGTAGTGGGGGCAGCTTGTTGTGGCTGGACACAGGCGTGATGGATGCAGGAGGCAGCTGCTTGGGGAGTGCAGGACCTGGTGGGAAACTGTGGTCACTGTCGGGGCCCATGTGGTACAGGGACAACTCAGGGTGGGTCTGTGTGCTTCTGTGAATGGGGATGTGTGTGTGCACACCCAGACACAGGCATGCGTCCCTGTGTGTGAGTGTCTGTGCACATGCCCGTTTATGAATCTGTATGTTTGTGTCTGTAGCATCAATGTGTACACTGGGTGAATTTGCAGAAGTTGAATGCATGTAAAGGTTTTCTACACATGCACCTAACCGTGTGTATACGTGAATGACACCACGTGGGTACTGAGGTATGGCTTGGGTGCTTGTCGGTATTTGTGTGTACACGCGTGTCTATAAAGCTCTGAATTTGTGCTCGTGAATGGAATGTCTGCATTTGTGTGCCCACACGTGGTTTTGGCTTGCTCAAGGTATATATATATGTGCTACATGGAACTGAAATTGTGTGACGCCCCTGCTCATGCATGTGTGGAGCCATTGTCTGCATAGGAGCTGATTATGCAGGTGGACACAGTTCGTGGTTGTGAGTGAGGCATGTGTGTACCTACATATGTGACCATCATGCACATGGGCTCTGTAACATCTGCCCAGCCCAGAGGGGACCCTGCTGCTCATGCCACAGACCTTTCCAGTCTCTTCCTCTTGCTTCATATGCTGAACCACCTCCCACCCCAATTTCCCAACTCTACCTACTGAAATCCTTTGAAAACTTCAGGGAACACCCCCTCCTGCACAAAGACTTCCCCCTACTCTGCCCTGCCCCCTCTTCTCCCCATCTTCAGGTGCTGTCCCTGCTCCAACCCCAGGTTCAACCCCAGGGGGCTGGGAGTGTCTGTGCCCAGCCATGTCCACCCCCTCCAAAACCTGGAAGCCCCTACAGGGCACTTTCTGGGTAATTTCTGGGTCCCTGCAACTCAGGGTACAGGCCTGGGCATAGGCAGAGCCACGAGAGTCCTAAGTCTCTACTCTGCCCTGGCAGCGGCCGCGGGAAGGGGGCGTCACCTGGGCAGATGGCCGAGGGCGCCACCCACACACTCTCGCCATTCTCTTTATCGGCCTCCACGTAGCCTGGAACAGAGAGGGTGGCCTGGAGAAGGTACGGTGGCAGGGGGCTGACCCAGGGGTGTCCCCGTCCAGGAATGGGGCGGGAGAGGCGCGGACTGGGCCCCCGAGTTCCCTGATGCTGTACCCACCTATCACTTTCTCGTAGTCCTCATCCAGCAGGAAGGGCACCAGCGCCTGATTGGTGTGCGACACGAAATAGTTGACTACTGCGTCTAGTGAGGCACAGGAGAACTGGGGGCAGATAGGAGGTGCAGTCAGGGCCTGAGGGGAAGGGGCGCAGGTCCCGCCACTGCCCTTCTCGGGACCCCGGCCCAACGCTCACCGGCTGCTCCACGTCGATCACGTACTTGGGGCCCTCGCACTTCACCTTGTAGTGCCGGACTACCGGAGTCCTGCGAGGGCAGTGGCCTGGCTGAGGACAGGGAAGAGCCCGCCCCTCGCCGTGGCCCCGCACCTACGGAGGGCCTAACCCCACCTCCTGCTCCCCACCACACTGACCACGCCCCGTCCTGGCGTGGCTCTCTGTGGGGGATCAGGCTCTCGACTGACTCCACCTGCACGAAAGACCCTGCCCCTGGTCCTGGCACTGCGCCCCACCACCCGGCCCCAGGACCATGCCCCAAAGGAGTTCACCCCGGGGAGGCCTCGCCCCCGTCCTGGCTCCGCCCCTAGGCTCTGACTCCACCCTTGGCTTGGCCCCGCCCCTAACTCTCAGCTCGCCCCCGCGTCCGACGGCCCCCCAACCCCGGCTCCGGAGCCACGCATGCGCACCCGTTGAGCGCCTGGCGAGTGGTGACCGACACGCCACCAGAGCCGTCCCCGCTGGGCCGCAGCAGCAGGTTCCCGCACTCCGGGTAGCGCTCCAGGAGCAGTTGCGCCTCCAGCCGGCTCACCTTCAAGAAGCACCTGGGGCGGGCCGCGTCACTCACCAGGAAAGGCCCCGCCCCCAGGGGCACAGCCACGCCCTCCCTTCGTAACCCCGCCTCGAGAAAACAGCCACGCCCCTGAACGTAACACGCCGCGTCTCCGGGTACCCAGCCACGCCCACTCGTCCACAATCTCGCTCTTAGAGACGCTGCCTCGCACCTCAGGCCCAGGCTGTGCCTCGGGAGACTCAGGGCTGTCCTCCAGGTACAGAGTCCAACACTCAGAGACCCAGACCCGCCTCCCAGGCACCTAAACCCGTCCCTGGAAAACATGTCCCGCCCCTAGACACCCAGTAGGGCTCACAGCAGTGAGACCTAACCCCCGCCCCTGCCCGGATGCAGCCTTGTACTCAACGCAACACCCAATGCCTGGAGACCTCACTCATTGTCCACCCTCAGCCCCAAGCTTTCCAGTCCGCCGCCATCCTGGAGACCCTGGTCCACTTACGAGGGCATCTCGAGCGCACGGCGTGCCTCCTCTTTGGCCAGGGCCTCGGTCATCATGTACAGGTGTCCGGGAAGTAGGGTCAGGTTGAATGGGACACGGAGCTGAGGGGTGATTGGGGCGTCAGGGAACGGGCGGCTGTGCCCATGTCACAGAGGGGCAAACAGAGGCCAGAGTGTGGATGGAGCTAGGATGGAAACTCAGGTTTGGGGCTCCAGAGCTTCCTCACACCTCAAGTGCAAAGAGGGCTTAAAGAGGATGCGCAGAGAGACGGGTGCTGGGGAGGAGGGGGGGCAGATGCTAGAATGCAGGGTCTCAAATTCAACAGCTTGCAGGGGTCAGGCAGGGAACAAATGAGTAAAATAGAAATCAGGAATATTGACTAAAACTCCTGGTTTTTAAGTGATAGCAGCTAACTTTTAAATTTATAGCACTTTGTTGGCAGGCAAAACAAAAGACATTTATGGGCTACATCTGGCTCATAGGCCTCCAGTTTGAGACCAGTGTGCTATACTCAAGAGGTTTTTTGGGGGAAGGATGGAAACACAAAGGAGGATTTCTGAGCAGGCCTAGTGGGGAATGGGAGAGAGGGGGCTGAGGGCAGCCACTCACCTCCACCACCGTCACGATGAAGCCTTTCCACATCTCCCGAGACTCCACACTCTCTACCTGGGGAGGGAAAGAAAAAGATTCCACGTTGATGAGCGTCTGTCTATTCATCTGTGAAGCTGGAATGAGGAATGAGTCCCTGTTTCCAAGGGCTGTTTTGAAGATTAAATGAGTTAGAACAGATTCATTTAGGATGACGTCTGGATATAAATCCTTAGTAATACAGGGTATTATTATTCTTTAATGTTATTACATCAACATTTTTATACATGTATAAATCAGATGATGTATCTCCCATGCTTAAAACCCTCCCTTGATTCCTGCCTCCCTCAGGATATCAGTCCAGGTCCTCCCTGTGCCCCACAAGGCCCTGCATGACCTGCCCTGTCCCCTCCCTGCCCTCCTCTCCTCCCTCTCTCCGCCTCACTCACTCTGTTCCAGCCACATGGACCTCCTCGCTGTTCCTCCAACACACCAGGCACAGTCCTGCCTCAGGGCCTTGGTACATGCTGTTTCCTCTGCTGAAGAGCTGTTTCAGAGATATCTACACTGCTGGCTCCCTTACCTCCTTCAGGCCTTCAATACCGCCTTTCCTGATCATACCTCTTAACATTGCAATCCTGACCCCCCATCCCCTTTCCCCAGTACTCGTCTCCCTAGCATCTACCACCAATCTGACACTCCATATATTTTACACATTTACAGTAAGGATTTTTAATCGTTTTATTCACTGCTGTGCAACTAGAAGGGTGTCTGGCACATAGTAGGTGCTCAATAAAATTAGCTGAAAGATAGAGTATGACAGTGATGATCCTTTTGGATCAGATCTTGTTCTGGGCACTGTACATGTATTATCCCATTTTTCAGTTGGGGAAACTGAGGCTCAGTGACCTACCCAGTGTCACCAACCCAGTAGTAGACTACAACACCATGCTAGTGTGTGTTGATGGTAGGTGTAACAGGGAGGGAGGGTCTCCCACCAGCCCTACCTAGAGACCTACCTTGAACTTGATCTCCTGGTTCCGCAGGACCAAGCAGAAGTGGGTGCCAGGGTCTTGGGAGCTCCCCCAGGGAGCCTCATCTCTGAGCTTCACAAACACTCTTAGGTCTAGCTTCTCCACGTACTGGGGGCACAGAAGCCAGGGTCTGAGCACTACACCTGTGGTCCCTCAGGCCTCCTGACTTGAACACACCACCCACACCCTCTGCTTGGTCCCTGGGGTCAAGGGTGGACCAGCTCTTGAGCCTTCATTTCCATTCTTACCTGGGAGTCCCGATTACTATTGTAGAAATAAAGAGTCAGGCCCTGGAGGCCTGCCCAGAACTTCTTGTAATCCTGTGGACAAGAGGTGGAGAAAGAGAAGGAAGTGAGGTGGCAAAGCTGGGTAGCTCTATTATACTCTGCCTCAGGACCTTTGCACTGGCTGTTTGCGCTGCCTGAATACTCTTCTAGATTTTTGCATAGTTTCCTTCATCACCTGCTTTGGCTCTTTGAACAATTGTTGCCTTCTCAGGGAGGCCCTCTCCATCCATGGCCCAGCTTCTGGGGATCTGTTATTCTCCAAGAAAGGACCAAAGGGAATCTACGAAGGAGGGAGTTCTAGGAGTGATTAGAACTAACTCACTTTACGGTGCTCCATGCGTCCATCCACCCACCCACACATACATACAAATATCCCCCATCCCTTTATGCCATAAATATTTAGTGGCATCTCCTAGGTGCCAGGCATTGGGCGAGGTGCTGAGTCTACAGTAAGATCCTAGGATTTTTTTTCACAAGATATTCCCTAAGCACCTATTCTGCACCCAGCTCTGTTGCAGGCAAAATAATAAATGGGACATGGCATCCGTTGCTAAACAGATAATGTGTCAGAAGGATAGAGAAAGCACAGATACTAAAATTGTCCAGAGAAGAGAAATTAGTACCCTCAGGGAGGGACAGACCCTGGGCCGAGATCACAGAGGAGGAGAGAGGCCCTCCGACTGGGAGATCTGGGAAGACTTCCTGAAAGAGGAGTTACTTTGATTAGTCCATAGTGATAATGAGGGTAGCTTTTACACTGACAGTGACCATCCATCCAGCAATCCACCTATCAATCCATCCATCCTTTCATCCACTTATGTCCCCACCCACCCATCCATCTATTTATCTACAGGCATGCCTCATTTTATTGTGCTTCACAGATACTGCTTTTTTTTTTTTAACAAATTGAAGGTTTGTGGCTACCCTGCATTAAACAAGTCTATCAACAAAATTTTTCCAAGAGCATTATTTTTAAATTAAGGTATGTACATAGTTTTTCTCTTTTTTTAGACTTAATACTATCACACATTGAATAGGCTCGGTATAGTGTCAAGATCACCTTTACATGCACGAGGGAACCAAACAATTTATATGACTCACTTTATTGCTGAGAAGGAAAAGCCGGGCTGGGCTAACAAGATAACTCATAAATCTAAGTGCAACAAGTGTCGGTTTACTGATCTAAGTTCTGCTGGGCTAACTCGTAAATCTAAGTTAGTAGGTGTCGGTTTGCTGATTCCCTGTTCATGTTTTTTGCCAGCCAGCTGGATTTTCAAAGAGACATATCTGGCCTTGAAATGTTGGTTTGCTGCCTTCCTGCCTCTACTTTTGTGATAATGATGCTGCTAAAGCTGTTCCATGCCTATTGGCCGAATACCCCAAGCTTGTAATTAACCCCATAAAACCTCATGCACACGTCTTGGAGATGCTCAGAGCTTTGGAGCAGAAGCCCCTCTGAGCCCGCTGGCGTAATAAATCTGAGTACTCCAACCCTCCAAGTGGTGCTCGTTCCTTGGCTGGCCTGTCATTTCCATAACATTGCAATATTCACTTTTTTTCATTGCATTTCGTCTTTTAAAATTTTATTTTATTGAGTTATAGTCAGTTTACAATGTTGTGTCAATTTTCAACGTGAGCACAATTTTTCAGTTATACATGAACATACATATATTCATTGTCGCGTTCTCTTTCACCGTGAGCTAACACAAGATCTTGTATATATTTCCCTGTGCTATATAGTATAATCTTGTTTATCTATTCTATATATACCTGTCAGTATCTACAAATTTCGAACTCCCAGTCTGTCCCTTCCCACCCACCTCCCTTACAATATACACTTTTTTGTGGTGGTCTGGAACCAAACCTTCAGTGTCTCCAAAGTATACCTGTATTTACCCAACCATTCACCTATCTGTCCACCCATAGATACATCCTAGATACAGACATACATTTAACTAACATTTACTGAATACCTGCTATGTGCCAACCACTGGGAATAGAGCAAAAAGTGATTAAACTCAGCACGGTCAGACCTGCTTCGTCAGGCTCCAGCTTGTGCCATGGCACAAGTTATTTAAGCTCTCTGTGCCTCAGTTTCCCCACCTAGGAAATGGTAATGATAACGGTACCTGCCTCAGAGGCTGTTGTGAGAATTGGGTGAGTTAACACATGCAAAGTGCCAGTGCTCCCACTGAGTCAGCTCCTGGGCATGCTAAGAGCTACTCCCCTCCTGAAACCGTGACTGTGTTCTTCTTCAACCCATTTTATAATGGGGAAAACTGAGGAACAAAGTTGCAGAATCACTGATACATGGCCTGGGCATTGGGAAGGCGTGGAGCAGGGATGTTGACCTGGGTCTCGCACTCTGGGATCTCACGCTCTTTCTTAACCCCTGTGGTCTCCTGCCTCTGAGTGCTTTCTAGGCTAGGGAGGACTTGGAGGCAAGGAGGCAGAAGGAAAGGACGAAGAAACTGCCCTGGCAAAGGCAGGGGAAAGCCTGGTTGGTTTGGGTCCTAGTAGGAGAGATGGGACCTAAGTGGGAACCGAGAGGCTGGGGTTTATTCTCACACACAGACACAGACAAAGACACAGACACAGACACAGACACACACAGACACACACACACACACACACACACACACACACACACACACTGGGCCCCTGGCCAGTATCTGGTCCTGTGCAATGTAGCCCCCACCCCCTCAACTCTCACTGTCCACACCTGCAATCTGTGCCACCCTTGACCTCTGTGGCTGAGGTTCACAGACAAAACTCTGGGCTGGGGGAGGAGGGAGGCATGGGAATCAGAAGGCTCTCCATTTCCTGGAGGAAGAACCTGATCCTATTTGTATCCGAGAGACAGAAAGATTGAGACCAAGAGAGACAGATGGAGCCAGGCAGGGAGAGACACAGAAAGAGAGAGAGACGAGGGACAGAATCTTCCCCAGCTAACCCCCCAATCTGTGCCCTGCCCTACCCAGCACCCACCCCACCCTCCTTGGCTGGCTAGGGAGGTCTAGGCTCAGAGAGGTGCCGCACCTGCCCGGGTGGCCCAGCAGTGACAGCTCCCTGGCCTGTCTTACCCGGTCTCGGGGTCCCTTCTTTTCCAGAAAGCTCTCGTAGTAGTGTGAGGGCTGGATGCTCTTGGGCTTGGGGAGCCGGGGTGGGCTCAGGGCTGAGGCCATGGCAGGCCTGGGTCTTTGGCCCGGCCTCTCCCTCCAGTGGGCGCACCAGCTGAGCCAGGAAGCTGAGAAACAGGTTCCAGGGGAATTTCCTCTCTTCTGTCAGCTCCCGAGCTCCCTCCCCTGCCAGCACTGGGCGGGGGCTGGGCTGGGGCAGGACCTGCCCAGGGATCCCAGGGAAATCCCGGCCTCTTAGGTCCCTGAAGGAGGTCAGGAAAGGCTGGCTGGAGTAAGGGAATGGAGGAGAGCCTTTCAGTGCCAGGTGGGGGTGGGTGGGGGGCAGCCGGGGCACCAGAGGGGGACCTGCTTAAGCAAAGGCCTGAAAGGGACAAAGGAAGGACTCTGGTGCCAGAGTGGCGAGGGGATGTGACCAGAGAGTGACACAAGTTCCAGGAGGCCCCTTAGGCTGCCTGGATGTTAGAACAATCTTGCTTGTATCTACCAAAAAATCTTGCAGCAATTTTGATAGGAATAGCACTAAACCTGTTTATCATAAGTTGGAGGAGACTTGACATCTTTATGTACTGTGTTGAGTCTTCCAATCCACAGACCTGGCCTTTCTTTTCTTTTCTTCGGGGGTGGGTAGGTAATTAGGTTTCTAATTATTTATTTTAATGGAGGTACTGGGGATTGAAGCCATGACCTCCTGCATGCCAAGCACACGCTCTACCACTGAGCTATACTCTCTCTTCCTTCGACCTTTTTAAAGGGCCCTTGTGATTGATTACATTGGACCCACCCAGATAATCTAGGGTAATCAATTTCTTTATTTTAAAATCAGCTGATTAGCAACTGTAATTCCATCTGCAACTTTAAATCCCTTTTGTCATGTAACTTAAATAGTCACAGGTCCTGGGGATTTGGATGTGCACATCTGTAGGGAACCATTATTTTACCTGCCACAGCCTGTTAAATATGGTGGGTAACAATGATTGAATCTGGTACACTGAACCAGACTTGCATCCCTGGAATAAACTCCACTTGGTCATGATGTGCAATTCTTTTTATATATTGCCGAATTCTATTTCCTAATATTTTGTTAAGGACTTTTGTGTGTGAATTAATGAAGGATGTTCTGTAGTTTACTTTGTACTCTCCTTATCTGGCTTAGTATCAGGCTAGTGCTGGCTTTATAAAATAAATCAGGAAGTGTTCCCTCCTCTTCAGTTTTCTGGAAGAGATTATGTGAAAGTAGTGTTAATTCTTTGAACCTCTGTAGAATTCTCTACCTAGGCGTGGAGACTTCTTTTTTATGATTTTTTTTGGGGGGGGGTCTAATTAGGTTTGTTTGTTTGTTTGTTTGTTTGTTTGTTTATTTTTAAGAGGAGGTACTGGGAATCGAACCCAGGATCTTGTGCATGTTAAGCATTCGCTCTACCACTTGAGCTATACCCACCTACCTCTTTTTTGTGATTTTTGAAATTACAAATTCAATTTATTGAATAGTTATAAGGCTGCCTGGACTTTATACACATAGCAAAGAATAGCCTTTGGAATCCACCCAAGAACTGTGTGACTCTGGGCAACCTCTTCATCTGCTGAACTGTCTAGTATTCTTGATTACAAGAACTGCCATATAGGGGTGCCATAAATGGTTAATAGTTAATAAAGTTACGGCAACTAGTTTTAATTTTATTTATCAAAGGCAATGGGGACTCACAGAAGGATTTAGAGCAGGGGAGGGAGATGGTCATAGCTGTATTTTATTTTATTATTTATTTATTTATTTTGCAGGGGAGGTAATTAGGTTTACTTACTTTTTTGATGGAGGTACTGGGGATTGAACCCAGAACCTTGTGCATGTTAGGCATGCATTCTACTACTTAGCTATACCCTCCCCCTGCATAGTTGTAGTCAAGATGGGAGAGGGGTGGGGTTGGGGGTGAATATGGAGGCCTAGAAGATGGCCAGGGTCCAAATGAGAGAGGCTGGAGGTCCAGCCCAGGGTTTTTGAAGACAAAATAGGCAGGGGTATGAGCGGCCATTTTGGGTTCTGCTGAGTCTGAGTGGCTGGGGGATACCCAGTTGGTGGCTAGACCTCAGGTAGGGGTGCAGTGGGGTGACTCCAAAAGGAGACTTGGACTGGACAAGAAGTGTGTTGACAAAAATTCAATTGACTATTAAATTAAGAAGAAAAGTAAGGGAATTTTATTTGAGCCAAATTAGGGATTATAACCCAGGAAGCATATTCTCAGAAAGCGCTAAGAACTGTTCTGCCTGTTAGAAGTTGAAGGCACAGTCACATGCATTTTCAAGACAAAGGATCCTGTGTACATCAAAGTGACATACTGATATTTCACGTAAAATTCACCAAAGACGCATTGTCCAGGTAAGCAAGTACAAAGGGGGCAGCAAGTCATAATGCCCCCTACAGAGTTGGGAAAGAACGCCATTCTTTTAGGTTGCCAGCATTAGAAGAAAGAAAAAAATAGATCTTTACTGTCAAGCAGGCATTCACATCTTTGAGGATCTCTGGTTAATGTGTAATGAAATGCAGTTGTACGCTGCACGTTAGGGAGGAAGGAGGCCCAAACAAACAGAATTTTGTTTATTTTTCCTTGTCGTGCCTTAAAATACAAACTTTATTTCATCGTAAGTAATAACAATCATTCACATTCCTCAGCTCCTACTATTTGTCAAGCCCTGTTCTTTAACAACTTGAAGCTGGAACTGTTATTCCCACGGGCAGACAGAGAGGTGGAGACACTTGGCCAAAGTCACAGAGCTGGTAAGTGGTGGAGCAGGATTTGGAGCTAGGTCCAGTCTGATTCCAGATCACCCTGGCTGGACACCCCGCCCCTACCCCCACCCCCAATGTCCTGTCCCCTCTTCCAGACTGTCTTCCGGATACACCCATCTGCAGCTGAGCCCAGTCAAAGGTGCCCTGCAGCTTGGAATCCCCACCCCAGGTTTTCAACCCTGCCCGGGAGTGGGAGTTCCAGCGCTGGGAGGTAACCCTGCGTATTGGGGTAAAGGTCCCGGAACAGTGACCAGAGACAAAAGAAAGGGCTTCAGCCCTCTGGCACACCTCTGTCCGGGCTCCGCCCATGAGCTCCGCGCCGCGGGGTTGGGGGACCGCGGTGGACCGTGAGGCACGTTCGTTCCCTGAGCTGATAGGCTGGCTGAGGACCAGAGCCTACAACTGATTGGATGCGTGAGGTCCAGATGCTCCTGCTGATTGGCCAACAGGAATAGCTGCTCTTTCCCGGTCGGAGGAAGTAGTAATTTAACACTGATTGGCTGGAAGCAATCCAGCCTCTACTGTCTATTGGCTGAAGATGAAATGGCCCTTCTCTAATTGGTTGGCGGGCTCCGCTCTGGTCCTATCAAGGAATCAGCCTAGGGGCACCCCGAGGGTGGAGCTAACCCTTTAGAGACTGCCACCTGGCTTCGGTGCTTTATATTCGCGGCGCGAGGTTGCTTCCCCGTTCTGTCCTGCAGCCCCATTGTGGTTAATTCTCCCGGGCGTCAGTTTCTCCCCTGGTCCCAGCAGCCGAAGCCTGTGAGTCTCTCAAGAGGGCTGGCCGCGGAACTCAATTTCCCCGCTCGTCGTAGTGGACTGGGCCCCCCAGTCCACAATCGAGTAGGCTATGTCCTCTGGTGGAGTCATTAGTTCTCTGAAAGTGGAAGTCTCCGGCCTCAGTTTCCCCAATTGCACCATGAGCTCTGGGTTACCACCCCCCTCCCATTTTAGGTGGCCTCGGGCCTCAGTTTTCCTAATGGTCCTGGAGGGCTGAAGGCTCAACTCCCTCTCCCGCGCGCGCAGGCAGAGTGCCTCGGTTTTCCCGTTTGCTCCAGAGGGCCGAGCCCCAACCCGCCCACCGGCGGTGACCAATGGCTGGGGCGCTCCCCGTTCGGGGCGGAGTTTCGTCACGTGCCGGGAAGAAAGAGCCGGAGGCGCACAGGGCTCGGGGCGCGGGGCGGAGCGGCCATGGCAGGTAAGTCGGGCTTGGCGGGGGGCCGGCGTGGCTCGGGGCGGGGTGGCTGGATCCGCTGAGGCCTCTCGGCCCCGCTGCAGCCTGTCGCTGCCCGCAGCTCCAGAGCCGCTGTCCCCAGCTGGGGGCGCAGGCGAGGATGCGCCCGATGAGGACGAGGATGAAGCGGAGGCCGAGGACTCCGAGCGGCCAGGGGCAGCAGGCGGCGCGCGCGGCGGCGGTGGAGGTGGCGGCGGCGGGGCCGGGACGGCTTGTTGCAGCGGGCCTGGGGGCGCGCTCACCAGGCGCGCGGTCACGCTGCGGGTGCTCCTTAAAGACGCGCTGCTGGAGCCCGGCGCCGGGGTGCTGTCAATCTACTATCTGGTGAGCGCCCCCCAGCCCCATCCCATCCCAGCTGGGGCGAAAAGGGGAAACTGGAGTCCAGGGTGTTCCATTGCCGCAGGCGGAGCAACGGTGTGGGGAGGGGAAACTGAGGCATGGACCATCCAGATCTAGCACGAGCCCTTCTGGGCGGGAGAACATTGTTCATCAAACACCCCATTCCACAAATGAGAAACTGAGGCTCACAGAGGACACTACTGCCTTCCTGGCTGTGTGACCTCTTTCTCCCTCTGTACTAGGTTCCCCATCTGCAAAATGAGATTTTCTTTTCCCCCGCTGGGTTGTATGAGGATTCATTGAATAAAGTGCTCAGCAGCATGCCTGCTGCACAGTAAGTGCTTTACAGGTGTTTGCTATTATTACTATTACTGTTACCATGCTCTTTGTGAGTGGGAGCAATTTATAAATTGAGCACCTGCTGTGTGCCAGGCTGTGGTGGCTGTTAGGGACACAGCAGATATCAAGACAGACCTTTGGGGCTCACAGTCCAGTGAAGGGAGGAGGGACATACCCATAACTGGACAATTTCAATCTGGGCTGATCAGGACTGTGATCACGGACATACAGGCACTGGGAGGCTGGAAGGCTTCCTGGAAGGGGTGCTGTAGTGGGAAGTGGGTGCCAAGCCCCAGGGAGCACCATGGGGTCAAGGAAGTCTTCCTGGAGGAGGGGTCTTGATGGGTACCAGATCCTGGGCTCATCCAACCCACTGTCACTGCAGGGGAAAAAGTTCTTGGGAGACCTGCAGCCAGATGGGAGGATCGTGTGGCAGGAAACGGGCCAGGTGTTCAACTCACCCAGTGCCTGGGCCACCCATTGCAAGAAGCTGGTGAACCCAGCCAAGAAGTCTGGCTGTGGCTGGGCCTCTGTCAAGTATAAGGGCCAGAAACTGGACAAGTACAAGGCGGCCTGGCTCCGGCGAAACCAGCTCCATGTGCCTGCAGCTGCCACCGATGAGGTGCGTCCTTCAGCCTCCATCAGCAAGCCCTCCCTGACTCACTGTCGGACAAGGAGTGCGCAGAGAGAGGTTGTTGGAGCTGGGGACTTGAGGGATGAACTGGAGTTTGTCAGAGAAAGATGAAGGGAAGAGCTTTCCAGAGGAGGGAATGGCATATGCAAAGCCATGTAGGCCTGAAGCAACACATGCTGCTTAGGGAACCATTATTAGCTGATGCAGCTGGAGGTTCAGATGCCTTGGCAGCTGAGGGGGCTGGAGACGTTGGCAGGGATCAGATCTGGGAGGGTCTTGAATGCCATGGTAGAAACAGATATTCCTTAAATGTTCACCAGCTGGGTGAACTTGGCCAAGGAACCTCTCTGGGTTCCTAGTCTTAGTCATATGTAAAACAGAGATTATAATGGTACCCATGTGTATCAGAGATCTCTCCCTCCCTCTCCCTCCCTCTCCCTCCCTCTCCCTCCCTCTCCCTCCCCCCTCCCCTCTGCCCCCCTCTCCCTCCCCCTCTCCCTCTCTCTGTCCATCCATCTGTGGATCTATATCTGGCTCCTAAGTCTGATATCTGTAGGACCACTGGCAGGCTGGAAACTTAGGCAGGAGTTAATGCTGCAGTCTTTAAAAGGCAGAATTCCTTATTTTCCAGGAAACCTCAGTTTTTGCTTATAAGGCCTTTCAACTGATTGGATGAGGCTCACCGACATTATCAAGGATAAACTTTATTGAAAGTCAACTCATTGTAATGTGAACCACATCTACCCAATGCCTTCACAGCAACACCTGGACTAGTGTTTGATTAAATAACTGGGTACTAGAGCCTAGCCAAGTCGACTCATAAAACCAACTTTTGCACCATGCCATAGGGCTATTAATTCAGCAAGTATTTAGTCAATGCCAATAGGGTGCTAGGCCCTCTTTTAGGTGATAACGATAAAGAAGTGAGCAAAATGAGAAAAAAATCCCTGCTTTCATGAAGAGTGAGACAAACAAAATAAGTAAAACCCTCTTATAGTATGTTGGAAGAAGGGAGCAGGAGCAGGGGATGGGAGTGGTGAGAGGAATAAGGTGGTCAAGGAAGGCCTCACTGAGAAGGTGACATTTGATCAGAGTATTGAAGGAGGAGAGAAAGGGAGCCATGAGGATTTCTGGAAAACAGTACATGCAAAGGCCCTGAGGCTGGCATGTGTCTGACATACTGAAGGCATAGTGAGGAGGCCAGTGTGGCTGGAACAGAGTGAGCAAGGGGAAGAGTGGTAGGAGGTGAGGACAGGGAGGGGACGGGGCAGATTGGGCAGGGCCCTGGGGGCCTTGGGAAGGACTTAGGCTTCTACCCTGAGGGAAGTGGGAGCCCTAGAGGACTGTGGGTAGAGAAGGAACAGGACTGGACTCAGGTGCTCACAAGCGCCTTCTGGTGGCTGTTGTAGGGAGGACAGACTTTAGAGGGGTGGCGAGAGCAGGAGCCAGGGAATCAGGGTGCAGGTGACTGCGCCGGTCCAGGTGGGTGATGATGGGGTCGACCAGATCAGCCACTGAGTGGGGAGGAAGTGGGTAGCTTCTGGTTAATTCTGAAAGTGGATCTGACCGGACTTGCTGATGGGTATGAAGTTGGCATTAGGAGATGTTTTGTTCTGAGCAATTGGGTAGATGGGGTTGCCCACATCAGAGATTTAGTTATTCGGATAAAGCAGGTTTGAGGGGATGGTCGGGTGCAGGGTGGCCATGTTGAGTGTGAGACCCCCGTGAGACCCCTGCCTGGAGATGTCAAGGGGTAGCTGGACCCCAAGTCAGGAGCTCAGGGGAGGCCCAAGGCTGGAGTCAGGACTGTGGGCAGTTGTCTTGGGGGTAGATGGCGTTTGAACCCCAAGAGACAAGGCCACCTGGGAAGGGTGTGGGTTGGGGAGGAAAGAGGCCCCAGGACCCAGCCCTGGGCCAATGAAGGAGAGTGGGGAGGAAAGCCAGGTGAGTGCAGGGGTCCCTGAGGAGTTCCCAGGAGGAGGGGGACTAGTCGGGTCAGATGCTGCTGAGAGGAGGTGGGGGACAGAGACTGAGATGTAGCCATTGGGTTTGGACACTGAGAGGTCATCCCAGCAAGGGCAGTTTAGGAGAGAGCAAGAGGAGATGTTACTGAGAGAATCTGGTAAAGTAATCCACGCAAAGCTCTTGCTTGCTGGATGAATGGAGCAACGGCATATATTAAATGCTTTGCACACTCATTCGGCCACCCCTTAGGCCACCCCTGTGGGGCTGGAGGTCATTGTGCCCTGTTACAGATGAGAATAGAGCCCAAAGTCAGTTTGTATAGCAGAGGCAGGATTCCAACCTGCGAGACTGCCTCAGAGCCTAGACCGCCTCTGCTCACTCGCTCCCTCTGGTGGGCACCTCGGGCAACGGCAGGGACCTAAGGCTCAGGCAAAGCAAAGGTTCCGGTGGAACGTGAGGGGACGATCGGGAGCATCCAGCTGAAAGTCTGGTCACTGTCCCCCTAACCCCAACCCCGCCAGAGCCCGGCCAGCGAAGGGGAGGAGGAGGAGCTGCTGGAGGAAGAGGAGGAAGAGGTTCTGACAGGAGTCTCAGCAGAGGACAAGAGTCGGAGACCACAGGCGAAGGGCCTCTCTGAGCCTGTCCACCGGGGTGAGATGTGTGGGAAACGGAGGACGCAGGGCGCGAGGGGGACAGAACTTAGGGGGCTGGGGGCAAATCTGGCTTTTCTTTTCCTTACAGCCCCCAAGAAACCTGGCTGACTCCTGGCCCCGCAGCCCTAATTTCACACTCTGCCTTACTTCTTAAGCTTGAATGCTAAATTTCTTGGTCCCACTGCCCTATTTCTTTATCTGGGGCCCAATTTCTTCATCATGCTTACTGATTTCCTTGCCCCCCTGTAGGTTTCTTTGCTCTGTTGCCTGATTTCTGCCCCTGCTGCCTGATCATCACCTCATTTCCTGAGTCTTTCATTTGATCTTTAAATCTCTTCTGCCCAGTTTGTTAACTTGCCTCCTGATTTCCCAGTCCAGCTGCCTGATTTTTAAGGCTGCCCCTGGAGTTTTTTCTTTCTTGGGCTGCCTGGTCTTCGTTTTCCAGTTCCTGGCTAGGGAGACACTGACACTGTCTTTTTTCTTACCTGTGCCCCCCACCCTCCTCTCGATCCCGCAGAGGCCACGCCCCCAGGGAAACGGGTGGAAAACAAGACACGTGTGCCAGTGCGCTACTGCATGCTGGGAAGTCGGGACTCTGCCAGGTCAGATGCACCCCATGCCCACCCCCCTACCCCATCCCCATCTTGTGAGCTCTTGCGGGTGTGGGGGGGGCACAAGAGCAGGGGTAGGGTGGAGATAAGACCTCAGACCTCACAGCTGGCCTTGCGGGGCTGGGGAGCCAGTCTGGGAATGAGGGAAGGGCCTGGGTGTTCCTGAGGCTGTGGGACCCTCCTGGCTCCTGTAGGAACCCTCACACCCTTGTGGAAGTAACATCCTTCGCAGCTATCAACAAGTTCCAGCCATTCAA
This sequence comes from Camelus dromedarius, assembly GCF_036321535.1. Taxonomy (NCBI): domain Eukaryota; kingdom Metazoa; phylum Chordata; class Mammalia; order Artiodactyla; family Camelidae; genus Camelus; species Camelus dromedarius. Next base: position 2,867,179 of record NC_087462.1, read on the forward strand.
TGTGGCCATCTCCAGCAACGTGCTGCTCCTGCTGGTGCGTTCCCAGCTCCCACCTTGTCCCTTCTGAGCCAGGGCTCCCAGACCTGGGCAGGGCGGTGGGGTCCTCAGGGAGAGTGTCCCTGGAAGGTCAGCTCCACAAGGGCAGGGATCTTGTCTGCTCTGTTCACTACCAGTAAACAGTAGCACTCAATGTTTAAACAAAGGAGGAGGGGGGTGGGCTGACTCCCACACAATGCAAGGGCCCTGGCCCCCAGTTGGCATTGGGGCCAGGCAAAGCCTGAGTGGGTCTTCCGATGTCCCTCCCCTCCCCAGGACTTCCACAGCCACCTGACTCGCAGCCAGGTCGTGGGGTACCTGGGGGGCCGCTGGGACATCAACAGTCAGAGTGGGTATTTGGGCCCCATGGGCAAGGGGGTGTTTGGGGCTGGGATCGATGTCCACGCCTTCTCCCACCTCCGCGCAGTGCTCACGGTGCTGAGAGCCTTCCCCTGTCGGAGTCGGCTGGGGGACGCCGATACGGCAGCCACCATCGAAGAGGAGGTGAGGGAGCGCACGGTGACAGGGCGTTCTGTGGAGGGCTGGTGGGGACACAGCTGTTGGCTACCACGTACCCGCGGCTAGCGCAGTGTCACCACTCAGCAAGGATGCAAATGAGAGTGAGTGAGTGCCGTGTGTGAGCGCCAGTCCCCGCACCTGTGACCCCCATGGTCCTACTTCCTCTGCGCCAGTGCGGGCCTCTTGTTTTCTGAGCCTCGGTTTCCACACCTGCCTGGCACCTGGTAAAGGCCCGATAAATATTAGCTGACGTTCTTAATATTTTCATAATGGTGCTTACTAGGCACCTGGCACTGTGCTAAGCGCTCTAGACCCACCTTCTGTGTCCCCGCAGAAGGCAGGCGGGGACTGGAGAACAGTTGTTTATTCAGCGCGCACGTTTCTCCTCCCACCTCTTCTTTTCACTTGCCTCTACTCGCTCTGCACCCAGGAATGCCTGCCCTATCTCTTCATTTAACTGCTGAGTGCCTACTGTGTGCCAGGCACTGCTCCTTGCGCTGGGGATACAGCAGTGAGCAAAATAACCTTTTGCCTTTGATTTATGATAGGTGCATCTTTTTTTTTTTTTTCTTTCCAATGTATTTGTTGGACTCGTGAAGGTGGGCAGGATCTGTCTCTGTCACTGCTGTGTCCTCAGGCCTGGTACCCAGCAGGCGCTCATTAAATGTTGGCCACACGTGGGGCTGGATGGGTGCCAGGCACGCTGGCTGCGGGAGTGGTGTGAGTGCCCTAGGGCTGGTAGAGCCTCGGTCCCGAGCTGGCCCTAGCCGCGTCTCTGCCCCTAGATCTACCAGAGCCTGCTTCTGCGGGGCCTGTCCCTGGTGGGCTGGTACCACAGCCACCCGCACAGCCCGGCGCTGCCGTCGCTGCAGGACATCGACGCACAGATGGACTACCAGCTGCGGCTGCAGGGCTCCAGCAACGGCTTTCAGCCCTGCCTCGCCCTGCTCTGCTGTGAGTCCCATGAAAGGCGCGGGCGTGGGGCCCTGCCGACCACCAAACCCCGCCAGGCTCAGCCCCTTCTTTCTCCTCCCCTCAGCCCCTTACTACTCTGGCAACCCGGGGCCAGAGTCCAAGATCTCGCCCTTCTGGGTGATGCCGCCCCCTGAGGTAGGCGGGGCTGCTGGGGGAGGCCGGGCCGGGCGGCGTGGGCGGGGCCAGGAGGCTCGTGGGCAGCACACAGCCTAGAGTCTGGTTCCGGACTCATTTGCGGAGCTGGGGTCTCAGTTTCTCTCCAAACATAATCGCGGAGGTTCCTGCGAGGGCCTGGGTGTGAAGGGTGTTGGAAAGGTGGGGGCTGCACCCGTAGCATGCTGCTTTTGCTACCAAGATCGTCTCCTTCCTAAGCCTTGTTTGGTTTCATTCCCTAAGTCCGTATTGGGATCAGAGATAAGCTTTGGGGGAGGCGGGAGAGAGTATAGCTCAGTGGTTGAGTTCAATCCCCATTAAAACCAACCAACCAACCAACCCAATTACCCGCCCTCCCCCCAGAAAAGCAGCTTTGTCAAGGAATTGCTGAGCCACGGCTACTCCTGCGTGTGTGGTGGTGGGGAATGCCACCCAGCTTCTCTAGCCGCACTGCCAGGTTCCCCGAAGGGCCATAAGGCTCTGAATCTGATCCTAGTGCAGACCCAGGCCTGAAGTATCCATTCTCTGATTCCTAGCCTAGCGCACTTCCCAATGTCCACTGCTGTCTTGGGGTGGGGGTTGGGGGTGGTTAGCGCTGACTGGCTCGTGTCCCTGCCAGCAAAGACCCAGTGACTATGGCATCCCCATGGACGTGGAAATGGCCTACGTCCAGGACAGCTTCCTGACTAATGACGTCCTTCATGAGATGGTGAGCTCACTCCTGGGCGGAGTGGGTGGGGGCCCCGGGAGGAGCAGATGGGGGCTGAGGGTGCCCAGCTGGACAGACCCCGGCTCGTATGACTCAGGAATCTGTGGCTGGATGCGCCACATCGGGACCCAGGGCAGGCTCCTCTTCCACTGCTGAAAATCAAGGGCTCTAAGAGTAGGTCCCAGACCCTTGCCCGAGCCCCTCCCACCTCCCCCTCCCACGCCTTCCTGGCTGTTCTGGAGCATGCCAGCAATGCTCACGCCTTGGCTCTCTGCACCTGCCACTGATTCTCCATGAGGGGACACGTGAACCTCAGGTGTTACCTGGGTGAAGGTTTTTAATTCCTGCTGTTAAACAGGCATTTAAACAGATTGAGCTAGTTGGTCACACCTGTGATTTCAGGGATTTTACTCTCGGGATGAGGTTAAACCAGGGAGTGGTGTCAGGGCTGTGTGGGTGTAAAGAATCACATTCAGTGGGCCGCCTTCCCCTGGCAGGGTTCAGTCTCCTCCGGGGGCCCTCCTACCAAGCTCCGTTATTTCTCCTTGGTGGGGGTGGTGCTGCTTGGCGGTTTACCTCCGGGCAATGCCTAGAGGCCACGGAGGGGCAGAGCAGTGCCTGTCCCACTTGCTGCTGCCCCCTGGCGCCGGGCCTGGGCAGGGCGGGAGCCCGGGCTCTCATCTGCGCCCACCCCGACCCACAGATGCTGCTGGTGGAGTTCTACAAGAGCGCCCCTGACCTTGTCAGGTTCCAGGAGCCCTGGAACCAGGAGCACACCTACCTCGACAAGCTGAAGGTGAGACTCATGCAAACCCCTCCCTGAAAAGATGATCTTGGGGAGCCCCCAAGTCTATATCCATGGGCAGTATGAGAAATAGTGACTTCTTAAGTGGTCCTGTGCAAAAATACTTTAGAAATGAACAGAGAGTCGTGTTTTATCACACATGGGCGGTGACAGCAGTAGAGGTCACCATCCAAATGCAGATGAAAAGGTAAAAGCCCCACATACCCCGTGGCCTGGGGACATCCCACCTGGAGAAGCTGTGCTGGGCCCCCCTTCTCCCCGGGCCACACGCTGGGGTGCAGAAGGCAGTCTGATCCAATCCCGAGCCTTACGCACCAGCAGAGCTGAACTGAGCAGAGCGGCTGGTGCAGGAGCAAGCTTGCCTGGCTCACCGGCCCTACGGCTGGTCGGTGGGATATGTCAAGAGGGCTTGGCAGCCTCTTCAGTGCGTCTCCTTATCTCCTGCCTGAGAGTCATTCTCAGAAGATACTCCCCACTCCCCTTTACAGAAAAACAGAATTTCACACGCTTGCTTGTTTTGTTAGACTTGACAGCGACCAGGGCTTAAAGCTGCCACTGGTCACCTCCCACCCTGGCACTGGGTGGGAGGGGTGGGGGTGGCCCTGGCATGCAAGGGGGCAGTAAGGAGGATTTGGATTGTGTGGAAGAACCCCTACCTCCCAAACAATGACATCCGGGGCCTTCGAGATGAAATGTGCCTAAGAGGAAGGCACGGCTTTAGGGATACAGCCGAGAACCCCTCTGCCAGGCTGCAGCGCAGGGCCTCCAGGGCAGAAGCGCCCGCGCCACCCTGAGGCAGGCCTGCCTGTTTCAGATCTCCCTGGCCAGCAGGATGCCCAAGGACCAGGGCCTGTGCCACGTGCTGGAGCAGGTTTACAGCGTCCTCAAGCAGGGGAGCTGAGGGCGCCAGCCTCCAAGGACCGGGGCGGCCCAGGGCGAGGGGAACGGGCCCCGGGCTCTGCCTGCGGCTGTGCCGCCCTGTCCCTGCATGCCTGAGCTGCCTGGCAGCAGGGGCTCGCGTAATAAAGGAGAGAAACAAGCAGCCCAGGTGCGTGCGTCACAGGTGCAGGAGGGACGTCACTCGGGCAGCCACGGCCAGCGGGGTGGGGGGCTCTCCCCGCCCGCACCAGTGACTGGCAACGACGGCCGTCCCTCCCAGGCCTGTATGGGCGCCTCGTGCCCTCGTTGGAGACCCTCGGGAGGGCCCGCCCTGCACCACAACCAGGCAAAAGGCTGTAGAAAGAGACATTTAATACTTTTTAAAAAAAATCAGGATTACATTTTGATCTGCCCTAGGCTGTGATGTCTGTTCCTCCTCCAAGTACTGGCGACCAGGGGGCCTTGGAGAGAAGCGGGGAGGGCCTGGTGATGTTGGGGACTTTACCGAGTCACCGGAGGAGGGGAATGTGAACTAGGGTCCCCTGTTTAGCCAACTTTTAGATGAGGCAAGAGGGGAAGTGAGTGCAGGGCTGGGGCCCTGCTGGTCTGGGCAGCTGCCTACCTTGGTCTGGAGGAGACAGTCTGGGCCACTGTCCAAAGGGTATGGTGGCCGGCTTCAGACAGGGAAGGGCCCGTGACCCCCAACCAAGGGGGCCCCAGTAGCCAGGGGTCTGCGAACATTCACTTATCAAAGTCTTTGTGCTTGACCTTCCGCAGAGTGGAGTCTGGACTGCCGTGGTCCCATGTGTGGCGTGTGTGTGTGTGTGTGCTGGTGGTGGCAGCTTGTGCCAGAGAGACACACTCCATGTGCTTGGCTGGGGGTGGTGCAGCGGGCATGGGTGTGGGGCTCACTGCCCTGCAGGAGGGAAGCATGGCCACCCAGGTGGTGCGGGGGAGAAGGCCTGTCTTTAGGGGACTCGGCACCTGAGGACCCCAGGCTCATCTCTCCCCAAGCCCCCAGCTGGAGGGAAGAGGTGAGGCCCTCCCAGGGAGGTGGCATCTGCAGGTATGCAGGGCTTGGGGAGCCCCGGAGGGAGCTGTGAAGGAGTGTCCTGGGGGAATTTAAGAGAAGGGTGGTGAGTCTCTTAGCCGCGACCCAGACCACTCAGACCACCCCGTTACACAGATGTTCAATCCTATCCTGTTGAGGGCAGGTCTCCCAGCAAAGTGGCAGGAGGGAGGTGGGAGAGGATAGGGCGTGGGGGTGTGTGTGTTTGCACGCGCGCATGCACACAAGTGTTGAAGGGGCCCACCTGCAGTTACCAGTCCCTAGAGGGGGCGGGAGGAAGTTAGTGTTTCTAAGAGCACCTTAGTGTGAGCCCTTAGTGGGCTGGGCTGGCGGGGCAGAACTGGTGAGCAGCAGGAAGGAGGAACACTGCCCAGCCCTCAAGAGGGCCACATGGAGTGGGGAAGGGAGCCCCCCACCACTGGGGGTGGCGCTAGTGTAAACGGGACCCCTGCTGTCCCTCTGGGCTCTGCCTCCTCCCCTCGGCCCCAGGAGCTGGCCGCCCGCAGGCTGTGAGCACTGCCCTCGCTGCGGGGCCGGTGGCATGCAGAGGTCTGGACGGAGGGGCAGGCGGGCGGGCCGACGCGTGGCTCAGGCGTGGTCACTGGGGCAGCGGCACCAGCACCTGCACGTAGCTGAGGGGGAAGAAGCCGGACTGGCCGTGCAGCATGCCCTCGTACCAGTTCTCGTCGATCTGGTTGGTCAGCGTGATGATGTCGCCCTCGTGGAAGCCCAGCTCCCCATCGTTCTCAGGCTCAAAGTCATACAGGGCCTTGCAACTGGGCTGGTCCAGGGGCGCTGGGGGTAGGGCAGGGGTAAGGTCTGGCTGTCACCTGCCCCTGCGGGTGTGCAGGGTGACACCACTTCCCCTCCTGCCCGGCCCCGGTCCGGCCAACTCACTGCTTCTCAGTTTCCCCCAAAGGAGACCCACTCCCTCCTCTCTGGCTCCCCTCGGCTGTCAGAAGGAGTAAGTGACAAGCAGGGGTTAAAGGGCTCTGTGAGTGGTCACCAAGATGCTCCTGAGAAGAGCTGGGGACGCCTGATAGCATCAGGATGACAGGGTGACCAGAACTGCATGGTCCTCAGGGTGCCATTCAGAGCAGAGGGAGGCCCAGGCCCCAGCTCCACTCCTACTGGAGACGGGGAGCAGAAAGACCCTTCCAGAGCAGATGAGAAGGCGGCATTAAACTGGGAGCAGGGCCTGTGCCTGCGGGGGACACTCACGCATGCTCCTGCTGCTGGGGGTCCGGACGGGCTTGTTGGAAGATCGGAAAGATGATGAATCTGCTTGCAGACAAAGCACAGAGGTGGGCTGAGAACACAGGGTGGGGCCTGGTGCCCACCCCTGGAGGTCCCTCTAGAAGAGAACTCGCCCTGTGGTCTGGATGGATGGCAGGTGCCCCTGAAGGGGCCTAGGACACAGCAAACCCCTCCCAATTGTTACCTGAGATTTTGGGAGCCACAGTGCAAGGGAAGCCCCCGTTGGACTGCTCGGGCTCCCCGAGGTCCAAGGGCTCCCGCGGCCTGGGTTTGTACTCCCGCTTGGGGCGTGAAGAGGCTTCCCTCATCCTGCGTGTGGAAGGAAGCAGGTGAGCAGTCCTGAGCCCCCATGTGTCAGGGTCAGGGAACCCCCAGCTGTTAGTGCTGCCACCCCAGGACCCAGGGAAGCATGCAGGAATTAGGGGGACACCAGGGGGATCCTGGGGGGACCCCAGCCATTTCTCCGAGAATGCCAAATGGTTGGGTTCTACTAAATCCTGAAGTGCCCTTGGTGGTGGCAGCCGGGGAACTGGTGCCCAACAGACACCCACCCCGCAACTGGGAATCCACTACCAACCAGAGCTTCCCTGTTCAGACCCTGAGTGCTGCCTGACTCCCAGAGAGCCCTCGGAGAGAGGACCCCCAGGCACCAGTCCTAGACAAACCCTCCCTCAGGACACCTCAAGCCTCTCCTCTAGGGACCATGAGGATGTGGTCTTGCTCCCTCCTGGGACCCCAACCCCTACTTGTGCAGCCCGGCGGCCCTTTCTGGAAAGGGGGCAACCACACTGCCCTGGACTGAGCTCACAGCAGGGCTGGGCTGTCTGGGGGCAGGGACATCTCACAGGCTCTGAAGGGCCGGCCCAGGCAGCCACACACCCAGCCTCCTGGCCAGCAGAGAAGGCTGGAGCTCCCATGGGGAAGGCCCAGGTAGGGGGTGGGGGTGGGGCTCACCTCCGCTTGAGTTTGTCAGCCAGCTCGTCCAGGATCTGCACAGCCTGCCGGTGGTAGTCCAGCTGGGCATCCACCAGGGCAGAGAGCTGACTCACCTGCTCGATCTGTAAAGGACCAGCCAGGGCTGCAGAGCTGCCCTCCTGACACCTATCTCTAGGCCACCCCCGTAGGAAGCCTTCCTAGACTGTTTCAGACACAGAGGCCCAGCCCCCTCCTGTCCACATGACCCTTGAGCTGAGGCTGGAGGAGGGTAAGAAGCCAGAGAAGACCCCGAAACCTCAGTGGGCTGGTCACTGCCCTACTCTGGCCCTCCTGTCTCCCCCTCCTTTCCTTCCTGCCCATCGGCCCCGGGAGGCTGGCACCACAGCTGGGCTCCGTGTTTCAGGGGCTCCCTGGGGTGGTGGGTGCAGGCAGGGAGGCTGTGCACGTACGTCGGTCTCCAGGAGGTTGTGCATGCTGGTCTCAGCCACCTCCTTGGACTCCTCGAACTTCTCCATGGCCTGACGCAGCTCCTCGTCGGGGATCTTGCCCTGCCGCTTCTTCTTGTAGTCGAAGTCCAAGCGGCGGCCCTCCAGCTTCTTCAGGTGGTGCTGGGGGGCAGGGACGAGTGTCACACCACATGCCTGGTGCCTCCTGGAAGGCCGCCCTGATGCCCCACAGCCCTTTCCACTGGGAAACCTGGCCCAGGCTGGGCTGTACTGGGGGAGGGGGGGGCGTGAACGTGGCCAGGAGCAGCCCGGGGTACCTGGATCTCCTTCAGGTCCTTGTCACACAGGTTCTGGAGGGGGTCAATGAAGTTCTGCTTGACCTCTATGTCCAGGGAGTCCTTCACCTCAGCCAGGCGCTTCATGGACTCCCCAGCATCCAGCAGGGCATCGCCTGGAGAGAGGAGGGGTCGGGGAGGAAGCTGTCAGAGGCCTTGGCCTATGGGGCCGAGACACACCCCATAGCCAAGGTCCTGAATGCTAGAACTAAGAACAAAAAAGGGACCCTGAGGTGTGACCCAGGCCCACAGCAGCCGGGTGCTCACTCCTGCTGGTGGTACAGATACTCCGGCCCCCCTCTCTCCGCCCCTGCCCCTCCCTCGGCCTCACCGAAGTTGGACTCGCCGCCCAGCTCCTTCCCGTGGCGGATCATGCACTCGCCCAGCAAGCCCTCCGACTGCGGGTAGCCGGGGTTCTTCACCTGCCCGCGGATCTTAGACACCGTGTTGAGCATCGTCAGCTTGGCCCGAGAGGCTGGAATGGGATGGGCCGGGCGGGCGTGAGGGTGGTTTCTAGAGGAGTCGCCAGGCCTGCCCTCAGCCAGCACCGCAGGCTGACCCCCTTTGCCCACGCGCCCGTTTATCTCTAAAGCACTGCCTTGACCCAAGGAACCAGAATGTGGGAAGGGCCTCCCAAGCAGACTCGCCTCCTCTGCTCTTGTCCTCATGAAGGAGCATGAGCAGTGAGCAGGGGAGGGGGCCAGCTCCCCGACACCCCCCGGGCCCCTTGCTCCGGAGCACGGCTCTGACTGAGGAGCTCCCCTCCAGGCTCTGGGGAAGCCGTGCTTGCACCTCTGCCAGCTCCAGCCTGTCCCAGCACAGGCTTTGGGTGGACACAGCTGCTGCTGCCGCGTGTCCTGAATCTGTTGGCTTTCACTACAGGGACCAGCATGTGGATTTTCCTCCTCCTCAGCCTAGGAGACCCCCACCTCGTGCTCCAAAGGCGGGCATGTGGCTGGGGCCTGGCATGCTGGGGATAGGCACCCAATACAAACTGGTACAATGAGTAGGTAGGGGTGAGAAAGATCTCTTTTCTGCTGGGATTGTTAGCTGTAAGGGTGATTTAAGGCTAGGACTGCCATGAGGAATGAGAGCTGACACATAACACAGAAAGGAAATGCATGACCCAGAGAACAGCTTTTGGATGCCTGGATCCAGCCATGCCTGAACTTCCCTACCCCTGGGCATTTCAGTTCTGTGGGCCTACACATTCCTTCTTCCTGCTCTGGTAACTGGAAGATTCCTGACAGCAAAGACCTAAGGAGTTGCGGGCAGACCCCTTGCAGCTAGCGGGCACCCCTACCTGGGTTGGGCTGCAGGTACTCGATGGTTCTGGCCAACACTTCTGTCACAGCCTTGCTGGTAACATCCACCTTCTGTAAAGAGAGGCCATGTGTGGGGTTTCAAAATCACCACAAGCCCCCGGACAGCCCTTGCCCTGCTCCCTGTTCCCTGCCTGCCTCAGAGCCCACCCAAGAACCACCCGCTGCTTCTGGGGGCTGCTGGCCTCCCCTCCTTGTTGTTGGCTGTGCTGTGCCTCCACTGCTACCTGCCCAGGGCTGGGGGAGGCCTGCAAGCCACCCAGGCCCTCCCAGTAAACCTCACCTCCCCCACACACCCCACCCCCAGCTGTCAAAGCCAGGCCCCATGGTGGGCAGTAACTGCCAGGTGTCAGACAGGCACCATCTCCCATTACCTTCTCCATCTCTTTGAAGTCATCGTCAAGCTTGGTCCCTTCAGCCCCTCCAACCTTCTCACTGACCAGCTGGGGGACAGAAAGAGAGAGGAGTGTGAGCCTCAGAGAAGGAGACTCCAGGATGCCTTTTCACCCTGTCCACTGCTGGCGGGAGGAGGGCGAGGGCTCAGAACAGCCACAATGGCTTCTCAGGGATGCTGAACCTGGTACCAATGGCCAAACGGGGTCAACTGAGGCCCCCGTTCTAAATCCACACACTCCTTCAAACCCAGGGCAGGGGGTTCCTGTTGGAAGCCTTCCCTGGCCGTGCCCACCTCATAAGGCTGCAGAGCCCAAGAGTGTCCCCCACCATTACAGGGCTGAGGTGCCCATGCCTGGATGGCAGTGCCATGGTTTGGCTCTGGGCAAGGCGCCCAGGCTCACTGAAGCCCCTTCACTCAGGGAACCGCACGCCTCCTCTTCCCACTGAAACTCTGCCTCTCTGGGAAGGAGTCTCAAGGACCATGGCTCTGCATTCCCCAAGGGCAGGTCCCAAGGCTGAACAAACATGGGGACCACGGTGTCGGACAAGAACCAAGCAGGAGGGAGAGACCTGCCCCACACAGGCCAACTGTCCTGCTGCCCGGAAGTCACTTGTGAATGTGTGCATGCATGTACACACACTCACGCAATTTCCTGGTGGCCAGCAGCCATCTCTGCCCACCCATCAGGGCCACTGAAGGGCTCTTGAGAGCAATGAGGGGCCACCAGCCAGCAGGAGTGCTCAGACCACTGCCGTTTGACGACTGATCCACCACCTTCTGCCTGTGTGATCTTGGGCAACTGGCTTCACTGGGCCTCAATTGTTGCCTCTGTAAAATGGGGTGACAGGTGAGCACCCACAGAGCTGTAGCCAGGCTTTCGTGGGCTGCTGTACGCGAGTGTGAGCTCAGGGCTACATCTGGCACACAGTAAGCACCAGACACCCATACTGCCCACACCAACGGCCGCTGTTACTCTCCCCACGCATCTCGTCCCTCCAAGGGGACTGCAGGGCAGGCCTAGCCTGTGGGTCTTAATCCCCACATCCCCCTGCCTGGGGTCAAGAGGGGATGGGGCCTTGTGCCCCGGCAGGTCAGTGTTCTCACTGTGGCTGCAGCCCGGGAGTCCAGGAGGGGATGGGGCACAGGAGGAAGCAGGGCTGCTCAGGGCCTGCACCACCGCACACATCCTGTGGGGGATCCTCCAAGGGCAGGCAGGGACTTCCCTCCTGTTTCTGACTTTATAAGGAAAGACCCTGGTCTCTCCTAGACCTTTTTGGGGTGTTCCATTTTATTTCATGGGACAGTTTCACTTCTTTTGATTACGGTAAAACAGGACGTTCGGTGGTTGCCAGAGAGGGAAATGATTCGCTGCCTGCCGTGAGACAAGGCACTTCTGGTGAACAGAGAGGGCAGCTGGAGCACCGGTGCTCAAAAACCACACCTTCCGGGCCAGACACCCTGCTCAGCGTAGGGGTCATGGGCGCTCCCAGGAAGCAGCCCCTGCTGGCCAGATCACGTCCTTCCTCTGTGGGGAGAGGGCATGGGCAGACCGCACAGCTTCTTCCAGACCCCTCAGGAGTGTCACCTCTCTGTCTCCCCGGGAGCCCTGACACCTCCACAGGCAGCTCCATGTGGGGCCATCCTTGCTCTGGCACCTGGGGGGCCACACTGGGAACATCTGGGCCCCTAGCAGTCTCCTTGCCCCACACCCACCCAGGAACTCAGAGCTCTAGTCCCCCTCAACTGACCATCGCCCCACCTCCCTTCTCTCCAAGGCTCAAACCCTTGGAACTGGCACACGTGGATGAAAGGATGACAAAAGGCCAAACGGGTAAAGGGGAAAAAACAAGCTACATGCCAACCACAGTAAGAGCATCAGAGGAGGGACGCAGTGACGAGGGCGGGGCTCCCCGGGAGGGGCAGGCAGGGCCCCAGGGAGGGGCTGGGGATTTGTGGCAGAGCTGGGAGCCACACGGGTTCCCAGGAGACTCCGCAGGCAGGACACTGCTTGGTGAGGCCAGAGGGTGGGGGTGCCCTGTCTGTGGAGGGGGGGGTCAGGACCCCGACACTCAGTCCTGCTCAAGGACCTTGCACACAACTTTTCAGGCCTGACAAGAGCAACAGAGCCATGGTGGAAGGAACACCTCTGTGTGTACAGTCTGCACCCCAACTCCCCACAATCTCATGGTGCTCCTACGCTGCGTGAGAGTAAACTGAGGCACCACCCTGGCAGGGGCCTGGCAGGCTGAGAACTGACGCCCACTCTTCTCTCTGCATCTACTGAGCGGCCGCAGACCCCTGTGCCCTTAACTCCCCAGGGCTCACAGTGCCAAGGGTCTTCAGGAGAGGCCGCGCACAGCTGGCCTCAGATCTTTGAGAGGCTGCTCTTGGCCTCTCAGAGCCTGGCCTGGCCCTCCACGCCAGCACACCTGGCTTCGTTTCCACCTCAGAGCGGCGAGGACCCCAGGAGGCACTCAGTGACCGTGTGTCTCACAAAGGCCCAGATCGGGGTCTTTTCCAGGGAGGCCAGGCACCTGTCTATCACAGGGTCCACAGGTGGTTCTGAGACCAGCCGCAGGTGACCGCTGAGTGCCGCTCTGTGACACATCCGAGTGCTCACCTTCCTGTGTCTGTCCTTTGTGACTATGGCTCTATCGTATTGCTAGCTTGTCACTGGACGCAGCAGGGAGCGTGCACTTCACTGCGCTTTTGAGGCAGCACACCTCCGGCCCCGCAGGGGGCTCCCTCTGCTGCCCCTCCCTCAAGCAGGGCCTCTCGGGGAGGCTGCACAGGGGACTCACACCATAGGTCTGGTTTGACTGGTGATTCCCCTGTATTATTCTAACCTCTAACCAGGGCACGAGGGAAGAGCGTGCCCTGCCCTCAATCCAGGCTGCAGTACCTCCAGGGTGGGAGGGAGGCCACAACTCCAAGTCCCCCAAGTTCACACTGTAGCTTAGACTGTACAGGTGCTCACTGCCGGCAAGGAGGTGAAAGGACCCCCACACTGCGTGCTTCCCCGAGTGCTGACCCACTCGGGCTGCTCCCCAAGGGTTGGCCTGGGCCCAGCTCCCACGTGGACACTGAACAGTCCTACTTACAGCAACACACCGGCAGGTGACTGTGACAGGCAGACAGCGGCCTATTTCAGGCTCTCCCACTGATGCGCAGTGGAGCCACATGTCTGATGATGGCACTTGTCCCAGGCACCTGGGGAATGAGCGAGCCTGGAACGGAGGTGGGTCTTCATCCCTGAGCACCTGCATGACCTCTACCCACATGTGCAGCTCGTGGGCACTGATGATAAAGACCAGTAGGAGGAGGGGGCTGCTCTCTCAAAGACGGCGCTCATCAGCATTCTAGACCTTTGGCCATCTTGAGAAGAGCTAGGAGTCTGACACGCGGGACAGAAAGAGAACATGCAGTGGAACAATCCACAAAGAGAAGAGCTGTGCACCAAGAGCAGGCAGGGCGGCAGCCCCTCTGGGAGGGGTGGGGGATAGATGGTGGCCCCGCACTGGGCAGGCACGTCTGCAGGGCCACGCGGGGGCAGCTGCAGGAGCAGCCTGAAACCTGCTAAGTGGGACACACCGATGAGAGGCCGTGTAATTGAATCATCACGGCAGGGAAACCTGATCAATATGACACGGAAAATAAACAGCCGATTTGCAGGCTTGGTGACCTGGGTGGAGGATTGGCTTTGATGAATTAAGAGTTTAAGAGAAAAAATGTAGCAGGAAGCAGCTGGCATAGAGGAGCCAGGAGTGGAGAGAAAAGCCAGGCCGCTTGGAGCCTCGTGGTCCGAGATGGATGCTCTGCACGTCCTGCTCAGCATCCTCGTGCCTCGTTCAGCCGTTACACTCTGGGTGGCCACTTGCTGCGCTCCGTGACCAGCTCCCAGCTTAACAGCGGAGGTCCCCTGTCATCTCCTGGCTTCCCCTCCCGCCCTCTGCCTGGCTTACTTCTCCCTGCCTGCCTGTGATTGCTAGGGTGAAACTTCCCACCCTGCGCTACAGAGCAGCCCCCTCATCTCCCTCCCTCCTTGGCAGTGAGGGCCAAGCCCAGGGCTAGGCTCAGCGGGGAGAAGCCCCTCATGGGCACTGGCTGACAGGTGGGAACAAAAGGCATGGAGAAGGCAATGGAGACACAGGCCCAGGGGTGAAAGGGCCTCAGGGGTCCAGGCCCAGCCACCCTGGTTCATGGTCCTGCACGAACCATCCTCAGGTCTGCGCCAGTGAATGGCCACCGCCCCCCTGCTGAGGTGTTGTGACCCAAGGGTCCTGGGTGTGAGCACTTCTGACCTCCATCAGCGACCGCTGTCAAGGGAAGCCCGCTAGCCCACCGTCATGTCAGAGGCTGTCCTGGTCTGTCTGTCTGTCTGATGAGAGATAAGAAGTCAGACAGAAACAAGTTTATACTGTACAGCACAGAGAACCATATTCAGTACCTCACAGTAAGTTGTAGTGAAAAAGAATATGAAAACAAATATATGTATGTTCCTATAAGACTGAAGTATTATGCTGTACCCCAGAAATTGACACCAAACTACGAACTGACTATACTTCAATAAAAATATATTAAAAAAAAAAAAAAAAAGAAGTCAGAGAGAACAGCAACTCGGAGGGCGACAGTAGTAAGAGCTACAAGGGAGGTTCCGACACACCAAACGGCAGCAGGACTGGCTCCCAGAGCTGCAGAGCCCCGTGCTGTCTGAGCCGGACCCCACAGGGCAGGGTTCCAGCAGGCAGAGCTGGCCAGGCAGGCAGGTGGTGTTCTGGGTGAGACGCGGGTTCAGGACACAAGAGCTGCCATTCCTGGCCCACCGAACGTGCCAGGCACAGTGTGGGCGCTTCCCACACATCCTGCCACCGATTGTCACCTCTATGCGATGATGACGCAGGGAGGGACCAGTGTGCCCATTTTATAGATGAGGAGACCCAGGGAGGAACTGGGGGCTGTGCCCAGAGCTGTTCGACTGGCTGGTCCTGGAGAACTGGGCAGTAAGGGAAGGGTGAAGCCCGGCGCTTGCGCAGGGCCTGGCCAGAAGGGTGGGGGACACCGAGGGCCATGGGGAGGAGGCAGACTGCCCATGAGCAGGACGCCCAGACATGGGAGGTCCCCAGAGGCAACTGTGATGATCACAGGCAGGGCTGAGAAATTCCTGAACAGGGATGACAGCCCAGGGATGGGAGGGACAGACATAGGGATGGATGCATTTGCTTCTAAATCCCTGCCAACTGTGACTCCCCTCCCTGCTGGCCTCCTAAGATCTGGGAGCTGCTTGCCAACATTTCAGAGCAGCCCCTTCTAGTTTCCATTGCGGTCTTCTGTCTCATGACTCAGAGAGCCCAGGTCATGGGCAGAGCCCAGGCTGGTCTGCTGTGTGGCCGATACACGAAGACGCTGGCCTTTTCACGTCTCCTTTCTCTGCTTGCACTCCGTGCCCCCAACTCAGACATGCTGGCAGAGACATCACAGGGTATGCTCTTTGACTAACTGGACACTCTTTCTGGAAAGGCGAGCTAAGGGCACTTCTGGGGAGGTAATGTATGCAATACACCCGCCCTGAAGCCTCCTGCTTTGAACATGTCTGTCCCTGCCCAGAAACCTCCAGTGGCCCCTATGTTAGGATGATTTCCAAAGCCTGGGCCCTTGTGAGTTCCTTGAGTATGAAATGCTTGCTGACAGGGGTGGCTCTGATTCCAGGGGCATGGTGCTCCCACGTGGCTGAGAGTAAAGGCCACGAGGCGTGGGGGCTGGACTGCCGCCCTGAGGGGTGAGGTGCCACCAAAGTAAAGGCCACTAGAAACACCATTTGTACAGAAATGTACCTTCATACCAGACCAGGAGGAATAAGGGTAGAAATACACTCCTCAGCCCAAGGAGATGGGCCAGTGGGAAGCCTGAGGGCTCTGGCAGCAGGGGAGACCTCATCTGTCATAGGTCTTTTGTAAATATTTGTGAGCTGACGGAGAGTAAGTCACCATCCCCTTTGTTAAGCCCCACAGAGGGAAGTGTCCTGACAAGTCAGCACTTCCTTCTGTATACCGGGAATTCTGAAATTTGCTGGTACCCTTCATGCCTCCAGGCACATACTTCCTCTCCTCCTAGGGATCAAAGCTAAACTTTTTTTTAAAAGCAGCCTTGTAAACAGAAGCAGTGGGAATGATCAAGCAGGAAAGGCCTCTGAAGCTACTTTTCCTGTGGAAACCTCAAACCGGGCACCACAACCATCAGATTCGGCCCCAAGGGGCAGACACGGACCCACAAATGCCCTCCGTGTGGCATGCCTGGGGTTTATCTGGGACTTAGTTCTGGCAGCAAGAGGGCAGTGTCTTTGAAGCCCAAGGCGTTCTCTCAGTAGAAGGGGTGGCTGGGACTGGCAGCTGAGATACTGGCTCAGAAGCAGAACCCCTCAGGTCCCCGAGACTGCAGACAAGTCAGTGTAGGGTCTCCCAGCTAGGAGTGGCAGGGGTAGCGTGCTGCTGTGGAGAGGAGCCTGGCCTAGCCTGGGGACCTTGGTCAGACCTGGCCTCTCGCAGTCCGAATGCCTCCGGGTGTCCCGCCCCTCTCAGGACTGCTTGGCTCGGGAAAAGGGCCCCGGGCTAGAGTGGTGGGCAGTGAGTGGAATGGCACGTGAGTCCCAGCAGCCGCTCCCCAGCCTGGCACATGCTTCTGAAATGGGAGGGGGAAACCCTCACGTGAGAAAAGTCCTCTCAAAGTCGCACCTGGCTTAATCCAAGTCTGGGCTGCTCACGGCACGGCACGGGCACCGGGAGCAAAGCAGGGACCGGCTGTCGGGAGGAAATGACTGGAGGAGGCGGTGCTGGCAGATAGGGACGATCGCTCAGTGACTGCTCAGGCAGTGGCCAGCCAGAGGACAGACTCCCGAGATGGAACAGGGGTGCAGCTGAGGTCTCATCCTGAAGCACTGACCTCCGCTTCTGCAGGCTGTGCGGAATCTTGGTGCCGGCACCCAGAGGCCCCTTGAGGGCAGACACCCAGAGAGTTGCCCCTTCTGCCCCGGGCTGACGACAAAGTCACCAGACCTCCCGCCGCTGCTGTCACACTGCTTTCCTGATGGGGCCTCAGGCTGTGCCACCGGCTTTAAGTGCCCCAATCTGTCACGAAGGTCCCTGTGTACCCCCGGAAGCCTCTCCACTTGCCTGAACCAGGCCTGCCCCACCCTGGCTCGGACTCTCTCACTTCTCCCGGGAACCCCTCCACACTGGCCTCCCCTCCCTGGGCTCTGCCCAGCCTCCAGCCCATGGCAGCCTCCGCGGGCTGAGTCCAGAATCCTCTGTGCGTCAGGGCCTGTCGCCCTGCAATGTTGGGACTGCTCCTCTCCTCCCCTGCGGGTCGGCCCTGCACTGGCCTAAATCCTGCCTGACTTCCTCTTGGTCTCCCTCACCTGCCGGCCACACATCCTATGCTCTCCTCCTGTAGCCGACGGCAAGCTCCCAGGGCGCAGGGACCCCGTGTGTCTTGCTCTTCCATCACCCAACACAGTGCATCTGACCAAGAGCCCAGGCCCCTTCCTTTCAGGCAGTTCCTCCCAGAGAACAGCTAACAAAACATAGGTATGGCAGCTCAGAAGGACCCAAGGCTGGAGGAAGAGTGAGGGGCTGGGCAGACACAGGGGGATGTGGGGTGCCTTTTCCTGCTCCAGGCCCAGCTGAGTGGAACGAAGCCATGAAGACAGCCTAAGGTCTCTGTTTGAGAAAAGTACCTCCCCTCCCCGAGATGACGCAGCAGTCCTTGGAGACAGTGTGACAAAGAACTCACTTCCTGCCTAGCTTGAGCTCCACGTGGCCAGTGGGGGAAGAAGGCTGGCTGAGTGTAGGCTGCGGCCGCGGGAGGCCTGGCTGGCCACAGCAGGGATCCCCCCTCCTCCTCGCAGCCCATCTGGCCAGAAGCCACGGGCCTGAGTGCCCTCCCAGTGCTCTGTGGTGGGACGGGGGGCCTGGGTCAGGGCACCACAGCTCCTAATTCCGCTTCCTCTGGGCTCCCCCCACCGCACCTGCCCAGCGTTGGCCCAGGCTTGACTCTAATGATCGCTGGTCCTGGGATTCCTCCTAAGATGCTGAGTGGCTGCAAAGGGAAGCAGAAGCACACAGAACCGTTCCCCATTTTCATGCATTGTTAACCAGCCCCCCAGTTAATCTCGTAGGATCTGGGGGAGGAAGTGGGCCCTCCTGGGTACTGTGAGGGCTCCCCGTTCTCTCCGCTGTGGAAAGCCAGCTCGAGTTGAAGCGCTTTGGGCTTGCAGGGGGAGGAGGACTGCTGAGCCGAGGAGGGCTCACAAAATGTGCATCTTTTAATGTTTCCATGAAACACCGCAGAGACTACATTATTCCTTGGATCTACTGCCTTGCTGGCCCTTTTGTCATCCTTGAAAACCCCAAGAGGAAGGGAAAGAGCCATCTGGGACCTTCAGCACCCACTTCGCCCAGCCACGGCCTTTGGGGAGGTATCTCCTCCTTATAAAAGGGGCCAATTAAGGCCCCAGGAGGTGATGTGCCTTGCCCAGGGCCAGGCAGTGCAGTGTGGGTGCGTTTGAGTGTGCATGCGTGTGTGTGTGCATGACACCAAGCCAGACAGGAGTCGTGAAAGTCTTAAATCACCTCACTCTGGAGGCTGCCCTGCAGCTCTGATTTGCTTCCTCATTTTCAGAGACAGGCCAGGGCTGTCAGGGGTTCTGGGGAGGCAAAGGCCAGCGCTCAGAATTGGGCTGCAAACCCTGCCCTTCCCGCTTGACCGGGGAAGTGTTCCAGCAAGTGTGGGGCCACATCCCAGGCCCCTGGGAAGAGGTGGTCAAGAGGGCCACAGCTGTTCCTGCACAGTGACAGTGACATGGGGGATGACTGCTCAGGACTAACCCTACAGCGTGCTGAGTACACTGGCCTGGAGGTGGAAGACCTGCGCTGGAGGGCCAGCTGTGCCCTGAGCCTTCTGGAACTCCAGCCTCTCACACAAAACCCACCACTCCAGGGTGGCATGAAGCCAAAGCCCCTGGAACACTACAGAGCTTTCTATGAAAATCAATGGCACACTAGACCGAGAGCTGTTAAGGGGGAACAGCTCATGCAGAACCCTGCCCGGGCCATGGTGCCACCAATGCAGAAAGACTCAGATGGATCCTGCCCCAGGCCTCACTGAGCCTGCCCCTGCCCCAAATGCTACTGGGGAAAGTAAGGGTAAAGCCACAGGGCCCGGCTGAGGAATTCAGGCAACAGACTGGGGTGGGGACTCAGGATTCTGCCTCCTCCTGGAGAGGTGGAGGGAGCAAGGCCTGCTAACCAGTGGCTCTGAAGTGGGCCTGATCCAAGCTGGTGCCCCTGGCTGTGCCAAGGGTTTTTATCCAACAACTGAGATGCCAGCAAATCGCATCTGGAGCTCTTGCTGGAGCTGAAAACCCTAGGTGCAAATTGGCCCCATGCACTTTAACTTCTCATCTTAGGGACGAGGCAAGAGGGCTGAATGTCACACAACTGGGAAAATCAATTTCAGATGAAAATTTATAAAAAGAAACATCCAACCCACAAACAAATGAGGTAATAAACCTCCGGAGTCCTGGCTGGCAGGGCCACACCCGCTGCGCACCACTGAGCGCTGGGGTGCACCGCGGGGGAGCTACTGGCCACAGATCTAGAGGCGGGACGGCAGAGCAAAATTCTGTTACGCATCTGCAAGAAAATGATAAGGTGTTTTGCAAACTCATCTTTTGTAAATGGCAGAGCTGACGCAAGAGCAGCCCTTCAGGAAGAGACAGGACATGGGGTTTGGAAATCCTGTGAGGCCCAGAGCTGCTGGGCCTCTGGAAAGCACCGGAACAAACCCTTCATCCAACACCGTCACTGCGGCCTACTACACAAGAGGCTGGAGACACCTGGGCACAAGTCTCAAGGAGGGGCCCGTGCACCCCAACAATCGCAAGCTAAGGTGACCGACCGATTGACATCCAGAGCCCCTGCTTCCTGGAACACAGATGCTGTCTCCCCCATCTCTAAGACCACTTCCATTCTGAAAGGTCTAATGTGAAGCCACCTTTACCAGGAAGCCCTCCTGATTCTCTGTCACCTGCCTCCTTACCCAGGCAGGAGTGACCTGGCCGCTGGCCACCTTTCCCATCACATTACTAACACCTCTCCCTCAGGCCGGCCCCCTGTGGACCTCACCCTGGACCAGGCTGTTCCACAAAGGCACCCACCTCGTCCCACATCAGAGCCTCTGCCCCGCTGTCCTCAGACCTTCCACAGCTGGGTTCTGCCCATCTGGTCTCGCCCAGCATCCCTTCCTCAAAGGGGCTGTCCCTGACCCCTCACACTCTCTCAAGACCTCTTGTTTACAGCTCTCTTCCCACTGGACTGTGAACTTCAAGTAAGTAACCCTGGCACTGCTGTACCCATGCTCAGGACACCATCTGAAACTAGGAAGTGCTGAACTGATAGTGAGCACCCACGGGAGGGAGGCGTGACCTCACAGGGCCTAACCCCATTGCACTAGCCCACGATGAAGCACTGTGAGGGCTGCAGACCAGGGAGCCAGCCGCATGACAGTGCCCCAACCCCTGTACCCCAATTTTATCTTCTGTCAGTTATGGGAAGCTCAGGTTAGGCGATACTCTGCCCACCAGCTGGCCCCCTCACTGGAGAGCGAAGGGGAAATTTACAAAGCAAACAACCTGAGCAGCCGGGGCCCAGGCTGACCCGCATCCAGGGAAGCCCCACTCCCGGAGTGGGTGGTTTCCTATTGACAGGAACCCCTGGTGAAGCGGACAGGTCTGCAGTTTGGGAAGACAGGACACAGGAAAGGAAGGCTGACAGGCAAACAGGTTCTGAAGGCCAAAGGGAAGTGGCTTGAAAATGGGCCGGGGCTGTTGCCAGTAGGGGCCACACACCCAGTCTCTCCGGGGGGAGGGCAGAGCTCGGCCATGGAGCTCCTCCGTGAGACAGCTCCAGACAGAGGCTGAATGGGCGCTGAGGAATGTACCCTCACCTGGCTCCACCACTTGCCTGTGACACCAGGCTGTTGACAACAGGTGACTCAGGGCCACCGAGACCAGCTTCTTCAGGCATGGCTACCAGAAGCACCTGGGCAGGTCACGATCCTGGGGCAGCACACGGCAAGCCAGGGGAAGGAAGCCGTAAACAGCTCTCAGCACAGCAGACCAGCCCCCTGAGGGTTAGTGACGGGCACCGCGAAACATGGCCATGTGTCAGATGCTGGTGCTCTGTCACCTTGCACAGCCGCTCCTCTCTCTCTACCCCACCCTAGTTGTCCAGGGACACCTGCCCTTCTAATCTGCAAAGTCAGCCTTGGGAACCTGGAGCTGGAAGGAATCTCAGAATCACTGCCCAACCTCAGCACACAGATAAGGAGACCAACAGGGGGCGGCCAGGGGGCACCAGAGCACACTGCTCCTGTCCCCTGCTGCTATCCACCCTGCAGTGACAGAGCGGGTGGGCCTCTCCCTCCTCAGGACACACACCCAGGCCTGGCACACACGTCCCCTTATGTTACTGCCTGTGCCCCAGTGGTGGTGAGTGGCCAGATTGAGAGGTTCCCAGGGACCCTGCCCTGGGCCACAGCCGGAGGAGCGCTCTCAGGGGCTGACTCCTTGGCTGTGGATCATCTTCAGTCGAGCATCGGCACCCAGGAGAGCCCCGCCTCCCTACCCACATGCACCCTGTCCCCAAACATTAACTGCCCGTGGGCAGGGCCGGCTGCCATGAGCAGCCAGGGAGCACGATGCACAGTAGGGAGACCCCCGCCTTCTAGAAGCTCAGAGAGAACGCCCCCAGGTGTGTTAACTAACAAGCCAAAACAGGGCGTGCCCGCGAGGTCCCCAGACAGGGCCAGGCGCCAGGGAGCCATGGGGTCTGGACTGCAGCCCGATACTGCCTCCAGCTCTGTCCACCACGCTGTGACTTACAGCAGGAATGTGGACTCCTCTGAGCCTCAGTCTCCTCAACTGTCAAACGTGGTGACGACGACGTGCTGTGGGACTCAGGTGTGAAAAGGCTTTAAGAACCACAAGCTGCTCTACAAAGACGAGCCTGCCATTCCCTGGTTGATGGGCATCCCAAGGAAAGAACGAG